>NC_133760.1:40900425-41517698 GCF_036562045.2 Rhinolophus sinicus | reverse complement strand
GTAGGCCTGATTCAATCGGGTGGAAGGCTTTAAGAGCAGAATGGTGCCTTTCCAGGAGAGAAGAAATTCTGCCCATGCACAGCAGTTCCATGTGGGCCTGAGAGTTCCAGCCTGCCCTCCCTGCCAGCCTATCCCACAAATTTAGGACTTGTCTAGCCAGCCCCACCATTATGTAAGCCAATTCCTTGCAATACACCTCTTCTCCTGGTTCTGTTTCTTTGATTGAACCCTGGTTGATACACCTTCTCACAAACTTCTCTTGTTTCTCCCTTAATTTAGTCAGTTTCTGCTCCTTATCACCAAGTAATAGAACCCCACTTAAACTTCAGTGTTGAGAAGGTCCCCATCACACTTCCTGTAGAGGCTTCTCAGCAGGGAGACGGTCAATCATAACCTCTACCCCATCAGACGTGGGCTCCTTGTTTGCAAAGGCCCCCTTCTTCCAGATTTGGGAGCCCCACTAGGATTCAATGAATAAATAACTAGTTTTATTAGCAACAGGTTGTAAGGTCAGGTGGTTCTGGTTCCTGCCTCTGTGCCCTGCTGGTCAGTCTCAGGATTTGTCAGAGGCCCTGAAATATTCATGAACAACTGCTTCAATGATTTTAACAGCTGCACAAATAGAGAGGGGGCCCACAGGGGAAGCAGGAAGGCAGGGGACCTAGGGTTTTCATGTCATCTTCTCACCTGTTCTCAATCCCATTAGACAAAGAAAGGAACTCTCATAGCCTGACAGTGGAAACTGCTGGAGCCCAGGGGCCAGGGCATCAGCATTCCCTGGGGGTGGGGGGGGACTTGTTAAATACAGGTTGCTGGGCCCCACTGTAGGTAATCTGATTCTGGGGTAGAGCCTGGGGTTTGGCATTTTAACAAGGGGTGCTAATACCTTAACTGCTCTACAGTATTAAAGCAACAGTCCCAAAAGAGAAAAGTGTAGGGAGTCAATGCTTTATCTGTCTGAAGAAAGCCAGCCTGAGTTGGATGCTCTCAGTCTCTTCTCTGAACTGCAGGGTTTGCCTGGAGCTGCTGGAGGTGCCTGGCTGTTCCAGGGTGTGTTCAGAAGCCCCTGAGTCATCAGTCTAAGCACCATGGTCACCCAGACCCATCTCACTGTCTTCAGATACCAGTCACCCTTATGAGAGCTGATTTCCACCACTTTCCACCTATGCATCTTGGCAAATGATTTAACCTCTCTGTCCTTAGTTTCCTCATCTATGAAATGGGTGTAACAATAGTCGCTGCCCCGGGGACTGCTGTAAGGACTCCACGGGTTGATGTGCATATGTGGTGTCTCCTAGTGAGCAGTTGTATCAGTCAGGATCTGGCAGGCAACAGAATTCAACATGGAGGGGTCAAATGAGAAGGTTGCAATGAAGGAACTACTCAGAGATGTGTGGGCAGGGTTGTAGGAACCAGTGAGGGATGTTCAGGCTTCTGGAGGCTAGCAATAGAGAAAAACCCTTCCATCCCTTACTATGGAAGAGGCCAGGAGAGTTAGTTGCGCTACTGGAGGCCAGAGAGGTCTGGAGCTTGGAGGAAGAAGTGGTAGCTACAGAAGGGAGAAGCCATTGCCAGGGACGCTGTGCCCGTGTAGGGAAGTTGCATGGAAGACATACTCTGGCTTCTCTCTCCTCCTGCCCTCTGGTCTCCTGCTAGGCTTCCCATTGGCTAAAGCCAGAGAGCAATGAAACTGAGAGAGGCAGTGCACAGGAGTTCACTTCCTGGAGCACAGAGTGTGGAGAGAAGGGCAGAGTGAATGGGGGTAGAGCAGTGGCAAACAGAGAATCAGGAACAGTGTTCCATAAATGTGAACTGTCGGTACTGGTGTATGGTTGTTACTGAATGTGCATCCACCCTAGCTTCCTGGGACAATTTCAATGTATGCCTGTTGTACATTTTCACTCCCAAAGGGATGCCAGATAGGAATTATATGGTCACCCTACGTATTAGCCATTCCCAAAGAGAGACTCTGATCTGCAATGGGAAAAGAGTTCCAAAGAAATAATTTGGTCTTTTGCATGTAATGTGTCCAAACTAATGCTCTCTTCATTGATGTCCGTGGTGGTTACATGCGTGTGTTCAACTGGTGAACACACACATGTAGAACAGGGCACATTTATGTTTTACAGAAAATGCTTTTCTGTATTGATAATATACATCCATAAGTAAGTTTATTGTTTTTAAGTATCCAAGCCACACCACTTTTGGAAGCTATCAGCTTAGCTGAGGCAAGAGCACCTGGAATAATTATATCACGAGAGCATTCTAGAATGTTCTGCAAAACCCCTCACACAGGAAACAGGGCGGTAGGTACCCCAGACCCGTGTACAAGAAATTCCCCAAGGAGGCTGTAAGGAGCCAAGATGGAGTTAAGTCCCTGCCTCCACATCTGCTACCTGCTGGCTTTGTCTGTTTAGCAAACTACCCCCACGCCTCATCTCCTCTTTGCGCCTGACATCTAGCAGGATCTTTGAAATTTATTTTCTCCTTTTAGCCTGCTGTATTTTTAATGTCTGAGTGAAAGAACAAAGGAAGGCGAACACCAGACAAGATCGTTTCATTCCTCCAACGAGCTGTTGTGTAGCCCAGCTCAAGCTCAGCCAACATAAATGTTTTAAAATTCCGCCCTTGCACGGAAGAAGTGCTGGTGTACTCATCAACTCCAAAGTCAGGCCCCTGTGTCTGTCTTTCATTTGGTGACATGAAAGGGCCCCGCATCAATCATTAACAACCTATTAACACAAGCAGCCCAGAGAAGTTTTCCTGGTCTGGTCAACCGCAGTGGAAGAAATTTCTGTCGTCCAGCTGGCTGGCCATCCGCGTGAACTGCCCGTGCAGGCTGTTTTCAGCTTTGAAAGGGCCTACTGATTCCCCTTTCATCTCTCTCCGAGTAACAGATACCTGGTCGGCCTGCTTTCCCCCTCCCCCACTGCAAAATTATCCACCTGCCTCCTCGGCTTCTGGCGTTAAGAGATGCTTGCACAAACACCGACGATATTGATTGTGTACAACTGGAATGCAGGGCTGGAAGATGTCCACCCAGCATGTGGGCCAGAACTCAGGGTTGTTTCATCCATGCATGTAAAGGGGAGGCGGGTCTTCAGGGGTCTGGAGAAGGCACTTGTCTGCCTGGTGTTTCTGAGTCTTGTATTTCATTGGTTTTCGTTCGAAGCAACACCAATCAACATGAAGAGGTTTTGTTAGTCAGCCCAAACCTGGTATTTTACAAAGCCCGTGTGGCTTGGACAAGACACATCCAGGAATGTAGCAGACCTGGAGTATTGGATTCTAGTCTTGATTTTAACCCTGATTCACCAAATGACCTTGAGGACAAGTCACTGGGCTGCGCTGAACTGGTTTCTTTGCCCAGAAACCAGAGGGTTGGTCTCCTCTGACTTGAGACACTCTGACCACTAAGTCCCCGTGACAGCTCTGACACAGATGCTGCCTGAATGTCTCACTCCCTCAGTGCTTCTGTGTCCTCGTCTTGCAAATGGGGACAATAGGACTGGCCTTTCCTTCCTCAAAGGGCTACTGTGCTGGTCAAGGATGGGGAAGCAGATTAAAGGACATTGGAGGAGTAAGACATGAAAGCAGCAAGGACTTGAGAGCAGAACGCAGAGTTGCGCCATTCCCTCGCCGCGGCCTGGGCCTCACAGGCTTTTACCTGGAGGCTTTCTCCCTATACAATTGTGAGTTTCTTAAAAGATGAGATCACATTGTATCTACCTGGTACCTAACCCAGGAGCTGGCACCCAGTAACTAGTACTCACAATATTTGTGGACTAAATTGCCCTGAGAAATGTGTGACTAGTTAAGAGCAATGGGCAGTAGATAAATTAGCACATTTAAATTAAGCCACGAGAAAGAAGGAAATGGGCGTGGGGGGGGAAGGCGAATACTATATACGCCCCCTGCTGATTCTTCTGCCTCTTGCTTTCTCAGCAGTCCAGTAGTAATTCTTTTTTCTGCACTGCTAAAGTCAATATCCTAACAGCGATATTTTAACCTCTAAATCTGCAAATGAGACAGGATTAACAAGAACCAGAATTCCAGTTGGGGAACTAGACATTCTACTTGTACACCCTTAGCAATCTTTATTCCCACCCTCTCCCCCTTCCTGCTCAGCTGACTCACACGATAACTGCTCTTTTTGAAGGTAAAGACTCTGTCTTCATTCATTTATTCATTCGGCAACTAATTATCGAAGGCCCACAGTATGTCAGGTACTATACTGGATCCAGGAGCTAGAAGAGTGAATAAGACATGAACGTCAGTCAGGAGAGGCTGGATCATGCTGCAAAGCCAACAAGCTCACCGTCTCAGAAAAATAAAACCGTGAGTTAACGTCTCATTCAAGCTGCATGTCCATCACCGGTCATCAAGGGGTGCTGCACCTTGGAGCCGCTCAGAGACTCAGGCTGGACAGGGGCGTCTGCATTTCTGCACCAAAGGGAAGGGGATGTAGGGAATCACGTACTTGCTCTTTAAGCGTCCTCCTGGAGGGGACACATGTCACTTTGGCTCACATGTTGTTGCCTATGCCTAACTTTACAAGGGGCCTGGCAACGCAATCCTACCATGCGCTGGAAGAAGGGAGGAACTGGAGTGTTTGCGATCTGCAATAATGACTCCCTACCCTCTGGGAGGTTACAGCCTGTGAAAGATTCAGGTGTGAAATCTGGAGCCCGGTAAGAGCTGGGCTTGGCAGAGGGCCACCCAGGCAGCCGTGGGAAGAGAGAGAAGAGAGGCCTGGTCCATGTCTCTGCAGCTGCAGAGGGGGAAAAAATAATCTTTATCTTTTCCTGTTTAACGAAGATTTCTGAAGTTAAATGGGATAAAATCTATACTAGTCGATGCCAATGAAAGAACATATCGTTTTGGTAATGCAAGCAAAATTTTTAAACACTTTCTCTGTCTTTCTCATTTTGTTTTTCCAATATCTTTTCCCTTTTATCCCAAAGGAAGTAACGCTAAGTTTTCTCTTTCGAGTTTAAAGCACTGAGAAATTTGGAAGGCCTATCTATTGTTCACTTAACAAAGGTATCAGGAGCTCTTACAATATGGTAGGCAGTGTGCTGTGCTGTGCTGTGCTGTGCTAGGAGAATGCAGTGAGCTAAACAAACAAATCACTCCCTGCTTTGCTGCTTGAAGATGAAGACAGATATTAATCAAATAAACATGCAAATAGCCATATGATTGTACATTGTGACAAGTGCTATGTAGGCAAAGAATGGATTCCTGTAAGTTGTGTCAAAGAGATAGATGACAATCTCTACCTGCCAATTTACGAGCTCCCGGAAACCTGATCCAACCTATCATTTATTCATTCAGCCACCAGACATTGAACGTGAACCTCCCGTATGAAAGGCCTTGGAAAGGGCGGGGGGGGGGGGGGAACTCTAATCGGGAAAGAGTTACCTAAATTCAGTAAAACACAGGTCCTGCTCTGTCCAAGTTCACCAGCTCATTGGGAGGCAGAGAGGTAAATAGATGAATGGTGATACAGTGTGGTTGGTGCTACAATATAGGCATTTAAATCAAATGGGCTGAGTATTTAACACAGAAGGAATTTAATATAGGGAATTGATTTCCCATGGTTGAGGAAATAAGCCAAACATGTGATTGTGCGGAAGCCGAGAGATTGACAAGAGAAGGATGAAACTATCACCCCTAAACTGGAGAGACAAAGGGAGGAGGCAGGCGTGGAAGCCAGGGAGAAGGGTGACCCAGAGAAAGACGGAATTACCACAGGCCTGCTCATTGGGAACTGGAACGGTGGAGGAGACACAGCTGCCCTGCTGCTGCTACTGGAGGCTCCACCAGAGGCAGAGAGGAAGGGGAGAAATACCCTGGCTTCTCCCTTCCTGCCGCCCCCCAGGCTCCAACAGTGCCTCTCATTGGTTGCATCCAGCTTGACTCAGGACCTGGGAAACATAGCTTTGGGGCTACGGCCCCTTCTCCCTCTGCCCTGCACTCAGTGGGGGAAGGATGGGGAATGGGTCCTCAGCAGCATAGGTGTGAAAAAAAATTCCAGAGAGCCGTGAAGGATGAGGTACATAGGCTGAGAGAGGAAGAAAGACATGGGTAATAATTTAGCTGTAGCAAAGCACTTTTTGCCTGGCCCCATAGCAAAGGCATCCGGTTTGGCCAAGGAGAGGCTACTGTCAGCACACACCCTCACCTCTGGATACTTGCAACACACAGTCACGTACACACATGTACACACCACAGCACTGGGTCCCAGTCTTGCAAGAACATGCTCCCCAATCGCAATCTTCCCTCCACCTAAGTCTGAAGTCTCTTTGGTCCTCACTGGGCTCATCTCTGCTCTCTCTCCTTGTACGGTCTTTGCTGTTTACGGGTCAGGATGGCGGAACAGACAGGGCCCATCCCACCAGCTGGTTCTGTCCAGAGGCCTGCAGCAGGCTCCTAAGGGGTTCTGCCACTTTAGTTGCTGGATCCAGAAGAGGTTCAGGAAATCCAAGGCAGGAGACAAGAAAGCCAGGACATCAGAGGCGTTCAGAGGATGTTGGATGCTGTCCCCCCAAAATTCAAGTTCACCCACAACCTCAGAAAGGTGACCCTATTTGGAAATAAGGTCTTTGTATATGTCATTAGTCAATGATCTCAAGATGAAAGCATTCTGGATTTGGGATGGGCCCTAAATCCAGTGACTGGTGCCCTTATAAGAAGAGGAGGGGACACAGAGAGATACGCAGAGATGGAGGCAGAGATTAGTCATGCTGCCACAAGCCACGGAACATCTGGAGCCCCCGCAAGTGGAAAGAGGCAGGAGAAGACTCTCCCCCAGAACCTTCAGAGGGAGCATGTCCCTGATGACACCTTGATTTTGGACTTCTAGCCTCCAGAACAGTGAGAGAATAAATTTCTGTTGTATTAAGCCACCCAGTCTGTGGTTATTTATTATCGCAGCTCTAGAAGACTAATACAGGAGGGGGCTTTTTCCCAACCAGTGATTCAACATTTAAGAATTCGCACAGCAGAATCACAGCATAGCAGCCCGCATCTGGTGTAACCTCCCTGTATTCCTGATGGAAAACTGAAAGCCAGGATTAACAATGGGTCTGAGGGGAAGACACTGAGCATGCAGTGGGGGACGTCGCTTCTTTGTCCCCTGCTCCTTTCCCTGTCCGCTTCCCCATGCCCAGCCCTCTGGTCTGTTTGTCTGTGCTTTCCCAGCCACCCCAGGCCACCCTGCCTTGTTTGACTGCTAGAACCTCTGCCAAAACCCATATTTAGTTGTTGAAAGTTCCTTGCCTGGGCGCCTCTGAAGTTAATGATGGAATCTTTGAAAATGACATTCGAAGCAAAACATAAGCAGCAGAGACATGAAACCACCTCCAGTCCATCTGTTTGAGCGCGATCCACCTCAGAGCTCCCATTTCCCATGTAAAACAGAAGATATGATTTATAATTCATATCTCACCGGTACAACCCTGATTGAAGCAAACCACTTTGATGAAATGTTGGTTTCATGCTAGTGGAACACCATTCCAAATCAGAGAATATTTAGAACTCTAACTCCTCTGCTGCCACTTTGAAGTAGAAAGATTTGTATTTTATGTGCTTTTTCTAAAAAAAAGAAAAGAAAAATATGTACATGCCAATATGCATGTGGTGGAAATATAAAAACATTTACGTGTGAATCAGCCCCAGAATGTAATTACTGCTTTAAGCACTGAAAATATTTATAGACTCGTATCTCGTGCTGAAGACCTGGTTCCAATAATTCTCAGAAAACTGCAAAATTCATACTTTGTTTTCTTGGGACTAATTTAATTTATTTGAAATCTACAGCACATGAAGAACCAAATCAAAGAGCGTCAACTTTCCATCACCTCAGCTAATGAGCTAATAAAGTTGTTCTGAGTAGATGTATTATATGTGTATACTCGTATATGTAGGACTCTGGTTAGCTGAGAAAGTGAGAGACGGAGTCAGAGAGACAGAAATGGAATGAGAACTAGATAGAAATGTGGAAGACAATTCCTCCTATTCTTACGGGAACAGCTAGAAAAATACCTATTACAATCCACCTAAAATATCAGGCAATCAAGTTAAATTTCTTGTTCCCCCCAGTGACGAAAAGCAGCCAGTTTGCTGACATCATAATCAATAACCATTCATTCCCAGGTGTTCACTGAGCCCCTTCATGCCAGGCATTATTCTAGGGCCTGAAGAGGCGGAAGATTCTGTGGTAACCAAGACAGCTGGCTCCTCCCCTCATACAACATGTATTTCAGCGAAGGGTCAGAAAATAAACAACTACATATGTAACATGCCTTTATAAAATCCATAATGAACAATTTAAAAAGCAGAGAATAATATAAAAATAGAGAGGAAAAAGGGTATGCTATTTTCAACTGGGAAGACCTTTCTGGAGAGATGACATTTGAGCAGTTGCCTGAATTAAGTGAGAGAGACGATCATGCAAAGACCTGAGGGAAGAGCATTCCAGGCAGAAGAAACAAGAAGTGCAAAGGGCCTGAGGTTGAAACAAGCTTGCATCGTTTGAGGCAGAGTAAGAAGGCTGTGGTGGCCACACACACATTCGGTGTCCCTTGTACAGAGGAGATATGGAGTAGAGCTCCAGCGGACCTACTGGATTTGTAGCATGAGTCAGAAATCCACTTCTGACATCTTGACCCTCTGAGATCAGGAAATTGCTTGTTACTGCAGCGTAACCTAGCTTATCCTGCCCCTCCCAACCCTCGCAAAAAAAAAAAAAGAAGAAAGAAAGAAAGAAAGAAAGAAAGAAAGAAAGAAAGAAAGGAAAGAAAGAAAGAAAGAAAGAAAGAAAGAAAGAAAGAAAGAAAGAAAGAAAGAAAGAAAGAAAGAAAGAAAGAAAGAAAGAAAAAGGAAGGAAGAAAGAAAGAAAGAAAGAAAGGGAGAAAGAAAAGAAAGGGAGAAGGAGGGCATGACTGGGACACAATTGGGAGGAATTGGAATGGAAATGACAATTCTCCTGAGATCTTTCTGGTGCTTCTTTGCAGACTGTTTCCAAGCACAACTCAGCACTCCCAGGGAGTCTGCTCTTGTCCCCTCCAAAAGCAATCTGATGCGATTCCATGTAATAGGAAGGGAAGCGAATCTATCTTCAGCGAATGTGGCCTGTAATGGTAGCAAAGTGCTTTGAAGATGAAAAGTTCCCTGTGAGTGCTAAGCATTATTATTCTGTATGAGATGTCAGTAGGCACTTGAAAGAAAAAAAGATTCAATTAAACTGCCGTGCCATTGTTTTATGATACAACCATCAGACATTTTCAAAAGGGTCAAGTCATGACAGGAATATTTAACTCCTAGTAGGAGCAGAGAGTAATTGGAGTGAACTGGAGGATGAGCCAGGAAAGACCGGGTGCTAATTTAGCAGTGGGATTTGTGGGCAAAAGAGTAATGGAGTCAGTGTACTCGCTGAAGGGGCCTGAGAGTACAGAACTGGGGGGGATGGATTGAAGGGAACCTGGGCCCTAGCCTCTGTACGTGGTCAGGAAAGACTGAGATAACCCGTCTTGGACATAAAGAAGCGTGATGGGTGCAGACAGACACAGCAGGATCACTGGTGTTTTCTGTGCATCAATGTCTCTGATATAAGAAGCTGGGAAGCTAAGCTGGAACGCTAGGAAACTTACCACCTCAGCCCCATGCCCCATATCGTGTTTGCTATTGGACTCCTGTAGTCATTCCGTGCTGGGCTTTTCATTACAAATGAGATGGAAGAGGGTGTGGAGGAAAATTACAACATGGAGGAGAAAGCACTCTTGAGATTGTTGGGTGGCTGGAGGGCGCCAAGAGGTGTAATAGTCTGAGCCTAAGGTTCTACCATTACAGGGTGTGAAGGGAGCCCGTGGCGATTTCGATCATACTCCTACCGTACAAAGAAAATGTACCTGCTTTATTCTGCATGATCGGCTTGATTGCCTGTCCAAGCCTCTTCCTGCGGGGGATGTGTGTTGGGTGGTAGGTCCAGGAATGCATATGTTAAGCTTTCTAATTAAAGATGATGCCTCAATTTGCAGCATCTCCTCTCAGTTAAGACAGTCCCTCTAGTCCTCATGTTTATGACAGTATTTATCCACACTGTGCCCTCAAGGACTCCCCAGTGCCAGCTGCAAAATGGCTGCCGGTGTCTGCTTTGCTCCCAGCGATCTATGCCATCTGGCCATGCGAGCTGTTGCTCATGTGGAGATCGTGGCCCCCACATTCCCCCCACCCTAGGAGGGTGGTCAACACTCCCGTGGCACATGGCTTGCTTCCCTACATGTCCAAGCCCTTTATTGTCCTCTTCTCACCTGGCAGGAAGGGGGCGCTCCACTTCCTCTTCCTGTCTCGCATGGACTTCCCCTGCCTCACACAATATTCCTTCCCAAGGTGCCATTCACCCTTCATTGGAGCAATCATGGTGGAACGGCTGCAGACAACGTTATTTATAGGGGAACTGGATGAAAACCACAGGCATTTAATATTTTAAAAATAATTTCTCCATTACAAGAGGTGCATTCCTTTAGCCTGTGCTCAAAGACCCCTTCTTGCTTGAACCTGCGGCAAGAAAAATGAAGCTCTACCCACAACCGAGCTCTCATCCAGGCTGCAGATTTATAACAGGAATAATCATCTTTATTAAGTGCTAAGTATTACATATGCTAAGTGTTGTGTCTGTATGTGTAATTCTTACAGAACCGAGATGAAAAGGGGAGTTATCAGCCCCATTTGGTAGATAAAGCAAATGATGATCAGAGAGGTTAAATGACTTGCCCAATGTCACACACTAGATAAGTGACCAAGCTGGGATTTGAACCCAAACAATCTAACTCTAGAATGGGGGTTGGCAAACTATGGCCCACTCCAACCCACTACATGTTTTGCACAGCCTGCAAGCTAAGAATTTCTAATACTTAGGGAAGGAGGGGGAATACGCAACAGAGACCATACACAGCCCACGAAGCCTAAGATGTTTACTGGAACAAATATATCAAATCACAAACGCCCTGGGCACGCCCCATGTGCACACAGCAGGTGAGGAGAAGAGAGGCATATTTAAGTAGCATCTACCGGGCTCCTCTTACATTCCAGGCACCAGCTAAGCCCCTGTGTGGTTATTATCTTGTTGGATCACATCACAGCCTCCACCATAGAGACGAGAAGGAAAAAGAGGCCCAGAGAGTAAGTGACGTGGCCAAGGCCATTTTCTGAGGCACAGACTGGGTCTCTAAAGCTCATCTGTTTCAAGCTCCTTGCTTTATGGATTCAAAACAGAGAGCAGCCTCTTGGGGAGGCCAGGAGCAGCCCTTATCCTGTCCCTTGACCAGAAGTTTACCCCAATTCTGTTGGTCCTCCCCTCCCCCTCACTTCCAAATCCTTCTGTGTCTACCTTTGGCACAGCCCATTTCCTCTCCCCTCCTGACCTTCCTTCTCACCCACCACTGCTGTGCCTGTGTGGACAACTCCAACTACAAATTAAGTGAAGGGGAAACTGAATTGATATGATCTGAGCGAGGGAAGCACAAGGCCCCAATTTCCTCTCCACATTATACGGGAAGCTCTGGGCTCTGGGCTGTGTGGGGTGCCGGCGTGGGGCCTTTTGATGTTTGCCTTCCTGCAAGTAACAAGCAGGAGCACACAAGACACCTTCACCTCCTCCATGCAAACTCTCAACAGCAGGTTTCCAATCATGCTTGAAACAAATCCAGAGATGAAAAAACGAAGAAAGGAAGCGAAGAAGGAAGAGAGAGAGACGATTGTTGTCTCCCTTAAGGACAATGAGACCCTTTAAAACTAACTATAGGACACGTTAAAGAGCTTACAAACACCCCCAATGCAGCCCTGGGCTGAGCTCCTGTATCAGCAGAGGAATCAGCTTGAGCCAGGGCCAGGCTAGGCTCATTCAGGTTGGGGACGTGAGACCCTTCTCTACACACCTGAGCTGGGAATTCTGAAAACCAGGACCAGGATGCTGCCACCTGCCACAGACAGACTCCAGCTCTTAGTAGCTGGGGCACCAGTGTGTGAATATCCTTTGAGACCCTTATACCCAACTTGGGTATTAGTGGTTCAATTTGTAATGTGCCAGAAGTCATGGTGACATTTAGGCCCGAAGGGAAAGAACCAGTGAATCTCTCTCTCTCTCTCTCTCTCTCTCTCTCTCTCTCTCTCTCTCTCTCTCTCTTCCTCTCTCCTTCCCTCCCTCCCTCCCTCTAACTTTTAATTGCAATGAGGTGGAGGAAGGTTAATGTGTGGCTCTCTGAGATTTTTGTCAAAACCACACTGAGCTTATGCTGTAGCACCAGAAGTTCTGGAACTTTCCAAGGTGCCAACTTAAGATCAAAGCTCTTACGTCATTGCAATACCTTCCTGTCTTCACTCACCACATTGACACCAAAATTTATTCAGGAACCCTGGAAAAAAATACATACAGACACGAAATAGCAGCAGTATTTTCCATTCGAAGAGAGGGGGGAATTAAGTAACATTCATTAGTCCCTTCTCTTAGTTGAATCCTTAATGGCATGATTTTTTAAAAAGATTTTTATTAAAAATACAGCTAACATACAATATTATATTAGTTTCAGGGGTACACCATACTTATTCAACATTTATATACCCGAAGAAGTGATGACTATGACAAGCCCAGCAACCATGTGACAATGTACCAGCTACCACAGTATTACAGACTACATTCCCTGTGCTGTACCTTACATCCCCATGACTTATGTGTTTGAGACCTGGAAATGTGAACCTCTTATTCCCCTTCACCTTTTCCCCCGTTTTAATTTTTCAATTACAGTTGATATTCAATATTATTTTATATTAGTTTCAGGTGTACAGTATAGTGGTTAGACATTTATATAATTTAAGAAATTATAGTTCAGTACTTGACTAGTCCAGTACCCACCTGGCACTATACACAGTTATTACTATATCATTGACTATATTCTCTGTGCTTTACTTTACATCCCCATGACTATTTTATAACTACCAATTTGTACTTGTTAATCCCTTCACATTTTTCATGCTGCCCCCTAATCCCTTCCCATCTATCACCCCCACAAATCCAGTACTCGTCTGACACCATACGTAGTTAGTACAATATTATTGACTATATTCCTTATGCTATACCCTACATCCCCATAACCACTTTGTAACAACCAATTTGTACTTCTTAATCCCTTCCCCTTTTTTCACCTACACCCTCAACCTCCCACCCTTCTGGTAATCATCAAAATGTTTTCTGTATCTATGAGTTTGTTTCTGTTTTGTTTGTTAATTGGTTCTTTGATTACACATATAACTGAAATCTCATTGTAACTGTCTTTCTCTATCTGACATACTCCACTCAGACCCATCCATGCCACTGCAGAAGGCAAGAACACATTCCCTTCCCTGGCTGAGCAATATCCCATCGTATGTATGTACCAACTCTTTATCCATTCTTTCATTGATGGACACCCAGGCTACCTCCATATCTTGGCCATTATAAACAATGCTGCAATGAACATATGATGCATATGTCCTCTGGAAGTCGCGTTTTGGGTTTCTTTGTATAAATACCCAGAAGTGGGATTACTGGGTCCTTCATTGTCTTTTCTTATAGACTTTGTTTTAAATTCTGTTTTGTCTGGTATAAGTATTGCTACCCAGTTTCCTCTTCTCCTTCTTCTTCTCCTTCTTCTTCTTCTTCTTCTTCTTCTTCTTCTTCTTCTTCTTCTTCTTCTTCTTCTTCTTCTTCTTCTTCTTTTCATTTCCATTTTCATGAAATATGTTTTCCATCTCCATTCCTTTACTTTCTGTCTGTGTGTGTCTTTCAATCTGAAGTGAGTCTCTTGTAGGCAGCATATGTAAGGGTCTTATTTTTTATCCATTTGGCCCTGCTATGTCTTTTAATTGGAGCATTTAATACATTTACGTTGAAAGCAATTGTTGATAGATATGTAGCTATTGCCATTTTATTACTCATAATTTTGAAATTTTTTTCCCCGTCTTAAAGAAGTCTCTCTAACATTCCTTGTGACACTGGTTTGGTGGTGATGAACTCCTTTAGCTTTTTCTTGTCTAGCAAGCTCTTCATCTGTCATTCGATTCTAAATGATAGCCTTGCTGGGTAGAGCAGTCTTGGTTGTAGGTCCTTATTTATCACCATGTTGAATTTTTCATGCCAATTCCTTCTGGTCTGCAAAATTTCTGTTGAGAAATCAGCTGACAGTCTTATGGGAGCTCCCTTACAGGTTACTAGTTGCCTTTCTCTTGCTGCTTTTAGGATTCTCTCTTTGTCTTTAACCTTTGCCGTTTTAATTATAATGTGTCTAGGTTTGGGCCTGTTTGGGTTCATCTTGTTTGGGACTCTCTGTGCTTCCTGGACTTGTGTATCTATTTCCTTCACCAGATTAGGAAAGTTTTCAGCCATTATTTCTTCAAATAGGTTCTCAATCTCTTGTTTTCTATCTTCTCCTTCTGGTACCTCTATGATGCAAATGTTGTTATGTTTGATATTGGGCCAGAGGTCTCTTAAACGATCCTCATTTTTTTTTTTTTCTTTTTTGCTGTTTTGATTGGGTGTCTTGTGCTACCTTATCTTCCAAATTGCTGGTTTGATCCTCTGCTTCTAGTCTGCTGGAGATTCCTTCTCATGCATCCTTCATTTCAGTATTGTATTCTTCACTTCTGACTGGATCTTTTTTTTTATGGTTTCTATGTGTTTTTTTATGCTTTCAATCTCTTTATTGAAGTTCTCACTAAGTTCCTTGAGCCATCAAATAACCATTGTTTTGAACTCTGTCTCTGGTAGGTTGCTTGCCTCCATTTTGTTTAGTTCTTTTTCTGGATTTTTCTTCTGTTCTTTCATTTGGGATGCATTTCTTTGTTTTCTCATTTTGGCTGCCTCTCTGTGTTTATTTCTATGCATTATATAGATCTGCTATGTCTCCCAGTCTTGGCTGGGTGGCCTTATGTAGCAGGTGTCCTATGGGGCCCAGTGGCACAGTCTCCCTGGTCACCTGAGCCAGTGCTCCAGGAGTGTCCCTTCTGTGGGTTGTGCTCTCCTGTTATAGTTGAGCCTTGATTGCTGTTGGCATGTCAGTGGGTGGGATTGACCCTCAGGCTGACTGGCTGTGGGGTTTGTCCATGTTCACAGTTTATGGGTTGCTGTGTGGGAGGCTTACCCCACTGAGTGGGATTTGCCCCAGTGGGCTCTGGATCCTGTTGAGACCACCCTTTGTGTGTGCTGCTTGTGAGACTAATTGGGTGGTGCTCTGCTATGGTCTGAAGCCAACCTTCAAGTATCTTGGCTCTGGGGCCTCTTGGGAGGGGATCCGGTGCAAGCCCAAGTCAGCCATTGCCAGTGACTAGCCAAGGGCTACCTGGTAGGAGCTACAAAGTGATCTGCAGTTGTTTGCTGCCTGTGTTAAACCTGGAGGTGTGTGGGAGAGGCCACACTGCAAACTGAGGATGGCTGCCATCAGTACGAGGCCTGGGGTAACTCCACAAAAAGCCAGGACACCCGGACGCCTGCTGCCACCTACCAGCTCTTTTAAGGTCCAGCACTGATAAAGCCTCATGTAGCACGTGAGTTGGGTGAGGCAGAGTCTCAGGAAGTTACTAGAGTGGGAAGAGTTGTGGTCACCAGATTAATGTAAACTCCGGTTTGGTACCAGTTCTGAGCCTGGAGCAACTCAGCCAAAGTCTCAGAGCACACCGAGGCCCGTCGCTGCTCGCCTGAGGCCCATGGATTCCCATAGTTTTCTAAGAAAGTGTGCAATATGGGACGGGCTGGCTGCTCGCAGAGAAAGTGCCTCCAGCAGTGTGTGAGTTGGGTTGAGTGGGTCCAGCTGAGTCAGCAGGGCAGAGCAGTGGAGCTCACCAGACCAATCACATTCAGATTTGGCCTGTGGGGGTGGGCTCAACACAGGAAAGATGGTGTCTACCTGCTGGCTGCACAGGAGAAGGACCTCTCACTAGGAAAATACTGTCTGTCCTCCAGTCCTTCCCCTGGAACCACACACCTCAGTCTGCCCCCTGTATGTCTCCAATGACCCCAAGTTACCATCCCTCCGCTGGAGCCCAAGGTGAGTGCCTGCAAGCGAGTGAGTCTGTGCACAGGCCCTTTAAGAGGACGTCTGGGTTTCCCGCAGCCTTTCGTCCCACCCAATGGTCCGAATCTTCACTGTTTTTCACAGACAAATATTGTGGGGGCTCGTCTTCCTGGCACCAGTATTCCAGGCTGGGGAGCCTGATGCAGGGGCTGGAGACCCTCGCTCCTCCAGGGGGAACCAAGATGGCTGAGATATCCCTCCTGATTCTCAACCATCACCAGTAGGTTTGGGGCCGGGCCATGTCTCCACCCCTCCTACCAGTCTCGATGTGGCCCCTTCTTTGTATTTTCAGTCATAGGACTTCTGTTCAGCCAGACTTCAGATGGTTCTCCAGGTTGGTTGTTCTATAATTTAGTTGTAATTTAATGTCTTCAAGGCAGGCACAGTATTTTTCTGCTCTGCCATCTTGGATCTCCCTTCAGTGGGATTTTTTTTAAATCTTAATATCCCTACAAACTCTGTAGTCATTATTTTACAAGTGGTGGAAGTAAGGCTCAGAGAAGTTAATTGACTTGTCCAAGAACAACATGTTATTAAGTGATGGAGCCAGACACCCAGCAAAGCCCTGCCTGATTTTAAAGCCTGAGCTTTTTCAGATAATATCCACTTGTATCCATTTTAAAATGGCCATTTGGCCCCTTCACTTTTGCATATTGTGAAAGCAAGGTCCTGTTGAGCCTGAATGTTCCTGAAAATGATATCAAAATTACTTAGACTTGGCACCTGCCTAGATTTATACTTGTCAGCATTGTCCACTCTGCCAGCAAAGTTGGAAGGCTCAGCTGGGGCTAAAGAATGCACTTCCAGACTTACTTACATGGTTGTTGGCAGACCTCATCTCCTCACTCACTGTTGGCTGGAGGCTTCAGTTGTTTGCAATCTCTCTGTAGGGCTGCTCACAACATAGCATCTTGCTTTCTGCAGAGCACAAGAGCCAAAGGAGAGAGGCCTGGAAGAAAGGTAGAGAGAGGGAGTGTGGGGGTGGTAAAAACCAAGATGGAAGTCACATTCTCAGATAAGACACACCATCACATCTTCCATTTTCTTTTGGTCACACAGACCAACCGTGGTGCAATGCGGGAGAGGACTACACACGCATGTGAATACGAGGAGGTTATATTGAATATGTATGGGCCATCTTGAAGGCTAGCTACCAACCATGGGTAGGCAAAGGAGAGCCAGGGTTTGGACGCAGATCATCAGTAGAAAGAGTTCCTTGAATTCAGGAAGACTGCACAGGTTTAGGAAGGCGGGCTGGCCCTAGACAGCAGCAGAGAAAAAGTTAAGGAATGTAACAGAATGTCCCTTGTGATCGCCTCCTGGTACCTACCCTGAGGGATAAATCTTTTTACCAATGCAGAAAGAGAGAGAGAGAGAGAGAGATTTACAAGCATGTAGTAATTAGCACTCCTACCCACAATACACACAGCTCAAGCCTCCCCAGATGTGCAAGGCGAAGTCCACTGAACAGATAAACATCCCGGCTAAGTATGGGCGCAGGGCATAATCAGGGAAGTGAACATACACAGGACTTTGCCAACTTCTCAAAGACTACTGCTTGTCTTTGAAAGTCACTGATATGGACAAGCCGGTCATTCCAAAGACTGACAGTCTCCACTGGCCTGTTACCTGAAACTGGGGGCCCAATACCATGTGGATGGTCTAAGTTATTATGAAGGTAATTAAGTGATCACCTCCATAGCCAGATGCCAACATGCAAGCCTTCATGCATGGCTGACTTGGCTCTTTCTGCAGGGAAAAAATCTTTAGTCTTATTTTCTCCCAAGCCTCGAGGTTACTTAGGAAGCCAGCTTCGATGACTTGTACACAGAGGCTAATTTGTACGGCCATTGCCCAAAAACTGGGGGACGCAATGACACGCAAAGAACACTGCTCGAGACAGTCAGCCATTGAATTCGATCTTAGTATTCCAGTCCATGAGCCAGCAGTTGTACTAGAGCCTGGTTTAAAAAAAAAAAAAAAAAAAAAGAAAAAGGAAAAAAAAGAAAAAAAAAAAAAACAGGCAGGAAAAACCCACACACATTCTTTCAATTTCTAAAGGGAAATTTGACTCGAGCTGTAGAACAAAGGACGAAGAAATAGAAGTAAAAGAAAATCAAAGAAAAAGTGATTTGGATTCAAGGGGATCAGATGTTTTATTTATTGCAGGTTGGAGACCTTCAATCAGTCAAATGAAAGGAACATTTGTATTAAAATACCTACGAGGCAGAGAGAAAGGCTTGACCGGGTGCGGGAGAGTTAAGTTACAGCAATGTTGCTGAGAGATATGAACCCACCTTCGAGGCTATCTGTTCCCAATATTGAAGGTTTTCTGTGTTACAAACCTGAGATGAAAGGTAGTTGTTTTGACGTCTGGGTCTGGAAGCCAGACGCTGAAATTAGCAGCGATCTCGAAGTATGTGTTGCAGGGATGGGGAGCCCAGGACGGGGTGAAAATGTAGCTGCTTTATTAAAATGAAAAGACGTTAATGTAACACCGAGGGCCCAAGTCACCCATGCGGGCAGGGTGTGGATAGGGATATGAAAACACCTTCCACCAGATGGGAAGGGGCAGGAAAGGAGCAGTAGACGGGGTCAGGGTACCTGGGGTACAGTCCCTCCTCTGCCCCTGGGATGGTCACTGCTTGATGACCGGGACTTGGGTGTGTGGTGCCAGGCTTACAGGAGATGTTCCGTAGAGAGATGGCAAATGAACGTGTGAATGAATGCATGAAAGGGACCGTGGGTAAGCCCTCCTCCTCTTTGGGCCTAAGTCTTATAACATGAAGGGGTTGGACAGCTGAGGATTTCCCCGGGAGGTTGAGTACCATATTGATGGGTTTGGGGGATAAACATGGATATAGCATGAAATCATGCTGGTACATACAGGGCGAAAGGCATCACTTCTGAACTCTCTTTCAAGATTTCTGGTTCCCTTTAAGAGACAGTCCAACGTGAGTATTGTCTTGAACAACCTCTCCCATAAACCTCGCTTCATAATAATAAGAGTGGAGGGCTCAGGTTCCCATCACTTCACAGACAATGGCATCCAGCTAAATTTCGTAACGTGATGTCTTTCCTTTGTACTGATTATCACCATGACCTATTTATGGCAAATGATAGTTTTTCCTTTACAGAACTAATTTTTTTAAGGTTTCATTGTCAGACAAATGTATATAAGTAAACACACGCTAATGTTAAAAAATAGTTCAAGAGGGATGTAGATATGGCAAACGTCTTGCTGGTAAGACCCAAACGCCTTTGGCTTGGGAAACTCTGTCCTAGAGGACCTCCAAGGTACCTTCTGGAAACACTGATCATCTGAAGTTTAGGAATACACACCCCTGATTTGTGTAGTGCAGACTCAGCCGTCCAGCAGAGGCAGCTCTATAGCCTGGACCTTAGGAGATAGGGTTCCTTCATCCATCCACTCATCCATTGTTTCAGAAAATATTTATCGAGGATATACTGTGTGCTCACTGCTGTTCCATGTACTGGGGGGGAGGACAGCAGGGGGGAAACAAGCAAACAAACAAATCTCTGCCCTCCAGGCGTGTCTGAGGCAACGCAGGGACTGGGTGAGGCATCAGGGCACAAAATGTAAGGAGGTCCCCACTCTCAGTGGCTGCACAGCCTGGCTCTGGCTTAAGGACAGAACCCCACCTTGACCATAAGCTGACATAGCTGTCATCATTATGGGGCCCACGGGCTCTGCCTCCAGAGGTTCCCGTGTAATTGGTCTTGGGTGGGCTCCCAGAATCAGTATTTTCCCAGAGTTCTCCAGATGATTCTGATGTCCGTCATGGTAATGAACCACTGAGTGAAGACCAAGGGGTTTTAGACCTTTAAAGTGTGTGGTCTGGCATTTTTTCAGTGGCATCTACCTTCTTAATCAGTAAGTCAAAAATTATTTACCAAATGAATTAATGAGTGAATAAGTCAATATGTTGTCACTCACCATAATGACAAAAATAGCTTCTTTCCTCTGTGTACTTACAAAGTACCAGGAGTTGATCTGAGCTGTTCATGCTTCTTGCCTCATTTAATCCTCATAACCCCCTACAAGACAGGTATTATTATTATTATCATAATCCCATTTTGTAGATGAGGAAAACAGAGGCAGAGAGAGGTTAAGAAACTTGCCCAAGGTCATCTAGAAAGCCTACTGTTTCTGTGGGATGAGCTTTGATGCCTGAGTCCTTGGGCACAGGAATCACCGTGAAAATGAGTAAAGTAGGTGGTCATTTGCACTGTAAAGACGGCATGTCAGAGTAGTCATGACTTCCGCTAAAAAATACGTGCTCCCTCATTCTCCAAATATGAGGCCCACTCCAGCTTCACTTTGCATCCATGTTTGTTAAAGCCATTACTATGCAACAATGTTTCTCTCTGTAGGAAAAACAGTGCCAGCGCAAAAATACATAGCAACTGTCCTTCCTGCCAGTGTTAGGGGGACTTTCGGGAATGGTGGGTCGTGTGGAAAATTAGGAAGAGGAGCCTGTCCAATCTCTCCAGATCGGACTTATCAAAAGCAACAAGAAATTCAGACTTCGTTGTTAAGACTCCCAATTTTCACGTGGGCTCTACCTTACAAATAACGGTGTGGAGCAAATATGTGTTTTGCAAAACATGAATGAGGTCTCTTGGGAAAGGCAAAGCTGGGGAAAAGTTCTTCGGGTCCTGGCCTAAGATCATTGTGCGATCAGGGTAAAGCTCTTGGGTTTCTCTGTGCCTTGAATCTAAAGCTGTAAAAAGGATATAAAAGTATTATTTATTTGTTCTTCAAGTTTTAGTGACAATTTCTATATATTAAACACTGTGCCAGATGGCGGATTTAAAGATTAAATCAATATGCTTATCATTGAGAGAGAGACAGGAACAGTGAACTCTAGGTTTACAGGACAAGGGCTGCTGTGAAATAAGAACGTGGGAGCAAGGGGGTGGGGGTGGGGGGCAAGTCAGTTGTTCTGGCTGGAGGAGATGACATTTCCACCAGACCTGGACGGCTGATGGGGACTGTCCCTAGCAGCAAGGGCAGGAAGACAATGACTCTTCCTTGGTACCAAAGTGTTCTATATACCAACACAGCGTGAATCTTTTCTGAGTTCAAATGCATGCATGCACACCCACTAATAGTCTGCAGTGTGCAAATCGAGACTCCAAACTGCCTCTCTGTCTTGCATATCAATGATTAGGTTGGTGCAAAAGTAATTGCAGTTTTTGCAATTATTTTTAACTTTTTAAACTTTTGCACCAACCTAATACTTATCTACCTGTAAAAGCAGACCCATTGGTTTTTCCCCTGAGCTGTCCCCCTTCCTTTGTCTTACTGGACTCAGGTTAGATATTTTAGTGTCATCTCCAATTCTTTCCCTCGCTTACCCTCCACATGCAAACCAGAGACGGGTCCCTCAGGTTAAGTGGGTGTCCTCACCCACCCCCCGCAGTCATGCTACCACCATTTATTGTTCAGCCACTTGTCTCCTGGGTGGACACTCGCTGCCGTCTTCTCTCTGCTCCTCTGGTCTCTCTTCCAGTCAAACCACTGCTGTTCCCCCACCCAGATGTGACTACATTGGTCTCTGTAAACCCCCAATGGCTCCCGCTGATCTTAGGACAAGGTCTAGCATGACAGCCACAGCCCTTGGCCCTCTGGGCCCTCCCCCAGTCATCCTTCCTCACTGTCCTTTAGTCAGCACCCCTAAAACAGACGCCTTACCCTCCTGCCTGCCAGATGCTCCCAAAAGTGCCTGCCACAGGCTCTTCTCTCTTCCTTGTGTGACTTTTCTAACATGTTTAGCTGTAGACCCATGGTCATGTTCAAGCATTCCCTCCTCTGGAAGCTTTCTCTGGCTATAGCCCCCCACTCCATTGTCCCCCGCTTGCCCTCACTGAGGCCCAGCAAGCTGGGGATACGAGTTGGACAGTTAAGAGGGTAAGGTAGGCAGGGTCTTGAAAATCTGGGAGGGAAAAGTCTTTCTGAAAAGTCATTTTTGCAAAAGCCTCAACCCAGAAAGTCATTTTTGCAAAAGCCTCAACCCGCAGAACCCTTTCACCAAGCATGGAGACCCACCCACAGAAAGAAAGAGAAAGCAATTTCACACGTTGGAAAAAGGCCCGGGGCAGAAGAAATGAAAAGCCACCAGTTGGCAGTAGGTGCTGTGGAGGTTGAGCAGGAAAGCCAGATCAAATGGGAGGTGGGGACGTTTCTGAGAAGCATATGGACCCCAGCCCTGCACAGGCTGACACTGGCTTCCGAGGGGCGGGGCAGCCAGGCCTCCATAAAGCTCCAACAGCCTCCAGTCCTCGGGCTTGTTCAAGGCCAGCAATGGGGAGGGGTCGCTGCCAAGGCCGTTCTGAGCGGAGGCAAGTAGGCTGACCATTTGAAGGCAGAGCAGGCTGTGTCTGCATCAATCACCAGCAGGAGAATAATACTTCCAACAGGACCTCTCCCTTCCTGCCTTGAACATCCAGACATTCTACGTGTAAAGCAAAGCCTCAAACAACACCTGGGCTGGGGGCAGGTGACAAGAGAGAATAATGTCACCTAGCAGGGACTAGGACGCGCACACTATGGCCGTGAAGGGCTGGTGCCCTCTGCTCAGCTCCCTCTGATTGTCACCAACTCCGCTGATTTTTCTATAGACGTCAGATATTGGAATTTTCATGGGAAATCTGTTATTAAAAATCTGCTATTTAAAAAGCCTGTACAGTTCAAAGAAAGGCCACCAGTGTCCGAATGCTGATGTATAGGTGCAGGTTAAGCTCATTATTGGGAACAAATAAACATGGCCTTTCGGTCTGCATGACTCCATCTCTTTAGCTGAAAACCGAGATTCTGTCATCGAACTAGACGTTTCTTAATATCTAGGTATTTGGCCCTACAGGGCTTCAGTGTGCAATATTATTCACAAGTACTTCTCTGTGTGATCCCTGTGTATCTGTATTTCTATGTGAGGGCAGTGTCCATATCATTGTTATTATTTTTAAGTTTGAGAACAAGAAGAGCTCTTGGACACCCAGTAGCCTTGTCTCCCTCCGCCATTCCCCCCAGTCCACCCCCCCTCGGCCACCACTGCCCCGCACACACAGTTTTAAAGTGCAGGAAACTGAGGTCCAGGGAGGCGACAAGCTTGTTCAGGACCAAAGAGCAAGTTAGGACGTCCACTCTCAGGCTCCTCCCCCACCCTGTCTTTGCGCACCTCGGGTGTATTTATACAGCGTGCGCACCCACGCGCCGCTGTGTTTGTGTTTTCTCTGGTGCTGGAGAAAAAGCCCACCAGGTTGCCAGATGTGCTGAGCTCAAGGGAGCCTCAGGAAGTGGTTTGCCAGCGATGAGAAGCAGGCTGGTCTGGGATGTAATCTGGCCTTCCCATCAGCCTCGCCTTTCCGCCCACAGGAGATAAGAAGCCAGAGTGGAGGAAACTGACGCACAGTCACGCGCCACAGGAATGGTTTCCTTGGCGTCCTTTCATCTGGGCGCTTTGGAAGGCTTCCCCTCCCCCTCTTAGGCATGTAGGAAGCCCCAGGACCTCTCAGTCCTGGTGTGAGAGAGAGGCATCTACCTCTGGTGAGTCCTGTCCTTTTACCCTTCCGTCTGTTTCTCAGGGTCCCCCCTTTCCTGATGTCCTTGTTGAAAGAAAGCCCCTGAAACATGCATCTCTACTTTATGAGTCAGCCCTTGCATTTCTTCGAGAACTTGCAGAAAAGAGGGCCATCCCTAACTCAAAGGCATGAGGTTCTAGTGGCAGAATCTCAGCGGTTTGGCTGTGAGGGACTTCCCGGTACATGTCAGATGATACCTCTTGAGGGACCCTGTGCTTCAGCTTCTGGTAAGATGCCCTGAAGCTCCAAGGGCTCCATCTGTCTCTGCCTTTCTTGTCCCACGTGTCCCACTTATTTTCACGTGACTGCAGACCTCGGCTACAAACTCCCTGTTTTCACCTTAAATAATACACACATCAGTGTGTGTTTGTGTGTATGTATGAGAGAGGGAAGGCGAGGAAAGGAGAGGGAGAGTGAAGCACCTACTATGTGTTCAAATCCTCCCAATTCATCCTGTGAGGCAGGTTTTATAACCCCCATTTTCCAGATGCCCCCAAGGTGTGTCAATACCATCTTCCTTGGCTAAGTCCAAGTTGATCCAATGTTGCCGGCTGTGTGCACATTACTGTCACACGATGTGGGGCTGCAAGCCTAGAGTGCATCTCACCATGGGGTTTCATACCAGGAAGTTTGTACCTGGATGGATGTCTGGTCTTGGAAGACCACAGGGATTCACAGGTTGCTGCAAAATACTCTCTTCCTGGGAAGATGTGGCCACAGAACCGAATACCACTGTGGTCAAGCCGCCTGAGGATGGGAGCTCCAAGTCTGGGTCGAAGAAAACAGGGTGTCCCTGATGGCTGTGCCACCTCAGGCTAATGGAGCAGCCTCTCTGTACGCCTCAAATGGGGCAGTACTAACTAGGACAAGTACTAACTAGTACAAGTACTAACTAGGACAAGTACTAACTAGTACAAGTACTAACTAATACAAGTACTGACTAGGACTAGGACTAACTGCATAGGGTGGTTATGAGGATGAACTGACATAATAGTGTTTTGAGACTAACAGAGATCACAGATGATACAAAATGATTTTAAATGCTGCTCAGACAGGGCATTAAATAACATTGACTCACACAGTAAGTACATTATGTTCTTTCTAACTCTCTCTGGACCCTCCTAATTACATCAAGAAAGTCTCTGTTTGATGCCAGTGTGTCTTGAAGAGGTTCAGAACAGACCTCTCCAAGAGGAGCTACTTTGGCGTGTGGATTATTTTAAACTGAAGGCAATTGAGATCCTGTAGGCTCAAGAGAAACTTTTACCTCTTTCTGAAAGAATTTAAATTTGGGGCCTTGCCCATAATAAGAGTTATCACCAAAAATAACTTTTTATGGCCTATCTATAGGACACGGAAAACTTCTAATTATTGAACATCTGCTCTTCTTATCGTCCTGCAAATTACCCTTCTCCCCTCTGAAGCTGCGAGGCCCCTTACCTCATCCTTAGCTCAGAATGCCACGTATGTCTTATTTTCCTTTCTGTCTCTGAAGCGCGCCTGTATATTGGGTTCCTGTATGTACATATGTAATTAAACTTGGTTATTTTTTTCACTTGTTACTGTGTCTCATGTAGATTGATTTTTATTTTTTTTAGATTGTATTTTTAGACTTTCCTAGAATTGGAATCACGTAATGTTTGTCCTTTTGTGATGGGCTTTTATTTCACTTAGCACACTGTCTTCAAGGTTCATGACAGAATGTTTTTACAGGCATAAAATAAAGAGAATAGGATTACAAAGTAAACAACTGATAATAAATGATTATCCAAATAATTTTAAAAGATATAGTAATTCATGGGTTTTTATTAACCTTTAAATAACAACATATAGAGGTGTATCTAATAGTTATAATTTCAAGATAGTGAGTCTATTTTAAGATCTCTGATAGCAACTATAATGTGATATGAAATATCTGTGTTTTCTGTTGATGACAAAGCTATAAAAGTCATCCAGATGTAGTGCTGACACAGTTGTGGTTTGTTGCCTGCATTCAGAATGGAAGAAAATGCTAACTTTCAGATAGAAATTAGTACACAAAAAAAAAGTGTGTGTGTGTGTGTATGCGTGTGTATGTGCGTGTATGTGTGTATGCGATATATATATGTATACATTCTCCCCATGCAAACTCACAGACTCTCTGAATTCTTCCCATGGATCTTTCAGGGGTGCCCTGTGCTCCATGGACCCCAAGTTAAGGAGCCCCACCCCAGAGAAGAGACATTTTGATTCTCCAGCAGCTTATTTTAGTCTTGGCTCACAGGTGGGGCAAAGGCCAGAGACACTGACCCATTGGCATGGACAGTAGGCGGGTTTCTGGAGACCAAACAACCTTCACTAACCCCCATCCCCACCCCTGGTGTTGTGTTCTTGCAGCAGCCTATGAAAGGGAGTAACTAAAATAGAGAACAAGCCTAATTTTCTCTGAGAGCTGTTCCTTGTGGCTCATTTCTATTTGTGGTACCACAAAGTACTCAGATGAAGATGATGGGATGGCCTGAAACACAGGAGACCCTCAACATATGTAGACAGTGGTTTTCTAACCAACAGAGGAGACCCAGTAGTTAATTTTTCTCATCTGCAAACCCGCTTTGGATAACCAATCTTTAATTAAGATGCAGTTTTGTTTTGTTTTGTTTTCAAAAGCAATGTGTTCTAATAAATACCATCTGAACCGGGGTGGGGGTGCCACAGAAATTATAACTGCAGCTGAAAAACCATGAGACTTGCTAACCATGGAGGCCTTCTGGAAGGGAATAGTTTCCATGTGCTTCAGAAATGAGGACATGCCTCATGGACCACGTTCCCTGGCTTCAAAGCCAAGCCACCGTGCAGTGGGTTCTGCCTTCGTGTGGGGAGGGAGGAGAGGAAGAAGCAGGGCATTGGCTTAGATGACCTCTGCCCTGGCGTTTTATGACTTGAGAATCAAGAAAGTACAGGAGGTGAAGTTGGAAGTATTCTTTCTGTGGGTGACACTTATCAGCTTTGGGAAAAGGAATTCCTTGAAAAGAAAGTGTTTCTGCAGTATGAAGTGGCTTGGTGTCCCTGCAACCTCTTCATACCCCCTACTTAAAGTGGCCAGATAAAATACAAGATGTCCAGTTAACTTTAAAATTCAGATAAATAATTAATAATTTTTTAGTATACATATGTCCAATGCAATATGCTAAAAATATACAAAAACTCAAATTTAACTGACTGGCCTGTATTTTACTTGCTACATCTGACAACTGTACCCCCACTTAAAGCAGATTCTGGAACCTCTCCTCAGGATCTTTGTGACTAAATGCTGGAGTAGCCTGAGCCACACCGAGGTCAGCTTAGCGACATCTCCACATTCGGCACAATGCGTAAGAACGTGAACTTTGGAATCGTAAAGATGGAAAGTGGCTGCCAATTCGGGCCTGTCACTTCTGAGGGGGTTGACCTTGAAAAGGTTCCTTGGCCTCACAGAGACTCATCTTCGTTCTCTGCAGAATGGGGAGACTCCATCACGACGAATGTTCAGCCATAGCCGATGGTACAGCCTGTGCTGCTTGTTTAAAAAGTCAGGTACTTCCCAGGCAAATTTGTGAAGAGACCCCCAAGGCCCCCTCCACCTTACCAGCCACGCTGGCTCCTCCTCTAGTCCCCCCAACCCCATCTGGTCTTCCTCTTGCAACGAGTCCCTGGCACAGACAAGGGCTTCCAGTGCTCTGCCTGGTGCCCTTCCTGATTGGCAGGTATCATGGTTTATTGATAGTTACATTGACTATCACTCCTGTTAGGAATACCCACTTTAAACGGTTGTTGTAAGGGTTAAATGAAATGATGCAGAACTGTGTGATATAAGAACTGGCCCACAGATGACACATGTACACACAAACACACACCCCAGGAATGAATGAATCCATATGCTACTTATAAGGAAAAGCCTTGGTTTTCTTGTAGATAGTGACGTTCTCTCAATACAGATACAGATACAGATACAGCTGTAGATCCGGGCATACCTCATTGTATTACACTTTGCTTTATTGCTCTTCGCAGATAGGCATTTTCATCAACATCGAGGCAAGACCCTCCTCCAGCAAAAAGATTATGAGTCACTGAAGACTCAGAAGGTGGTTAGCAACTTTTAGCGAGAAAATATTATTAAATTAAGGTATATACCTTATTTTTTAGACACAATGCTGTTGCACACTGAATAGACTACAGGGTCACGTAAACATAACTTTTCTATGCAGCAGGAAACCCAAAAATGTGTGTGACTCTCTTTATTGTGATACTCTGGAACCAAACCTGCAATATCTCTGAGGAATGCCTGTAGAGATACAGATAGAGATACAGATTATGTATGTACACACGCATGTATATGTGTATGTGTGTGTGTAAGAAGCAGTCATTATACCGGCTTTAAGAAATCTTAAAACTCATCCTAGTTACAGTTCAGTGCCTTCCACTTTACACAGAGGAAAACTGAGATCTGGCTTAATGTACTGACTTGTCTAAACAAGGCCATCTCTATGCATTGGAAGAGACTTGGCTTGAAGGATTGCTAGAAAGATTTTTGCTCAAAAATATCCCTTTCATCCAACTGCAACAAGCCTGAAATTCCACCATTAGCATTTTAGCCGTCTTTTAAAACTGAACTAAAGCTTGCCAAGGTGTTTCTGAAAGCCCACTGTCTTTAAGCTAGAAATGACCCAGGGCCATCCTGAGAGACTTAAGCACTGGGCTAGAGGCGTGGTGGAGAGGAGATTTAAAAAAGAAGCCGAAAGGACACCTACGACTTGCCAGAGATACATGTGGCCAACATTAAAACTTTGTGACAGGCTGGCTATGGATTCAATTGTCCCACTGTGACAGTTGTACATTTATGCTACTGCATAACACAGAAGAACAAAATGCATAAATACTAACTGATCATTTCATTCAAAAAAACTTTGAGAAGAAAGCTGGACCCCTTGATGCTGTCGTTTGCTAAACAAAGCTAAAAGTCTTGCTTATATTGTTGGTCAAGGGTGCTTCAGCTGGGTGGATGAAAATCTTTTTCACAGATCTACAAAGCGTGGATGGTAAAGCAAAGCCTCAAAATATCCAGGGGCAAAAATGTAGCTGAGACTGTTTCTGTTCACAGATGCAGATTGTTTCTCCCACCTGCGTAAATGCTAACTGTGGGAATTCAGACACATTTGGATTTGTCTTATCTGCTGTCATTTAATTCAGTCCACCTACATGTTATACTGGGGATAGCTATAGATTAGACTATAGATTAGAGCTATAGATTAGACTGATCGCTACAAAACATAACAAATATAACCTCTAATAATTTGATGGGTGTAGTTTGGAAGGTTAGAGTCTAAGGAAATGAAGAAGGAAACTTCTAGAAAAATAAGGGCTAAAATCCTGTCATTTTCTTCCAATATGAATATTTGTGATTTACTCATTACCAATAGATGGTCACTAAACGAGGTAGGCCTTTCCCATCAGCATCTAGTTTCATTGTCTTTTTTTCCGAATCCTGTTGTATTCCACTCTACCCGCCGGATGCCTGTTTTAATTAATTTTGCGCAGCATTCAAAGGTTTTGCTTTTGTGCCTCTCTGTTTGATTTAAATTCCTTTTTGCAAATAAATAAATAAATATCAAAGCTAATGAGGCTCTGAAGATTTGAGATGTAAATATCATATGCAGATTCTTTTTGGGGTCCCAGCTCAGCGGAAGACCAAAAATAAAACTTGGAAGTTTGATTAAGAAATCTCAGGCATGTCTCCCTCTAGACAATCCTTCTGCTGGCAATTTCAGTTATTTGACAAAAAATCATGCCCCACACACTCAAAGCCCCGGAAGCAAGTTCCTTTCAAGAGCATCTCAGACGGGCCCAAGACTGGGCTGAGGTGCTGTTTCTGATCCATCTTCAACTGACTGACTCATGTTTATCTTGAGAGGTTTCCTTCTATGTGTGTGTCTATATGTACACATTCACACACTCAATACAACTCACCTTCTATACGCACACTTTCTCACTGGCACTCACACACACACACTAACTCATACAGGCACAATCTATATACACACTTTCACATACCTTGTTTCGCCGAAAATAAGACCTAGCCATACAATCAGCTCTAATGTATCTTTTGGAGCAAAAATTAATATAAGACCTGGTCTTATTTTACAACAATATAAGACTGGGTCTTATTTAACATAATATAATATAAAACCAGGTCTTATATTAATTTTTGCTCCAAAAGACGCATTAGGGCTGATTGTACGGCTAGGTCTTATTTTCGGGGAAACACAGTATATACACCAAACACGTGTACACACACATGCAAAATCATACACAGTTACACTCAAGCTCCCCCATATTCATACACACAGACACTCACATACAAACTCACAACATGCACATTTACACACACAGTCTCACACTCTGCATTCACTCATACCCACGTACACATTCACACACAAATTCACACACACACACACATTCTCTCACACACCCAACACATGTAGCATTCTTTGACCAGTCAAGGTTCTCTGTCTCAAACCTATGCCATGTAAGTTTTAACCAGATTTCCCACAAGACATCCCTGCCATCCCAGGGCCCCTCCTTTCTGTGTGTCGCAGGGCTGCTGGGGGCACAGTTATTAAGCAATTGCAGAGTGCTTCCATGGGGCAATCTACTTTGCCCGGGATATTTGTATCCTTTGCTGAGAAAGTCTGATTCATTTCCCAGAAATTTTCATCTGCTATTAATCTTACAGGATATGGTTAGTGTTGTGATATTTTAGATATTGTTTTCTTGTGGCGGGGGGCGGGGAGGGTGGATTTCACATGTCTGTCCCCTGGCAGCCTCTGAGATTACTCAGTGCTTATAAGCAGCTCAGAATTGTGTGACAGCATTTCCATGCAAGGGACTTACAATCATGTTTCATTAATTCGACGTGAATGAAGCCTCATTTCTGGCCTTGAGCAGCTTAAGATTTATGTGAAATTAATAACAGAACAGATGTCTTCACAATTTGGTTCCTCTGGAAAGAAAAAAAAAGGACCTGATTACTTTGAAAACTTCAATGCTTTAAAATGCAGACCCAGGGAGTTTTTACTCCAGGGTAAAGAGTTATGCCTTGATATCATCCACATCTCAGAACTAAGTGGAATTTAAATGTCAGATTTATATTAAATAGTCATATTCCCCATTATGACATATATAAACAACAGCTTATTACTTTCATTAATAAGACGTGTTGGACATTTAAACTAAAGCTTCCGAGCTAAAGCTGGTACCTCATAAGAAGGGGACACTGGGGAGGTGTGGGGAGATCTGCAAGCAGCCTGCTTTTTAGTTTAGTTTCTGATAATTTAATCATTGGTTCCTCATAGGAAAACAAAATGCATCTGTGCTCACACAAAACTCACCACTTTATAAAGCAGTTGAGTCATCTCCCGCAGATGTGTGTGCTGTGCTCTCCATTTCATGGGGCATTTTAAGTCCTGCCTCTTTGTTTTATGTTTTCCTCCTGCCTGAAATCCCTTTTCTTTATCTAAGCTTCTGTCGCACTAGGTGCCTCTCTAGCTAAATTTTAACTCTCCTCCAGTCTCCAGGGTGGCTGCACACCAGTGGGGGCTGGGTGTTTCCTTCTCAAAGTCCAAAGAAGGGAAGTGTTGTGGAAAGGTCACCCGTGGACATGTTCTGGAGGAAGGGCTGAGAAAACAAAGACCCCCCCAGGCCGGGCCAGGAGTACCCATCCCTCTGGCTAAGCAAGTTAATGAGCGTGTTTTGTTTTTTTTTGGTGGGGGGGTTGGACATTAAATGGCAAAGCCCAGAGCTAAGGTGTTAGGTTCCAGAATCAGGTCCCTGCAAGCACTGCGATGATCCTTTTCTCTGTTGCAACCTACTGTGTGCCCTTGAACTTCTCACCCTCCTCGCTTCCCTCATGGAGAACACAAGAGCATTGATCCAATCATCGGAAAGCTCCTTGATGTCACATTCCCTATTTCCTCCAAATTTGGGCTTTCCTCTCCACCTCCCTCCTTTCAAAGCCAGGCGGGGTTGGGGGTCCCATGCTCCAGTCACCTCTGCTGATTGACCCACAGATGGTGGTCAACGGAAGCTTTCAGGTCCGGCCCTAAGGGTGTGGCCTTGGGCAGGACACAGAGTATGTTGGACCCTCTGTCTCCTCATCTGAAAGCGGACAGAATAACCCTCACCCAGGGCTGTTGTACAGAGGGTGCTGAAAAAGGAGGAGGTGAGGAGAGCCAGTACTCTAATAAGCAGACACACACACACACACACACACACACACACACACACACACACACACACACGTGTGCCCCATGAATGAGGGTCAGAGCCCTCCGTCAGCAGGTTTATTCTGAAGAACCCATCATGTATCTTTCCTGTTTCTCTTCTCTCTCACACCTCAGGACAGGCCTCTACTGATGCTGGCACAGAGTTAGCACTGAACACATGTCACCAAGATTATTGTTGTTAGTTATTATTTCTAGTACTATTATGTACGTATCCTCACCCACACTCTCCTTGGCCAAACCTATTCATTTACCCCAAGGTACAAATGATTGAAAGCAGAGGGAGCACGAATAGCTGAGAAGAAGGACCAGAGTTGATCTTTTTTATAGGGGCCAAAGCCTGATTTCAGCAAAAGGCATGAAAGCCCTAATAATCACGAATGTGCTTAGCTCTTTCCAGTGTGCAGACCGCTTTCTTTTCATCACCTCGTCTGATTCTTAAAAAAACCAATGAAACCCAATTCTAGGAGTGAAATCAGGAAGGAAAGGTTATCTTCAATCACAAGTGAAAACATGGGGCCCCTGCCCCCTAAAGAAGCATTTACCTGAGGTTTCCCAGGTCCTAAATAGTGGATGGGGGAGAACCTGAGTCTTAGTTCAGACGTTTTTCTACTGAATACACACGTGTATGCGAGGAACACATACGCTGAAAGAGCTACGCACATGCAGAATAACTAGGGTTTTCATGCCTTTTGCTGAATTCATGTCCATACATACACTAGTGGAAACACAGAGAAATAGAGAAACAAATTAACTGATGGGTCAAAAAGCCTAGCAAATCACAAACACTCATAGGGCCTTACATGACCCAGGTCTTGAGTCAACTTTACATAAAAGTAGCAAAAGCTCCCTGGGCCGGAAATCTTTCAGCCTTGTGTCAAACCAACCTCAATATCAAATTCCCCAACATTTCTCTTCTCTGCTCTTCTTCCGTCACCCAAGGTAGGGCCACTGCACTGATGCTTTTTCTTATTTCCACCCTGATTTATCTCAGTCATGACCAAGAGGTTTCTCTTCCCTTGGCTGATAAGAACTCTATTCATTCGGTTAGCATTTTCTGATCTCCTGGGAGGTAGTTCTTATTATCTCTATATTACTGACCGGGAAACAGACTTGAAGCATTTAAGTAACTTGTTCTGAGCTGTACATCTGGACCCAACCATTTCCTCCTGTCATCCTAGGGCCCAGGTGGGATGTCACCAATTCTACCCAACTTTCCTCTATTTGAAACTGGAAAGAATGAGGGTTTGGGACCTACCCTTGAAAAAAGTGGAAAGACAGTGGTGAAGCATGTGTCAATGAGACTACTTATTTCTCCAGAACCTTCCCCAATGTATTATCAAACTTTGTCATGTTTGCCACCCTGATCAATGAAAAACAGTATTTCACTTATCTTGAATTGCCTGTTCATAGTCTTAGAACATTTATCTGTTTAGTTTTTCTTACTAATTTATAGGAACTCTTTACATATTCGATAAATTCAACTTTGTATGATATAAACTGCAAATATTTTTCCATATTTAGATTGCTTTTAATGTTTTTTTGTTAGGCAGCCTTAAAAATATTTCTTTGTGGGCAAATTGATCAATATTTTCTTTTACGGCTTCTGGTGTTTCAGTCATAGTTTAAAAACTCCTACCCATTTTGAGATTATTTTAAAGTTCTCCAATACTTTCTTCCCATTCTTTTATGTTTTATTGAATGTATAAAAATGTTAATTTATCTGGAACTTATTTTGCTATAAATTGTGAGGTAGGGATCCAACTTTATATTTTTTCCAGATGAGTCCCCAGTTATTCCAAAGACATTTACTAAATCAACCAAGGCTATAGAGTTGTTTCAGATTGATAATATCACTCCCAATGCTTGTGAAAACCATTTTGCACAAAATTTAGGTGATACAAACAAAACAGTTTGTAAACAACAAGGGCTGTAAACACACACGCGTCAGAGGGCTGCCTCGAACTGACGCGATGAAAGCTTGGTGGGAACACTTCATATCATGAACTTTGGATTGTGTTCAGGTTTCAGCCACCAAGAGAAAAACTTTGGATACATAATGAGATATGACAGTCCATAGCTCTGTAAACAAAAACTTGTCAGGTGAAGGTTGAGGAGGTTCTTGTGTGAGGTGCACGTTGGCTGCCATGTGGACACAGCCCCAGCTACGACAGCTTCTGGAACATGCTGTTAAGGTTGTGATTCCGCAGCCATGAGCACACCGCTGCCCCCCTCCCCAGGAGCCCACCTCACCCTTGACAACAACCATTTTAATGATTGGGTCCTACCTTGACCTTGAGGTGATCCTGAGACTTCTTCCCACAGGAGAAAGCCTGAGTGCCCTTTAATCTTCTTAGAGCAAAATTAGAATTTGATATGGCTACGCTCAGCCAATGGAAACGCATAAACCGTCTCACCATCATCATGCATTGTGCAAAAGAATTGCCGAGCACCATGAAACATATGAGAACCCCAGGCTTCCATTCATCTCTCGCTTGATGCTAGGGCAGCATATTAAAGTGATTTCAACTTCAGAGCAGAGCTCCCCAAAGAGTGCTCCTGTCTTAATTAAAATGTCAATGAAATACAAACGTGCGTGAGGGACATTTTCAGAAATCATTCCCTCTTAACTTCCCATAGTTGGCTGCTCCTCCCCCAAAGCCTGCCTGCTTGTCCACTCAGTGGAAGCACTGGACCCACCGCCTTCTCTGCCTTAGGAGAGCCCTGTCCAGACACTTGACCATGTCCATGGGAGACGGGAGGGAGGGAGCTGCAGACACCTGCTTGAGGCTTCCTGTACCTTGAGCTGCCTGAATTATAAAGCGAAAGTTAGCAGCACCTGGGGACACAGCCCAGAACTGCAGGGTGACAGGTGGGGTGGAAAAATAAGGGGATGTTCCAGGAGAAGACGTGGGGCTCACAGGGGCTAGAGCCAGCATCCGTGAACCGAGGGACACAAGAGTGACACGGGAATGTTTTGAACTCAGGAGTTGAAAACGCACATGCCTATAAGGCTAGACACCTAACATAAGATGTGGGGAGGTGCCGGGTCGTAGGGAGGGGCGGGGCTTGTGCTAAACTAGAAATCATTCTCCCCTCAAAAGGGCAGTTGTTACTCAGCTTCAAAAAGCTTTACATGTGGGGATGCAAGGCTGGTATTCCTGTCTTCTGAGTTTTTTCAAGAAAATCCAGAAATCTGATTTTTTTTTTAAATGTGAAATCTCCTGATTTTGTAGTGGCTCCTTATTAACTATTTAAAACCCTTGTGTGGGATGAGTCTGTGACCAAAATAAACTGTGTATGTAGATGAACTCTGGCTGTCAGTCCTGGGAGGGGACTATTAGACTTCAGGCTTGTTCCTTCCTTAAGTTTAACATCCATCCATCCATCCATCCATCCATCCACCCACCTGTGTACCCATCCATTAACTGAATATGAATTAATGCCTTCAGGTGCAAGGTAATGTAATAGAAGCCAGAATGAGTCTAACCCAAGTTCAATCTTATCTCTAGCCCCATTCTGGTCTTCTCTTGACTTTAGTGAGGGAGGGAGGCAGACACAGTTTTTAAATAATACTCCGTGTATGTGTTTTAAGCACAAACCAGGAATCAAAAGTCAAGGTCTTTAGCCCTATCTTGGCTTCTAAATTGCATGTGACCTTGGGCTAATGTCTTCTTTTCTTTAGGCTTCTCTTTTCCCATAGCACTTGCTGGAGAAGCTTTTATGAGACTTGAAGCTGTCACAGTGACATTTCTGGTCTGGTTCTTCACCTCATTTCAGGCCCCAGGCTAATGCTAACCTGTGTGCTGACATCCCCTCGGTTTGGTGAGCTCGTCTTCACAGATTCTTCTGCCTGAATCTGCCATGACTTCCTCCCTGCATCCTGCTGGGACCATAACCACAAGAAACGCCTCCAGCATTGCTGAATTATATGTTAGCCGCAGGAGGACCTAGGAACGTGGCATCCATTCTCTCAGAGACGGGTGACTGCTGGGACTGTAGTCGGAAGAACTCCTGCTAAGAGGGGGGACTTCCTCCTCTGTCCCCCAAACTCCCACCTGTCCTCGTGCGTGGTAGGTGGGGGTGCTGGAGTCTTTTACAACACATGCAAGGCAGGCCCTCTTTTATGGTGGTGGCCTTCCTTGTTGCAGGTGTAAGGACCCTAGCGTGATGCCAGCCCTGAACTATCCCCTACCTGAGGCCACTGATCCCTTGTGAGGACAGGACCTTGACTTCTGCCTTCTGTATCCCCAGTGCCTAGCACAGAAGCTGCACATAGTAGGTGCAACATTTGTAGATCAACTGCTCACTATCTTCACACACCCACGCACTCGTGGCACACATACATGTCCTCACAATCTCTGCCCCACCTTTGGCTCCTGGAGGCCACTTCTGCAACCCACCCCACAGGTCCCCTACTCACACTCACCTCCCAAGTGCGAGGCTGCGCTTTCTCTCACACCTCTGTCAAAAGGTGCCCATGTTCAAGCTAAATATTTGACTCTCATTCATGGGGCCCTCCCAGGAAAAGTTGTCAGGTTAGCAGGGAACTCCTAGGCCTCAGGCAGAGGAATAAATCTGGGAGGACGTTTCTGCTGATAGGCAGAAAATTCCCCATCGTTCTCAAAATCCGGTCTTTGAGGAAGTGTTTACTTTTCTTGAGGCCCGTGGAGGGAACACACCCGTTTGTGGTGTGTCCAGCCCTGACTTTAACAGGAGTATAAAGCATTCGCTCATTCACGTCCAGAGTTACAGAACTGCAGCTGGCGTCTAGGCTATTCTGTACTAAAAGCTCAGGGTGGTACACTTAGACCAGGAATGCCTGCTCTCGAGTGTGTCTGTTTGTTCGAGTTCAAGGTTTCCACTTCCCTTACCTGCTTATCTTTGCTTTTATACCCCAGGGCGTGGGTCTCTATGCAGGAGATTGACCGTTAAGTTTGTGAACTTGTTACAACAATGTTGCTAACCTTTTTTTTTAATATATCAGAAGGATTATTCCATAAGGAATTTGTACCACATGGACAAACTTTAACCAAGTTAACCAAGTTTACTCTTTGGAAGTGCTGAAAAAGCTGTGTGAAAAAAGTTAGACAACCTGAACTTTTCGCCAACAATTCATGGCTCTTGCATCACGACAAGGCACCAGCTCACACGGCACTGACTGTGAGGGAGTTTTCAGCCAGTAAACAAATAACTATATTGGAACACCCTCCCTACTCACCTGATCTGGCTCCCAATGCCTTCTTTCTTTACCCAAAGATAAAGGAAATATTGAAAGGAAGGCATTTTGATGCCATTCAGGACATCAAGGGTAATATGATGACAGCTCTGATGGCCATTCCAGAAAAAGAGTTCCAAAATTGCTTTGAAGGGTGGACTAGGCTCTGGCGTCCTTGCATAGCTTCCCAAGGGGAGTACTTCGAAGGTGACCATAGTGATATTCAGCAAGGAGGTACATAGCCCTTTTTCTAGGATGAGTTTGCTAACTTAATTGTCAGAGCTCATAAGTCTCCCGCACGTATTCACTGATTTGGGGCCGTTCAGGGCCTGTTTTCTACTTATCCAGCCTGGGGCCTTTACTCAACTGCTTTTCAAAATTTATGGGTCTGCGTCTTCTCCAGCAGATAATTTAGCCATAACTTAACATTTGTGTTTTTTCAACTATTTCGAAAAATTCTTCTTCCAAGGTACTCGCTGCCCTCTTTGAAAGGCAGGAATGGGAGAGACATGCTCAGGTTTGCTCTGTCTTTGTTTAAGCCTGTTGCTGAGAAAGCGTATATATTTTGTTCATCTTATCTGTCTTTCCAGCTCTTGATCAATAGCAGAGTGTGTGTTTTTTTGTGTAAGAACTAACCAAATTTATTCAACAGATTATACATTCATTTTACCATTATGACATCTTACGAACAGATAATCCACAAAAAATACGCTTTGGATTTCTTAAAAGTGAATTTAATTATAAGCAGTAATATGTGCTAGAGAATTATAATTATGAAAAGTCATGTTCTATAAGTCTGAAATGACGGATTATATTTCAAAGGCTTATTGCAGAGGAATTAAAGGACCCAATTTATTAGTTGTAAATGTATGATTATTGCAGCTTTGCTCAAAACACATACACAGACACACAGACCACACGCACACACTCAAGATCACAGTATATTCTAGCTGGATTTAGTCTAATCCTTTCAACAAGAATCGTATTTTGCACCAAAAGCTGCCATTCCATTAATTTGTTTGTGAGACAGAGACGAGCAACTGATCTTTGTCTTCTAATCCCGAATGGCAATAATTTCAAGTACTTTGCAGGCATGTTTTGCATCCCTCCCGTCCTTGCAAAGAGCTTAAGAAGTGGACATGGATCAAAGAACAGAAATATTATTGTTGTGGAAAAAAATGGAAATATTTGCTGAGCACCTACTATATTCCAGGCATCGTACTAAGCACATTCTATGTGCTGTCTCGAGTAAGCCTCACACAACAACCCCCTGAGGTAGATATATTGTGAATTTATTTTACAGATGGGGAAACTGAGGCTCCGAGAGGTCATCCAGCAACTTGCCCGGAGGAACGGTTCATGAGCGCTGGAGCCAGGGTTTGACTGCAGGCCTGTCTGGCCCCAAAGCCTATGTTCTCACCGTGGCCTCCTGAGCTTCTTGAAACCATACGTGACCCACCCAGGTGGGACTCACAGCCTCACTGGAGAGAAAAAAAGTGGTGGGCAGCCGGCATGTACGTGGTAAGAAGGGTGAGAGGGCTGTGTTTACAGCACTTTCGAAGGCAAAGGGAGAGCATTAACTGGGCTGGGTCGGGATGGGGACGGTGGCATTGGGGGAGGCCCACAAGGACGAAGCAAGACTTTGTGTGACACTGAACTGGGCCCTGGGGGGAGGAAGGATCCAGATGGAGGAAGAGCATGCCCAGAGGAGGAATCAGCCTGTGAACCAGACAGATTCCGAGGTGAACAAAGAAAGTGTCTCGTGTTTGCAAATATGTGACAAGAGCTTAGGGTGTGAGGGGAATCAGGGGAGAGGGATGGAGAGCAGAGCAGGAAGTAGGCCTGGAATAGTCACAGTGAAAAGCTGTTAATGCCGCACTACGGAGCTTCGACTTTCCCCTGTAGACGATGGTGAGCCATCGATGGTGAATGAGCATGAGTTGGTAGCATTCGGGGAAGAGGTTGCCAATTCACTTATCTAACAGGGGCCCGGCGGGTAACGGATATGGGTGACACAGGCCTGGAGAGGACACCCATCTAAAGGGTGGCCACCCCTTGGCTCCAGTCCACTGAGGACAGTGACAATCCACATCTTACAACGCGTTAAGAGAAGCTAGAAGAATAAGCAACTTAGGAAACTGATAACAAAACTAGTGCACGTCTGTCTTTATCCGTGCCCCGTACAACGTGGTGTCCTAGCTCTGCCTGTCACGCACTGCAGTCTGTGTTCTCACCCACTGAATCTGCTTTGACCCACTGAATGGGACAGAGGTCAAAGTGTGCCTGTTCTGAGCCTGGGCTTCACGTAGCCTTGACGCATCCACCATCCCCCTGACCCCCTCCCTCGACTGGGGTCCTCATTCCTCCTGAGCTTCCTGAAACCATAAGTGACCTCTCATCAGTTTCTGCCTTGTCCTGGGGGTTTCCAGCACCTGTTAGTCACCCCAGCAGACGTCAGGCTCCTCTGTGGGCAGGGAGGGGTGCTCACTTGTGATTCATGGGGGGGGGGGGTCCCATGGGCTGTGTGGCAGGAGCCTAGGGAGAGAGGTGTCATCTCTGAAGGAAGGTGCTGGAAGTACCCCTCCCTTTGCCATCACACTTATCACCACCCCCACTCCACTGCAGAGGAGCCAGTGAGGGGCCCTGGGCTGGGTCCTCTGGGACTCTGAATCAAGAGGCTTACAAAGGAGGCCAGCTTCTCTCGCCCCCACTTTGCACAGCTTGGGGTGATGTGCCTGATGAATATTCCCTCGGGAGGCTGGGCCTCCCACAGCACTTTGGGAACCCCAATCTCTTCCCCAGTCCTCCCCCAAGCCCCCCAGCTACCCGCCTGCAAGTCCACCGGAAGTCCCTCTTAGGTTCTGGACAGAGCTCTTATGTCAGTGAGGCTCCACGAGGTGCAGGAAGGGCAGTGCCTGCTGTGCTGGCCGCCCTTAGTGCTGCTCTCTGACGGGGAAGGCAAGGACCAGCTGAGTTTGATGAGCGTGGGCATAGGACAGAGAGAAAGTTCCAGAGTTGGAGACTGGGGCACACAGTTGGGCCTCCAGGAGGTGCCAGCCTTTTGTGGCAGTCTGTGGTCCCTGGGCTGTGGCTGGGCAGGCAGTGGACTCAGTCAAGCGGTCGCTTTCCTGTTGGAAAGGAAAAGGGGGAGGAGGGAGGCTGACGCTCTGGGCAGCAACAAGGAGGCAGGCAGTGTGTGCAGTGACCTCCGTGGGGGGAGGATGGGTGGTGCTTTCAGGAAAAGGGATTGACTGGATTCTTAGAAAAGCAATAGCCAGGGCTTCTTGCTGACAGAAGGATTGGGGTCAACAGCTGGATAGTGTGATTTGTTCCTGATGCTTTGGAATTCAAGGGCGGGAGGCGCTTGGGGCACCTGCTAACCCTTGGGCCCCCCTCCTGGTCCCACGCTATGTAGGAAGTTCTGATTGTCCATTTCTCCTTCTCACTTTACTCTTCTTTCGCTGGAGTGTGTTGTGGGGATAAAGTCTGAGGCATTGCTCTGAGCTATGCAGAGACCTCATGGAAGTGCCCAGGAAACAGACAAATCATCTCATGCTCAAAGCCACTGGCTTCCTGGTCTTTGCCTGGGTGCCTGTGGAGGGCAGTCACTTGCCCGTCTCAGAGTCGGGTACGGGCCTGGCTTGGCTGGGAAGGGAGACATCCTGGACAGGGGCTGGTAGGGTAAAGGTCATCCCTACAAGTCAGAAGCTACCCACACACATCATGGGATCTCAGAAGGGCTGTGCCAGGAGAAGTCACAGGGACCCCGTTGTCCTCAGGACACCATCCAACTCCTTAGCTTGGCCAACCAGCATGATGTGGCCCCACTGACACCCCAACTTCGTCTTTCTTTATTCCTGCTTCCTTTATTGCCTGTCTCTCTTCACTCTACTCCCACATGCAAGCACCGTGAGAGCAAGGGCTGTAGTTAATAACTGCTGCATATTCAGTGCCCAGCACAGGGCTTAATAAACATTTACCAGGTCAATAAACAAATAGGGAAAAGAGATCCAGACGGAGAGGGAGGCGTGGCCACGGATGACCAAAGAGGGAACCGAGAGGTCATCGACAGTGCAGGAGCCAAGCCTTGTCTGCTCTGGGGCACTGAGTGACAGTTGGCTAAGAGCGCTGACTCGGAGAACATTGCTTCAACACTCACTAACTGTGCCTCAGTTTCCTCATGTGTAAAGGGATAGTCATCATACTAATATATTCTCAGGAGCTTGTTTGTAGGATCAGAGGAACTAATACATATAAAATGCTTGGAATGGGGCCTGCCAATAGCATAACACGTGCCAACAAATGTCACTTATTATTATTCTAAACCTCCATGTCCTTACCTTTGATTGACAGATCAGGGCCCACCCCAACCCAACTGGATGAAAGACGGGCAAGCAAGATCATTATATTAATAATCAGACAGACAAACGGGTAAACTGCAGCATCATGTGACCAGAGGCCAGGAGGTCCTGTCCTAGTGACACCATCTCACCTTTGCAGAGCCTCTGATTTGCAGAGTGCAGGTAGGGGAACCCGAGTCTCTGTCCTTTCAACTCTACCACATGCCACAGAGCTAGAAGGGAAGGTGCCTGCGGGCTCGCTGTGTGGCAGTGGGTGAGTGACTGCTGCTCTCTGGGCCTCAGTCTTCTCACCTTTAGATTGGAAATGAGAATCTCAGGTGTGAAGTGGGTGGCGAATTTTTATTACTGAACAGGTGGGGAGTGGGTACAAACACATTGGCCGAAGTCCCTTTTAAGGTCATACTTCTCAAACTTAACTTTCCCAGAAGTAAGAATCACCTGGGAATATTGTGTAAAATGCAGGTTCTAAAGATGCGCCGCTCCAAAATTCTGATTCAGTAGCTGTCAAGTGGAGTCCTGGAATGGCAAGAACTCCTCAGATGAAGTTAAAACAGATAGACTGTGATTGCGCATGATTGCCGCTAAAGGGAGCTATGAGCCCAGAAAATGGTCTGACTCGGACGTCTCTGAGCCCTGAGGCTGCTTTGCCAAGAGTGGCCACCAGGTGGCGCAGTCTATCTGCAGAAGGAGCCGCTCATCTGACATGGAGCGGGGAGGGATAACTCCGCCGTACAAAATCAGCATTCTGAGGGGCACACGCATCCTTCTCTGCTGAGGTGGTTCTAGCCCTCAGGAGGAGGAGCCCTGAAGCAGGAGGAGGGGCAGTTATATTTCAAGGTGATGGGTGTCCAAACCCCTGTCCCCAGTAGAGCCCCATCTTCCAGTGGTCTTGGCACTTGCCCCCCAGTGTAAAGGCCTTGCATTCAGCAGGTGCTCAGCAGAGACTTTTGATGATTTGAACAGATAGGCGCGTGCACGCACACATGCACACACACCTGTTTGGTGAGCCCTGTGGGGAACACCATTATTATAAAGATAATGATAAATTAATTATTAAGTGCCTACTGTATGCGTGCCAGGCACAGTTAAGTGTTAATAAACATTAACAGATTCTCACTCCAGCCCTGAGGGATGGTTATCATGATTGTTGGACTAATAAAACCTCCATGAGGTGAAGTCACCAGGGGTCGCAGTCAGTGAGCCATGGCCAGTACTCGAACGTGTTTGCAGAAGGGCTCTGAATCAAGGTGGGCTCCCTGGGGGTGAGTTCTGAGCTGGCTTCTAAGTAGGGTAGAGTCATGGATCAGCCAAAGCCGGGGCTGGGGGCATTTGGAGAACATCCCAGAGCAAAGGAGAAACCAGTGAGCTGAGGGGGGATGTTTGGCTGCAGGGGAGGGTAGAAGTCAGGGGAGAAGATAGTGATATTCGGGACCTGGCTGACAGAAGACCCCCCACAATTGAGGAGGTACCAGCTGCTGGGTGGGGGAAAGAATCAACTCGGTTCCGGCACTGCACTTCCGTGCTGTGTGTCCTTGGTCGAGCTACTTAACTTCTCTGGGCTCACTTTCCCTCACATTCACAGCCTAGTCACAGGGTCATTGAGAGGACTGCATGAAGGCGACTGCCACAGTTCCTGGTTCAGAGTGTGTCCCTGGGGCTTGCTTGTTTTGTTTTCCAGGGAAATCCTTCTCTGTGCCTCAGTTTCCCCATCTCTCCAGGGTGGCCATGTAGTGTGGTGGTGGGGTACAAGGGCTCTGGTGTCGGAGAGCCCCGAGGGGTATCCTGCTTCTGATGCTGGGTGTATGACCTTGAGCAAGTCCTCCTCTCTGTGCCTCAGTTTCCTCAACTATAAAACAGAGATGCTAACCATCCCACCTGCTTCAAAGGAGCACGGCTGGAATCCAACCTCCATAAAAGACCCGGCATAGTGCGTGCCCTGCAATCAGTGCTCAGACTCTTCCAGCAGTGACCTTCATTACACAGAGGTGTGATTGAATCATCTCTAGGATCCACCCAACTCTGACATGCTAGATCGTCTTTTGTTAGTGGCCTCTTCCTATTTTCTTCCTTCCTGACCACACCTGCCTCTCATCCAGGGTCCCAAGTGCTTGGACATTGCCAGAGGTTATAGGCCATGACCCAGAGTTGGGCCACCGCCTCCCCAGACCATGTGTAGCCTCTCATCCTCCTGGAAGGCCAACCTACAACACAACATACACAGTACAACAAATGAATGGGCTACCCCTTCCCTGGAAAAGCACTTACCCCAACCCTGCCCACATAAGGGACAGTGTCTTAACCCAAAGGAGCCCACCACTCTGTGGGGGGATTGTCACCGGATGGATAGCCTGGGAAGCCCAGAATCTGAGATGAAGATTCGTGAGCGGGAGGTTCACGAGGGATGCTATCAGGACCACCCCCATGGGACGGCAGGAAAGGAGGCAGGATGGGGCCGTGTGATCTCAGCAAGGCCTCATCCAGGCTCCTGCGGAAACTCTAAAACTGGGATGCCCTTCAGAGGTATTCAACTGGGGCAAGGAGATGGAGGCTTTATTTATACTGCTGCACCAACCCGTCATGGGTGCTGGCTGCTCCAGGAAGGGGACGTGACCTTGGAGGCAGGGGGCAGTGCTCTTCTGCCAAAGCAATTCCCTATTGCCTGCAGCATACCAGCAGCCAAGGAAAAAGGTCTTCCAGTCCAAGGGGGCCTTGGCAGCCCATCGCTGCCCCCACTGCAGAGGTCATTTCACGGAGGCCCAGCTTGTTTGAACATGTCCAAGTCCGGGGAGCGCACTGCCTGCTTTCCATCAGCCTTGCAGTAACCTGCGCCTGTCAGGGCCACTCAGACAGCAGCGGGAATGTGGTCCTTTCCTCGCTGATGCCCTGAGCCCATGGGGGCTGCATCTCTACTCTGACAGCTCTTCCACCTCGTGATGCCCAGACAGGAAGACCCACCCCCAGGAGCAGAGGAAGGGGTGGTTCTCTGCTACAGACAGACAGACTGACATTGTCACAGACTGGCACAGCCTCATCCACTGGGGACTCCTACCCCCCGGGTGGCATTGAAAATGTACCCCCAAATTGGACAAAGGCTCATGAAACTGAGAAATCCAAGGCATCTGGTTTTAGGGGTAGTGGCATCCAGGGTCTCAGTGCCCCCCAAGTCTGACTTTTGCTTCCTTATCCACTCTACGGGGCAAACTTTACCCCCCAGACAAACTCTGTCAAGTAGCTGCAGTGCCCCCAGGGCTCTGACTGGCCAGGCCAGGGCCACCTGGCAGGGAAGTGTGATTTCCCAAGGGTAGCTGAGTGTGCTGTGAACAGAAGAATGGAGAAGAGAGGTGTAGAGCAAGCACGAACAACAGCTGCCCCAGCACTACTCCTGTCCTGAGCGTCCCAGCCACAGGCCACACATCTGGACAAACACAAAGGCAGAGGCTGCAGCGGAGCACAGCAGGGAGAGAAAGGGGAGGTGCCTGGGGCAGAGCCCTAGGGGAGGCAGTGACCCAGGGACTCAGAGACCCGACTGAGCATGGTAGGGAGAGAATGGAGGGCCAATGGGCAAAGTGGGGTGGCAAGGAGAGATGTCAATGGCCTACTTGTTCTTCCCAGCCCAGCCAAGATCTTTAAGCTGTCCAAGGGTCCTTGTGTCCGCCCAACTAGTCTGGGCTAAGCCAAACATGGCTTTGCCTATCCTTTGTCTCCCTTAGGGAGTCAGTTATCTCAGCCTAACTTATGGACCTTCTAAGGCCTCATTTCACTGTTGGGAAGTCCCATCTGAAGTCTCCCCTAAGCTCTTCCTGCTGTTGATCACAAATTAACAACTCTGCTCCCAGACTCCCCAAAGTCTAAAGTGGTCTGTTCTTACCCGACCTCCACATGGCAGAAAGGGAGGACCTAGGATGGAGTCTGAGCCTTTATAAGACAAGAGAAGCCCCAGAGTCCTGAGTCATCCAAAATGACTCCTAGATAACCCAGCTCGTGACATTCTAACATGGAGTTAGGACTTCTATTTGTTTATCCAGATGGTATTCCACTTCCCTCCCTCCCTTGGATGGCATCGCCCAGCTCCTGTGTCCCTGGCTTTGGTCTGGGGAATCCCAGCAAAAGATCAGAGGGAGGGAAGAGAAAAATGCCAGGACATTTATTCCTGGATCCCTCCTTGGGAGGTCTCTTGGGCTGGCTGCTTCATTCAAGGTACCTGCTCTGTGCAATTCTCTCTCCTTCTGGGTTCCTGTAACTGCCCTCTTCTGTCAGCCCTCAGGGCCGGAGATGGTCACAGTCCTGGAGCTTCTAGCTTGGGTCCCTGCACCACAGGTTGGTTCCCCCTACACCCCACTCACACACTTCGGATTTAATCCCTTTGCTAGTAAGCTCTCCTCAAATTACATTTATCCAGCAGTGCCATCTGCTGCCTCCTGGGCTCCTGACAGTTCTGGAGAGGTCATGGAAGGTTATATAGGGTCTGCTGTCCATGGCAAAGAAATGGGGTTTATTCTAAGAGTGAGATGAAGTCAGGGAAGGGTTTTAAGCAGAGAGTAGCCAGACCTGCTGAGCCTCTGAGCCTGGAATCCACAAGCCTGGGCCTGGGTTTGGGGTCCTGGCAGGAAACCCAAAGGTTCCTGGGACTCCCCGGTCCCAGAGAAGGTTCTGTCTCCACCCCTCTCGGGCTGTGTGTGCTGGCACACTGGTGTGTCCTGAGAGTGCTGCTCAGATGTCCCTGGGACCTGAGGCAGAGACAAAATGAGGGAGGGCCGTGACCTCAGGCAGCAGGTCTGACTGGTCCTGCGTTCTCAGCTAAGTCTTTCACTAGGTCAGTTAGGGCTCTCTGGTTGCAAGCGACAGAAATTCAATCCACACAGGCCTAAATGAAACAAAACAAGAGTGAAAGGGATTAAGAAGTACAAATTGCCGGTTATAAAAACAGTCATGGGGATGTTCAGTACAGCACAGGGAATATAGTCAACAGTATTGTAAAAACTAGGTATGGTGTCACGTGGGTACAAGACTCGTTAGGATTAGCACTTTGTAACGTATATAAATGTCGAATCACTATGTTGTAACCCTGAAACTAATATAATATTGCATGTCAACTGTAATTGAAAATTTTTAAAAAGAAGAAAGGAAAAAACCCCCACACAAAACATGAAGTTGGGAGGAGGGGATGTATTGGCTCTGGCTGCAGGCCAAGCTGGATTCAGGAATTCAGCCCGTGGGCAGCGGGAGCTCAGTGTCACCATTGCCACTCTCTGTGGTGTGACTGCACCTCAGGAAGCCTCTGTCCTTAGGGCACCTCCACCCTTGCACCACACCAACTTCATTTACAGCTGAAGGTATAGGCCGCATCCCAGATACCTCCATCGAAAATCCTGGAATTAATTAATCGATTAATTAGAATTAGTCAATTAATTAAATTGATTAATTAAAATTAATTTTCATTGGCACCAATGGACTCACAAGCCCAGCTGTGAGACATCGCCCAGCCAGCAGTATTAGATCCACTTTTCAGCCAGGCCTGGGTCACATGGACCCAGGAGCCAGGAGAGAGGCCACATCCTCTGAGCCTCACAGACCAAGAGTTGAACACAGGAGGTTCCGCAAAGGAAAAGTAAGGGGCATCTTCCAAAAGCAGGAAGATGGGCTCTTGGGAAGGCATGAATATGGGGACCACTACCTCCCATAGCTCCGTGTCTTCCTACGCTTGGCATCTTGCGTATTGTTTTTCTTCTTCATCAATACAAGCTTGATCTTGAGGCTGCTGGGCCCCAGCATCTGGAATACTGTTCACTAATGTTTTCCTGAATGAATGAATGAATGAATGAATGAATAAATGAATTAATGAATGACAGAAATGTATGCCATGTCCTGGTGTCTCTTAATTATAATCTGTATTAATTTCCTCCGGCTGCCGTAATCAAGTAGCACAAACCTGGTGCCTTAAAACATCAGAAATTTATTCTCTCACCTATGTGGAGACCAGAAGTCCAAAATCAAGGTGTCAGCAGTGCCATGTTCCCTGTGAAGGTTCTAGGGAAGAATCCTCCCGTATCTCTTCCAGCTTCTAGGGGCTCCCAACAATCCTTGGCATTCCGTCTTTCACCTGCAAGACAGAGATTCTGAGCGCTGCCTCTGTGGTCACGTGATCTCACTGTCTATATCTGTGTGCAAAGTCCATCTTCTTACAAGGACACCAGTCATTGGGTTAGAGCCCACCCTAACCCAGTACGACCTCATCTTAACTAGATTATATTTGCAAAGACGCTTTCCAAATGAGGACACATTTACAAGTAAGGGGGCGTTAGGACCTGAACTTTTGGGGGGACACAATTCTACCCACTCGATAGCCCCTTACAGCTGTATTAGGACTGACTAAAAGATGTGGCGGTCACAAAGGAATCTAAAGAGCAAAATAAATGAACAAACAAAGCAGAAACAGACTCATAGGTACAGAGAACAAACTGATGGTTGCCAGATGGAAGGGGGGTTAGGGGGGCTGGGTGAAAAAGGTGAAGGGATTAAGAAGTACAAAATGGTTGTTAGAAAGTAGTCATGGGGATGTAAAAAACAGCATAGGGAATATAGTCAATAATATTGTAATAACTATGTACGGTGCCAGGTGGGTACTAGACTTATTATTGGAGCAATCACTTCATAAATTACATAAATGTCTAACCACTATGCTGTACACCTGAAACTAATATCAAATAATATTGAATGTCAGCTGTAATGGAACAAAAAACATATCCCCAAAGTTCAGTGGTTGTTCTGTAAAAAGTTTGTTTTTCACTTACAAAGTTTACACTGGGTCTGGCTTCTTTCAGTCTGGGGTTCTCTGCCACATCAACATAGGGCTCCCAGGGTTATCACGGCATGGCAGAGAGAGCCTGAGGCGTACACAAGGACACTGGGTGTATCGCATGTGCTCCCCAACAGGTCCGTTACCCGTAGGCTCTGCCTGCGCTCTCCAAGTGCCTTGGGCTGTAGTCATTGCTGGGCACTGAGGCTTCTGTCACTGACATCTGTTTCTGCAGCTGTTCCCATCTCTCAACGGGCACCAAGCAGCTACACTGGACACCGATGCCCTTGGAATGCCAAAGCTATACAGGTTGTGAAGAGCCACCGTCAACGCTGCCTTCTGCCAGAGGAGCCCCAAGCAACGTTGTTTAAGCTCCAACGTCTTGCAAAGACTTCTGGGCAAAGGTTAAACATCAAATGGAGTCTCAACGAAAGAACGTTCAGCTGAAGAAAAACGTCTTATAAGAGTTTATTTGAGCCAAACTGATGACAATTGCCGGGAAACAAAATCTCAACAGACTGAGAAAATGCTCCAGAGAACGGCAGTTTTGCATCTTCTTTTACACATTAGAATCAAAGGAGAGGACATAAGGAGGGTTACGTGAAATCCATTAGTGGTAGGTTAAGGGGGCAGGAGAAAGCAAAGCAGGGAAATCTCTGGGATTGGATAAAAAGTGAAATGGAGAGACAGACACACACTTCTCTTACATCGGTGGATGCAGGATAGTTAATAATAATTAACATTTAGGGCACATAGAGATGGTATTCGGGGAACAAGATAATGATGAGGGGTTCTGTGGTCTCTAGATGGTGCTTGCAGTTGTGCCGTGAGGGGTCTGGCAAAGGAGATCATGCTGACATTTCAAAGGTATGTTATCTTACAGGCAAAAAGACCAACAGACAGGCTCACTTATGGCAAAGATTGACCTTTGTCAAGGAAGCCACAGGCCTAGGATGTGACGACCGCCATGACCTGCTTTCAGTTAGGAGTTTTTATGTTCAGACCATCCTCTGTGAAGGGCCCGCCATGCTGGCCTCAGGTTTAGTGTGTGGCTCCTTTTTTATCCACAATTCCCCCTTTTTGGTTACATATTAATCCAAAGGGTGCATTGATAACCAGCCTTTTGGTTGGATAATGTGGGGCCACAGTGCCAGGAAGGCTCACTTCTAGGAACTCTCAGTGTTGTCATGTGTCTTGCTGAAGTGGTGGACCATTAGAGATGGGGCAAGACCATGACCTTGGATGGAAATCAAGGTCGAATTTTTCTCAAAAAGGAAAGGGAGGTGAATGGGAGGCAGTCAGACCTAATGGGCCTTCATTAAGAAAAAAACACCAAACCCTCTGGATCATTTCTAACCTGAAAGCTATCATGCAAGTTTTGCTCTGTCTCACTTTTCTGTATTTTGCATCCATTATAACATATAGTTTGAGGGCACACCGTATACCTTTTCAGATTTTATAATCTGACCACGAGATGAGTTCCCATGGCCTGGTATTAGTACTATTGTTACTTTAATATGGCCCACCTCCTCCCCATTGGAAGCACTCAAGTGTCGTTCATTATTCATCTGATTCCTGCGAGTTGTGCAATTGGGATCTGTTACCTTAAGGTTTAATAGGGGCCACGGCTGTATGAACACAATGGTATAAATTACAATTACCATCTAAAAACGTTCAGAGGACAGGAGGACGGTAAGTGTTTCACAGGTAAACTTGTGGTGCCTTAGCAGCTGCTGTGGAGTGCAATTTTTTTTCCTCTTTTTTTAGCCACTTCAGCTTCCATCTGAATTAATACAGTTAGCAGCAGTCCTTGTTGGGTTAGCGGGTAAGCACGTTTCCATAATTGGGGTCTAGTGTTTACATGTCAAATTCCTTTCTCAATATTCCTTTCCCACTAACCTTCTACAACTTCCCTTGTTCTTCTCAGTTTGTCTCTTGTTTTACTCATTCGAAAATCACCAACTTATTAGGACAGACTACTTCCTTTTAACTTCTCTGAAAAACCCACACATCCCTTTCCTTCCTTCTGTAATAACATTCCTTCTAAATTTCAAGCGAGAAACTATATATATATATATATATATATATATATATATATATATATTACAAAAGTTACCTTATATACCCTCAGCAATGATTAATAGTTGGGCTATATAAGAAGAAGGTTTGAGAAAAGCCCAAAGAACAAGTATTATTATGACTAGTAGTTATTAGCAGACAGGTAATGACAATTGCACAAATGGTTCTTCAGGTTCAACATCAATTTGCAGGTATACGGGCCTTGTCTATGTCTTGGGACAGCTGTCTGGCGCTGAGGGCAGCAGCTATTCATCCTTGGGGACTGTTTCATGTCCTGTAGGCAGAGGCGAGTGTCAGAGGCAGGGGCAGATGTCCGTTCGTGGTCAGGCATCTTTTACTTTTGGTGAGAAATGTGAATCTTTGCGCTAACACCTTTAAGTTTAGCTGCACATGGATTGGTTGGTAATACCAGATAAGGTTCCTTCCAACGAGCTTGGAGAGAATCTTTAACTGATGTCTTTTCCAATGGGCAAAAATCTCCCGGTTGTGAGGCATGGTCTTTGAAGTCTTCCTCTCCCGGAAACACAGTGTGAAGTATATCAGTTACTAATTTATCGATTTCTTTAAGCTGGTTGGTAAGTCCTTGGTAATAATGCAGAATGTCTCCGTTTAGTAAGTTTGGTTCGTATGCCCCTTCATCCAGAGGCATAGAGGGACTGGTGACTGTTTAATGAGGAGAAAGGTTATGTTTACCAAAAGGAGTAGGTCTCAGGTGGAGAAGCACTATAGGGAGAGCTTTTGGCCAAGGGAAATCAAAAGGTTCTGAAATGTTACCTAGTTCAGTTTTAATTGTGCCAGTTGTACGTTCAACCAACCCAGAGGACCGGGGTGACAGGCATAATGAAAATGCTGTAGAAAGGGCCAAATGCTACCGATGGAGTGCATCCTTTGCCCAGTGAAATGAGTCCCTCAGTCACTACCCTGTTTCCCTGAAAATAAGACCTAGCCAGACCATCAGCTCTAATGCATCCTTTGGAGCAAAAAAGTAATATAAGACCCGATCTGATATTATGTTAGATAAGACCTGGTCTTATATTACAGTAAAATAAGACCGGGTCTTACATTAATTTTTGCTCCAAAAGACCCATTAATGCTGATCGTCCAGCTAGGTCTTATTTTCGGGGAAACACGGTATGTAACACAGAAGGAATTCCCCAATTGGAATTTTTCCCCCAATAATAATTTACCTTCCATTAAGGCTGTTGCTCTCCTGAAAGGGAATGCCTCAACCCAGTGAGACAACATACAAATCATAACGAATACACATTTGTATCCTTGAGATGGTGGCATTTGGATAAAATCCAATTACCATACCTCAAATGGACCTAAAGGAAATGGGAAATGTCCTTGGGACCCTTGGAGTGATTTTCCAGGGTTATATTTTGGACAGATAGAACATCTGCTATACACTTTATGAGCTACAGTAGGAGAAGGTTTCCAATAATATTCTTTACTCCATTAAATCATCTTTTCAAGACCCCCATGTGTGGGCTCATGCACATGTTGAAGTGTAAGGTAATTAAGTCTCTATAAGTAAGATTGTTTTCTGATTGGGTCCAAGCTACCTCTGTTTGTCTGGGTCAAAGACTCCCCCTTTTTGTTGCCGTATCCCCTTTTCTTCTTCTGTAGCTGTCTGTTGGAACCCTAAAAGAGAGTCTCTTATTGATTTACTAGGAAACAAGGAGCATTCTTGGGTCTGGATAATCTGGCTGCTTATTGCTGCTTGTCTAGCTGTACCATCAGCTAAAGTATTTCCTTTTGCTTCCACAGTGGCAACGTTAGAATGTCCTGGAATTTTGATAATTGCCAATTGTCTCGGTTGCTGCATGCATCTAATAATTTTGCAACCTGTTTTCCATTCTTTATGGGCTTCCCTGAGAAAGTTAAGAAGGCTCGCTGCTTCCACAACATTCCAAAGTTGTGAGTTTCACCACCCGGACTGTCAGTGTACATATTGGCTATTTGATCTTGGGCCACTGACAAGCTCAAGTTAGAGCAATTAATTTAGCTTGTTGTGCAGATCTTATTCAGATAAATAAAAACCTTCAGTGATGTCCACCATGGATCTTATTGCATGTCCAGCTCAGTAATGTCCCTGTTCATCTTTCAGATAATCTGTAAACCAGATTATGTCAGCATTACTAATAGGCGTTTTCGGTAAATCATTCTAGGCACAAGAAAGGGGGTCAGTAAGCAAAATGCAATTGCGGATGTCTTCATCCTGCAAAGAAGGTAGCAAAGTCGCTGGTTAAGACTGTTACATCAAGTTAAGGTAGCATTAGGCACAGACAGCAAGAGTGCTTCATAAGAAGCCAGTTGACTGACAGAAGGTTTGAGGTGATGAAAGTGGGGATTTAACAGAAAGAGGAACATACATAAAGGAGAGCTGATAACTGTTTCTTCTGTTTGTTTGCACAACATGGCTGTAGCACAGATGGCGGTCATGCAGGGATGGGTCCCTTTGACTACTGAGTTTAATTGTTGACTATAATATCCTATAGATCTCAGATGAACGCTATGTTTTTGAGCTAAAACTCCAAAAGCAGTTCCTTTATTTTCATGTAAAAAAGGAAGAAAGTTTATCAGTAAGGTGTCTCAGAGCAGGAGCTTTAGATAATTTTTCCTTGGGAGCTTCACAGCTTGTTTCTCTTTCAGGTTCCATTGAATTGGATCAGGTTGAGCTGGTTTTAATAAGACATATAGAGGATGGGCCATTGACGAAACATTTAGAATCCAACTGTGACAGTAACCAGTCAGACCCAGGAACTCGCTGTTTTTGTTTTTGTTTTTAGAAGAGGAAAGGAAATTATTCCTCTGAGCCTGTCAGGGTTCATTAGGAGCCCATCTTTAGATGTTAGATGACCAAAGTATTTTACTTGGGATAAACAGAGTCAAAGCTTGTCCTTTGAGGCCCTATGTCCCTTTATAGCTAGTAGCTGTTGTAATAGGTAGATAGATTGTGTCCTCTTGGGAAGCTACTATATCCTAGAACATAAAGTAAATCAGCCACATACTGGATTAGAGTGGAATTTCTGGGAAATTCAGTATCATTCAAGTCAGCATTTAGTATCTGAGAGAAATAGGTGGGACTCTCTGTATACCCCTGAGAGTCCCATTACTGGATACCCATTACTGTCCAAGTAAAGCCCCGATCTTCCTAGGTGAAAGCGAAGATGTGTTTACTGTCTTTTTTTTCCTTTTTTTTTTTCTGACAGGAATGCTGAAAAAGGTACTACATAAATCCATCACTGAAAAATATTGGCAATCCACAGGAATACCTAATAATAGGGTATGTAGATTTGGACCCACAGGATATCTTTATTTATAGCTCTGAGATCCTGTACAAATCTCTATCTTTTCCCATTAGGTTTCTTTACTGGAAGGATAAGAGAATTACAGGGGCTCATGCATGGAGTTATAAGCCCCCTTTTTTATGTATCTTGTAGAATGGGCTTAATTCCAGCTAGTGCATTAGGTCTTAAAGGATATTGGTGAATATTAGATAGAGGCAAAGTACTGTCAATAGTTATTTTAATAGGAGTGGCTTAGTCTTGCCAATATCTATACCAGAAAAGGCCCCGAGTTGCATCGGAACGTCCTATAACAAACGTTCAGTCAGTCTCAAGACTAGTTTTCTCTTGTGGAGTTTCCTTTAAAGTCATTATTTTCTCAGTTGGTTCAGTACCTGATTCATTTAGTTCTAAATACCTTTCACCCTTTTGGGAAAAGGATATGTGGGTATCATCGGTTTCAAGAAAGTCTCACCATATCAGGTGAATTGGGACAGATTTGACTAGTAAAAAATATATGTATGTTACATATAACATTCCCAAGTTGGAAGGGAACAGGTTCTGACTTAAAAACAGACATTAGTTGATCAGATGTCCCTACCATTTGTAAAGAAGCTCAGTCCAAGGGCTAGGACAGCTTAGTTGGGTAGTGTTAAGAATAGATAAAGTAGCTCCCATTGCTACAGTGGCCTTAGTAATTTCTCTTTTTATGGTAATTTCAATTTCTCCTAAAGTATTTGTAACAAGAAGGGGAAATGCCCTCTCAGTCCTTGGAGCAGCCCAATGCATGCTTCTGTTTCTTTTCTTTTTCTAGATCCCATTTCAGTTTTCTGCAGTCCTTCTGAAGGCAACCTGACTTTTTACGGTAAGAAAAGATTCCTCTCTCCCCTTATCTAAGAGACCTCCAGGGAGGTCTGACCTGATTGTTTAATTGCTGGAGCTGTAAGTTCATGATTTTGGCAGCTTTGTATTTTTGTACCTTTTGAATAGTTTTAGATAGTTGATCAGCCAGAATTGCCAATTCATTAGTACACGTGGTCAGCCAGTTTATGCGGTTTAATCAGAGTTCAAGTTCTTCATCTTGTCGTTCCAAAAAGGCCGAATTTATTATAGTAAGGGATCATTCTGATGACCTTTAAACTGTCTGGAGACAGACCTGTGCATTGTTTGAACGTTTCTTTGTAAAGTTCAAGGAAATCAAACCCTGCTTCATCAGGCTCTCTTTTACATGGCTGGATCTTAATCCTGTCCATTTTCTGGGGCAAAACATCTCAGACATGGCTTGGTAACGCCACTGGGCTAATTCTCTGCATTTTTCCTGGTCTGTCTCTGTTTTAACAAGTCCTCTATAGGGGCTTCTCGGTGAACCTTATTTACCCATTCTGTTGCTTTCCTCTCAGAAACCAGTAGGTATATTAACTGGAAAAGGTCAGAATAGCCAGGATCATATGTTCTAACAGTTAAATCAAATTCCTTTGCAAACTCATATGGTCCCGGAGAGTGAGGGAAATCTTAAGGTAGATTCCTTAATTCTGTTCTAGTCCAAGGAATGTGTACAATCACTGGTTTTCCTTTGCCTGGCTTTTCTCCAAAGGGAGCTGCCAGAATTTCTGTTGGATTTTGTTTCTTTCCCCTAGTCTATCGTGGTCTGGTTTTCTAGTCTGAGTGTCCCCTAGGTCAATAGAGAGCTCTGGTGAAAGAGGTGGAGGAGAGAGAGAGAAGGGGGAGGGGAAAAGAAAGTCCAGACAACGAAGAGCTCCAGCGGAGCAGTTGGAGAAGAGAGAAAAGTGGGGGTGTTGGCATTGAGCAGCGTCAGAAACTTTCCTTACTTAAGAGACAGTCTCTAAAATTTCCTTATTAACTTCTTGGAGGGCAGATAGTATCTCTGTGCTCTGTTTCAGAGGCTTTTGTGTGCCAATTGAGGTAAGCCTCCCATTCATTCTGTTTGATTTTAGAGATGGCTTTTTTCTCCTATGGTGCATGGAAAAAAAAAATTAATTTAGGTGTAAAAATAACTCCATTTCGGTCATCTTAAGTTGCTATCACTTCTAGTTAAATCTTTTTTCTGTAAGTACTTGCAAGTAGAGTTTATGAATTGTACGTCTACAGGAATATTAATGGGGCTGGAGGCTGGGGGCTTGTTATTCTGGGAGGGAAAATTTCCCAAGTTAATTTTAGTTTTCTTCCGAGATCTGTAAAGCCTGAACACATTTCTAGGCATATTGTGTAGTGGGTTGAAGTGTACTGCTTATGAGCTCCAAGGCGCTGTCACCTCCCGAGTCACTCCAAACTTCTTATGTGTCTCAGCTTCTTTCCCCACCTTTCTAATAAAACTGTGAGGACCCAGAGCGCGCTAGGTAATAAGCTTGTATATGCGTGTCCCAGGGCAAGTCAATTGTTTAATTGCAGTGGTGTTGGAATTTCCTATGGAGCCCTGCTCATTTTGAGGACTACCCTCAAACACCTCCACATTGTTTCTTAGTCACCTAGTACCCGAAATTTGAGCTGGAGGGAGTAAGTACCCCTTATCTTTGGAGCCGAACAAGTTCAGACTCTCATTGATCCAGCAAATGGTTTTGTTCAGACTCACAGTAAGTAATTTCAGTTGGAAAGCCAAAATTAAAAACCCGGTGGCTCAGGCGGTTGGAGCTCCGTGCTCCTAACTCTGAAGGCTGCTGGTTCGATTCACATTTGGGCCAGTCGGCTCTCAACGACAAGGTTGCCAGGTTCGATTTCCCGCAAGGGATGGTGGATCCTGCAACTAATGATTGAACACGGCACCTTGAGCTGAGCTGCCACTGAGCTCCCGGATGGCTCAGTTGGTTGGAGCGCATCCTCTCAACCACAAGGTTGCTGGTTCGACTCCCGCAAGGGATGGTGGGCTGCTCCCCCTATAACTAGCAACTGCAACTGGACCTGGAGCTGAGCTGTGCCCTCCACAACTAAGACTGAAAGGACAACAACTTGAAGCTGAACGGCACCCTACACAACTAAGATTGAAAGGACAACAATTTGGGAAAAAATCCTGGAAAAATACACACTGTTCCCCAATAAAGTCCTGTTCCCCTTCCCCAATAAAATCTTGAAAAAAAAACAACAAAAAAAACCAGCCACCCGTTTCTTTTTCTCTGGTCCCTGAGTTATCTCAACCCTTGTCCTTAGCCTGGGTTATTTCAACCCTTAACCTTTAGTGCCACCTTGAGGATTTTTTTTTCCCCTAAGATCAGCTCAAAGTTAGGGCCTTTAAAAACCTACCTTAAAATAGGGAGGTTCAGAATTCCAAAAAAACTCACCCAAGGTCACCTAATGCAAAGTGGGGAGTCCATAGTGCACAGTGGGCCCTGCTGGTACCGAGCACCGGGTCAGGGTCCCCAGGGTGGTCCTGGGTGGGCTTCTTTGGAATCCTGCCAGCTGCACCAAGTAAATGTCAATGAAAGAACAACCAGCCTAAAAAAAAGTTTTATAAGAGTTTATTTGAGCCAAACTGATGACAATTGCTGGGAAGCAAAATCTCAGCAGACTGAGAAAATGCTCCAGAGAATGGCAGTTTTGCAGCTTCTTTTACACTTTAGAATCAAGGGAGAGGACATAAGGAGGGTTACGTGAAATCCACTAGTGGTAGGTTAAGGGGGCGGGAGAAAGCAAAGCAGGGAAATCTCTGGGATTGGATAAAAAGTGAAACGGAGAGACAGACACACACTTCTCTTACATCGGTGGATGCAGGATAGTTAATAATTAACATTTAGGGCACATAGAGATGGTATTCGGGGAACAAGATAATGATGAGGGGTTCTGTGGTCTCTAGATGGTGCTTACAGTTGTGCCGTGAGGGGTCTGGCAGAGATTATGCTGACATTTCAAAGGTATGTTATCTTACAGGCAAAAAGACCAACAGACAGGCTCACTTATGGCAAAGACTGACCTTTGTCAAGGAAGGCACAGGCCTAGGATGTGACTACCCGCCATGACTCGCTTTCAGTTAGAAATTTTTATGTTCAGATCATCCTATGTGGTTACTTTTGGTCTCTGAGTTTGTCGGGCCCACCATGCAGGCCTCCACTGAGCTTGTCAAGTTTAGTGCGTGGCCCCTTTTTCATCCACAGGGGCAAGTGATATCAATGAGCAAAACTAAGCTAAGTGAGTCACATGCAAGGCAATAGAGAATGGTGGGGACTGTGGCAAACCAAAATGCATGCCTCATCTAAAGGGAATAGCAACTATTTAGCTTCAGCTAATTGTTGCCATGTGGAAACTGGATTGCCAGAGCTTTGGGAATTTTTAAAAGGATAGCAAAAAGTCAGATTTTGACATGAAGTTTCCCAAGTTTCAAAATGCTGTTCCGGCTGGATTCAGCCCACAGGCCACGAGTTTGCAAGCCCTGCTTTAGTGAGACAACTTTTTCCATTTTCACTCCCAGCTCTGGCCTCTCCAACTTGGCTCTCTGACTCTCCACAGGCCATGGACTTGGGCCAAGTGGGGCCCAGACAGGAGGCAACCCCCTCCCCACTGACCTCAGACTCACCCTCCCCCAAACAGCCAAGGCTTCTCCCTAATCAGGCTGATAGGCCAGCCTCGCTCTTGCAGGGCAAAGTCCCTCCCAAGTGGCTCCTTTCAGACTGACCTCTTGCAGGACAGGAGAACATGCCTGCCAGGCAAGCCTGTACTTGTCTTAAGGCCACTGAGATCCAAGCTGCAGAGGCTTTTTCTGATATTAAGATAAAGGCCAGGTTCATCACCATGACCCCCAAAGCCCTCACAGGCAGATTGTTGCTGACCCTTTCAATCCATGGTTTTCTTCCTCAAATTGGACCCTGCTGACCGCCAGGCCCATCTCATCACCCTGCCCCCTACCTTTCTCAGATAAAGGGAACTCCCTTCTCCAGTGCATCCTGCTGTCTTTCATCTCTGGACCTTTGTATGTGTTGCCCCAGACTGTGCCTGAAACATCCCTTTCAACCCCACCCAACAATCCTTTGTTTTGTAGCTCTTCAGGTCTCAGCTCAGAAGTCGCTTCTTCCAGGAAGCCTTCCCTGACCATCTATACTAGTTTAGAGGCTGAGGTAAGGTGTTGCCAGGGCCCGCTGGAGTTCCCCAATCACAGCTTAGCACTTAATTATTCTTCCTGAGAGAGGGAGGGGACATTCCTGAGAGACAGGTAGCAGGACTTCTATGTTTCCAAGTGTATATCTATTAGGTTGGTGCAAAAGTCATTGCGGTTTAAAAGGTTAAAAATAATTGCAATAACCGCAATTACTTTTGCACCAACCTAACAGAACCTAACATTATGCCTGAGGCCCGGTAAATGCTTAAATATTTGCAGAAGGAAGAAAGAAAGGAGGCAAAGAAGGAAGGCAGGAAGGGAGGAAGGAAAGAAGGGAGGAAGGAGAGTGGGACACTCCAGTTTATCTGTTCTCATCTCTCGCTTTCCATTTTGTCCATCTCTCTCTACCTTCATCTCTAAACATCTACAATCTCTTTCTCCATCACGTAGCTGACGTCTGCTTCTGACCCTCGCTTCCCATCTCTGACCCATGTCCCTGGAAGTGCAGACATTCTTGCCCCCCGGGCGTCGTTCCAAGAACTGCTGTTCTCCAATATCGTGAGTCTACAGTGGTCGTGGCAGATGTTTCCCCGCAGGGGGTCTCGGGCTTTGTGCCCGGATTGGTGTGTTGGGGTAAAAATGTCGCGCGCTGCGGCTACACGCAGAGGCCTGGGGCAGAAGGCGGCAGGGAAAAGAGGCGGAGAAAGGCAAAGAGGATAAAAGAGGAGGGCGAGTGGGGGAGTGGTGCCGAGAGAGGCGGGCCTGAGCGCGCCCCCCCACCTCCTTACATTGCCAGCGCCCTCCCAGCCCAGCCGGCCACATCTGGCGGCTGCCCTCCCTTGTTTCCGCTGCATCCAGACTTCCTCCGGCAGTGGCTGGAGGCTGCGCATCTGGGGCTTTAAACATACAAAGGGACTCCAAGACCGGCAAGCACAGGCGGTGGTGGCACGGGCCGGGGCGCGGGGGCCGGACCATGCGCGGCTGAGCCGGGCAAAGCAGAGGCCACCGAGTCTAGTGGTCCCTTGGAGCGCAGCGCTGCGCGGCGGAGCAAGCGCCAGCCAGGAGGCGACTCAGCCACACGCGCAGAGCCAGTGACCCCTGGGCGACGTGTGGGCCCGGGAGAGCAATGACCGATGCGCGAGTGGCCCGGGGCGCGCTTGCCGGCCCCCTACGGGCGCTTTGCGTCCTGGGCTGCCTGTTGGGCCGGGCCGCCACCCGGCCATCTCCCATCATCAAGTTCCCCGGAGATGTCGCCCCCAAAACGGACAAAGAGTTGGCTGTGGTGAGTTGCTCCGCGGGCCTCAGCAAGCCAACTTTATAAAAACTAGGAGGCGGAGGGTGGGGGTCCCCCAGCCATACCTCCTCCCTACCCCTGGAGACACACAACATGGGGGAGGGGCTTCAGTAAACAGCCTGGTGGGGGTGGGGGTGGGGGTAAAGTCGGCCTGCTGGAGGAGGGATCTGTTTTGGAAACCATAGGGGATCTTTGGTAAGTGGAGAAGGTCTTTGATAAACAACTTGGCAACTTTCAGGACACAGCAGGGAGGAGAGAAACACTCAGGGAAGGGAAGGAGGTGCTTTGGCAAACAGCTGGAAAAGGCCCCTTTTGTAAATAACGGGGACATTGTATAGTATCTGGGGGATTTGGCAAGGGGGACGGCTTTGTAAACAACTTTTGGACACATCTGTAGGGTTGGCTCACCAGGCCTTTGGCAAGCGTCTTGGTAGGCCTTTGGCAAAAGGCCCAAAGGGGTCCCTTTTGTAAACGGTGGAGGATCTTTTTAACTCCCTGCAGCACTTTGGGAAGGGGATTCTTTGACGTACAATTTGGATAAACTCTTGCACACATTAGGTTGGGAGTTCCAGGCCAAGCAGGACTTGGCAAACATCTGGTAACCTTTGGCACACATCTGGAGAGGGGCCTTGGACAAACCTGCGTGAGGGGACCTTTGGGCAAATATTCAGGGCAGGAAGGAAAAGGAGAGCGCATCTTTTTTGCCTGGCTCAGTGGACAAGTTGGCCTGGAGGGTCAAGGGTTGGACCTCAGAAAGTTTCCTCGAACTTCTGCAAAGAGGTCGGAGGGCGGGAGAGAGGTGGCCAGTGGGGTGGGGATGGAGAGAGGGGCAGGCGCAGGAGGCCTGGCGCGTGGGGCGGGGGCGGTGGAACCCGCGGGTGGGAGAGTGGCCAGCCAGCCCTCCCTCCTGGCGGGACTCCCGAGCTGCGGCTCAGATGTTGTTCTGAGAGCGAGCGCGCCTGGCTCCAGGGGCACCCAGGCCTCAGCGGGATTCCGGGGCAGCGGAAGGGCACTACCCCTCACCCTGTCAGTGCCTCAAGCAGAAGACCCCTCAAAATGTTCCTTCTAGCCCACACGACATCTGCCCCTTATTGCTTTAACTCCCTAGAAATCCCCTATGCTCCATCAGCCTGATCCCCAACCTGCCCAAGACAGCACTTGTATGCCCCAGGTCACCCTGGGCACCCCTTCTCAGGATGTGACCCCCCCCCCTTTTCCTGCATCTAAGCCTCTGTCCCCTCTGCATAAATGGGTTGGGAGACCTTACATTTTTAGGAGGCTACTTTTCTCACGGGTCTGGAGCTGGCTGGCATTGTGATGTGGCTCTTGGTTGGGGGTGAGGGTAGAATTTTGGAGCATTGACAAAGCTACCTTGGTCCCCACACCTTCCACAGCGTGTGGAAGTCTATGTTGCCTATAGGTCATGCAGTGGGAGGTTTGAGAAGTGGGCTTCAAATGCCGGAGTGCACTCACCAGCTGGCCTAGTAAGTGTGGGCAAATGACAACCTCTCAGTCTCAGCTTCTTGTGCAAAGGGAGGATGATAATGGTACCTCTTGGACACTTTGAAGTAGCACATGGTAAGCCCTCCATAAGTATTACTCATTATTGTTATTATTATGATGATTATTATTATACCCTGTATCTTTCCTTTTCTAACTATCCCGCCAAACAAGGTTATGGCCCCTGTGATAAGGTCTCCTGGCTCCTTTCCCCATTCCAATGCAGCATCCATCACATATTTAATTTGGCATTTATTTCTGGTCCATCAGCCTTCTCACATTGGGGTTTGAACCCTACAGACTAGAAACATCTGTCGTGTTCACCAGTTTATCCCAACACTAGCACTAGGCCTAGAACATGGGACATACCAAAAAGGATTTGTTGACCAAATAAATGAGCTGGTTGGTGCCTGACTCTTTGTAGGGGCCTGTTTGGTTTCGGCCTCGGTTTCGGCAGAGCCACTGCACAGCCCCTGAAGGGCAGGACTATTTTCTTTTTGACAATGATCATTCCAGGATTTGAACCCAGGTCTCTGCTGCTGGAGCCCATGCACATAGCCCCTGAATCTCTATAAGAAAAGTGAGAAAAATAATCCTTATGTCATCAGCAGTTGGGTGGATTAAAAGAGATGATGGAGGTAAAGAAGGGTGGTGGAGCGTTACAGTTCTGGTCATGGCTCTGGAGCCAGATTGCTGGGGTCCAAATCCAGCTCTGCCATTTGTGAGCTGTGTGATCTTAGGCTAGTTTCTTAACCTCTCTGTACTTTAGTTTCTTCCTCTGTATGACGGGGAGAGTAATAATAACTACATTATAGAGTTACTGTGAGCATTACAGTTACATGCTAGCTTCAGTGCTTAGGCATACAGTAAGCACCCAGTGCATGGTAGCCATGCTCTCTGTGGCTGGTAAGTCTCTCAGCTAGTGGGTATCAGAACCCAGGTGGGTTTGGGAACCCAGGACTCTACCTCGTGCCCTTCGGCCCCTGGGTTATGTCCTCTCTGAGCTATGGGGCTGGACTGGGGACTAGTTATTGTAGTGCTTTGGTCAGTACTATGCCATCCTAATTGTGGCTGCTTGCCTGTTGCCCATTTCTTCCAGCAATACCTGAATACCTTCTATGGCTGCCCCAAGGAGAGGTGCAACCTGTTTGTGCTGAAGGACACACTGAAGAAGATGCAGAAGTTCTTTGGACTACCTCAGACAGGTGCCCTTGACCAGCGTACCATCGAGACCATGCGGAAGCCACGCTGCGGGAACCCCGACGTGGCCAACTACAACTTCTTCCCCCGCAAGCCCAAGTGGGACAAGAACCAGATCACGTACAGGTGCCGAGGCAGGGCTGGGGCAGCGGGGCCTCTGGGCTACGGGACACAGGGTCTCCTTGGGCCTCTCCCCACTCCGGGCAGCCAGGAGGTGACTCAGGAGGACTTAGCATCTTAAGAAGTTTGCATACAAAGTTCTTAGGAACCGGAGTCAGACAGACCTGTGCTAGAATCTCACACTTACTAGGTGTGGGGCATCGGGGCTACTTATTTTTCAGTGCCCTAAGCCTTGACTTTCCAATCTACAAAATGGGACTAAAACAAAACCTTCCTCATAGGTTGGTTGGGAACGAAGCTAGATCACATTTATAAAGGGCTTTCACAGTGTCCAGAGTATAGTAACAGTGTAATACCTGCTAGCCACCATTGTTACTAGATGCGGTCATTGGTGTAGGTGGAGGGAACTGGATGCTTGGTTGCTAATTGGTTTTATATTACAGTATAGAGTGGTTATAATTGGCTGTTGATCGAGCTAAGAGCTCTGTTCTGTACAGCTCATGCTGGATTTCAAGGATGAGGTCTCTGTCCTGTGTCCCATAGGCACTATGCATGTCACTGTGTGTCCCCGCAGCAAGAAGTAAGGGATAGGAGTGCTGAGACAGGGCCTGAAGATGTTGGCTAATCTAGGACTGCACAGAGCCTCAAGGCATTCTGGGCAGGCCGTTCTCCCCGTGAGCTCTGCTCAGCACACACGTATACCTGCACAAGCATGGACACTCACAGGCACACACCTGTGCACACTCCAGCGCCTGCACCCCTCCTGCTTATGCACACACCCACACACCTGTGCACATACACCCACGCTTGCACACATTCATGCACTCACACAGTTGCATATACACACACTTGCACACATGCATATATGCTTGCATGCGTGTGTATACACATGTTCCTTTGCACACACGTACACATTCATATGCATTTCTCCTACCTCCAGGATCATTGGCTACACACCTGACCTTGACTCTGAGACGGTGGATGATGCCTTTGCTCGTGCCTTCCAAGTCTGGAGCGATGTGACCCCCCTGCGGTTTTCTCGTATCCACGATGGAGAGGCTGACATAATGATTAACTTCGGCCGCTGGGGTAGGAGAACTGGGGCCAGCAGGGGTTCAGTATGGAGAGGGGGTGATCTCGCCATTTGAGCGGCACGGGGTCCTGAGGGCAGCTGAGCGAGGAGAGGAGGTGTAGACACTGGAGCGGCTTAGATGGGCCATGTGGGTGTGAGGGCAGATGACCTGACACTGGGCATCCCTGGAGGCCGTGTAACCCTGAAAGCAAGTACTCTCCTGCTGTCCAGCCTGGCAGCCCTGAGACACATAGGGCTGTTTGATTTAAGTGAGTTACAATCAAATGGAACGTAGAATTCAGTTTCTCTAGCCACATTGCCGGTGCTCAGTAGCCCTACGGGCCAGTTGTGATGGACTCACACAGCACAAAGAACATTCCCGTCATCGCAGAAAGTGCAGTTGGGTGACACTGGGAGACACTGAGGACCTCTAGGTGTGAGAGTGGATCCGAAACAGCGGAGCAGTGTAAACATGAGAATGAGTGGAATAGAACCTGGGGTTGGTGGTGTGAATACTGGCGGTAGTGGAGGCACGAAGGTAGGTAGTGTAGATGTTGTGAGCCGTATAGTGATGTGGGTAAATAGCACAGCACAGAAAAGAGTGTAGACGTGTGGGTGGGTGGTATGCACCTGGGTGGCACAGTCGGCATGGCGTTGGTGTTATGGATACTCATGGTGGACTTGCCAGCACAGTGTAGAGCTTAGGATGGTAACAATCAAATCAGCAAATCTCTACTGACTTGCTGTGTCCCCGCTTCTGGATAACAGAACAGGGAAGGGGATAGATGCCACGTGGGCTAAAGGGCTCCAACTATGGATGGGGTGTGGCTGGGTTTCAGGGCCCAGCATGGGCAGCTAGTAGCTGAGACCCAGTGTGTTTCAGAGCATGGAGATGGATACCCCTTTGATGGCAAGGATGGACTCCTGGCTCACGCCTTCGCCCCGGGTCCTGGTGTTGGAGGAGACTCTCACTTTGATGATGATGAGATGTGGACCCTGGGAGAAGGGCAAGGTAAGCAAGTGACCATCCACAGGCCTCCTCTCTGGTCCTCTGCACGGCTCCCTGTAACCTAGTAACAAGGACTGTGCCTTCCTTAGCAATCTTGGGCACCTCCATCTGCTCTGATGGGACCAGAGAGATGGGAAGGGGCGAGGAGTCATGCAGAATTCGAGTCTTCAAGGAAAGGCCTGGAAAGGCTCACCCCCATCCTGTGTCACCCCTCAGTGGTCCGTGTGAAGTACGGGAATGCTGATGGGGAGTTCTGCAAGTTCCCCTTCCTCTTCAATGGCAAGGAGTACACCAGCTGCACCGACACGGGCCGCAGTGACGGCTTCCTCTGGTGTTCCACCACCTACAACTTCGACAAGGATGGCAAATACGGCTTCTGCCCCCATGAATGTGAGTGCATCTGGCCCCAGGCTTCCCACCTCAGACTCTCGCCTTTCTGGGCTCCCTGCTATCCCCCGCCATCTACACGCCCCAGGTCTGGCACTGCCAGTCAACCAGCATCTCCCCAACTTCCTTCAAACCCCACTGTCCCTCTCACCTGTACAATTATTTACGTAATGTTGTCACTAAATCAATACTGTTTTAAGTGTCACCAGGAACAATAATATTTGTGAAATCACAGGTTTGATATGCTAAATATTTTTTTTTCTGACATACGTTAGAATGAACTTAGAGCTATTAAAATGCTTAGTGGATCTCTGTAGACCCACACTCTACCCTCTGGCCGGGATTGGGGGCTCAAAGGCATGAGAACAGGCTTGGGATGGGTCAGAAGTGTAGCAGTAGAATCAGGCGTGAGACAGACACCAAGGCTGGTTGGTACCCAACGTGGCTTGGGGATACCGACCCCTGGAATTTCAGCCATTACCCCTGGTTCTGATGACAATTCCAGTGGAGTGTGTGTGTGTGTGTGTGTGTGTGTGTGTGTGCAAGGGGACAGTTCATCTGCCTCTTTCGATTGCTGTCTGTCTTTGCTTGTGTTTGCATCTCTCTATCTTGGTAAAGGCATTAGACTTGACTCAGTATTTGTGTGTGTATGTGTTTGTCAATGCTCAAGACATAAAATTTTCAGATGTTTTGAAGCCATGTAGAAGGAAAAAAAATTTTTAAGGTGTAAGGGTATTGATATACATACTCAATTCTTTTTAAAAATATCCTTGACACACTTCATGATCAGAAATCATAAAGTGATAGTATGTATAACTTTATACTTGGTCAAGCTGTCATAGTTGATGATTCTGGAGATTGAAAGTCCAGGACATTAGAGGAAAATGGGAGAAAATCCAAGTGTTTTTCTAAATACTCCTTTCTCCTCTATCCTATGAAGACTCCTTGATTTATATATTTTACATGTTTGTGAATCTCTCTGACTCCATTGCAACTGAACACTGACCACCAGCCCCAGGATACTTTGTATTAAGTATGAATTCAAGCCATTGACTATTAATAAGTCAGTAATTTTAAATAGAAATATTTTATGTATCTTGAATTTCCAACAGGGATTCAAGCAGCATTAACCCTCCCATGTGTCAACCCCTGTGATTAGAACCGAATGCCTTGATGATAGGAGTGGAAACAGCTGTAATTCATTAGTTTGGGAAGGGTTTTTCCCTGCATTGGACATCAGCCATTTACTTGGTCTTAGCCAGATGCAAGTACGCACAGCATGCACGTGTTTGGGTCTTGGGGCAGAGGTTCTGGTTATTCAGCCCCTCCTGACTGCTGAGTCAGTGTCTGTTTCTCTTCATCCTTGTTGGGGGCAGGATCTGAAAGGATATGGGGGTTCCTGGGTGGCAGAAATGCAGCTGATGGGAGGCCAGAGGTGGAAGCTGGCCTCTGTGGAGGTCAACACTCGACCTTTCCCCCCTCAGAGGCCACCGAGGCATCTGGCCTCAGTTTTGCCTCTTTCCTTAGTTCCGTTGTTTCTGGGATTGTAGGAGAAGGTCCCTTGACTGGGGAGAGGGGAGCAGTGAGGATAAGGGACCCACGTCCTACAATGGGTGGCGGGGCAGGGATTGGGCTCCATTCTGGTTGTGGTGGAGTTAACAGGGGCTGCTGAGGTCACCTCTGGCACAGCTGTACACAGATGGTCCTTGTTACTCACTTGTGGTTTTGCTAGTTGGCAAATCTAGAGACGCACCATTTTGTAGCTTTGGGGTAGATGAGGGCACGGGAGCAGGGGGAGAACTCAAGACAGACGAGCCTCGGCTCTGAATCCCACTCTCTCCCCAAGTTCTCCAGTCACGGCCTCTGTCTTGGGGAGCTCAGAGTGGGGGCCTGAGGTGTGTAATAAAAGGTCCCCAAAGACACCACCTCCTCTCCCTCCCCCATCCTCCTCCACTGCTTCCTGCAGGGACCACAGAAGAGTCATCCAGGAAAGTGCCTGGGGTTTAAAGGAGGTGAAGCTGTGTGTGTGTGTGTGTGTGTGTGTGTCAAAGAGAGTGAGCAAGACAGATTGAGATTGGTGTGTTTTGTAATTTTCAGTTACACCCTTTATCCAACTCTTCCATTTATGGGACCATGAACAGTGCTGAAACCAACTTTCTCTGTGCCTCAGCTTCCCTACCTATCAAGTGGAGAGACCCTTGTGGTCCTGCCTTCCATGGATGATATATTTAGCCATCCACACAGTGTGGGCATCAACCAGGCAGCGTGAACAGGGAGCCTGGGGTGGGGGCAGCGTTCTGGAGGCTCTGTGCTGTGTGCCCTGTAGTCACCATTTCACTGTGGGTGGAGGGTTTATAAGGTCCCAGGGAAGGATGGGGTTGGCCAGGAAGCCAGCGGTGGTCCCCAGGAGAAGCAGCAATGTGTACATGAGTTTTAACATTTTGACAACCTTGCTGGTATGAACGGGCGGGTTGGTGGCCAGCCAGCTCTGTGCCCACACAGGTGCCCATCTGATGTTCAGGTGGGCAGGTGGGTGGCGTCCATTCACATCCTCCCCCTCTCTCCCTACTCCTAGCCCTGCTCACTCTGGGTGGCAACGGCGATGGACAGCCCTGCAAGTTCCCGTTCCGGTTCCAGGGCACAAGCTACAACAGCTGCACCACAGAGGGCCGCACGGATGGCTACCGCTGGTGCGGCACCACCGAGGACTATGACCGCGACAAGAAGTACGGCTTCTGCCCCGAGACCGGTGGGTGTCGCTGCCTCTCCCTGCCCCTCAGAGCCAGCACCCTGCCTTCTGATAGAAAGCCCATGAGACCCCCAACCTCCTTTCCCCAGGATGGGATACTGGTTAGAATACTGAACAGCTGGCACAGCAGGGGCACGGAAATCACAATAGACGTTGGGTACCAACAGCCATCACAGCCGTCCTGGTGATGCCTAGTGTCATGCCCACCCAGGACCTGCTCCGAATGACCCACACTCTCTCAGCCTCCCTGTTAATTGTTTCTCTCTCCCTCTGTCTGATCTCGAAGTCTCTCTTTCCTGCCTCCTTTGTCAGTAAGGACTCTCTTCTGCTTTCCGCCCTTCTTCTTTCCTTCCTTCCTCCCTTCCTCCAACAGGTATTTATTGAGCCCTACTTTCTGCAGGAGACACAGATAGGTCTTCTGTAGGACCCTGTGTGGTGAAGCTCATGGTTTAGGAAAGTGTGTTGGCACCACTAGCTCCTCCCTGCCCCCTTTGCCTCTGGACCCTCTGTCCCCCATGCGTGGGAGGCTAATTAAAGCTCTGGGTTCTGGCTGCCTGGGTTTGAACCCCAGCACTGACCCTCCCTAGCAGTATGTGCTCAGGTAAGTTTCTTAATCTCTCTGAGCTCCGGTTTCCCCATCCATGAAGTGGGGGTAACACACGGTCCCAGCTGCACAGGGTTGTTGTGAGGGGGCTGAGGCGTGTATAGAGCACTTAATCCAGTACCCAGGACTGAGCGAGCACTCAGTGAGTGTGGTTGTTACTGTCCAGATCGTGTTGTCGTTACCTGGTGGTGCTGGGCTCGGATCCTCACTGCCCCTGACCTGTGTCCCTAACTCCACAGTCATGTCCACGGTTGGCGGAAACTCGGAAGGGGCCCCTTGTGTTTTCCCCTTCACCTTCCTGGGCAAAAAGCACGAGCGCTGCACCAGCGAAGGCCGCGGTGATGGGAAGATGTGGTGCTCCACCACGGACAGCTACGACGATGACCGCAAGTGGGGCTTCTGCCCTGACCAAGGTACGAGGCTCTGGCCATGGGGCAGACTCACCACCCTTACCCCCACATCTGGGCTGGAAACCTTCCTGAGTCCCCACCCCCCTCAGGCAGAAACAGTGCCCCCCCAGGTACCCATTTACCCTGGTAGAGACATTACTCTGGCTGAAGCCCTGCCCATCTGTGGTGGGGACACTGTCCACTCCAGGTCCACCCACTGCAGAGACACGGCCCATTCCTGGTGGGCGCGGGGCTTAGGCCATCCAGGCAGAGACACAGCCTCTAAAATGAGTCCCTATCCACCCTGGTACCTGCTTTCACTGAGTCTACCCCAAATGTCATAATACTGGGATCAGGGTTCTCCCTACGAGGCGTTCCCACTTGAATGGACAGCGGCCTCCAAGGAGCTGGGTGGGCAGGAGAAGAGAGGAAAAGAGGAAGCACTCATCCTGGCTCCAGCCCCGCTCTCCATGCAGCACTGGAGAGCCCCAGAGCCCCCCTGCCCCGGTGGCACCAACCTTTGCCAAGATGTGAATGGGGGGGTCCTCGTCAGCACTGCATGCTGAGGACACAGCCAGGTAGGGCAGCTCTCTGCCCTCTCAGACTTACAGGTGGGATGACAGAGTGACCAGAAGATCGGCCGTGACCTTACTGTGGGGTCAGTGCAGTGAGCAGGGTGCTTGTGCCCTCTAGTCTGCAAGGCTCAGGGTCACTGGGCTCATTGATGGACCAAGAAAGACGGCCAGGTGAGAGGGCTGGTCCAGGGCCGGCCAGAAATAGGTCTGCCTCCCTTTATGTTACTTGTATTTTTTATTTACAATGAGATGGGACTTGGAGAAGGCCAACGGACAGAGACTGGCCAAAGGAGTTTTCTTATTCCCGCCAAATGCCAGGCTAGGACATAGCCTGACTTTACCTGCTCTGCTCCAGTTTCTACCTAATGGTGGGATTCTCCATCTCTCAGATGGTTAGGGCTCCAGGCTGGCGAGGCACACCTGGGCTGTATATTAGTTCCCTATGGCTGCCCTAACAAAGCATCCTAAACTGGGTAGCTTAAAACAACAGAAATGTGCTGTCTTGTGCTTCTGGAAGCTCGAAGTCTAAAACCAAGTAGGGCCACGTTTCCTCTGCAGGCCACATCACCCCACTCCTGCCTGTCATTACATGGCCTTTTCCCCTCTGTGTTCATCTCTGTGTCTTTCCTTATAAGGATATGAGTGGTACCAGATGAGGGGCCCATCCTACATCCGTATGACCTCATTTTAACTTATATCTTAATTTCCTCTGCAAAGAACCTGTTTCCAGATAAGGTCAGCTTCACAGGTATTGGGGGTTAGGACTTGGACATTTTTTGTGGGCACACAATTCAACCCATCAACAGGGTGTGATATAGGGTTTTCCTGCCGTCTGTGGCTGAGTGTGGACAGCCACTCCATGTAGGAATGCCTTCACTACTTTCCCTGGGGCAGGAATGGCAGACCCTTAGGGCCAGCCTATCCCTGCTCTTACCTATTTGGAGACCCTGCGGAGCAGGTTTTGCTGCTCCTCTGTATAGAGGAACACAAAAAGCCAGGAAGTACAACTTTTAACGAATGGGACTTTAAGTAGAGAATTTGCAGATGTTGCTGCTTCTCCCTTATAGCACATGTACAGCCTGCCCTGGAGAGGAACAACAGGGGACTTTGGCTGACCCTGCGTGAAAAGAATAGGTATGGTCTGTTAATCCCAGAATTGTCAGGAGAAGGAAAAATCAATACGTGCCATTTCCAGGGCTGTCAGTCCCACCATGGGATGTCGTCAGAAGTTTCCATTGCTGGGGCCAGGGCCTGACTCCCCCCTTGTCTCTCCTTGTCTTTCTGCCCCCTCCCCTCCCTACGGCCCTCAGGGTACAGCCTGTTCCTGGTGGCAGCCCACGAGTTTGGCCACGCAATGGGCCTGGAGCACTCGGAGGACCCTGGTGCCCTGATGGCACCCATTTACACCTACACCAAGAACTTCCGCCTGTCCCAGGACGACGTCAAGGGCATTCAAGACCTGTATGGTAAGCCCCAGCTTGGGGCTGTGAGGTGGGGTCTGGGATGGAGGCCCAGCGGGTGCAACCAGCAAGGTCCCATCTATCCAGGATTGCAGGACACAAGTGCAGGAGGTGGGAGTGTTGACCTGGTCTAGAGGACCCTGGGATCGTCCCTTGTGTCTCCAAATAACATCAGTGTTGGTGCCCCTGTTGGTTCCCCAGCGCCATGCTGTGAGGCATGTGGGCTAGAAAAGGGGCTGTCCGTCTTCTAAGCAAGTAAACTGAGGCCCGAGAACAGTAACCTTTCTGGCCCAAGGTCACCAGTTTCCATCAACTAAGTTAGGTTTAGAATCCAGAAGAATTAGCTAAATACAGTGTAGAAGTGTTCCCTGTGTGGGGAATGACCTTAATGACACAGGGGTGCAAGTTTCTAGTTTTCATAATGATTCCTTTATTTTAATATGTAATGGGAACAATACACCTCGTACCTGAGACCAGTGATTGATTTATTATTAATGCTTACAATGAGGCTAGAGTTTAAAAAGTAAGTCCATGTTTTAAAAAAAATAGTAGATATATGGTACCTGGACCATGCCAAAATAGTGAGTGGCGCTTGAGCCATGAACCTGGGGAAACACTGGATTTGGAAAGAACCCGAGACTGAGTGAGAGATGCTAGACTCTAGCGCTGCCTCTGCCACTCACCAGCTGCAAGAGCTGGAGCAGGTCTTTACCTCCCTGGACTCAGTTTCCTCATCTGTGAAATGGGAATAATAATGATGCCGACCTCCCAGGGATCTAGTGCGGACTGATTTGGGTGATGTCAGTGAAGCACGTTATAAAGTGCGAAGGGCCCTGGGATTCTGGTTTCTCTTCAGTCTCCTCTCCACATCCAGGCGTTGTCTCCCTCTCTCACCCAGGCTTACACTAGGCCAGAATAGTCTTTCTTCTGATGCTTAGCAAGGTGGGTGGGCGGCCCTGGGGGCTCAGCCTGATGGGCGAAGCCTTGGAGCTGGGCAGAGTCTGAGGTCAGGTGTCCTCCCCCAGGGGTCTCCCCTGACATTGATCCTGGCACTGGCACCGGCCCCACCCCCACGCTGGGACCTGTCACTCCAAAGCTCTGCACACAGGACTTAATCTTTGATGGCATCTCTCAGATTCGTGGGGAGATCTTCTTCTTCAAGGACCGGTGAGTGTGGGAGCTTGCTTCTTGTCCTTTGCCCTCATTCTTCTTGTGCCCCACCCGTTGCCCAGGGACCGCACTGGGGGCTTTGCAGAATGCCCTGTAGAGACAGTTTCCCCCCCGCCCCAGATCGCAGTGGCTTACCACCCCAGGCATTTCTTTTGCTCTCTCTTCGTCTGTGGCTCTCCTGGGTGTCTTGGCTTCAGGTTGCAGTTTGGGGTAGGTATGCTTTGCCGTCACTCATTCTCCTGGGATGAGTGGCTCCTCGTGGCAGATGGCAGAAGCCCAAGAGGCCAAATCAAACCACATGAGCACATTAAAGCATCATGTTGCAGAATCTCCCATTGACTGAAGCAAATCACGTGGCCAAGCCCAACATCAACTCTGGGGGTGGAACTGTGAAGTCAAATGACAACAGACATGATGTGTGTTTCTAAAAGAGGGACGGAGGGAAGAATTAGAAACAATAATCTGGGCTACCACAGGCCTTCTCCTGGAATGGACTTGACCTCAAATAGCCCAAGTGCTCTATGTACAGGGAGAAAGTAACCAGAGGGTAGAGAAAGGGGATATCCTTCATGCTATAAAGGCCTGCACTTAATTGACCAAGCTCTGAGACTCACCCAGCTGCCCTTGGCCTTCTGGGTAATGGCAGACAGGATCAGGACTGCATTAAAGGACCCATCCATCATCCAGCTGCACATACATACTTGTACACATATCCATCCATCCATCCATCCATCCATCCACCCATCCATTATCTATCCATCATCCATTATCCATTATCAATTCATCATCATCCATCCATCCATCCATCCATCCATCCATCCTTCCATCCATCTGTCCATTTATCTAGTCATAGAGCATGGTAGTTGACAGAATGGGCTCTGGAGCCAAATTGCCTGGGTTAGAATCCTGGACCTACTACTTGCAGGTTACATGATCAAAGGCAAGTTAATTACATATCTTCTTTGTGTCTCAGGTTTCTTATCTATAAAATGGGACTAACTTTCCAACCTATCTCACCAGGCTGTTGTGAGAATTAGATGAGCTTAGTGCCTAGAACAATGTCTGACACAGAGCAAGTGTGTTCAGTCCTACTAGCTATTATTACCAACAAATAAGTACTTGGTCTCTGCTGTACCACGTGCTTCACTAGGCTTTAGGAACTGGGGAGGCGGAGGACATGCTTGGGGCACAGGAGCTTCTTAATGCCTAGAGCAGTGTTCTCGAAGAGCGGTCCATGGGCCTCCTACCTCAGCACCCCTTAGGGTGTGAGTGTTAAAAGTGTGGGTTTCTGCTCCCACCCCCAGTCCCTCTGACTGAAACCTCTAGGAGTGGGCCCCAGGAATCTGCATTTTCGCAAATGCCCCTGATGATTCTGATGCACATTAGAGTTTGAACATCACCAGTCTGGTTTGGGAAACAGAGGCAGAGAGAACTGACAGTCATAATACATGGCAGAATGAAAGGAATGTGGTCACAGAAGCATTAACAAAAGCTTTGTGGACACATCCGAGTCAAGGAGCCTCCACAGGTGAGGCAGCACTTGAGGGGCCTGTAAGGAGAAGTGGATTCGGGTGGATAGTGATGGGGCTGACAGGTCGGGAGGGTGTTTGAGACAAGCGGAACTGCAAGGGCAGAGCCATGGAGAGGTGAAAGTTCCTGGCTTAGACGGGGAGGAGCAGAGAGCCTGGTGAGGCTGGAAGCTGTTCCACACACTCTTGGAAAGGGCCTTTTTTACTCCCAGCACTGGATTTGGTGCTGGGGCACAGATGCCAGCAGAGAGATGACGAGAGAGAGACTCGATGCAGAGAGAGAGAGAGAGATGAGACTCAAAATGCAATGAGAAGTCAGGTGCTGTCAGGCCTTGAATGCCCAAACCAGGATGTAACAACAGACGTCCTTGCTGTCCTGCAGCCCCCATTACAGGGACGGGGAAGAAGTGAGTCTGGGGGTCCCGCTTCCCAGCACCATCTTAGCCTGGAATTCTTCCCACGAAGGGGAGCCCTGACCACACATGCTGATCTGAGCTGTGTGGACCTAGGACAGGGTGCAGAACCCAGGCCCAAGGTGCAGCCATCCCTGACCTGACACATCACACTTTCAAAAGGAAGTTGATGAGTGTGTAGTGGGCTCATTAAATTAAGTGGTGAATATTGAAGCCCCGATCAAGTACAAAAATTGGTGCTAGGCCTGGGGTGGGGGTTGGGAAAGGCAGTGCTGCAAGATGATTCAACTCGGACTTGGGAGTGAGATCTGAATTCGAATCCTGGGAACCTCTCTGAGCTTCATTTGCCAAACAAGGATCATTGTGATACCTTCCTGTACCAGGATGTTTTGGCTGCAAGTATCAGAGAACCTCAACTCAAACCAGCTTTAACAATGGAGAGAAATTTCTCTCACATGGCATGAAGTCCAGGGTTAGGGCTGCTTCCAGCGACAGAGAGAGGGCCCGTGACTCAGTGATAATTTTGTCCATTGCCGTCCTCTGACTTCATCCTAAGGCCACGTTCCTCATGGGTAGAGTGGCTGCCAGTGGCAAGTTGGGTGACAGGCTTCCTTGCCCACATCCAGCAGGGGAGAGAAGGAGAGAGAGAAAGAGAGAGATCTCCACATATGAAATACAAGTCAGTCTGTTCAATCTCATTGTGCCAACATAAGTCATATGACAATGGCCAAATCAATAACCGTTGCCAGGGAATGCTAAAGCTCTGACAGGCTTAAACCAGTGGTTCTCAAACTTTGGCAAGCATCAGAATCATCAGGAAGGCCCGTTAAAACACAGTGCTGGACCCAAGCCGAGAGAGTGATCCACAGGTCTTGGGTGTAGCCTAATTTGCATTTCTAATGAGTTCCCAAGCGATGGTCTGGGGATCACACTTTGAGAACCAGTGGCTTAAACTAATCAGAATGGGGATTCAGTCCACCTGCAAGTGACGATGGATCATAACCGGGGGAGTTCTGTAAGGAAGGATGGTAGGAAAATGAATAGATCATAGATTCTGCATAGATCACCAAGAGTGCATATTATCTTATTGTGAGGATTACAGTTTACAAGACATATAAAGTGCTGGCACTTAGTATGCCCTCAATAAACAATAACTCCTGCCGCAGTGTACAAATCCATTCCGTTTCAGTTCAGGAAATGCTATTGAGTGCCATCAGCCCCTGCCTCAGTTGGCTTCCAATCTAGTAGTAGAAATAAGATATTTAAAAAAACCATCAAACTACCATTCCAGGCACTCAGTGTTGATGATTTTGAGAGGCTCAGAAGAGGGGGAATACAGTATGGACAGCAGTAGTTAGGGAAGGCTTCCTGGAGGAGGGAGCAAGTGAGGGAGAGAAAAGGTTGCTTCTCAGTGCCAGCATCTTGCAAAGGGGGCTCTGCCCATTCTGCAGTCCTTCTGCCACCTTCCTTTGATCTTGTTCCCCCCTCTCGGGGCGTGATCTCCAGGATGTTTCTGAAGGGAGTTGGGGAGATAGCTGTACCTGTGGTTACAGCTGCAGAGTGACTGACGGGGTGGTTTCCTGTGTCCCTTTCCTCTCCTCAGGTTCATTTGGCGAACAGTGACGGCCCATGACAAACCCACAGGGCCCCTGCTGGTGGCCACATTCTGGCCTGAGCTCCCAGAAAAGATCGATGCTGTGTACGAGGCCCCACAGGAGGAGAAGGCTGTGTTCTTTGCAGGTGTGTGGGGAAGGTCCTGCCTGGCCCTCGGCTCCACAGATCCCTGCGCCATGGCTCCTGTGTACCTGTGGGTGCTCCCTCCACATTATGGACCCACTCTTTCCACCATCATTTCCCAAAGGGTGGGATGCATGTGGGTGCAGCCACCAAGCATCAAATAGCACTGGCCCACCAAGGGAACGTTTCATTACCTTTTAATTATTTTTCAATCCTTTCGGTTCCTTGTCTAGAAGGAAAATTGCAGTTCAGTGCTTGGTGTCTCTACCACCTTTCTAGAGCTAGGGCCTTTGGCAGGCAACAATTTTAGTTAGAATTTTTTTAAAAAGCCAATTTGTTTTTGTCTTTCAATTTTAAAGTACGCTGTTTCTAAAGATTTCATAATGAACTCCTTGAAAGTAAAATATTAAATAAATCATTGTACAAGGAGTCACCATAAGTGGTAAAAGTCATCAAGGGTCGCATGGCTAACATTTGGGGAACCCTGCTCATTCAGCCTTTATTTGAGCACCTGCCATGTGCCGGGGACCCAGCCCCTGCCCTCACAGAGCTCAGAAGCTAGTTGGGGAAACAGAAGGGCAGGCTGTTGTGGGGAGACCAGTAAGGGCTGTGGCTCAAGAGGAGGACCGTCAGGGTCCCTGCCCTGTCTGAGCTGGGGGCACAGGGACAGCTTCCCGGAGGAGCCGAAGGCTCGACCAACCCTGTGGGTGCATGTTCCCCAGTTTGGCTCCCCATTTCCTCCAACCCAGAACCGTCATGGGTCAAGGTCAGGGCAGTACTGGCCCCCCAGGGCATCTTTGTGCAAATTAGGGAAAGGTACCTCTTCATGGCAGGCGTGGCACTTAGAGGGCCTGGCTTGGTGAGGCGAGCCAGGGCCGGGCTCATCCCCCACTCTCCTCCTTGGCCAGGAACATTTTCTAAGCAATTGTAAAACTGTCTATGTGGGCTCTGATCTGGGCTCCGAATCTGAAGTGAGCAGGAACTTGTCTCCCTGTTGAGAACGGCCACAGACGACGGGAGGAACAGGCTGGCCTGGGGCATTTCAGCGCCCGTCACCAACACACCCTTTGCTTCCACCCCAGGGAATGAATACTGGGTGTATTCAGCCAGCACCCTGGAGCCAGGGTACCCCAAGCCACTGACCAACCTGGGGCTGCCCCCTGATGTTGAACGAGTGGACGCTGCCTTTAACTGGAGCAAGAACAAGAAGACATACATCTTTGCTGGAGAGAAGTTCTGGAGGTAAGGGGGTGGGGGGTGGAAAGGAGGGCAGCATAGCCGGCTGCGTGGCATAGAGGAGACACTCCTGGCTCGAGTTCGGAGGTTGGTGGGTCATGGATGCCCCCTCTCTGGTCTGTAACCTGCCAGGGCTGCAGCGCCGTTGAGAAGTCACCAAAGGACGACCCATCCTTGTGCATATTACGTACAATTCTGGTTAGAACCTCCCTTCCCTTCTCAGAGGTGTTTTGATTGGGCCCATGTCTGTTTGGTCTGGAGTGTCACAATTTGGGATTACTCGCTGAAGAAGGGGGTAATAAAAATAAAGATAATAGCTGCTGTTACTAACACTCTTCCAAGGGCTTTATGAGGTGGGTATTATGATTATTAGTCCCATTTCATAGATGAGGACACTTGGGTTCAGAGAGGTTAAATATCTAGCTTAAAGTCACACAGCAGGTAATGGTTGGATTTGAACCCTAGAATTCTGGCTCTGAGAGAACATGCTGTTTCTCACTATTCTACATTGTACCTGAGATAGTGGGGTTCCAAGAAATGGGGGTGGTGGAAGCAGGGATGGCAGAGGGCAAAATAGGATGAAGACTGACAGACAGATGCACCAGTTTCCCTCAGGAGCCAGCGTCCATATCAGGCCCCGTGGAAGCAGCAGGCACCCTCTGGCATGTCTGCAACAGGCCCACTGGCAGTGTGTGCAGGCTGGCAGGGGGCCAGCTCGGAAGCAGGTAGCTCTCTGCTCCAGGTCATCTAACGGGAAGGATTCAATTCTGAGAGACCATGGTCAGGGCTAACGGTCAGGGAGCCCAATAGCTAGGAATGGTCGGTGAGAAGCAGCCCAGACCTCAGGACTTTGATTAAAATTCTTCATATCCCCAGATAAGGAAACTGCTCCAAAGTGAAATAATATGTCTAAGTTATTAATATGCTGGTGTGTTGGCCACAGAGCCAGGGTGAGAGCTGCTTCTCCTGTCCTCTAACCCCATCCCCCTGCACTGTGCCCTCAGGGTCATTTGGTGGGGGGGAGGGGTGGTTGGGTGTCTTCAAACACCCTTCCTCCTAGTGTCCCCATGTTCTTCCTGTGGCTGCCACTGCATCCGGGCCCTTGTCTCTCACCCCTTAATTGATCCTGCTTTCCTCCTAAGGCCCCTCACTTCTCCCCTTCCCACCACTGCTACCTCCAGCTTCCCTGCATTCAGAAGCTGGTTTTGTCGCAGGTTGCCCGTGTCCAGGTGCAATTCCAGACGTATTGCTAAGATACTTAGCAACGTAGGCTAATTGATATCTCAAGCCTCAAAAATAAATAAATAAAGTCAGGAAACCACAGAGCGGGCTTTCTGCCCACAGGCTCCGGAATACTCCCAGGTCTGCAAATGGTGTCTTGGCCTGACAGGCACCCTGAATCTCCAAATCTTAGAATGTGGACAGTGAGGGCACAGACTCACAGAGATGGGAATTGTATAATCATAGAACCCTAGTGTCTTCAAATCATGGTGGTAGAAGGACTTTTATAATCACCCTCCATCGCATTCTGTGTATGTAAACATATAGGAACAGATGTGTCCATGTGTGACTATGAGTGTGCACACCCACGCATGTACACACACACACACACACACACACACACACACACACAATCAGGCTATAGCAGTGCTTTGCTGGGTTTCTAGCAGAATTATCCGCCTCCCAGTTCTTTTCCGAAATAAGCTCACCTCCCAAAGCCAAGGTCCAGGACAGACAGCCTGCTTTGTAAAGGAAGCTCCATGAAACTTCCTTAAAAGCGGCAGAGCTGCAGGGCCTGTCAGAAGCTCTGGGCTGGGTTTCCAGAAGAGACAGATCTCTCTCCCAGGAGAGATGCTTCATGAGCTTGAGGCATTGGTCCTAATGCAGCATCTGCAGGGGTCCTAGGACCTCCTTGCTGGAGAAGGAGAGAAAGCCCTAGAGTGATAGAGGACGAGCATCCCCTAGTTCATGCCAGGGAGTGCTCAGCCCCTGCTTCTGGACGCTTCCACTAAACCCTCAAATATCTGTTCAATATCTCCTATGTGCCAGGCACTTAGCTAGGTGCTGGAAGACAGTGATCAAGAAATAGTCACTCCTATTTCATGGAGTTTACAGTAGGGTGAGGGAAAGAGACACATTTGAATAAAATAATAGTAGCTCTCGTGATGGGCCCTGTACCACATTCCAGGCTGTGCATTTTACCCGTATATTTCAGTTATGGTAGATATTATTTATTAGCTTCATTTTCTAGGTGTGGAAACTGAGGCTGATGTGCTTCAGAATACACCACTTGGAAAGCTCGGACACAAATGTCTGTTCTTAAACACCTGATTTACTGTAATTTCTACAGTCTCAGAGAAGTAGAGAGTGTCACAGAGAAAACTTTCAAAACAGTGTACCAGTGAATGGGAAACACTGTAGGAGGAGACTGTGGGGACAGAGAGGAAAGTGAAGAGAGGTGGTCCCCTTCAGAGCCGGCATCTTCTGATGCCACAATGTCATGTTCTTCCTGCAGGAAAAGAACTTGGAAGCAAATTGATTCACTTATTTGAGCCTCAGTTTCCTCATCTTTAAAATGGAGTTGATTCCTGCCCTCCCTACCTTCTGTGGGTTGAGTGAGAAAGAACTGAGGACAAGTTCAAGATCACAGAACTTTGAGCCATCATCACTTTAGAGAGTGTAGGTGGAGGCGTCAGTGGAAGTGATGCAGGTGGAATGCTGGGCGTTGGAGGTGGGACACTTGCTTTTCGTATCCCAGGTCATGAGGAGGCACGTTAGGTTTTGCAAGAAGAAGTCTTATGACGCAGCTGGGATTAAGGAAGGCTTTTCTGGCAGTTTTCAGGGTACCGGGCAGAGAGGAAACACCCCTGTGGAAGGGAGTTCAGAGGAGAAGCTGTTGGCGTCTGAGGTGGAGCTTGTCGGGCTGGTCATGGGGAAGAAGGGAGTCGGCTATGAGGTGCTGTAGAAGCATGCGTGGCTGTCACCAGGATGGCATTCAAATACAGATGTTATCTTGTTGACTGCAATATCCACAGGCACACAGTGGGGTCTCGTTAAATATTTATAGAATAATGAATAGGTTGAGTGTAAGTGGAGAAACAAAGGAATCAAAAGGACCCCAGCATTTAAAAAGTTCTCCAAAAAATTAAAAAGACACAGGTGTTACTAGCCAGGAAGAAGTATATGCCAACTAATACTCAAGGTATTTACCCGAATTAAAGGCAGAGCCCAGCATAACGATGCAGCCAGGACTGAGGTGGTGGAGGTCCACTTCGTGACAAGCAGGCCTTGGATTCATGCACCAGCTGGCATTGTAACCTCGCTGTCCCAGCTGACGTCATCTCCCAGGACGCAGACTGTCATCTCCACCTGACAGATAAAAAAGTAGTAATTTGTCCAAGCGACGCAGGAAAAGAATGATGGGGCAGGTCCCGTCCCTGGACTTCTAGTCCTGTGCTCCTCACATTGCACTAGGGATCAAAGTTTGTAAAGGGACTAGTATTTCCCAAATACCCACCAATGACTAGATATGGCGCTAGGCACTCTGCGTGTTATTATATTTCGTATATCAGTATACATTAATACATTAAATGAAATAGAGCCCCAGCTTCCAGCTGGTAAACCTGAGACTCAGAGAACACCTTGCAGCCCTGGGGCCAGAGAGACCTGGGTTGGACCACCACTTCGAAGCTGGGTGTCCTTTTTTAAGGGTCTGGTCTGGAACATGGTTATTGGGGTAAGAAGAGTGTCATGGGATTGCCGTAAGGACTGACTGAGAAAGTAAATGAAAAGTGGTTAACACTCTGCTTAAAGACTAACAATACTCATAAGATTGTTTTTCTGGGGCTGTGAAGGTCCTATAATGACTGAGTGGTGGAGCTGGGATTCAGACCCAGTTCTGACAATGTGTCCTTCCATTCCAGTCAGCAGCTTGCCTCCCTGAAGGGCTAGGTCTGCTTTCCCAGGCCCACCCAGGAGCCATCAGCTGGGCCCTCCCCTCCAGGTCCAGGGAGGGGTGGCTTTTAGGGAGGCCGCACTGCTTCACCATGTCTGGGTCCTTGCAGATACAATGAGGTGAAGAAGAAAATGGATCCTGGCTTCCCCAAGCTCATCGCAGACGCCTGGACCGCCGTCCCTGATAACCTGGACGCCATTCTGGACCTGCAGGGTAGTGGTAAGCTGCCCAGGCCTCTGTCCGCTTTCTAGGACTCCCCGCCCCCAGCCAGGGCCCAGCTCCTGCAAGCACACACTCCTTCATTGTGCGTGGAGGCATGCAGTGCCCGGGAAAACAAACCAGCCCCTTCAGCCCAGTGCTGGGAAGGCATCCAGACCCCTGACCTTTGCTCACTCAGCGGGCTCCAGGCAGTAAGACCCAGAAAGGCCCCTCACAGCTGCAGGGCGTGGAGCCAGGGAAGGGGAGGGCGGGAGGCCTGTGGGGGACGGGGATAACACGAGCTCTGTGCCCTGGATTCATTCCAGGGTTTCATCCAGGCCCTTTTGGTTTCCACAGGAGGCCTCGTGACTGCCTCCCATTAGCAGAAGGATGGCTCCATTTGAGACAGGACAAACTTTGTCATGGCCTCTTGCTGATGTGGCAAAGATCCCCCACTCATCTCAATTTGCCTCTGGTCCCTTGCTGAATAAAAACAACCAGCATCATCGAGGGATAGAATTTGGAGTTTGAAAACCATATTCCTAACGAGGCTTCTGTGAGCTCTCTAGGGCGCTGGAAATAGTCCAGTTCGGCTTTTTAGAGGATAATTTAATTAAATTCCACAAAGTTTTTTGTTTTGTTTTTGAGCCCCTATCATACGCTGGCTAAGTACATGGCCCTGACCTCCAGTAGCTAAAGGTCTTACATGTCCAACAAAAAGCAGTATACAGTCAGGTGCTGGGTCAAGGATTATCTTCAGGAATAAACATCTATTAAGCACCTACTGTGTACTAGGGTTTTAAAGGAAGTAAACGAGATCGTGTATGTCAGGAGTCACAATTCCAAAGCCCATAGGGGCCAGGCCAGTAGCACAAATGAGTGAAGTAGGCGAGGCAGACAGTAGGGAGTGGTGGGGTCTGTAGTGAACCAGAGAGCACATGGCTCATTCACAGGGCAAAGCTGCTTCCCTGCTTCTGGTGGCTGCTGTCCTGCAAGAGCTGGGTCCAGTGTTGCTGGCTATTCTGGTCCTTTTAAAAGGAAGCAAAACACCTGTGTTTTCATGTGAAATTTCCAGATGTTTACACATTGGCAACTTTTTCAGAATTTAAAACAAAACAAAACAACTTGTGTGAGCCAAATCAAACCCGTCTGTGAGCCAGTAGAATGAGCAGCCCCCTGGTTTGCTGCCTCTGGGATGTGGAACGTGCTTAGTTTGGTGATTATGCGCAGTGAAATACTGTTATTTATGTTAATAATAGCATATATTATCTAACTTCATCCTAACCACAAGCCCTACGAGGTTGCTGTCTTTATAGAGAGTTTACTTCCACAGCCATTTCCCTTTCTCCAGCCTCAGAGGGGTCCTCTCTGGTTTAAAAGCTTCTTCCCTATGGCAGGCAGACTTTCAAAGCTCCCAAGAACCTTCCAGGTGCCAGAATGTCCGAGGATGGGGTGGTCACAGCCTTTCCTCTTTCTCGTCCCAGGTTACACCTACTTCTTCAAGGGTGCCTATTACCTGAAGTTGGATAACCAAAGTCTGAAGAGTGTGAAGTTTGGTGGCATCAGATCTGACTGGCTGGGCTGCTGAGCTGGCCCCTGCTCCCACAGGCCCTGCCTCTCCGTCACTTCTGCACATTGGGCCCTGAGCATCAGGGAAGGACCCAGAAGGGCCTGGCAGCCTTCAGCTCTGTGGTTAATCAGCATTCCTAACCCCACCTGGTAATTTAAGATTCCGGAGAGTGGCTCTGCCCCGTGCAAGGAAAGGTGCTGACTGTACCCCTCCCAGGTTCCCCTTCCCCCTTCCATATCCCACTAGCCCTCCAGAGCCACCCCCAAAGAGATGCTTTGATATCCTCCATGCGGCCCTGCCATGGGCTGCCCTGGTGCTGTTATACTTCCGGCTCCTCTCCCTCCACAACCTTCTGTGGCTTACAGCACCCTCAGAGCCAACAGAGACTGTCTCAAGAGGGCACTGGTGGCCCAACAGCCTGGCCTGGGGCAGTGGGAAAGAGGCATGGCCAGGAGACCTCCCAGACCCCTGGCTTCTTACTGCTGGCTGCCTTAGAACCTTCCCTACATTAGCAGTTTGCTTGGTATGCACTTTGTTCTTTTATGTTGATGGTTTTTATTTTTCCACTTTGAAATTGCGTTTCCTGACAGAAGGACTCAGGCTATCTGAAGCCACTGCACAATGCGTCTCAGCCCACCTAGCAATGGTTTCCTTGTTCACTCTATTTAGTATGCTCCCACCCCGTCACTTCCTCCACTGGATGGAGGAAAACCAAGCCATGGTTTCCCGCTCAGCGCTCCCCTCCTCGCCCTTCAACAATTCCCCATGGGAAATGTCAACAGGTATGAATAAAAACACCAACTGAGTGGCAGTGTTTGCCTCTGTTTCTGCAGAGCCTAGAGAGGGGCTATAGCCCCAGCCATAGAAGGAAACTTACACAGTCTAACTCTCTGCTGGGCACAGGTGACTTGCTGAAAAGGTTAGAACAGCCAAAATAAACAGCATCAGACCCTCAGAGGGGATAAGCTGGAATCTCTCTGTCCCATGGAAAAAGCCTGTTACTGTAATTGCAGCGTCTTGTTCAAGGTTCCCTTCCTCTTTGAGTCTCAGGTTCTTCATTAACAATAATCCCAATTCTAATACTACTAATAATACTGAACAACAATGTCCCCCTCCATTAATAGAGGGCTTACTATAATATGTGCTGGGCACTGTGCATGCATTACTTCATTTAACTTTGACAACAACCTAAAGAGAGGGCTGTTATAATTAGCCCAATTTTTACTGATGAGGAAACTGAGGCCCAGAGAAAAGTGATTTGCCCATAGCTGTTAGGTAATAACCCAAGTCAAGGCCAAAGATGACCTAGAGGCAGAGTTTTAGCCCTCAGCCCAGAACCTCCATCAGTAGCCACCTTAAGTAAACAGCTAGGGGACAGATGTGGGTTTGCTTTCTAAGCACAGCTAGCACAGCTTCTATTAATGGGTAAGCTCCTTACCCTTCCTTCCCACCAGATTGTCACCCCTAAAATCCTCTTCTCTGTAGAAATTCTGTAGCTGCTGCAAAACAGAAATTTAAGGCCTACAAGTGTTTCAGAGGCCCCGTCTGGCTTCAATAGTCTCTTGCTTCAGACCTCTAATGGTAGGGTTGGAGGGAAAGAGGATGAGGAGTGGACAGGACTCTGGAGGTGACCTTGGTGGGCCTAGAGTCAGCTTTTTTCCTGTGGCCTCCCCAATGGCTCAGGCCCTTGAGAGCCCTGGGGACACAGCCTTCTGTGCAGGTATCTGGCTACAAGGGTCTGCCAGCCCCATAAGAAGACCCCTGAGGCTGGGGGAGCTTATAGCATGGCTGTAATACACTGTTACTAAGGTTCTCTGTTACACTGAGAAACTTCAACTGCTCCACAACATAATACCTAAAAGGGGCCATTTCTTGATTGCTTTTCTATGAAAACTACACGTGCATTCTTTTAATTGTTATTACAACCCTATGGAGTGGAAATTTATCTTTTACCATTCCTAGATGAGACTACAAGCTCAGAGAAGTTAAGTGAGTAGCTGAAGGCCATATATCTATTGTGGGGTTGGAAGATTCTAGAATTTCCAGTAGATAAGTTTGAAGGAGCAGCTGTCCCAGGGCCCCCCCGACTTAGATTCTCATCATGTGTACAGCCTGCTGTGAGAAGTTGATCAGAAAGGATAAGTCATTGACCCTCTCCATCTGACTCTCAGCCACTCAGGGTTTGACCAACTGGTCTCAGGTTCGCAGAAAACCCCTCTCTGCCCCATTTCCCCGACCACACATGTAGGTCCAGACAGGCAACTAGTGTGGAGGACAGTAGTGGTTTTTGCCTTTTTCTAGTAATAGCGGCTCAATATTCCTTTGGAGAACCATTTCCCCACTGTCAGTCCATGTTTTCAGTGGAACAGATTCCACTCCTGGTATCAATATATTAGGACTCTTTCAGCTATAACATCCAATCAGAAGCCAAAGAAAAACGGACACCAGATGTAAAATCCATCCTGGATATATTATCTTAATGGAACAGCCCAGGGGTTTCTCTTCTAATTGCTGGATTCAGGTTCTGTTTATCGAAGTTCTGCTCATCCCCATTTTACAGGCGGGGGCAACTGAGGATCATAGAGACAGTAATTTGGCCAACATTACAGAGACCTCAAAAGCGATTGGAAGTCCAGGTCTCCCTGACCCTAAAGCAAAGAACTCTACCGAAACTGTCTGTCATTGGGGTGCGTTGCTCTAAAGGAGAAACATTCACTTCCACGGGGCGGAGCTATATTGCCCAAGAGGAAGAGCCAGATACCTAAGAGGGTGGGGCTGGCGCTCAGGGGGTGGGGCCAGAGCTTGGCCGCGTTCAGAGCCAGGGGGCGGGGCGAGGCCGGATGGCGTTAAGTAACTCGGGCGCCTGCGCGGAGGCCAGGTAGTGGCGCCTCCGGCTGGGACTCCCTTGCGATTCCACTCAGCGTTGGCGGTTTCGCTGGCTTCCCGCGTTCCGCGACGGTCGTTTCTGTCCGTTTCGACGCCCGGCTCTGCCATGAGCCGGTGCGGCGAGGCTGCGGCCGTGGCGGCCACGGTGCCGGGCGCGGACGTCGGGAATGCGGGGCTGCGGCCGCCCATGGTGCCCCGCCAAGCGTCGTTCTTCCCGCCGCCCGTGCGCAACCCCTTCGTGCAGCAGACACGGATGGGCGCTGCGAAGCGCGTCCAGGTGAGGGGCGTAGGTCCTAGAGAGGATGCAGGTCAGGTGACGGGCGTGGGTCGTAGAGAGAAGGCACGTCCAGGTGAGGGGCGTGGGTCGTAGAGAGAAGGCACGTCCAGGTGAGGGGCGTGGGTCGTAGAGGAGGCAGGTCAGGTGAGGGGCGTGGGTCGTAGAGGAGGCAGGTCAGGTGAGGGGCGTGGGTCGTAGAGGAGGCAGGTCAGGTGAGGGGCGTGGGTCGTAGAGGAGGCAGGTCAGGTGAGGGGCGTGGGTCGTAGAGGATGCAGGTCAGGTGAGGGCGTGGGTCATAGGAGGCGCAGAGGAGGCTTATGCAGGTGAGGGGTGTGGGTCGTAGAGGAGGCAGGTCAGGTGAGGGGCGTGGGTCCTAGAGAGGATGCAGGTCAGGTGAGGGTCGTGGGTCATAGGAGGCGCAGAGGAGGCTTATGCAGGTGAGGGGCGTGGGTCATAGGAGGCGCAGAGGAGGCTTATGCAGGTGAGGGGCGTGGGTCCTAGAGAGGAGACAGATCTAGGTGCGGGGTGAGGGCCTGAGAGGAGGTGCATCCAGGTGAGGGATGTGAGCCTGAGAGGAGGCAGATTGAGGTTAGGGGTCTGAGAGGGGACATGTTCTGAGGGGCCCGTGTGTCTGTCAGTGGAAGTGTGTGTGTGTGTGTGGGGGGCGTGAGTCTGAGAAGCAAAGGCTCTGAGGAAGAAAGATGTAGATCTGAGAGGGGAGGGCTTATTCGGGGGCCATGAGCCTGCAAGGGGCAGAGATGTGGGTCTGAGGATTGAGGGCACATGGAGGGGGGTGTGAGAAGATGCGGAGAACATGTGGGTCTGAGAGGAAGGTCCTAAACAGGAGGAGGCTGAGCAGGCCAGTGATAGAGGAAACAGTCTATGCTGAGAAGGGGGAAGGAATCTGTGAGAACTTCAACTTGAGTGAGAATGTAGCGGGAGGCCAGCCTACCACAGGGAAGTCGGGCTCTCTCTCTCTCTCTCTCTCTCCCTCCCTCTCCCTCTCCCCCCCCCCCCCCCCCCCCCCCCCCCCGCCTCCCCTTAGGGAAGGAGAAAAGTCAGTCTGGGTTGGGAAGAGTAAGAGACAAGGCAGAGAACCCAGGTTTGGAATTAGAACAAGTAAGGCTGTGACGATCTAGCTGAGCAGGAGCATAAAGAGCAAGAAATCAGAATCTAGGAAAAGGGATAACGGGAGTCAGCTTAAGACGTTTCAGAGTTTTTGGTTCTGAATCAGTCTTCACCCAAACCCATCTCCTAGATTCAAGGATAAGAGGTAGCCTAACTTTCTTCCACTGTGAAAAATGGCTATGTACAAAACGGAAGTTTCCTTTCCTTTTTCATGTAAAGTGCTGTAATGGGTTACATTCACTCTTCGGACTTCCTCTTTTGGTGAGGTTAGTGATCAAAGAACAAGATAGACGATGCACGCTACATTTGTCCTGTGTGTTCTGTACGAAAAATGGTTTTGATGTTTTCCATCTCACACATTTCTTTACTTTGGATTTGAAGTAGTGTAATTTTTGCATAGCCTACTTGTATGCACTGAGACCTTTGTTTGCCTTCTACAGTAGAGGCAGGTTAAGTGCTGGGCGAAGCAGCATGCGGTGGTGGGTAGAGTGATGACAGATGGGTGTCTGGTGAAAGAAGGGCGTGGGAGAGGAAGAGGAACAGCATGTAGTAATACCTCTTTGTAAAGAACCTACATGTTTAAAACTTAGACCTTCGTGACGTTAACTATCTCAAAACTTTTGAAACACTTCTAAGTACATTGACTATCATTTAAGTTAATTTTCGTCCTTTTTAATCAAATCAGTCATATTTAAATGAAAGTATGTCCATCTATTTGGCTTTATATTTTGGACAGAGGATCAAAGGGACATATGATAAGTATACTACTCCTAGAGTAAATTATTAAGTGTCTTTTTTTTCTTATAGCATGGCCTGTTACTGTTTAGACAGCACTTCCAAATAGCTCTACAAGAGCTGTGATATGATGCAAAGAACACTAGTCTTAGAACATATCTCAGGCCCTGCCATTTATTAGTTGTATGACTTTGGCCGAATCACGTAACCAAGATGATGGACTTCACTTTCATCATCTACTAAATTGGAATAATAATACATTAAAGAAGGGTTAAAATTAAATAAGATAATGTGTGAAAGAATCTGGTATTGTTTGATGATCTTAATATTGATATTTATGTTATTTGTTGTCTACAAATTGTAAAAGTACTTAAAACTAAGTACTACAAATTAAAAAGTACTTAAAATTTGCTACTTGGATTGAATGGAATTGAATATAGTCAGGTATTTTTTAAAAAATTAAAAATCCATACAGATCAGACACAGAACAGGTTTCAATGGCTTAAATGGTCTGGATAAATTGAAAAACAATGTTGGCTACATTATCCAGTTTAAAAGATGGATATACTTTCATTTGAGTATAACTTAATATTATTAATTCAGACTAACCTGAATTTGAACTCAAATTTATCTTGAATGATGATCAATGTCTTGCTTAAGGACTATTGTTACTTTTGCATCTCATTGTAGGGCTTAGCTTTGCTCCTCCCATTCTCTTTTTGACTATTTAAGGGTCTGCTACTTAGTGGCATAGAAAAAAGTAGCGTGGCTTTCAATTCCTCCGTAGAAATAGGAATTGAAATGAATGTTTGGTAGTAATTGTGTGGTAATTTACCATGTCAAAAATATTTCTTGAATGCCTACTATGTGCCAGACACAATGCTAATCTCTAAAGATATAGCAGTGAACAAGAAAAATAAGGACCCTGCCTATCTAAAGCTTCTATTTCACTGAAAAAAATTAAACAAGTACAAAAATATATAATTTCATGTTTTAGTGCTACGAAGACAAACCAGAGAAGAGGATAATCTTGACAGAGTACTGAAAGAATGCCTCTCTACAGAGGTGACATATTACCAAATGGAAATATAGAAAATCCCCTTAATTTGTCAAAGACTGACTCAAAATTGGTTTACTGTTAAGTACTATTATTTGTTGCAAACCTGGAAATGGCACAGAAAAAAAGTTGCCCAACATTTGACAACTTGTCAATTAAAATCCATCATTAGCTGCTCATTGCAAATGTTAGTAAATCTTATATGAATATGTTATTACTTCATTCTAACTCTATCTTCAGTGTCTATGCTATTGTCCTTTATTACAGTCAAAATTATTTCTTGATCATTTGCAAGGCTGTCTTTATTTGACCTTGGGGCCTACCCACTGTACTCTTTTCTCTGAGGATGTTTTTGTCAAAAACAATCAGAGGCAGTTGCTTAACAGCACAGCTGCCTGAAGCAGTGAGTAATTATCAGAGCAAACAATAAGCTGGCCAAAAAGCTTATAAGAAAAAGCTTGTAACTATATGCTATCTAAAAAATACACACTTTTGATTCAAAGACCCAAATAGGTTGAAACTGAAAGGATGGATATGGTATACCCTACAAACAGTAACAAAGAACTAGAGGGGCTCTATTAATATTTGATAAAATAGACTTTAAGACAGAAAACTAGAGATAAAGGAGGCCATTTTATGACTTCTTGATTTATCGAGGAGATATAACAATTGTAACCATATATACACCTAACAACAGAACGACAAATACACAAAGCAAAACTGACAGATTGAAGGGGGAAATAGACAACTCAACAATAGTAGTTAGAGGCTTCAATTCCCCACTTCCAATAATGGTAGAACAATGAAACAGCATATCAACAAGGAAATAGAAGACTTGAGCAATAGTATAACCATCTGCACCTAGCAGATTATATTGAACACTCCACCCAACGACAGCAGAAGACACATTCCTCTCAAGGGCCTACGGAACATCCCAAGATAGACAATAATATTAGGCCGTAAAAGAAGTCTCACTAAAGTATTACAATAATACATTGTTCTCCAACCACAATGGATTGAAATTAGAAATTAGAAATCAATAATAAAATTTGGGAAATTTGCAAATGTGTGGAAATTAAATCACATACTCCTAAAATAATCACGATTCAAAGAAGAAATAAAAAAAGCTAGCAAATACTTTGGCATGAGTGAAAATGAAGACAATATATAAAAAACATGTGGCTAGCATTGTTTCAAAGTCTGAAAAGACATTATAAGAAAAGGAAATTATAGACCAATTTCCCTTATGATCACAGATACAAGAAATTTTGGTGAACTATCAGCAGGTCAAATACCGCAATATGTGGACAGGATAATATAGCCTTCCAAGTTTGGTTTATACCAGGAATACGAGGTTGGTTTAACATACAAAAATTTATATTCCAACATAATTCATCATATTAGCATATTAGATAAGAAGCATATGTTCATTTCAGTCGATGCAGAAATTTTGTTAACTTATTTGACAAAATTCAACATCTACTGATGTTTAAAAAAAAATTTCAGTAAAATAGGAACAAAAGGGAACTCTTTCAACCTAATAAAGGGCACCTATTTTTATGTGTGTGGAAACAAATTCATTCTGAAATTTATGTGGAAATACAAAGGATCTAGGTTAGCCCAAAAAAACTTTGAAGAAGAAAAGTTGGAGGACACACAGTACCTGACCAACAAACACTTGGAAAATGTACTCAGCATCATTTGTTCATCAAGGAAGTGTGAATTAAAACCACAATGAGGTATCGTTTTTCACCCACTTGAATGGCTGCAAAGACTGACAACACTGAATACTGGTGAGGATGTGGAGCTACAGGAATTTTCGTCCTTTGTTACTGGAGATGTAAAATGGTACAACCACTTTGGAAAACAGTTTGGCAGCTTCTTTATAAAGTTAAGCATACCCTCACCCAACATTTCCACTCCCAATGAAATGAAAATATATGTTCACATGGAGAATTGAACATGAATGTTCATAGGAGCTATATTCATAGTGGCTCAAATATTATAATAGCTAAAGGTCCATGAACAGTTGAATGGATAAATGAGTTGTAATATATTCACACAGTGGAGTAATACTCCACAATTAAAAGGGCTGTGCTACTGATACATGTAACCGCAAGGTTGAATCTCAAACACATGAAGTGAAAGAAGCCAGACATAAACGATTTCATTCATATGACAGTCTAGAACAGGCAAAACTATGGTGAAAGAAAGCCTATCAGTGGTGGCCAAGGGCTGGAGAGGGTGTATTGACAGCAAAAAAGCAGGGGGGAGCTTTCTGGGGTGATGGCAATGTTCTATATCTTGATTGTGGTGGTGTTTGCATCACAGAATACATTTGAAAAAGTCATAATTTGTAGATCTACAATAGGCACATTTTATTTTATGTAAACTGTCTTAATAAAGTTGATATTTTAAAAAGACTCCCAACACCAAGTTTTGCCAAAGATGCACAGTGACTGAAGTTCTCATACGTTGCCAGTGACCCTTTAAAATGATACGACCACTTTGGAAAACGGTTTGGCACTTTCTTATAAAGTTAAACTACGTCTGTCACCCAGCAATTCCACTCTTAGGTATTTACCTAAGAGAAATGAAAGCATATTCACAAAAGGCTTGTATAAGAATGTTTGTGTTGGCTTTATTCATAATAGCCCACAACGGGAAACAACCCAAATGTTCACCAGGAGATTAGGTAAACAAATTGTCATATAGTTATAGAGCAGAGTAAAATTCTGCAATCAAAAAGAATGAATTACTGATATACAAAACAACAGCGTTAAATTTCAGAAACCTTAAGTGGGAGAAGCTAGACACACAAGAATACATAATGTATGATTCCATTTATGTGATATTCAAGAACAGACAAAACTAATCTATGGTGATACAAATCCAGCATTGGTTACCTAAGAGGGTAGTGAGAGACGTAAGGTGACTTTTCTGGGTATGGGTGTGTTCTGTATCTTGATTGGGATGGTGGTTAAAAGAGTATATTTTTACATTTATCAAAACTCATTGAATTATACACTTAAGATGTATATATTTCCTTGCATGTAATTTTTACTCCAGGCACACACACATGTATACAAATAATTTGGCAGAGTGCAAAAATAACTGGAATATTTTTGACATGTCTTTAAATGACATGATCATGCTTAAATTCACATTAAGGGCCTGGAGAGAGAGGAGGACAGCACTGTTTGAGTAGTGTAATGAGCCAATAGAAAAACCGGCAATTTGTTATACAGAAGGACATTTTGTTTCACTTAAAAGGCAATATGGTATAGGGTTAAGAGCAAGGGCTTTGTAACCAAGCCGTGTTCAAATCCTGGTGCTACCACTTAGTTACTGTGTGATCTCAAGCAATTTAACTTAACTCCCTCGGTGTCCCTCCTTCCTTATATGTAAAACAACTTAAGGTTGTAAGAATGAAATAAGTTACTACATGCCAAGTGCTTAAAGTGCCTGGTACATAGTAAGCATTCATATATTATTTGCTATTCTTATTTAGTTTTCATTATTTATTTTATTTTATTTTATTTTTTCCTTCCCCCATCTCCATTGGTGTTATTAGTTAAAAAGGATGGGCCAGTATGTAGAACGGTAACATTTACCTCTTCACACTCTAATCCTTTTCATTAACATTTCTCCAACTTACAACTCTCAAAACCCAATTTGCCGTTTTACCTTGATAGCTTCTGCTTGTCTTTCAAGACTGGAGCTCCAGCCTTGAGCTCCTCCAAGGAAGCTTTCCCTGACTGTTAAGTCAGACACACCTTTTCTCTCTTCCTCCACCATTCTCTATTTCCTTTCCTTGACATCCAGATCAAGTTGTTAATAGTACTTGGTTTTCTTCACTGTTTGTTTTGCTGCCTGTGAGGCTTTGTGGGGTCAGCTCCAATGTCTTATTTTCCTTTGGCTTAGATTCCTCGTCTGCCGTAGGCTAATGCTCAATTCATCCTTGAGTGACTGCAGGAAGAGTATAAAACTTCCCTCTTCCACGTTTCGGTTTGATGCTACAGCATTAAAATAATGTCCATTCATCTATTTTTATCAACTTTCACTTTCAGATGTTCTTTCTTGGAATTATCCTGCTTCCAGTTCGTGCCATATTGGTTGTAGTAACTTTATTACTGTCATGGCCATTTGCTGCAATTTTAACAGCATGCTGTCCTGAAAGGTTGACCCATCCAATAACTGGTTGGAGGAGGTAAGAAATAATTAAATCTAAATGTTGGGTAAATCAAGATGAAGAAGGGTTTATCATAGTTTAGTTGGTGATCCAGTTAGTTTAACTTCTACCTACTCAATTGTAATCATTTATTTTTGTTTCTCAGATGAAACTGTTCTTATTGCATGGAGACATTACTGCCCACGCACATGCGATCATCTGTTGATGTTGTAATTTCCTAACATTAAAATATTTTGTTTTCTGAGTTACTGACAAAAATGATAGACCCCTGCGTCTCAAAGACTCAGTTAATACACCTGCAACCATTGCCGCTGAAAATCCCAGGATTTCTTTTGCTCTTCCTTCCTCGGTTTTCACATTTGCTTTTGTCCCTTTATAATAACTACATACTTTATTCAGTGGTATTATTAAGTGGCTCAGGTATAGTATATGTATTCATTATTTCAGTGATTATTAGTCACAATTTAGTTATTAATCAAGATAGCCTCGCTTTTTTGAACATTAGCATGGAGGCCGACTGGAAGTGCTTCTCAAGCACTATGTAGTTAGCATGGTGTTAGAGAATTCAACTGAGTATGTATTAATAGTCATTGGAAAAAGTTCATTCCTACTGGGCAGAACCAACTTGTGGCCATAAGTATGTCCCAAAAGTGAAGGCTTTTCACGTGGACTCCTTGGATTTCATAGGAATCCATAGATGGGTTTCAGGGCACTGTTGACATCTCTGAAATTGTGCACTTGTTTTTTGTTTTTTTTGTATGCAAGGGTCTATTCCTTCCATCCAACTCTCAAATGAGAATATGTCCTCCCAAAATTTTGAGAAGCACTGTTCTAGAAAGTTTTTAAGAAATATGCAATTTGCTGCTCAATTCATGTTCTAGTGAACAAATGTCACCATTAAGTGCAAGGCTAGTTTGAAGTGGAACTACATCCAAGGCTGGCAATGCCCCCAGGGAAATAATACCACCACAGTCCTTGCAACGCATACGCCCTTGATTTATAACACAAGATTGTGTGTCATTAAAAAGATGCTGCAAGAGACATTTTTTATCACTCACTGATTCCTTTCAATTATCTCTTTGGTTTTTATTGTTAATAGTTTTACGAAAACCTGTGATAGTGGAATAGTCTAAATATCCAGAAAACAGATGTAAATGTTGGAAAAGAAAGTTCTACTTTTGTCAATTAAGGCAGTATGTCTCCCTGCTCTCAAATAGGTAGCATTGGAGTTACCATGCAGCACTAGACTATTAGCCATTTTTTAAAAAACATTTAAATAGAAGCGTCTAATGACTCTGAATATAGGATACTTTGGAATGTCGTTGTCAGAAGCTACATCACTATAAATCGAAATTAGCAGGTGTGGTAACTCCATGAAAGGGTGAGCTTCTGATCTTTACATAAAAGACCTCAATTCTGAACTAAAGTGCAAAAAGGAGAGACACAGTTATTTCTCTGCAGCCTCTGGAAAAGTACTTGGTTTTGTGTGTCTCACGTCTTTTTACTGTGAAATAAAAGTCGGACCAACTTCCTCAGTAGCTACTTAATTGCTCCTTACTAGGTTATTACAAGATTGTTGAGAGAATTAAATAAGACGCCCATCTTTTAAAGTTCTCATTAGCTGTCTATGGGAGAGATGCGTAGTATTTTATATTCACGAAAACACCATATGCTTTATTCACATATTGAGAAGTCCATCCTCTGTTTGCCTTTCTAGGAGTCTGTTTTTGTTTCCCTACTCGCTTGAGCTTATCAAGGACAGAGACTGGACTTGTCTGTGTGTCCAGCACAGTTCCCTGGCACAGTTTGGTGAATTAATTAATCTTTAGTGACAGATTCTTTTTCAAAAGTAAGCAGATAGATTTCTGGCATTGTTTAATTGCATCACTGTTCCAAGGAAGTGAGATGGTGAATTCTCTTGAGTTTCTTGGTGATGTCTAAGAGCTGTCATCATATAGGTAACAAGGCTTACTGTTAAAAAATTCTCCCTAAATCACTTAGAAGACAGTTTCAACATGGGAGTTCTGAAAGTGTTTGGGAGATAGCACCATCTTCCTTAGACAGGTAGAGATCTCCCAAGGTGATTACTTTGAAGGGCAATTCTGATTTGAATTCCTCAGAGAGGATGTGTGTTGAAAATTCACTCTCTTCACTTTATAATCACAGAAGAATGGAGCCATTTATTGGCCACACGCCCTTGGGAAAATTACTTCTCTGTGCCTCAGTTTTCACACCTGTAAAATGGGGGATAATAATAAATAATACCTATTTCATAAAATGGGGCTGAGGATGAAAGACATTAATATATGTAAAGGATTCCGAATAGCGCCTGGCAGGAAGGGCTCCATGGCACTGTTAGCTCTGCTTCTTCACTCATAATTTAAAATGAAGTGTTCTGATATGTTTTGATTTTCGTACTGTGGTTGTTAGCTGCAATGACCAAAGCTAATTCTGTCTTTTTTATACGTATTTTCAAAGGAAAATGGCTCAACCAGCTTTGAAGTTTCTGGGTCATGTCCTGTTCTTTTCAATGGGATTTGTAGTTTCCGTGAAAGGAAAGATCGCAAGCCCTGTGGAAGCACCAATTTTTGTTGTTGCCCCTCATTCAACATTCTTTGATGGAATTGCCTGTGTCGTAGCTGGGTTACCTTCTATGGTATCTCGAAATGAGAATGTGCAGGTCCCTCTGATTGGCAGTAAGTACTTGTAAGATAACACAGAAGAAATATTTTCATGATCATGCTATAAATTTAAGAAAACATGTATAGTTTACTGGTAGACTTCTAAAATACTTTAAAATAACACAATATTTCAAACATATTTCCTTTCTTTTAATGAGGTACTATATTCCTTTCTTTTAATGAGATACTAATGAATTTATGAAAAAAGATTAGAGACTTCCCTATATATGTACCCTTATAATTCTTTTAAAATCTTACCTCAATCACTGTACCATTGCAGCTTTCTGTTCTTGTATATGAAAGAGCAGTTTTTCCCATACCAAACTTGCTTGATTTTTTTTTTTTTTGAGAGAGAGAATTTTACAAAAGAATTTGTGAAAACAATGGTACATGCTAATTTATGAATTTCTCTTCAGGGTATTAGGCTGATAAACACACTACGTTTTTTTCTCTTAACTCTGTTTTCTTCATTATTGTCCCCAAATGTCCACGAGGGACCCACGTGTAACTCTTTGAAAATTATGATGTGGAACAATAAGTGCTTCCTGCCATAAAAAATAATGAAGCAAGGGCAGTGTTTTTCCCACCAGATGCTTGGGTCTCTCCCTAGGGTATTAGTCTCCATGTAACTGCTCCCAATCGTCCCAAGGTCATAGCAAGCATCAAATGATGAGAGAGTGGGTGTGAAAGTTTCCTGATGTTGCCTTGATACTCTGATGAAATAATAGTTGTTCTTGCAGCTAAGAAAGACACACACTCTTTTCTTTTTTTCAATGGAACTCCCTGCTTTGTGTAATAAGGCGTTTCCCTGAAAAATTGTGTAGCAATAGATTTTTGGTAAATTGAGATTTAGTTTGCAGAGGCTAGGATGTTATGTGTTTAGAAGACTGTTGGGCTGAAAATTTTTATAAAATGAATAATAATTGCTTCCTACTCCTGTGTACTAGGAATTCACATCATCAGTTTTCAGGATATCCCTAAAATAAAACAAGAGAATCATGTAGTACATTCCAAAGGTCTAATGTCAACTGAGGAAGAAGACATTTAGCAGAAAATTGCATTTGCTACTTTTCATATTCCTGCCGCTAACGTCTGTTAAATCAATGAAATATTTTTAGGCATAAATATCCACCTCCCCTTTCGAAACTGGAAGCTTTAAATTAGGGTTGTTTTTCTTTTTTTACGTTGTCATTTTTTTTATATGCTGTCATTTTAATTTTGCATAAAATTTGTTTTATGATTTATTCAGTATTATTTCTTTGGTAGCTTTAGCAAAAAAAAAGAAAGAAAAAGAAAAAACCTGGTTGTGAATTTTCATTTATTTTAAAGGACTGTTACGGGCTGTGCAACCAGTGTTGGTGTCCCGTGTAGATCCGGATTCTCGAAAAAACACAATCAATGAAATAATAAGGCGAGCAACATCAGGAGGGGAATGGCCCCAGGTAAAACACAGTAGGTGTTGATTTAAGATACTGAGAGTTCATTTATTGTACATTTGTAAGTGTATTCATTTAGATCCACAGATAGCAGTGTCTTGGGGACACCTATACCAGATGTCTGTAGCATAATAAAAGCAGAATAAATGAGTGAGCATTATGAAATCCCCTTCCCATGAGATACTCCATGGAATTAAATGTATCATCTTTTTCTATTCTCTAAAGTCTTTGAACCGATATTTACTTTGTGTTACAAAAAGTCATTCTCTACCTCTAAATTTACCTTTTAAAAGGTGAAATGGTAATGCTCAGTTGTACTCAGCAACATGGTGGGCTTACTGAAGAAATAATTAAGATCTTTAATCTTATCTGAAATATATTTAGATAGTGCTTTTCAGTTCAGGGGGACATGTCAGAATGTCAGGCCATGCAGAACATTTTCAAACTTCGCCATCTCACCACCCCTTTCCTCTGCGATGAATGATTTTTGAGGGTGAGAGGGTGGCAACATTTATGGGATAAAGAAAGCCTCATGGGTGATGCCAATTAGTATTCCTCTACCTTTGCCCAGGTGAAAACAAATGATCGCTAGCAGAACTAATGGTCTCACGATGATGTGTAGGTGTTAGAATACCCAGAAGAGTATGACCAACCATTAGGTTTTAGGAACCAAGGCAAGTGAGGAATGGTTAAAAAAGTGACTGGAAAGAAATGGCATTTGGAGTAAGGGTTTTAGATTTTTCTTTTTGGGCCCAAGAAATGTATCTAGGACTGGTAGATGAAAGTTAACACATAGGTAGATTTCAGCCCATTTTACTCATCTCGAGGAACTTTTCTGTCCAGAAGTAGAATGGTCTGCTGGGGAACCCTTTTCTGGAATTTTCAGGCATTAGCTAAGCAACCACTTGGGGGGGATATTGTAGAAAGAATTCAAGCATTAGAAATGCTAGATGCCTTTTCATGCCCCTTCCAGCTGTAACGCTTTATGATTCTTTGTTAATAGAGTCGCTATAGACTTTGCACTGAGTGAATCATATTTGCTATTGTATCTCATTGTCATAGGAAATGGACTTTTTTTAATTGGAAGATGGAATTTCACCTATTCATAATTTTATTTTACAAATAACCCGTTAGGGTGACAATTTGGCCTAATGATGTTTTCTTGCTCTAATTATTATACAACATATGTCACAAACTACTGGGAGTGCAGGAATTTTCTTTTTTGTTTTATGTACTTAGTAATGTATGCATTGCTACATTCTAAATCCTTCTGAAAATCAAGCTATTTATTCAGCTAATGGAAACTACCTGTACTGCATGTCGTTCACATGGAAAACAAAAAGGAGTAGGTAATAGCTAAAAACACTTTCTCAAAAAAAGATATTAAATTGTGTTTCGTATGTCAACTGATTCAAGGAAGCATAAAGCATGTTATAAACAGTCCCTCCTTTTTCCTCAGTACATAAACTGTATGTTGTGGGACTGAGTATCATTTAATGTGAAAACTGAAGCAAAGAAGTAGGAAATTATTTGGTTAAGGATGTCTGAGCAGTAGAAGGAAGAATTTAATATTGCCCGACTGTACGCCTTGAGCATGACTTAGGTCTACATCTTCTTTTAAGTCTATTCAGATCTTAAATATCATCATTAAGAAACCATGGCTACGTGTATACTGTATTCAAAGCTCTAAGACGTTTTCTAATTATCTTAATGGTCAGACTACACTTGTTTCAGCAAAAAGCCAAATACCTGTAATCTGATTCTGGCTTTCATTAGACTCAAGGGTTAGCCTTTTATTTCGTCTTTGTTATATAAGAATTGGCAGCTATTTGTGAAGCAATAAGAAAGCGAACAACGAGTTAACCTATTAATTAGACTGAAATATTAAATCTATTCCTTTTCTCCCAAGATACTAGTTTTCCCAGAAGGTACTTGTACGAATCGTTCCTGTTTGATTACTTTTAAACCAGGTGAGATAAATTAAATTATGTATTGTGACAAAGCAGTATGAAGATTTCTCAAATGATTTGCTAGAAATATATAAAATAACTATGTTTGCCCTGAGCATTTCTTCTTTTCTGATAGAATGTTCTAAATGTTATGAATCCATAGGACTTACTCCTTTACCTTCTCTTTTGCTATTATAGCCCCTTCTACCTTGGAGTGTCTGTGTCGGGTGTGTGTGTGTGTGTGTGTGTGTGTGTTGGAGCAGAACCAATCAATGGCAGATTTTTCTTTTCCTCCAAGGATACTGTCTGAAACACATGGGGTTCTGTGTTATCAAGTAGAAAACCTATTTCAATTATCATTACAATACCTTCAAATGCCTTCCAAGTTTCTCTCTTTTTCTTTTTTTTTTTTTAAATATTATCAAGTCGTGAATTTCACAGTAATGTGTAATTTCATAATAATTGGCACTAATTTACAATGTTTCTGTATTAGCTGCCAGAATACTCAGAGCCAGGTTAGAACTTAGTCTGGCAAGCCTGGACGTTTTGGCCTCAAGCATTTGGTTTCATCTGGATTTTCTTCTCCTTATTTCCTCTTTGTCTTGGTTTTTGTCAGTACTTAAAAAACAAAACAAAAAAAACACCTGTTAAATAATAGGTATCTGGAACATGAAAACAAGTGTTGATGTAAAGAGAAATAAATACTGAATTGCCTTAGGTACATTTACTATTTTGTTCACATAATTCTGAATTTTAAAAATCTCTCATTTTGGTAAACAGTAGGGATTTACTAACGTTTGGCAAATAATTTACGTGTAATTCTTAAGACATTCAGTACATGTGCACCATTTATTATGTTCGCCTTATTTGTAAAACTTGTATTCATAGAAAGAACATGTTATAACATCTCGTTAATGGTTACAGGAGCCTTCATTCCAGGAGTTCCCGTGCAGCCAGTCCTTCTCAGATACCCAAACAAGCTGGTAAGCATCGTGTTTCACTACGGGAAGACTTTCAAACCTTCCAAATATCACACATTCTCTAGGACCCCTTTTACTATTTGAAAAAAGTTATGAATAGACCAATGGTGGAAGCAGGTAGGGAGGACTCACGCTCCTTGCCACATTTAGTTTTTAAAAGTTGGCCAGATGGGCATGCAGTTGTGGATAACAGCATTCCAGGCTGAGTTTGCTCCTGTTGAGCTATAGGAAGACATTTCCTTGGCTCCTCCCCTGTTGTCGCTGTGATGGTATGACTAAGTGTCCGATTCAGGGTCGCATTAGAAAACTTGCATAAATGTGCGATGTTTATTAAGCCTAGAAGGAAACTTTTCCTGATTCAATCAATAATCATTCCTGGTTTAGCAAGACTGAAGTAGCAGGTTAAATTGGGGATAGGCTTGGTGTTTAATGATTGCCTCAGTACTTACGAGTAGCTGTGTGACTCTTGGCAAGTAGCTTAAGTAAGCAAATGTCTGGGAAGCACCTAACATCCTATAGCCAGTCCACAGCTGGCTCAGGAGGTAGTCCCTTCTGCTCCCGCTAGGTGCATTGTTGTCTTCTGGGTATTGATTATGCCACCATTTCCCTAAACGTAGGTTTTTGGAGGATGTTTTGGTTCTAAGAGGAACTTTATTTACTAGGGAATTTATACCAAAAGGCAAGATGTAATTGTTAATTATCTGTGTTATTTCAGATTAAGAGTTCTTGATCAGTTCAGCTTTCGATTCGGTGACTAGTTTGTCGATCGTGGACATCTGTAATTAAAAAATTAAAATCTGCCAAACTTACTTATTATTGTACTTCTGCCTACGGGTTTGCAGTTGTCGTTTATTCAGATTCTTTCACTATGTACTTCTTTCCTCTTTCTTCCCCATAATTTTTTTTGGCAGTGGGGAGAACTGATATAGTCTGTCCTTTCACTATGTAGTACTATAATATTTTCTCCCACATAACCCTATTTTTTGGGTGAGGGGGAGAACTGGTGTATTCTGGTTTTGTAAGTAAATTATCCAGATGTGTTCATAATAGGAGAAAAATCGGTAAGCATGCACAATAGTTTTTTTGTGTGTGTTTCTTTTTTTAAAATTCGTATCAACTTAATTCCATAAAAAGATAGGTAGTTACATATGGAAAACAGCTCTTTGCCATGGAGACATAATCCAAGGGCAGTGATGTCTAAGAATGATGATGTGCTTGTTTTACTTTTCAACATACTGCTTTTAATTCAGAAAGGAAATACGTCAATACCAATATTAAAATAGTCTTTGTTTTATGTGGTATTTTTTCCTCTGAACTGACAGTTTAAATATTTTTGTTGTCGTAGGATACTGTGACGTGGACATGGCAAGGATATACATTGTAAGTCGCTCATATCTATTATTTATAAAGTAAAAATTTCTAATCAGATCCTTAAATCTTGTAACTGATAAATATCTATAGAGAACGTAACTATCTTTCCCATTAACACCCAGGGTCTCCCACGTGCAGAATTCTAGTTTGTCTGTCATGTTCTGATCGGTCTAAAAGTGTTGATCTACCAATTCTTAACAAATATTTCAGTGACCTAGTTTGTATCATCCTTAGCTCTGATTCTGTAGTTTCATTTTCATTGCAGATTTAGCATTATCTAGTGTCTCCATCGTTGTGTTACGGTATTGGTTTCAGCAATCTAGAGCAATTTAGTCCTATGGCCTGAAATTGTTGTGATGTGTCTGAGCTGAGTTGAGAAAATGGCTAACCAAGCTTTCAGTTCTGTTCTTGGAAGTGAAAAGCACAGGGCTCAGCAGTTTCTAAAAACCTTTAGGAGAGGAATACAGTTTCACTATTAAGCAAGCTGAAGTGAAATAAGCCTTTAAATAGAACAGAACATGGAGAGTCTTACTTTCTCTCCGGAAGCCTGTTTACATTTTGGTGAGAACCTGGATGTAAGGACTTTAGCCAGGGACTTTCCCAGTAATGCCTTTCGATTCTATTATGTACAGAATCCAGATAACCTTGTCCATGGGTTGCCAGTTAGGTGACAACCACTTGGAAATATTTAAAAGAAATTCATTATTTGCCTTCATGTACACTGTGGCCTTCTTAGATACCTTTTAGACAATCCAAACAACTTCTGAAAGTCAGATTTTTTTGCACTTTCAGAATGCACTCCATTGTGTGTGTGTGTGTATTTCTTTGAAATAATAAATTTAAATCATGATAGGTAACTGATGGGCCAACTGTGTCTGTTAAGTGTTTATTAATGTGTGAGACATTTTATGTTCCTCTTATGCTGTAGTCTTTGGGAGCTGAAGTTAAGTAAACGACACCAAAAATAGCATAAATTTTAAAGGATATCTAGACATTATGTTATCTCTAACTCTTCAGGAAATCAGTTTAGTCATTTGGCAAGAATACATGTTTCATGGCACCACTGGTTTTGGACGACTGTTTTTCAACTTTTATTTAAGGGAAAATTAGGAGAAACAAGTAGTGTGAGGGCATTTTAGAAAAAGACGTGCCTGCAAATTGGGTGGATAAAGTATTTGTATTTCCTAAGATGTCCGTGGAGCTTTTCCAAGGTAAGTTCCTGAAGGAGACAGTGACTTTGGGTTCACTGTTCAGTAAATAGGACTTTTTTTTGGCTTTGCAGCCGTCTGGATAGCTGTGGAGGTGAAACAGGAGAAGGTTTCTGGAAGGGGGATCAGGGTTAGAAAATAGAGGGCTTTCGTTAACCGAGCCTTCTAACTTAGGAAGTGTGTGATAAAGGGGAAAAGACAATAGGAGAGAGAACTCAGAAAAGAAAGAGAGGAAAACAGTATTTTCAGAGTTAAAGATTTCTTAGGACTTAAAAACAAACACAAAATCTTCAAAAGGCACCACTCTGTTTTGTCCAAATACCACGTTGCACTTACCTATGGGAACTCACATTTCTACCTTATCGTCTGGTCTACTTCATGATATATTTAGCGTTGTGTCTGTTACTTCTAAATCAGTTTCTCAATTGCCCTTGCCTCAGGTTCTAAGACATTCTGCACCAAAGCAGATATCCAAAGAGAGAGGAGTAATAAACTTAGGAAATAAACTTAGAGAAGGAGAAGCAAGCTATGGAAAAACTGTTTTATGTTGCTTGGTTTGTGTGTCATGTGGATGAGGTTTAATGAGATCTTAGGTGTTTTATTTATTTTTTACAGCATTCAGAATTTTCAGAATAGAATTATCTGCTCAAATCACTGAATCCCAAAGCTCAATTTAAATAATTAAAGAAATTATTATTTTATTGTAGATACTATAGATTGACTTTGCTTGCTAGGGGTGATAGGAAAGGATTTTTTCCTTTTCAAGATGAAGGTTTTGAGAACTGATACTTGTATTAACAATTTGTAATTAATTATGGAATTGGTAAACCTATTTCCTAAATTCCTTCTTTAACTAAATTCCTTGTTTAAATTCCTAAGTTTGTTTTGGTCTTAAATAAGTCTCTCCAAGTAATCTTTACAGATAAATGATATTTTAATTTCTTAATAGCAAAAAAAAAAAAGGTTTGTTGGTTGTTTTCATAAACATGCAGTGTAATCCACTCTGCCAGATTTCTGGGTCATCTCTCTAAATAAGGCTAAATAAAAAATCCGATAGAAATCTTATCCAGAAGCTGCAAGTTGGAACAACTATTTCAAAAATTATCTTTAAGAAGATTGGTTATAACCACCTTAAAGAAAGCCTTGTCTAGTTTTACAATGAAATTTGAACACTTTCAGAAAATTTCCCCATAATGAAAACATTTACTAGTAACTGAGACAATTATGATAAGCTTTCTACTTTTAAGAAAGACCCACTGATTATTGGTTTTTAAATATCAGAAAAGAGTTTAGTATTGTACTGTTCTACTCAGGAGCTTTCCTATAAACACATGTATGTACCTTCAAAGGTGGGCTTGGGGATTTTCTCTAGGGACTTAGGCCTAGGAGCCCGAGTCGTCAAAGAGACTTCACATGTGCAGTGTAGTCTGCTGAGCTATGTCTCTGATTCACAAGTACCATATGGCGTTGCATGTGGTGATTGAACTTTGAATGTCAAGAATAGTTGTCTCAGCCCAAGAAGTGTTATAACCACCCTGTGGCATTTATAAACACAAAATAGGTATAACGTGTGACATGGGTGCTGCATGTTTTGTGAAATAATGTTAGCGACACTTGTAACTCCCATATAAAGGGGACCCTCTCTTTCTTATCTTCAGCATTCAGCTTTGTATCCTTACTTGGTGCCAGCCCTTCACAAAGGTGGAAGTTGAGGTAAGTCCTTCACAGTGTGGCTGTGGAACTTGAAATTTGGCCTTTCCTTTTATTTTGAATTTCTTGTCTAGAGAGACCGAATATGCAAAGGTTGGAAGTTAAATCCACCATCTTTAAAATAAGCCCTGTGTGCAAATTGTGTATCTAGACCCAGGCTATCAGATGCAGCCCTTAGAATTGTATTAAGAAACACCTCTAACTTCTGGCAACTCCTACCATGGAGTAAGCAGCCTAACCAGTCTGGCTGGTCAGATTTGCATTGCCTGTTCCTATCTTTTTATTCCTTTTAATGCTGACCTCTGCAAAGTTGAATGGTACACCTTCACACCCTGACAAAAGGAGCTCTAGAGGCTGGTGGGGCCCCACACTCCCGGAAGAGGAGGTTCTGCGAAAGCTGACAGGTGCTGCCTGGCGTGGGAGAAGCGCAGAGGCCAGAGCCCTGACTTTTGGACTCATTCTGCATAGGGAATGCCTGAGGAAGTCATACCTGGGGGCGCTCATATCATCAGTCACAGGACAGTCTTTTGGTTGGAGTTGCAGTGGCTGGTGAGGGGAGTGGGGGAGTAACTGGATCATTCTGAACATTCTAACCAGATTGTTAAGACTCTTAACAGAACTTTTCTTAGTTTCTAAGAATGATGTGGAATGGACCCCTGAATTCAAAATCTAGTTGGTTCCAGTGATACCCCCAGGTAGCTGCTGAAGAGAGAGGTCAGAGACAGATATATGTATGTAAATGTAACCCTTCCTCTAAATGGTTCCTTCCTCTAAATTTACCCCTCTCCCGCTAAAACAAGATCTAGCAACAGATGTGGAAATGCACATAGAACTGCACTTTTATGTGTAGCGTATACATCAGGGGTCAAACTGCGTTACGACACAAGCATGCAAATTCCTCAGTTTTTTACCTTGACCACTATTACCACGTTTTCTTTCCCTGTCATGGCTGGCTTTCTTTCTTTCTTTTTTTTTTTCCCCTTTTATTTTTTTGTTTCTTTTCCTTTCCTTCCTTTCTCCCTCCCTCTCTTCCGTTCTCTCCTTTTCTTTCTTTCTTCTTCCTCCCTCCCTTCTTTTTCAATTACAATGTTTGTATTCTCTAGCCCATTCTTAGACCTGTTTGGATAATATATTCTGGCAAAGAGAAGAATATGTCCTTTGTTCAATAACTTCACGAACAAAATGGCTTTCAAACAGTTTCAAATACCTGCATCAGAAGGGATTTTTGATGCCTTAGAATTGTGTTGCAGGGAAACAGGATGGGAATTTGCGACTTCAAATTTGGTATTCTTAGTTTAATCATAGTATTTTAGATTTATGATGCTCCCTTTCACGCAGGGGGCTCCTAACAACTTCATGATTTTTGAATATTTTAATTCCCTACTGTGTTGATGAAACTGAAACTGCATGCCAGCAGCTCTTCGGGCTCTAAGCATATCCACACCCTGGCTCAAGGCTGGACCCTGTCTCTGACGCGCCAACCTTTCCACCATGTCTGAGGAGGCTCAACGTGTGCTGCCCCAACACATGGTTTAGTTAGCAGTCTCAGCTCACTTAGCTGCACCACTTTCAGCTATCTTGGTTGTTCAGTGGCCCCCATCTCTCTTTCCTTCTTTAAAATTGATGGAAATCCTAGGTATTGTTTTTAATATATATTTTAGAACTTTGTGGATATTAATTAGGTGAACCTGATTCAAGATGTATTATTCGAGAATATGGCATGGGTTTTATGGTTTTTAAAATCAACTCTGAGTGGATTATTAAAGTGCCCTTTTAGACACTCTGCTATTATGGTCACAGGTTATCTCACTATGTTGACTGCTGTAGCCTTTAGTGTCACAAGTCTCCCATCAAAATGATGGCTGTCAAACTTTTTAACTACCCAAATCATTGGGCATCTAAAATCTAGAGAATGTAATATTGAGGAATATTTCCCTTACCTCTTCTCTTCTCTCGCGCTCTGCTTTCCAGACACAGAGACTTGTTTTTAAAAAGGTTATTGTTTTCTTGACTCTTTAATCTTAAAAATACAATGTAAGTGCCAAACCTCATGCCCTATATGATTGGTCTTCTGGAATCCTTGAACAGTGCTGCCGTGTGCGTCTGCAGAATGGCTCTACTCAAAGTCATCGGCCAGCCACTTCACAAGTGTATGGCTTAGGGGCATAGGCAATAAGATAGCTCGTGGGAAACATTCCCAAACATGACATAGATGAAGAGCCTGCCAATTTACCTCATGAGAGAGAAGACATGCAAAGTCAGACTCTGTAGCGCTATGTGGGCAGCTGCTAGTTTGTGAAGGGAAACATGGCCTGTACGTTACCTGTACGGTCCGCTTCCTTCATCAGAGGCCATATCTCAGTTGGCGTTCAAAGCATGTTGACTTTAAAGTCCACGCATTATATTGTAAATGCATCAACATTTTTTTTCTGTAGGCATACAGACATATTTTGCTTCAGGAAAGCTCCTTTGCAAAGCTTATGGTGAGCTTCTCGTGGCTCACATTAGACCTACAACACTTTATGGCAGGCAAGTCATTGCCTTAAGTAACAGAAAGAGATTTTCTTTTTTCGTTAAAGTTTTTTTCTGATTTAGGAAAGGATTGTCATTAATAATGAGTGTCAGGATCAACGTTTATAGATTTATATCACCTCTAAAGTCTCCAAAGAGCTAATTACTTAGGGAAAGTTCACATACATTTATGTAGTTTATTTAAATATCCAAATGCACTAAAATAATTTGCAGTTTTGAATCCAAAATGAGCCTTTTAGAAAACCTCCATTGCACAAATACACACACACACACACATACCACATCACATCACATCACATCACATCACAAACGTACTTGTTCTAACAAAATTATTTCTTCTGGAACGTGGTACAGTTCTGGAATTGGTAAGTCATAGTAGTAGAGAAATGGAGTGTTACAAAACGTGTGTTCACTGGGGTTTTCGTTTCAATCCTGCCACGACCTACCTGTATGTGCTTGAGCAAATTACGTAAACCCCTCTAAGCCTGTGTTTTCACTGGTGAAATGGGGATAACATGCATTTTATAGCGCTGTGAGAATTTAATAAGCTTACTTACGTGCTGGCACACAGCAAGTGTTTCCTAAGCATTAACTTATTTCCATTATCATCTAGATTTTTCTGTTCTTTTGGAAAGGAAGCAGCAAATGTTGTTCATAAGTCCCCTCCTTGTTTTGCTATTTGTCTTTTTGGAGACTTAAAAGGAGGATCATGGGAAGCACATTTGTTAAGAAGGGCCTGTTAAAATTCTTCTCTGTTACTCGGAAAAAGATGCGATTGTATATGTAGCGTTGCCATTCATCAGTCTTTCTCCTTCTCATAATCATATTTTTAGGAGAAAGGAATGTGCTTGATGTGGTCAGGAAACAATGAATAAACTAGTTTTACTGGGACGGAGGATTTGTATAAAGGACTGGCTCTGGATAACAGGTGGCCTACATAACAGGCTGAGGAATTTTTACTTTATCTTGTGAGCAGCCCAAGAGGAGGGAGGAGGCCTTGGGAGCAAAAGCGCAAGGAGAGGAGTTGGTGTGGAAGCAGGTCAGTTAGTCTCCTCCTCATCTGGGACAGGGTGGTGAGAGTCAGCATTCTGAAGGGGCCAGAGGACAGTGAAGTGAGGAGGGCAGTGGAGCTGTGCAGCCCAGGTGCGTGGGGAAGGGAATCGCAGTTTACACAGGCTGTTGTAGGGGAGGAAAGACGACCTCTCCTCACCTACGTTCAATGTCTGGGACTGTTAATATAAATATCAACCATATTTATATTATATCATCGATATTTTATTAATTAGGTTAATTAAGCATTAAACATTTTATTAATCACTCCACTAATTAAATTATTAATATTTTATTAATTATTTTAATCATTAGTATTTTAATCGTTGATATTAATACTGTATTATTAATATGAAATTCATTAATTTTAATATTATGTGCACAAGGGCATCATAGGGATAAAAAAGTGAGCCCCCACCCCAAAAAAAGTGGTGAGATTTGAGAGCTCATATACCATCTTAATAGAGGAAGTAGGGAGCAGGATGTAGGCCATGTAGGGAACGGAAATGAGTTTTAGGGAAGACAAATGGGCCCTTCAGAGACTAGATAGGAGATACTTGAGTGTGTGATAAAGTTTGTCTGCGTGTGATGTCGGCTTCTAGTCTCCTGGCCTCTGGTAAGAGTCAGTCCCTCTGTTGGATGAATCTCCCCAGGAGGGGATTTCTGACAATTGAGTTCCTTTTGGGGGATCTGTCTTTAGGCAGATAAGGGGTTCAGAGAAGTCCTCTCCTTGTATTCGTTGTTTTTCGAGTGCCTTCAGCTCAGAATAATCCATATACCAAAGTGGCGTATTTTGGGGTGGCCTGTCCTGACCTCCTTCACTGTCTTCTTTCTAAAGTTGAAAGTAAAGTGCCATTGAGATGAAAGTGGAATTGCAACCTGAGAAGCATGGACTGGGATGAAACAGTAAAAACAGATCAAAAAGGGACGTCAAAGGGTTGCCAGGCCGCAGTGTGGTGTGATTTAGGTTAAGTAACTTGATTCTCCCCCATCCCATGGACATTAAGAAAACAGACTCAGAATTAAAAATACAGATTTTGGCACACCTGCAAAGACAAAGGGAGATCTCCGGCAAAAAGAAAACAAATAAAAAACAATTTTTATATTTTGAGGCAGTGTGGTCACTGTGGGAAAAGAGCATAGTTTCCGAGCAGCTATGAGGACCCTGTGGGAGTTAACATGGATTTGTAGCAGCCTCAACCCATACGGTTTTGTGCACCCCGCAGCAGTCTGCAATAGGGGTGGGGTGGCAGGATCAGGAATGGGACCGCGGGTTTGTGCTCGGTGCCATGGGTGTGGCAGAAGTGAGAGATTGTAGATGACAGAAAGGCCCCGTGGGTGTGTCTGACCCCCTAAGACCAGCTGGATGGGCAGACAGATGCTGCAGGAGGGGCTGGGTAAAGAGGGGTGAGTGGCTTCTGAGCGTGGCCATCAGGTGCTCGCAGTCTAGGTCACACGAGGTGAGGGGAGAAGTAAATACTCCATGAGGGGAAGCTCTGCCGGAAGACCTTGTCAGAGGAGGAGATTAGAGTCATGCATTTGTTTCCGTGGCTGAAGCGGAGTTGAGAAGAGCATCTGTGGCCGGGTGCAGGGGCTGTGAAATCAAGATGTCACATGGACGGTCAGGGTGGCTACTGCATACAATGGAGGAAGATGGAGGTGGCAAGGAAAACTTGGGGACCTGAAGTCACTGGGGTATTTAGATGTGTCATCGGGGACAGTAATAGATAATGGCCATCCTGGCTCCCTATTTTTGGTTGATCTTCCTTCCCAAATAAAGGGTACGCTCATGCTGTGAGCCTTGAGTGCAAATGTGCTATAGAGGGCAAGGTCTGACCCAGGGAGGGATGACTTTTCATTAGAATTTCCATTGCACTGCTTCTCAGGAGGCATGGGGGCCTCCAAGGCCCATGAGTGTCAAATCTAGACTTTTAATTATTTTGTCCTCTCAGTGGAATGTTTTTCCTCAAGAATAAAATGCCATGCCAATACGAGAGTTATTAAAAATCATTTTATGGAAACTATTACTTACACTACCAAACCCATAGTTCATTGTAGTATGTTTGGTTAACAGTATAGCTATAATTTATTTTTCAGGGGTTTCAGTATGTTCTTTCATGACCTGCAAATCGAGTGTGTTATAAATGATCATTTGGCTTTTTTTAAAAATAAAGAATTATATGGCAATTTAAAACTTTAATTTATTATACTATTTTGTTAGAGATTTTATGAACATTGATTTTAACATAGTGTTTTCTTCCTTGGATTTCATACTAAGCAAATATCAGGTATTTTCCTGGAACAGGACGGAAGGAATTTTTAGACATTTATTTGCAAAGATTGTTGCTCTGGATATATAAGTGATGTGGGGACCTCTGGTGGCTTAGTTTATTTTTCCATTTTCAAGAATAACTGGATACTAAGTAGAAAGCTAGATACAGAATTCTAGTTCGACAGGACCTTAGATATTATCTAGTCAAACTTTTTCATTTGACGGGAGAGGGAACCGAGGCCCAGAGGCTAAATGACTTTTCCAGGATCACACAGCAGAGTCCAGGCAACCGTGCTCTTTCTGCAGCCTGCCACGGTCCCTTGGAGAGGATGTTACAAAAAACAAACGTGCAAAGGAAAATGACATAGACTCGTTATCCTGTGATTCCCATCCGGTCCATCCTAAAAATGCCACTTGGGTGCATGCTGTCCTCTACTTCCTCACGTCCTCTGTTCGTGGTCTTACTATCTCTCCAAGGTGATTGCAGATGCCCCCTCACGGGTTCCCCCTGCTCCTAGCTGCTTCCTCTTTGATTTATCCACTCCCTACAAAGTCATTGCTCAAAAGCTTGGACTGGGTCATGTCACTCCCTTGCTCATCTCTGAGTCACCATTGCCCGAGGCTTCTTAACGTGACTAACAGGACTTAAAAACTGGTCCACCTGTTTTCTGACAGGGGTGTTATTTTAGACAAATCTTTCTTTTAAACTGTGACCCTGCCACTTGTGTGTGGCTTTAGCTATATTGTGTATTCCCTTCTAGCCACATTCTTCTATCAAATGGAAATTCGATAGAACTTACTTCAGGGAAAGGTTAAGAGACTTAAAGGATGGGAGCTGTTCTGGGTGGATGTAGCTGATTGTCGCACATTTCTCCCCCGCTGTGTCGAGAACCCCTGGCGGGCAGGGGCTTCACTGGCAGGTCTTCAGGGCTTAGTGCAGGGCCTGGCACACAGATGCCTAAGCAATGTTTGCAGAATGGAAGTGGCCATGGAATCTTGAGCAAGTCATTTAATCTCTGTGAACCCCAATTCCTTGTGACTAAAACTGGGAGGGTTAAGGAAATGGAATAATGCCTGTAAAGCACCTAATGTGGTACCTGGTTCGTCGTTATCATTCAATAAGCAGGAGCTGTTGGCGAAATCATGTTTACCCTTAAAAAGCCAAGGTCAACTATTACTCTTGTGTGTAGCCTCTTTGGCTGCTTTTCCCTGCCCCCTGGCCAAATTAATCCTTTCCTATCCCTCACTGTCATACTCCAGGAAGGATGGGTTAGTGGGGAAAGCAAGGGTTTTAGAATCTGACAGACCTTTGACTGAATCCTGGCCTTGTGACCTGTGTGCCTTCAAAGAAGTTAATTAAGCCTGTCAGCCCTATCGGTAATCGGGGGAGATAAGGGTGGTGATACTTAGCACGTGTTACCTCGGTCTGTCCTGTTAGAATGTCTTCTTTAGAACAGGGAGAGAGTCCTCGTGACCTGCCCTGGTATGTAGTGGGTGCGCAAAACAAGTCATGGCTTCAATATGGCACCAAAACCTTGCTAATGTTAGAAAACTATGTATAAAAACGAGGACAGTACAAATGAGGCATCACAGACTATCGACTGGAGAAAAAAAGTTAAAACGTTAAATGATAAGGCAAAACGTGGGAGTGGGGAAAAGCTAGAAAGCCAGTACTAAGGGTTAAAAAAAAAAAAAAAAAGCAAATGAAATGACAAAACATGAAGTTTGATCAAATGATAAAAATATGGCTGATACAGGAATGGATAGAGAAGGTTACAAAAGACAAAATAATAGTAATAATAACACTTTCACACAAAGGGATGGGAATGGTAGAAAATGCAGCTCTGAGACTGAGATCTTAGTAGCTACAGCTTTACAGCTTCCAGAACTCCAGACACTGGCTCATTTCACCCTCACCACAACCGGGGAAGTAGGTGGTCAGAGCCTTCCTTTTGGAGTCGAGGAGACAGTTCAGAAAAAGTACAGGACATATCACTTAACACACAGGGCGACCAGGGCTTGGCGGCCGCTCTCCTGAGTCCAAGCGCAGTGTTCTTTCCATTACATCCTATAACCTATGGGCTAGAAAGGCAGACTTCATTGAATGCTAGATCGCTTATGAATTAATGTATTTAGCATGTAGTGTCTGAGGCCTTTTCCAATTGTTACAGAAAAGTGTATTTGTCTTTTAGTTTATGCCTGTTCAAGTCCCGAGTGATGAAGAAAAAAGTGATCCCGTCCTTTTTGCTGGCCGAGTCCGGAATTTGATGGCGGAGTACGTGTCTGTATATGATCAAAATCCGTAGACAGATAGACTGAACATTATTAGTAAATAACATTTAACACAGCTTTAAGGTTTGGGGTTTTTCCGTACCTGAGTTCCTCATTCCCCAACTTCTTTTGGTAAGTAAAATAACGTGCCCAGGAGGAACATGGTGCCTGAGACAATCTACAAATACTGTCCCCAGCTGCAGCCCCAACCTAATAGAAATGTGTCTTTGCCAGAAGGGGTGCGGGAGGGTGCAGTAACCAGAAGAGAGCAGCCAGTGCCTTCCACACACAGGGTGGACTCTCCCAAGCTGGCCCTCACCATCACACGAAGCCTGTGACAGTGGTAGCGTTCCTCCCGCTGCCCACCTTCTGTCCCCCGGCCTCCATGGAGCTGCCAGGGCCGAGGGTTTCAAAGGCGTCAATGATTATAGCACCAAAAGGAGAACGTTTGCAAGGGAATACAACAGAGGCGTAGAAAAGGGAGAAAGTCACCCCATTCGGGGATGACTATAAATTGGGGATTTAGAAATTGCACAACATAAGGTAGATGTTTTTCTACACGGGAAGGAATTTGAACTGGCCACCATACTGATGAGATAAATCACCTCTCATCCTGCCATGAAAGAGCGTGTGTGACACCATGCACCACCGGGCAGCCTCACAGCCGTCCAGTGTGCACCCGCTCCCCGGGCACCACCTCTGCAGTCCTGTCCAGTAGTAGGTTTGCAGGCAATAGGCCAGTGGATTTTATTCTCTGAGTAAAAACTCGATGGGAACTCTGAATTCAGCTTCATAGTGAAATGTGGCTTTATAGCAAGCACGCACCTATATATTCACATATACACACACGTATATTCATAGTAATATTGCACAGCAGAATAACTTTATTTTCAAAAAAGAATAGATGTTTAGCAAAAGGAAAAAATTGTGTTGCGTGTATCTAGGTGTGCTTGTTTCAGTTACTTCCTTGTCCGGCTGCAGTTTTGCTTGTATACTACGTTCTTCCTTAGATTTTCATACCAGCTAATGTCCAAAAGTGAGGAACGAAGATAAGTATTACTATTTATTAATCAAAACATCCTAGTTGTAGATAGAAAAAAAGTTTTACTCTTACTGCATACATTGAAAATGTAATGTTCTTAGTAATGATTCAACAAAATCAAATACAGGGGAAGACATGATTTTATGATGTTCCCTGACTGTGAATAAAAGCTTAGTGAAGAGGAATCTTCAGGGAGTTATTTCATGTACTGCACAGCCTTTCTTCTTGGTGCTCAGTGTTTTTTTAAGTTATTATTAATGTATATTTTTTTTTGCAAATCCAGGTCACTAATTATTAGCTCTTTCAGCTGGAGGCAGGGAGTACGGGATGTGCTCTGCTTTGAGCATGGGGGATGTTTTAGCTTTGGAAGAAATAGGAACTTGTTATCAGTTCTCTTCCGTGTTTTTTGATGATTGCTATGTAGCAAGAAGGTGGTCTTCATGTTTTAAAAGATGAAAAAATGCAGATGGCTAGCAATTGAGGTTGTTTATTTATATTACATACAGATGCCGTTTATCTGTTTAAATGGTTCTTCCACGGGCCATGTTGGTTTGTCCTTAGAATAACCCCGTGGAATAAGTAATTCTTCCTACGTGCAGGTGAGAGCAGTGAGGCTTAGGTTAAGTGCCAGAAGGTGCACGGCTGGCGAAAGACCCCACCGGGACTCGAACCTATGTCTTCTCATCACTTTCCATGAGACTGACATCCACTGTTATTATTGTTACAGTAGTTAAACCACAGAGCAAAAATAATCAGCTGACAGAAGCATGCAGACATGAGGAGATTCACTCAGGCCATAGTAAGTCAGTGAGGAGGTAGTAGAGAAATACGTCTCTTTGGCAATAAAAAGCCAAAGCTGCCGGTTTAAAAAGTAGGAAATACGTTTCCATTTACTGTTGCTTGTTGACTAGTTCAGGCCAAATGAAAAATCATCACCTTTAAAAATTGTTTGAACTTCAGTTTGCTTTTTAATGCTTTTAGAGCTCTGGGAATTCCAGTCACAGATCACACGTATGAAGACTGCAGACTGATGATTTCAGCAGGACAGCTGACGTTGCCGATGGAAGCTGGCTTGGTAGAATTTACCAAAATTAGCCGGAAATTGAAGTAAGTATGTTTTTAAATTACCACGCTTTCATACAGGTGTCCAAAAGAGATCTGCCTTCTTGTATGTTTATTTTCGTTAATGCTCAGCCCCAGTGTTTATTAGGGAAGCCGGGGTTGTGAATGTATGTTCCATTCAGTTCGGCTGGTTTTGGTTTTTCAAGAACAGTTAACTGCAAATATGTGCATTGGTCATAGGAGACCAAGAGATAGTAAATGTGGGTGAGTACAGATCTGCCTCCCTTCTCACAAATGGCTCGGAAAAGTTTTCCATCCTGGCACCTTCTTACAAGAAGGACAGCATAATTGGATGATACTGGCCTGTGGTGATCACACCTCTTGTGAAATAGGAATCGACTTGTAGAGTAGCAATTCTGACTAAATTTGAAATACCCTAGACCTACCTTTTTCTTCTGGGTATGTAATTTTTTTTTTTTTTTTTTTTAAGGCAAAAACACCCCTTTGTGCTCTTATGATGTAGTTTAAACCATTTAGAATATTCCCTTTGAACTATCTGGTATGAAAGGTATGACTCCCCAAGTCCCCCTGTTATTACAGTTCATTCAGTTTTTATCCTTTTAGGGATTTGCAGAATTTATTGATTTAACAGACCCTGGCACCCTCCCTAGGAGGGAGCTGCAGAACCAGTATTAAAAATTATATTTTGATGATAACGGATACGGCAAATATTATCTGTATCTTCTACATAAAATGTTTTGATGTTATGTTCACAATTGTCCTATAGGTTTGAAAAGTTTAGATAGTCACTGAAATTGGAGACAAAAAAGTATGTGTTAAGTCACATGTTTCATCTCAAAGATAAAGTTTCTGATGTAAGCTATAGTACGTTTGCCAGTGTTAATCACCCTGATTTTTCATAACTAATATCAGAGAAAGTGTGTGTAGTCTAGCGAATCTCCCTATCACAACATTTTCTGACATATGAATTCATTATCAGCCTCATAGCTCCTTGAAAACAAAAGTTGTGTTTTTTTAACAAGTCAGTGAGTACTATTGACTAATTAAGTAATATTTAGATTAAAATGTGATTTCTTATTTTCTTCTCATGAGTCCTTTATTCTTCTACCACATTGCTCTTCTTCTCAGTTACTTTTCTTGCCCTCAGATATTCGGGGAAATTACAGTTACACTAATATCCTTTAAAAAATTAGAGGCCTAAGTACGTGTTCAAATGTACTTTAAAATACCCATTTTATTTTCCTTTTCAGTTTTAACACATAAAATATTTTTCCGCCAGACAAATGAATAAAACAATGTGCATCAAAATGTCACCTGGATTGTAAAGCGCTAATAACACGTGTTTGTAATTCTTTGTTTAGATTAGATTGGGATGGTATCCGTAAGCATTTGGACGAATATGCAGCTATTGCGAGCTCCTCAAAAGGGGGAAGAATTGGAATTGAAGAGTTTGCAGAGTATTTAAAGTTGCCTGTTTCAGATGTCCTGAGACAACTTTTTGCACTCTTTGACAGGGTATGTTAAAATTTGATCTTTAACACACAAACGTTTTTATGCTCCCCTCAGAGCACCAATATGGCAGGCAAGGAAAGCTTGTTAGGTCAGTGTTAGAAGAAGCAAGGCTGAGCCTAAGGAGTCATTGCATGATTTTGTTGTTTTCCCCTTAATAGTCATAATAATACGCGTGTGTGTGTATGTGTGTGTGTGTGGTTGTGTGTGTGTGGTGTGTGTGTGTGTGTGTGTTTTGCAACAGTTATGATAATGTCTATCTTAAACTCCAGGTCAGATATAAATATTGTGACAATGTAATCATGTTTGTAACTGGAAAGGTTTATATAACTGGCAAGAATTTTTAAATTTATGTCAAAAGTCATATATTGAGGACCTGGGTGGTACTATTCTATTCTGAAGGTTTCTGGACTTTCCCAAAAATGTGTGAACACCAAATAGATTTTATTTTCAAACAACATTTTATAACAAAGGTTTCCATTAAAGCTTGGCCACTTGCCATTATATTGGGGATACAATTTCCTGCTTTTGAATATATAAGTACATGAAATTAGATAACTGAGTTGTCAAAAAGTTGCCTTAGAAAAGTGTATCAAGATTTCAAGTTCTCTATTTTTTTCATTTGTTTTTCATATATAAAATTCACTCTTTGGGTTACAGATATATGAGTTCTAACCAATGTATAGAGGCATGTAACTACTACCAGTACTTTCAAGATACGCAACAGTTGCAAAACAGGATATTTTGCAAAGAAATGATAGCTCAAGGACAGAAACCAGGACAGGCCTTTTTTTCTCTCTTTTCAGAGCACTCTCTTGTTCTCAGTGACTTACTCTGTAATCACATAGATGGACTATCTTTAACGAGTGCATCTCGTTATGCAGTTAAGCAGCTTTCTCCTGTACGTGGTGCGCGGGCCTCTCTCCTGGGCTTGCTCGCAGCATCCAAATAATCTGTCCTTGTGCATGAAAAATAATCTTCACTGCGCCGTATGGCAGTACCGCTGTGGTACAACTACAACGTGTAATGAAGATTTCGGGGAAAGGAGAAGAAAATTATTGGCTATAACTGCAAGTTGGGAAGACAAAGGAACTTTTGTGCTGTTACTAGTGTTTCTGGGAGATTTATGTAGCAGCTCCCAGTATGGCTCTAGAAACTATGCAAGTAATTTTAAAGAAAGTTTCTACAAAGTCGAACTTGGTGGCAGGAAGGAATGTGGCAGGGACATGCAAATGAGGACAGAAGATGGGGACGTGGGAAGTGACATGAACAGGGACCAAGGGGGAGGTTTAGAGCGTATCTTAGACTTCCCGCTCATCGTGATTTTTATTCAAAATTAAAAATAGTATCTATAAAAGTTGCCCTCTCTTTCAGGTGTCAGACTGTCACAACTGGCAGTTACAGGGTTGTTAGGACACCAGTTCTGTCTTTTGGTGACTGATGCTACCTGCCACCAGCCCCATTGGTCTTAGTGCACTGTTAAGCATGGGAAGATTTGGGAGTGGGGAAGGGAGTGTGAACCAAGGATTAAAAGAACCCCTAGTTAGCTGATTGACTGACTCTGAACTGGAGAAGACAACTGGCTCCAGGCAGTCAGAAGACGGGTGAGCGTCTGTAGCCGATTTGGTCAGTCACGTTTCTGCATGGGCTGTTTCAGTCAGCTGGCTCAGGTATCAGTGATAAGTGTGAGTTTTCTTCACTTCTTTGTATAGTGTGACTTGGCTTTAGATAGAGACCACAAGCTGGTCTTAAAAGCACTTTTCTTTTGATCTCCAACATACTGGAAGGTAGAGAAAATGGTCTGGAGAATTAAAGACTAATGCATTTGACCTTCCTTCTTTCCTTCTTTCCTTCTTTCCTTCTTTCCTTCCTTCCTTCCTTCCTTCCTTCCTTCCTTCCTTCCTTCCTTCTCTTTTACCCCCTCTTCCCTTCTTCCCCTCTTCCCCTCCTTCCCTGACTCCCTGTCTCCCTCTCTCCCTCTCTCTTTCCTTTTCTGTTTTTAACATACCTGCATGTCTGTGCTTGTGTAGGTTTGCTTCGTTTTGAGAAGACGTTGAATTATGCACTTGCTGCCACGCCCTGTACACATACCCACTTCCATGCCAGGCTTATTTTTTCAGTCTCTTTAAGTGATTGAGCTGGGGAATTTTCAGTGGGAAAGACCAGGAAGTTCAGTAACTTCCTAGTTTGTTTCTCTCAGAGTAGCTTATCTGTCTAAACTCAATGCCTCAGGAGGGGTGGGGGCCAGAGGGAGGAAGGGTGGGAAAGAGAAAGGGGTGGGGAGTTCCTGTTGCTCTTTCAGTAGCTATCAATGTTTGCAGCGCCAATGGCTCCCATAAGCCCTTCCCATGCTCTTTTCCCACTTTATCCTCCTTTTCCTTCTCCTTCTTTTCCTCTCTCAATCTTTCCCCAAGTCCAATGTAGTTGTGCTTGGTATTTGGGGGATGGAGGAGAGACCTGAATATCTCCCCACATTCCTTTTCTCTTTTTTCCCACTTACATTCTTGGCTCGTCTTCAAAAACATCATCATGGCTTTTGTTTCAATTTGTTCTAAAAAAATATGCTATCTAGTTAGCTCCTTCTGAGATTCTGACATGGTCTTTTAGATTCTCAGATATTTAACAGCAGGTAAGGTCCAACAAAAATGTGATATTCATGATCCAAAGCATGGGATAAGTCACTCCTTCGGGATAATTCCCTTTGGAGAGGTCCAATCTTTACGGGGGAAAAGGAAAAGACCCTTTACATCTTTAGGTTCAGCGTAGCTTCTTTATTTTCATGAATGTATGCTGAACTCTGTAGATCAGAGGATAACTTGGGAGTAGTCAAAAGTCCAGAGGAGTTAGGGTTGAGGGCTGAGACAATAGTTTAAAACATTGTCTTCTCGACATTTTTTGTATTCACAATTCAGTGTTAAATACTACGTTTTGTGGCAGCACACTTGGAGAGATTTAAATACACTTACTGGGTTAAGAAACCGCTCTGTCTAAATCAGGAATGATTATCAGACAGTCATTTTTAGAGCTACAACAATGTCTGGCAATGTCCATGCCAGCATCATCGTTCCTTCCCCCCACCTCACCCCCGTCATCACAGTTACTGAGAAACCCATGAGCTGCCCGGCCAACAGTGTCTTATACCCCTGGGAGGCAAGTCCTCAAGTAGTTTAGTATGCATGTCATCTTTGTTGCTCGTTTGACAATACACCATGTTATCTGCCTCTGACCTCTTACTAGTAGCCGAGTCGTATCTCTCCTGCATTGCATCTCACCATACATTCAGCTTGCTGTCCCACCTGACACATATCACCATCATGGTCTGTACCCTCCCTGGTGGCAAAGCTACCAGTATATTTCAGGGGCCGGCGGACTTTTACTGTGAAAGAGCCAGATAGTAAATATTTTTTGACTTTGCAAGATAGATGGTCCCAAACTTTTAGAACAACGTGTAAATTGAATAGAAAAATTCATCTATGCCACTCACAAAGATTTCTTTGTTTATTTCCAATCAGTGAAGCCATGTAAGTGCCTTGTTGTAACTCTCAGCATGAGCATAAAATCAGCATACTGCGGCACCCTACCTTCCCTAACAGGAAGGGGCAAGCAAGGATGCTTGTTATTATTGGCACTGATGATTTCACATTTGAACTAAGACCAAGAACAGGGCCGACAGGAAGAACTCAGGATAAAGAAATGCATTCATTCCACATAATGTGAAACGGTAATAAAAGATCTTCAGAAGTTTACAATAGCCACAAATGCCGGATTGTCAAAGTGCTAAAGTATACTCACACCTTTCCTGTCTAATATTTAAACAGAGTACGTAGTCATGCCAGAAGATCCCAGTGCCAGTTAGAAGGCAGAAATGGGAAAAATCATGACAGTTTTCAAATTTTTTGCAGAATGGAAAAAGTAACCATCTACATTTTATTAGGCTATGGTCTGTTATGCGCATAATGGTCTTGGTATAAAGTGAGAGATTTTAGCTCATGCCAGATTTTAGCTTAGGAATTAGGATTCAGTCTCTCTCATCTGTAAAGATAAACGATATTCCACCAGTTAGAACTGTGGGAGGATGTCAACAAGAGGTAGACAGGTTAGTCAAGAATGAAGATTCGGAGTGAGCCCCTTTCAGTCAGATGTGGACAATCCTACAGAGCACCAGTGCTTGTGATAAGCACTGACTACAATCCTCCAGTCCACTCCTTAAACCTTACCGCCACTCTTGGTTCTCATCAGCTTACCAGGGGTCAGCAAACAGCAGTCGCTACACCAAATCCAGTCTGACACCTGCTTTGTGAATAAAGTTTTATTGGGACATGGCCATACCCATTCATCTATGTATTGTCTCTGGCTTTATCGCCACAGTGGCAGAGATGAATAGTTGCCACAGTGAAGTCTTCTATCCTTGACATTTCCCGTTCAGGTTTGATATGTAATAATAATAATATTTCATAACTCATGTGAAGAGAACTCACCTTGATTCCATCTCAGCTAACCAGAATTTGTTCTATGAAATCTACTCTATAACGTCTATGAGACAATGAACAGGAAAAGACTATAAACTTTCTGAGTGGGATGGAGGACATTTTCTATTCAGTTGTACAAGTTGCCCTGAATGTTTGGTTGTCATACATGTCGGAGCATTTCCTTCTGCAAGTCTCAGATTAGCATAGCTCCCCCATTGAATCCCTCATAGTCTGTTCTCTCACTGAGTGTTGTTACCCTAGGAATATCCACTGAAGCATGAGAATTAGATGCTTTATTTCTGCCTCCTGAATGCAAGTATACCGAAGAGATGCTTAAAGGAAATGCAGCAATGAAATTGCTGGAGACTGCAGCAATGAAAGCGTAACTTTTTGACAAGAGCAAGGGAGCAATGAGAGCATAAGGGAGTAAAGAGCAGGGCTTTGTAAAGAGCAAAGTGTGTCAGACCAATTTAATTTCCTCCTATGACAGAGTGACAGTCCAAGATGGTAAAGAAAAAGAAATAGATATTATCTCTATGGACTCTAGAAAGGCTTTTGATTTCATCCAGTATGACATTCTCACCCATAAATTAGGACGGTCTGGTCCAGATTATGGTGCATTTAGGTACAAACCCCACTGAAAGAAGGGCTTCGTTCACAGGAGGGGTTGAGTGTCCTTCTGTATTATTCTAGACCTGGTCCAGTCCCACCACCTTGGAATTCTCTTTAGAGGTGCAACATACTTGATAGGTGGCAGTAGGAATACTTTTGAAAACCAGACAATGTGTCAAAATGGGGATAAGAGTAAGTAAGCATGTCTTTGAAAGTTGTGGAACCTGACTGGAGATTAAGAAAGATTGAATTAAATTAATATATAGCGTAAAAAGACTCAGGCACCAGAAGGAAACTAAGTGCCAGGTAAGAATGCTGCTGCTGTCACTGCTTCATGGCACGTGAAATTCCAGACTCACAGAATTTTAGAGCTAAAATGACCTTTGGTGTCAAACGCCATCTTCCTCATTTCGCAGAAGGCCGCCAGCCATAGAGAGGAAGGCACATGCTCAAGGCTGCATAGCTAGTTATTTGCAGGACTGGGACTAGAACTGTTGACTTTGTTTCAACCTAACTTTCTTAAGGCAGAGTTTACATATCATATAATTCACCTATTTCAAGCATACACTTCAATGATTACTTTTAGTAAATTTACCAAGTTGTGCGACCATCAGCATGAATCAGTTTTAAAATAGTGCCATCCACCCAATGTGATTCTTTGTGTCTTTAACTGTTAATTCCTGTCAACTACCTACCCCCCAGTCCTAGGCAACCACTATAGAGTCATGAGTCCTTCTGTGTTATTCTATACCTGGTCTAGAATAGAGACTTTCTGTCTCTAGATTTGCCTTTTCTAGACATTGCATATTAATGGAATGATACAATATACGGTCTCTTGTGCCTGGCTTCTTTCACTTAGCATCATGTTTTTGAGGTTCATCCATGTCATGGAAAGTAACTCCATGTAAAGGTAGTAATTCATTCCTTTTTATTGCTAAACTGTGCTCCATGTATGGCTATATCACATTTTGTTTTCGATTCACCAGTTGGGGGTATTTCAGTTGTTTCTGCTTTTGAACTATTCTGAATAATGTTGCTCAGGTATGCATGTGTCACTCTTTACTTTTTAAGTCCAATAACTCTTCCCCCTCAAATTGAGGTTAATTTTTCCATCAGATGTGGCCTCTTCCCCTACCCTTTTCCTCCAGATTTATACAGTAGAACTCCCCAGACAACGACCAAAGTTCCTATTAATGTTCTAATAAATAGGCTTAGGGGATGAAAGAGGCCAGAGAAGGAAAGATTTGTTAATCTAATAGCTGTCTTTTTTTCTGTGATGGCTTATGAGGAACTGTTAGCCAAATGCCCTCCATCTTCATAGAAAACAAATGAGAGGAATTCGATTTAAATCTCAGCAAAAAACACTTCAGATGGGCATACGGAAGCACATTTTATATGCCAGTGGATGCTATCACGTTAATTTCCAATATTATAAAAATAAAGCCCATGTAATTTTCTCTGAGAGAAGCGTATATGAATGGGTTTAAATCTGTCAGAGGCCAGATGGCCCCTTGTGATCCTCTAAAAGGAAGACAGTTCTGTTGTGGTGCTGCTTCTTTGTGGTTATGGAAGGCATTTGGCCTTTGGTGCTCCCAGAGGCCATTTTGTTGTGCCCATGAGACCAATTATTGGAGTCATTATGCCATAAAACCAATCATACGAAAATTTCACATAAACCACTGGGTGTGGCGGAAGGAGACATTGTTCCCACGTCCTGAACAGCCGTGTTCCTCAGCTACTGTTTTCTCTCTTGTGGTAGTTAGAATCATCATCATTCAGTTCTAGAACTGGACAGTTTACAAAGTAATTTCACATCGAGTCTTCTTTTGACTTCATATTTGAGCTGTTAGGGGTTCCCACAGTAACCTAGGAGATAGACTGTCACATGGCAGTCTTAATATAAGACCGGGTCTTATAATATAATATAATATAATATAATATAATATAATATAATATAATATAATAATATAATATCCAATCGGGTCTTATATTAATTTTTGCTCCAAAAGTCACATTAGCGCTGATGGTCCAGTTACGACTTATTTTTGGGGAAACACAGCATAGCCACTGTGGAAAACACTATAATGGTTTCTCAAAAAATTAAGAACAGAATTACCATATTATCTAGCAATTCAACTGCTGAGTATATATCCAAAAAAGTTGAAAGCAAGGACTTGAAGAAATATTTGTATATCCATGTTCATAGTAGCATTATTTATAATAGCCAAAAGATGGAAGCCACCCAAGCGTCCATCAACAAATGAATGGATAAAATGAATGGAAAACATATACATACAATGGAATATTATTTAGCATTAAAAAGGAAGTAAATTCTGACACATACTACAACATGGATACACCTTGAAGATATTATACTAAGTGAAATAAGCCCGTCCCAAAAGGACAAATATCACATGATTCCACTTACATGAGGAACCTAGAGCAATTTAATTCACACAGACATAAAGTAGAGTGGTAGTTGCCAGAGCCTGGTGGAAGGCAGTATCGGGAGTTATTATTTAATGATTACAGAGTTTCAATTTTGTGAGATGAAAAAATTCCCGGGGGACGGATGGTGGTGATGGTTGCGTAACACTGTGAATATATTGAACTCTACACGTAAAAAAATGGTTAAGATGGTAAATTTTATGATAGATGTATTTTACCACAGTTAAAAAAAATTTTAATAAAAAAACAAGACACAAAAACGTATTTATTGTATGATTCCATTTATTTAAGGGACAAAAATGAATTTGTGGTGTTAGATGCCAGGATAATGGTTACCCTTAGATAAGGCGTGTAGCTGGAAAGAGGCATAAAGAGACTTTGGGGGTGCTGGTGACATTCTGTTTCTTGACATGGGTGTATAGTCTGTGAAATTCTTTGAGCTATTCCTTTATGATTTGTACAGTTTTCTATATGAATGTTACGCTTCAAAAAATATTCCAAAAATGTAGCTCCTGAGCCCCACAGCAGACTACAGAATCAGAATCGCTACGGGTGGGGCCTGAGAACACTGCATTTTAAAAATTCCCCTTCCAGGTTTTTTTCTTAAGAACATCGGAGTTTGGAAATCTTTGCTAAGGGAAGGGGATTCTGTAAATATGCTTCCATTGCCCAACAATTCTGCATTTCTACCCTACCCGTGAATATTCCTTAGAAAAAATAATCGTTGCTCTCCTTGAGTCATTTACCCGTGGTTAGGAAAATACGTGTCATATTTCAGGTGCTGGGAAAGAGAACTTAGATCAATGACATATGGAAATGTATAGTTTAATATATCCATTTATAAATATTATTTCTTCTAATTTGTCCTATGTACTATAATTTATGATTATTTATTAGATATGTTAGGAATATTTATGAGAAAAGCTCACAATTTTATTGAGGCCCCTTAAAAATGGCAGGTGCTAGGACCTAAGGGAATCCAGGCAACTTCTGTCTGAGGAAAGACATCACACCGTGGGTGTGGTGCAGCGTAAGCAGGTACAGAAAAGCCAGTTCTTCCACAGGTACGCTCTGTGGACTCCATTTCAGCTCCCTTCATCCATCTGCAGAACTTTGGCAGCTTGTTACACTGAAAGCATGTTTCTTGCAAAGGCTATTTTGGAAGGAGCAGATCGAGGTCTTGGGGGAGCTCTTGGAGGCCTTCTTGGAGGAGGTGGTCAGAGAAGAGGAGGAGGAGGAGGAGGAAATATTGGCGGGATAGTTGGAGGAATTGTGAATCTTATCAGTGAGGCTGCAGCAGCTCAGTATACCCCAGAACCACCACCTACTCAGCAGTATTTCACCAATGTGGAAGCCAATGAAAGTGAGGAAGTTAGGCGTTTTCGGCAACAATTTGCCCAGCTGGCTGGACCGGACATGGAGGTGGGTGCCACTGACCTAATGAACATCCTCAACAAAATCCTTTCTAAGCACAAGGACCTGAAGACGGACGGCTTTAGCCTTGACACCTGCCGGAGCATTGTATCTGTCATGGACAGTGACACGACTGGGAAACTGGGCTTTGAAGAATTTAAGTATCTGTGGAACAACCTCAGGAAATGGCAATGTGTCTATAAGCAATATGACCAGGACCGTTCCGGGTCTCTGAAAAGTTCTCAGCTGCGGGGGGCTCTGCAGGCGGCAGGTTTCCAGCTAAATGAACACATTTACGAAATGATTGTCCGCCGATACGCCGATGAGGATGGAAGTATAGATTTTAACAACTTCATCAGCTGCCTGGTCCGCCTGGACGCCATGTTTCGTGCCTTCAAGTCTCTGGATAGAGACGCAGACGGCCTGGTTCAGGTGTCTATCCAAGAGTGGCTGCAGCTGACCATGTATTCCTGAAGCGGACACTGAGAAGGCCGGACCCGCCGTGGAGGGCAGGACCGCTGGAAGCCTGTCCCTCCTGTCTGCACAGAGGCGGACCCCCCGTCGCACAGCTGGCACTTCCCGGCGAGCTCTTTCCCCACCCTCCATATGTCTGAACTTGCACTGCTTTTCTACTGCTCCATTAAAACAGATTTTCTTTCATGAAAAAGATTTTGAGTGGTTTGTATACCAGCTTTTTGACATACTGGATTTATATGGATTTATACATGTGATGGGGGTACAGGGCAAGCTCTAAGAGAGTCGATTTTAATAGGTTGCTGCTTATTTGGTGAATGAATTCCAAGGAACAGGAGATTTGCTATTGTTGTTGGGCTTGTTAAGCATGAAATTTTGGAGGAAAAAAATGGAATCAAGAAAGCACTCAGGAGATACATTTTTCCCATTAAAAGGGTGAAGGGGAGGGACGTTCAAAATCTGTTTTTCTCTTAATTTTACATCTGGTCTCTCTATTACATAAAAGAAAGGAGAAGTGTTTTCCTGGAAACCTATTTAGCTGTATAGAAACAGGTTCAGAAATGTGGATTTAAGCAATTTCGTATAAGGGTAGTGTTTTTTGGTACGGTGAACAACTATCTGAAATTCTGGAATGCGTTGTCGTTGTCGTAAAATAAGTATGCAGTAATTTTGTTTTGTTTTGATCCATTTGTAAAGAGGGTCAGGGGCACTGGAGAATGAAAGGGCGTGCCCGTAGCCCGCAATGTCTCTGGCTGCCTTGACAATCAAAGTGATCAATCTTACGTGTACTTCATATGAATCAGACTTGCCCAGCTGTGTCAGCCAGCGCCTGTCATGTCTTGCCCTGCCTTGAAGCAAGGAACATGTTTTTGTTCCTCTCTGAAAACTGCAGGCAGGAAAGAAGTAAACAAAGAAAAAAAAAGAAAAACTTACATAAACCCTAATCAGTTATATGCTATATAAAGCAACATAGAGATATGTAAATATATACAAATATCGCTGACTCTTTCTTGCAGTGGTTCTCGGCCCTGGCTACAACTTAGACTCACCTGGGCAGTCACGCCTTTCTTGTGTGTGGCCATTGGTTTGGTTTTATCGTTTTGATTCAGGTGGTTATAGTGGGGCAAGCAGAACCCAGAATCCGGTTTGCATAGACTCAGCTCGAGAGGCCGCATTTCCAAGTGCTCAGTTCCCTGCCTACTTCGCTGGTTTTTTAATGCATTCCCTCGCTCTCCCAGGTCACTTTGGAGGATCCTCCTGAGTTGGAAGATCAATTCTTCCTCTTTTGACTCCTTTAGAGGAAAGTTCTAACTGTGGAAATGATGAAACGTGCCTGTTAACCGCCCTCAGCTGCCTGTGGGAAAGCCCCAGTGAAATTAGGAGAGGGTGGCATTTGGCCTCTGTGTTCACCTTCATCACCATCATATAATATTTATGAAACCACATGTATATAATTCTGCACTAAGCCGAGCCCAGAGGTCACGTCCACTTCTCCTCCAGGGACTTGTAATTTCAGCTTGGTCTGGTGTGCTGCTAAGACCAGGTGTGGTTGTGTAAGAATGAGCCGCTGCCAGCAACTGCACATTAATGTCCGGCTCCCCATTTGAGGATAAGCTTACTAATATGTTAGGCTCAGGTGTAGGAACATTGCCTGGGAAGGGGAAAGCTGCCAGCGTGCCTTTTAAGGTCTCAGAATATTAAGTTATAATTTCAGCTTTCCACACGATGGTTGTGGAAAGGGCAGTGTAGCCACACTTTCCCCCCCCCTCACTTCGTTTTAAATGTTTTATAATAGTTAAGACAATTATCTCATGCTGAGGGTGGTATGGAGTAATTTTCCCTCGCTCCTCAAAGTTAAGGAATCACCTGCTTTTATGATTCTTTTCCATGCACAGTCAAAACACCCTGAAGGTACCTATATTTTTCTTCTGTTCTCTTCGGGGAACACAAAAGTTTGTATGTTTATACAAACAAATTTTATACGAACAAAGTTTGCATAAAATTTGTACTAAAAAAACCTCAATCATTGGAGTGAATGCTAGAAAATTTAGTCTAAACTGGATTTTTCCAAATAACCAAATCTTTGGCATTGTGCAGAACAAGTAATTGAGTTTCTTCATTGTCATCCAATAGTTGATGTTTTAAAGGTGCGTTTTCAATGTAAGGGGGAGTATTTCCGTGATACGTTTTTTTAAAATTTTGCCATTTCTACATGGAAGACTACCTAAGAATTTAATGAATTTGAATAGTACTATCCCTTGGGTTTGTAGAATATCTTCAAAGACTCAGGACGTTTTCCCATTGGCTGCTGCATACCATGTTTCTCTGAAAATAAGACCTAGCCAGACCATCAGCTCTAATGCATCTTTTGGAGCAAAAATTAATATAAGACCCGGTCTTATTCTACTATAATATAAGACTGGGTCTTATCTAACATAATATAGTATAAGACCGGTCTTATATTAATTTTTGCTCCAAAAAACGCATTAGAGCTGATGGTCTGGCTAGGTCTTATTTTCGGAGAAACACGGTAGTAGTTTCTGTTTTATGTAAGCATTTTCAAATTATTTTGAAGGCGTTGACTAGCTAATTTGTAGGGATGGTGTCATAGCGATTATAACACAACCAAGAGAAAACAGTCCCTGTCCTTGGGAGTCTGCCACCTCAATATGTGTTCAGAACCATATCCTTAAATGTCGGCAGACATAAAAAGTAGTAAAAGCATCTGATGCTGTAGGAATAAAAATGTTGAATAAATCCAACGGTGAGAAACCTTAGGGAACTGACAGCTGGGAATCAGACACATGAAACTCACCATTTATTCCTTCTGGAATTTTAAATGGACCAAGTGGCCTGGACCTTCCCACTGGTCTTAGAAGCCAGTGTAGGGTGACCGTGGGGATGGAAAGGCACTGGGGTGTTGTGAGCCCAGCCCTCAACTTCCATGCTTTTCTCATCCTGCTGACCGCACGGTAGGGATGGGGCCCACTGTCTAGAGTTTCGGTGAGGCTTAGTCACTCCTGTTTTTTTTTGTTTGTTTGTTTGTTTTTTGCAGTGACTTAATGTAACTCCTTGGTTCTAACTCTGGGCTGTCCTGGCCTCCAGATTAGGGAGGGATCAGGCCCCCGTCCAGAAAGCTGGTCTCCTCCTTTGAAACATGGCCCTGAATTATCTTCAAGTATAGATTTTTTTAAAAAAAATTCATAATTCTTTCTGAGAATTTGGATAGGTTTTTAAAGGAAAGAACAACGCATTTGAGGAATAATTTTTATCATGGAAACTATTTGCAATTGAAAACTTAAAGGAGTGTATTTTGCTGTCTTCTTTTTTCTTCTCTGTTTTTGAATAATATATTTTATCAACCTACTTGCCTTAATTTGAATGACTGAGAGTCAGATTATCCAAATTTCAATTGTAGTTACGATAATACTGAGTTGTAGGATCACAAGTAAAACATCTGTCTGTTTTTTTATTTGTAAAAATGAAGAAGTTGAATAGATGATTTCTAAGACTTTTTTTTTTTTTCAGTTCTAAGTTTTATTCTCAATTTGGAACCTTAACAATATATTATTTTATTAATCCAGCCATAAAATCTTTCAGAATAATTTCCATGCTGGTGTTTTCCCCTTCACATCACTAGGATGAAAACTACATATAATTTCTCATGTGATTGGTTATCAAGGGTCTGCTTTAGCGTTCTTTTGTCAGTCAAGAACACTCGTACATAAGACTGTTAATGAAAATCAGGGGTCCATAAATTACCTTGTATTTTGAATAGTGGTAATATTAAGGGTCCCTTACATTTCTATTTCTCCATCTGAAAAAATGACTTACAATGCTCCACCTGTGTCATACATAGAGTTTGGTAGCATAGATAAAAATTGGATGCGTCACAGTAAACATACAACATAAATTCAATCTGAGTGTGTTTTCAGTGCCCATAGATCTTTCTTGTATCTGGTCTTCAGAACTTCTAGTCAAGATTTCCATGTTGCTTCATGGAGGAAGCCGATTGCCCAAGAAATTTACCTAAATTGAGCGATATATTCACAGTTCAGTGAGCTGTCCCACCTCTAAGACGAATGGACAACAGCCCTCCTTAGTGCTTAAGAAAATTAAATGGTGGTGGCCCAAGGAAATTATGTCCCTTAAAACACTACCTTCTCCGAAACTTCTGGGATGATGAAAATGTAGATATTGATTGTGGTGTATACATTTGTCAAAACACGTCAAACTCTACGCTGAAAGATAGCTGCTTTTTGTTGAATGTCAACGGTACCTCAAAAAAGTGGATCCAGGAAAAGGAAGAAAACAGCTCTCTTATAGGTAACCAGACAAAAATGGAAGTCAGATGACCTGAGTTTTGCCTTAGCAATAAACCCTGTTACTTTAGGGAAATCTTGAAACCTCTCTCGTGTCTGCCTGCTCCGATGGGAAAGGAAATTCAATTATTGATCTTTTTAGTTCCCACCCTGCAGGAAGATAAAGTACTATGGTGAAAGTGATGTGTGACCTTTTGAGTCTTGGTTGCTTTGAGACACTGATGAAAGCTGCAAAATTTTTCCCTAGAAAAATGTACTACACACAAAAAAATGCACAGCATTTCAGCAACTTCACAGCCGCCTGTTTCCCCGGGCTCACCCACAAAACCCCAGTGAAGCATGCTTGCATTCGTGTTTTAAGTGAACCCAAAGCAGTAGCTAAGGATAAATAAGAAAAAGCGTCTTTAGCACTTACCTATGTGTGCAAGTCAGTGGGAAAACAGCCACAGCAAGAAAGCAATCCTTGCCCTGAAGGAACTCTTGATGGTTGAAATGTAGACACTTCCTCAGAGTAAAAGATTACGCTCCTATGGATGCCAAACATTTGTTAATCTAGCAAGTGCTGCGCCGGCTTTGTTGCTACTAGTTCCTAGTTTATCTGGAAATTCATCACTTGAAGATTTTTGTGCCAAACTGATGCTGACACCTGGGACTGTAGTCAAAGTGCTGTTACATTTCTCTTCCTCCCTCCTCCTCCTCCTCTCTCTCCTCCACTTTTCTCTTCCACGCCCCGTCTCCTTTCTCCTTTGTCCTCTTCCCCTCCTTTCCTCCCTTTCAGTTCTCTCTGTCTTACTCTTGCTTCCGTCCTCCCTCCCTCTCTGCCTGGCCTCTCTCTTGCTTTCTTCCTCCTTTTCTTAATCTTTCTCCCCATTTCACCCTCTCAGTGTGCCTGTTAGGTGAGTGGTTAATGTGTAGGGAAAACTCGGCATTCAGCCCGCCGGGGTTAGAATTATCCACCCCTTCTCTTACAGTGTCGTCACGAAATACCTCCTGAGGTGATGGAAGTCCTAGATCCTGCCCCCCAGAGGGGCTCCCCATGAGGCCTGAGCTCAAGGACCCACTGCGTGCCATAGAGCCCCTCTCATGGAGCCTCAGTGAAGCAATGTTTACATTGATTGCTAAACAGAAATATCGTTTTCTTCCTTCTGAACTGGAAATGAGTGAGCCACCTGCCTGCTGTCCCATAGCCAACAGGCTCGGCTCACGATGATGCCGAGCTGCGTGGCATACCTGAATCCCGCCCCCGCCCCCGGGTGTGATTGACAGCAGTTCAGCTGGTGGCGCTGCTCACTGATGTCTCCTGTCCTTTCACAGAACCATGATGGCAGCATTGACTTCCGAGAGTATGTGATTGGCCTGGCTGTCTTGTGCAACCCTGCCAACACAGAGGACATCATCCAGGTGGCATTTAAGGTACTGTCAGCCCCACTGAAAGCATCTTGGTCCGCCTCCCCAACAAGTGTTGACTCTAACCGTGTTATTTGAGAAATCAGTCAATCTATTACATGAGTTTGTAGATCTGCCATGACGGGTACACAAGGGTAATGGGATTAAGACAATTTCTACTCCGAAGAAAGAAAACACAAGCATCAGTTTAAGCAAAACAATGTCTTTGGAAGCAGCCCAGGTAGCAGCGCCAAGATCGAAGAGCAGGTGATTGAGCAAATTAGCTTAAAAAATTATCTCTTTTCAGCCTCCCTATGTTGAAGCCCCAAAGTGAGGTTTATAAACAAACACCTGTCACCAATCCTGATTCATCACGTGGAAAGTTCTGATCTGTCCTGATTCTCTCACTTTGTATGTCCGAGATATTGTAGTGGTATTTTCCTAAAGGAGTTTCATTTTGTTGTGGAGGTGTCGGATGAACTCCATCACAAATGCCCCAAGTTTCCACGCTGCGTGTTTTCCAGTAGTAGCACATGTATCCTCACAGCAGTATTAGGCGACAGGTAGATAAAGTCCATGGCCTCGGTCCCCAGCACAACTTGTTGGAGATTTGAATTATGCGGACTCCAACCTCGTTTATCACTTACCTGAGCCCAAAAGAAGGAAGAATACATTCCCAGTTCCCAGCGTGTGTTTGGGCTCTTCTGAGATGAGAGGTGCTTCGTGTAGCTAGTATTTAAATGGGATGCCCCCTTCGGCGTCCTAATCTTGTGTGGTCTGTTCTACAGTGAAATGAAAACTCAGTCTCCCTGCTTGTCTCACCGAGCCGTGGGTGCTGGTCTTACCATTCGGCCACACGGCGGTCCCCTGGCTTCTGACACCAGGACAGCTGGAGGACCGTCTGTATTCCTGTTGCCCACTCTCATTTCTTCCTGATTTTCTCTGAGAAGACTATCCCGTTGTGACCCCAATAAGTTTTTTTTTCCCCTTCTATTATCTAGAGTGACTCTGTTCCTCCCAGAGCCCTTTCTCACGTCTTGGAGGCCATCAGGGATAGACATAGGAATGTCCGTGTGCTCTGTCATTCCCACAGCAGTCCCCATGTTTACTTTTTATGTCAGGTTGGTTTAAGCCGAGTGAACTGCAAGGCCTGTAAAGAAGCTACAGGCTGATGCATCGCAGATGGTCAGACGGCCAGGGCCAGGACTTCTCCAAGTTTAAAACTTTGGCTTTTGCAGACTTGTTCATCCCCAGACCTAAAATTATAAACGCAGCTAACTTATCCGATCCAGATATTTCTGTTTTGGGATTGTGTGTATAATTATAAGTTTAGTTGGGCAAACCTTCACTTTTGGTTTACCAATGAAAGACCTGATAGAAAGTTTAATCACAGTAATTACTGTTTTTAGAGAAGTCTTGGGATTTTATCTAGCCCAGACCTTGGTTTGGGGGTTGGGGGAGAGGAAAGGAGGACCTGAAACTATAATTAGCTCTTTTTTCAGTAAGACGAGGGTCATGCTTTATATTGGGTGTTTTGTAACCTTCTCGGCTGTGTTTAATGTGCTTGAAACTATTTCGGCATACTTTATATGTAGGATGCACTCACGTCCTTTTATCTGGGTAGCTCTTCGCAGTTCACTTCCCAGCTTTGATCTCATTTCATCATCACAGTGACCTTTAGAGATTGTAACGAGAGGCATGGACTCTGGCTGAGGAATCAGCTGTAAGGATGGGGAGTGCACTCAAGAGAAGACAGACCAGGCAGCTCCAGGGACGTCTCTACACTCTTCCTTGGTCACGTAACAAGAATGAGCAAAGTCCAACTCTGTGCATCACTCCTGTGCCAGGAGGGTCCAGATGGTCTTGGGCCGTGTGTTTGCTGGGGGAGACAGGGTGTTTTGAGTGTCCCAAGTATTCTGTGCAACCGGGGCAGTTCACTCCCTCAACAGAAACTGGGGTGTTCAACTTTCTACCAGAGCCCAGAGCCTGAGATCCATCTTAGACCTGGGAACTTTGTAGCAGGGCGACTACTGGGAGTGATGAGTCACTGAGGGAAATTGAGGGGTTTTGTGAAGGGAGCAATGTGACCAGGAAGTCAAAGTCCCCAGTGTGGACGTGTGCAGGGAACTCATACAGAAGTGAGAGCCGCCAAAGCACCAAATGTGCTTTGGTAGATGAGTTGGTGAGAATGGTTTAGGACTGGAAGACCTTGAAAAGAGCTTAGAACTTGTGTGTCTGTGTGTGGGCGGGGGCCATGGGACTGAATCTTGGCAGTTAGCATTTGAAGCCCCAGGTCCATAAAGAGTCCTGAGGCCAAAGTTTGAGAAAACAAATGCTAATTCACTTTTCACTTTCCAACTATCTTAGCCACTATTCAGGAGGTGAGTGGAAAAAAATGGATTAGAAGTCAGGGCTTTCTTAGCCGGGGGCAGCAAATCACAACTTCAAATTATATGTTTCTTCTCCCACCCTAATGGACAATTGTAACACTACTCAATAGTTGCTTGTTGTTCATTTCGTGATTACCACACCTTATCTAATGTCTGGGTGTTTTTTCTTCTGTTTTTGATCATATATTTGGTCAGAAGTAGATACCTTAGCAGCAGAAACTCTAGATATTATCTGCCTGGATTTGGATCCCAGCTCTTACCAGTTGTGTGACTGTGGGAAAGTTACCTGACTTCCTGGTGCCTCAACTTTCTCACCTGTAAGGTGGGACTGATGATAGCACCTACCTTACATAAAACTAACGTAAGGGTGAAATGAGTTAGAACATGTAAAGTGATTTGAATACTTTTGATCAGTGCCTGCACAGAACGAGTGCTTATGTCATTAAAATGTTTTGATACTGGGAGAGGATTTTGAATATGGGATATTAATTATCCATCAGTTATCCTGGTCTGCTGCTTGACGTAAAAATCCTTCCACTCTATCAGCACCGACCTCTACTTGATATACAAGTCCTGTCTTTGCTTCTTTATAAATTCTGGCCTGTCCTGGCCTTCCTGCTTCTCCACTCCAGACTCTGAATTGGTTTTCCTGTCTCTAGTCTTCTCAACCTTCTGCCCCCAGTCCATCGTCCACTCTGCCTCAAAGAGCTCAGTCAGTCACATAGGATCACACCACACTCCCTCCCATCACGGCCCTACAGGGTTAGGGGAGGTATTCTGTATCCATCATGCTCTGATTCCTCTTGTCCCTCTCAGCTCCTGACTTGAACCCCTGGCAATCACCTGCCTGTCCTCATAAATTCCAGGAATATCTCTTCAGGTTCTAAAACCCAATTCAGATGTCCACTGCCCTGTCCAGCCTTCCATGCCCTTTGGGTAGGACTCATCTTGCTCTCCTCCATAGGACTCCCTTGTCCCTTTGTGCTTACCCGGCTGTTGTAGCCCCTCCTTTAATCCTGTCTCTTTTCACCACTAACCTAGAGGGGTTGCAAGGGCAGCAAAGCCCATGCTTTCTTCATGTGTGTACCCCTAGCCCTGGCACAGTGACTGTCTGAATTATTAGAGAGGTTATTTTCTAAGACTATTCCGTACCACTATTGCTCTGAGGGAGCTAATTCTTACATTTTCCTTTCTATTCCCTGCAGCTCTTTGATGTCGATGAAGACGGCTACATATCCGAGCAAGAGTTTTCTACCATCCTGCAGGCTGCCCTTGGAGTACCTGATCTTGATGTTTCCGGTCTCTTCAAGGAAATAGCCCATGGGGATTCCGTGTCCTTTGGTGAGTGAGCACTTGGGTTCCTCCTTCAGCTTCCAAGGAGGGCATCAGACTATAGATCGACCCTCACACAGAGTGTCGTTGCCCTCTACTAATTATATTAACAATAGAAATAGTAGTAATCATGATGATGAGAGTAATAATAGTCGTGGTGGTGTAAGGGTGGGAGCTAGTTATTGAGGGCTTACCATATGCTAAGTGCTCTTCTAAACATTTCATAGACTTGACTCATTTATTCTTTACAGCAAGCCAATTTGATCGGTACTTTGAAGTATCCTTATTTTACTGAGATGCAAGGAATTTCAGTAACTTACGTAAGCTCTTCCAGCTGGAGAATGTCAGAGGCAGGACCATGTGGCTTTGCAGCCTGCACCGTGCACCTCCACACCTTAGCTGCTCTCAGATCTCTCAGAGCTGCTGCCACTCCTTTCTCCTGTCACCGTGGCCAAGCAAAAATGAAGCAAGTTAACCCACCTGGGTTGTGACCGCACTAGAAACCTGGGCTGAGACACCAACACTAATAGTGGTAGCTAAGCCATCGTTTGGTGCTGACTGTTAGCAGCTTAAGTAAGCTTTTGCGTTAAATGTCTCGTGTCATGTTGATGGCACCCCTGTGACAGGGGGCCTATCGTGGAGGAAGACCTTGTGGCCACATGGAAGGCTCATCCATCAGTGACCGACCTTTCTCGCAGTGGCTGAAGTCCACATATCAGAACAAGTCCCATAGGGCTGAAGGATGGTGCCTCAGTTTCCACAGATTTCACAATGCAGTTGTTGAGAAACACAGGGCAGCAGAGAGACCTAGGTGATTGATTCCCTGCCTCAGCTTTGATGTGGTCACAGATGGAGGTCGGCGTATCTTCCCTAATGGTCTCCCTTAGGCTGGAAGAGGCTTCCTCTTGAATATCTTTTTCCTTATGGTGTTCAAAGAGTTTGAGCTTATTAAGTTTTATGGGATGGGGGAATTAGATCACGTACTTCTCTTACTCTGTTTTTAATTACTGTCATTTTGGCTGCCCTTTATTCTATTTTAGGTAATTAAGTGCCTAGAGCACTTACTCTATTGAGTTCACTTAAGAAAGACAGGAAGATACAGAGGAAGGGAGAGAGGGAGGGAGGAAGAAGGGAAGGAGGGAAGGAGGGAAGGAAGCAAGGGAAAATGGAGAACTAAATACTGAGATATCACTTACGACTCATAACCCCATGTGTACTAATTCTCCAACCAGTTTTCTTTCTTAAGTAAGATTCTCTATTACTCTGAACTACCAAACTTTGAAAAGCTATTTGGAATAATTACGTCAATAGAAGATAATGCTAAAAATTATTTGTAGGGAATAATATTTTTGCCTGTCAATTTTAATAATTTTTTAGGGGAAATCTTTGTTTTTGGAGTTCAACCTTTTTTCCCCCCATAATATATAGAATTGCTCCTTGTTCCCAATATTATACAAATCTACTTTTTTTTTTTTTTGCAGGAATGTTTGAGCTATTTAAGTATGACTTTATTAAAAAAGAGGTATTGAAGTGTATCATAAATGTGACCATTTAAATTGTTTTCATTCTTGGTTTTCCATTAGCCAAATTCATGCCCAAATTCCACTTATAACCACGTCATAGCATTTCTTGTAGAAATGAATTACTCTTTAATGCCACTGACATCCCCAAAGAGGACAGAGCACAGATCTTGAAATTACAGCTTTTGTTTTCAGTAGATCAACTCTCATGCTCACTTATCCTAGAAGGCACTTAAGTTCTCTGTGTCTCTCCATCATTGAAACAGACTCATGCAGATGAACCTTTATTTGGGGTGTTAAGAAAACAATTCATAACTTGCCTGATTTGGAAATATGCAGTTGTCTAGTAATGCAAAATAATGTTACAGTTGCAAAGAATGATGTGGGCTCAGTCTGGTGACTTTCCCATCACTAAGACCCGTTTTTATCTTCAAGAGTTTTAGGTAGTCTGATGCGCAATGACTCTTGGTTAACAGACGATTTTAAGAAAATAAATGGATAGAAATAGGATATTCGGTTAAAATCCTTTTATTATAGACCTAAATAGCAAGCTGATTCAAAGACCAGGCTCCCTTTGCTCTATTAGGTCAGTAAGTTTTCTCTACCTAAACAGAAGAGGATAGAGCAGGGGCGTCCAAACTTTTTTCAACGTTTTTTACCAAGGGCCATATGCGGTAAAATACACAAACAACCGGGCCACTCACTCAAGGTGAAATACGTATTGCCTCACCTGGTTTATTTAAGTAAACTAAATATATTTTTGGAATTTGCTGTGGGCCAATAAAAAATGGATTGCGGACCGCAGTTGCCTCAGTTTGGACACCCCTGGGCTAGAGGAAGTTTTTTAATTGAGGGTAGCATCACGTTTCAGCAATTGCGGGTCATTGGAGGCTTGCAGTTCAAACTCTGATGGTTAACTTAGTAAGCCTTCTGTACCTCTACCTCAGTTCCTAAACCTAAGACACCTGAGATAAAAAGAGGTCTGCTACTCAGAAGTCTTGTGATATGATTGGTATGTATTATACACTCTGCTGGTCTTTATGGACCGTAAGTCAGGGCTCGGCTTTTCAACACTATCTATTTCTATACCAGAATTAAGGGTTGCAATAGTTTTAAAACCCAGTAATGAAAAGTCCTGGGTAATTGAATTTTTAAAACTTTTTTTTATTATTATTACAAAAAAGTAACAAAGATACAGAAAACTGAATAAGATCTAAACAGAGGGCATAATGAAGTCTTATAAAGTGAACACTTATGTCACTACTGCTTCAGGCCAAGATATCAAGCTTTTCAAGAACTCTGGGTTACACCTGGGGGCCCCTTCCCAGCTCTAACCCCTTCCTCTCCCTTACAGTAGGGGCACTGCTGACCTGACCCAGAAAAGAGTCTCTATCCGGCTTCCCCTTAGCCTTTCACCACAAAAGGAGGCATCTTTACTTGTTATATTTTAGTTTTGCCTACAGTTTTGAAATCAATATCATGCACTCAATACAGTAGGTGCGATTTTCGTATCTGGCTTTTTTCATTCAGCCTTATGGCTTTAAGATCCAGCTGCATTGTGACAGCACAGCTATTGCCGTATAGCATTATGTGCCATGAATATGCCACGGTTTATTTATCCATTTCTACCGCTGACACATGTGAGCTGTTGCCATTTTTTACTTATTAGGAGTAATATTGGCCTGAACGTTCTCATCCATGTCTCCCACAATACAATATGCGCAAATTTCTCCAGGTTATACACGTTGGAACAGAATTAGTGGGTCACAGAACATGCGTATCTTCAACTTGGCTAGATCATGGAAAAACTATCTTCCAAAGTCATTGTACAAATTTATAAGGGTTGAGTAATAGCGTTTGCAATCATTATGTTATTAAAGTCACATGTTACTCTGTCTCATTGCCAAAAGAAGATTCAACTCAATTGACTGGATTTTGTTTTGTCTCTTCTTCTAGAGGAATTTAGAAGTTTTGCCCTAAAGCACCCAGAATATGCTAAGATATTTACGACATACTTAGACCTCCAGACGTGCTATGTGTTTTCATTACCAGAAAAAAGCCAGCCATCTCCCTCCAGTGCAAGTAATAAAGTCAGTCCTGAAAATCGTGATGAGAGTACCTCAGACAAAAAAGATGACTGAAAGCGTGTATTCCCAGTAAGGAAAACGCAGTGGCCTTTACTTGAAATTGTAAAGTCACTTATCGATAGTATTGTAAGTATGATGACTGAGTAATGACGATGTTTAAAATGGAAAGCTTTTTAGTAAATACGATAGATTTTATTAAGATGCTTTCATTCACATGTGTAGAGCGAGTAATAGTAATATTTTTTTCTTTCCTGTTACATTTGTGCTGAACTGATTGGTTTACTGATGATAAATGTTTTTATGGATTTTCCAGTTTAATCTGCATACCCAAATGAATGCAATAGTCTCACTTACTTCCTGATAAGCATTAATCAACACTGTAGAGTTTAAAAAAATGCAAACATTCTTTAATCTACTTTCCTCTAAGGAAATAAAGTAATAGTGTGTTATCTCTGGTCCCTTTCTATTCTGGAAATAAGAATGAAGAGCCTGAGAAACGAGGCATAATTTTACACTTTTAACGTCACAGATTCATTTTTTTCCATTTCAATTTCAGTTTCTTGACTATGGATGGGTTGGAAGGGAGAGCTCCATTAACCAGATGAGACTTCCTGAAAACTCCTAATCTCTTTAGTATGCATCCCTATTGTAGATTTCCTTAACCACCTGATGAGGAAATCATACCTTTTTGCTTGATGTTTTACAGACAACGGCTATGGCGAGAGGCTAACATCGATTGCCTAATAAGACAATGAATTGTTTGCCCCAGAGTTTCGTTTAATTTGAGTTGGATAGTTCAGAATGTAGTTCTTGCCTAATAAATGAATCAGATTTGCCCTAGTGGTGTAATATTAGAAGTAATATATTTTGCCATCCACGTGGGACTTTTATTTTGTTAAGTGTCCTCTCAAATTTTAGAGCTTGTCTGAAATATCTGCAGAGAAAGCACAAAAGGTTCCAAAGTATCACCCAAAGCTAGGGAATCCCAAATCCGACTTAATTAATGCAATCCCACACTTTAACCCCCTGGCAGGAGTCCAACGGTGACATTTACCCTTTAGGTTAAGCAATCATTTCCCTCAAATGCCTTTTCTACTGGATGTTATGCATGTGAGCATATTGTCAATATTGTTTATGTTTGAAATTTTGAACCAAGAACCAATTTTTTAATATAATGTACAAAAATAGTTGATTCAAATTCTGAATTCAGTCTTTGAATTTAAACTCTTTGTTTTGGTTACTGTTTTTGAATACAATGGTGATGCACCGCAAGCTGGTGTTTTAAGGCCATTTTTGAAGTTTTTGAAAGTCTCATAAGAGGTGTTGGAGTTCATATACAAGAGTCATGATTGCAAACTAGTTCTGCATATTAAGCACTTAGTGTTCTAATTTAATGAGCAAATATGTATTTGGATAATTACTTGCTAAAAACTTTATGTAAGTATACATAATTGTTTGCTTTTTCTATAAGGCTATTTAGACAAAGCATTGAATGAGCTGAAAACAATTGCTTACGTAAGTAGGAAAGTACATGTTTACAATAGTGTCTGTCATGTGCAATTGAATGTATGTAATACTCAGGTACCATGATTGTCTTTTATCATAGAAAAGCCACATGTTAATCCTATTAGTCATGAAAATAGCATTGAAGATTAAAAACTTTCTATGAAGCTCTTGAAAGTGATCCCATTGTTTTCTTGTTTTAAAATAATATTTTATGCTCTTTAATCCGATTTCTGCCAATGTAATATTCCTATTTTATTATGTTACTGAATAAACAGAATTGCTACATAAAATTCTTGGCAATTAAAAAATTCTGGTTTTGCCATTTTGTCTCAAATGTAATATACCTTTTTAATATCATGGTTTGAATTTGTTTGCATATTTATGAATATGATTAATCATTTTTGTTTGCATTTAAGCTTTATGAAATGTCAGACATGATTTTACTCTAATGAAAAACTCAGATTTTAGCTAAAGTTGCAATACTTAGTATTTATAAAGTAGCTGACTTTTCACTGGTGGGGTGAACGTAATAACACAAGTCATGATCCTCAGTGTCACTACAGATGAGGCCACTACTTTTATGCCGTCGTAACAAAGGTTTCCTTCAAAGAGGCTTTTCTCCTCTTAGGGTTTAAAGTAAAGAATTGAATTTCGTTAAATCAGTTAAATGTGGTTTTATATAATAATCAGGAAAAATAGATTACTCTTTGAAACGAGAAATACTAGATCCTAAAAACCTATAAACCTTAAACATTTCCATCAGAACAGTTCTATTGGGGCATACTGACATCCTGAATGCTTACAGACCAAGTTGCTTGCGTTACGTAACATATGTAATTCTCTCCCACTGCTTTTAGAGTTCTGGAAGGCTGAGTGTGATAGCTCGTAGTGGTACCTGTCAAGGATGTTTAAAAGAGACCACCTCCCTTTTAGAAGACACGCGGTCTGCTCTCAGCGTGAGGCGTAGCACTGCAGGTATCGGATTCCCAGACTTGGGACCTCCCCCGTCATACTGCCACCAATGCAAGGCGGTTAACTGACTACAAATGATTGATACTCCAAGGTTGGGGCATTGACTGTATTGGAACATGTGTGCTTCTTATCCCAGAGGTGCTTGTGTGTGCGTTTTTATATAGCGATCACTAAAGAGGATAAAAAGATACAAGGAAGAAACCCTTCCTAGGAAAGCAGACATATTTACAATCTTTTTTTTCTTTTCTGTTCACTTGGATAAACTTTTCAATTTTGGGGGAGAAATTGTTAGACCAGGGTATTAGTCAGTATGATGTTGTGGCTTCATAGAGGTGAAGGCCCTCACAAACTTCCTGATATACTGGGGGTGCCAAAAAAATGTAAGCAAGGGGACACTTTGTCAGCGTTGCTCAAACAGCAGTTCGCCGCCATCAGAAGTGTCTGGATGCTGATGGTAACCTCTTTGAGCCCCTCTTGTAATTGCAGTCAAACGTGATTTGTATTCATCTTTTGTTATCGGTATATACTGAGTATTACAATTTTCATACAGTTTTCCTTTCTTAAAATGTGTATACATTTTTTGGCACCCTCTGTATATTCAATATACATGTTATAAACTAGTAAATAGTGTAATAACCTGAAAAGCTTTTGCTCTTTTCACCCCATTTAATGTAACTGTTTTCTCTAGGTCATCATTCTTTCCCAACGGAATTCTCAAGTGTCTGCGTAAGGACCAGCATGTCTAACAAATTGTTTCCATTACATTTTGACGCCCAGCTTGCTATACTTTTTTCTAACATGTTAACTGTTATCATTCTTATGAAATAATCTACGTACATTAGAAAAGATAAAAAGTAGAGAAAAGAATAAACAGGAAAAAATCAAGTTTACTTCTACTACCCCAAATCAACTATTACTAATTTTCTGACATATTTTATTTTGCCCTTTTTTCGTGATAGTCTTACATTGTCAACATAACAATGTGTATGGTATTTTATATCCTACTCTTTCACTTGCAATATAGCATTTTCCAATGTCATGAAAATTCTCTGTAAATGTAAATTTTACAAAGTATATCTAATATCCATTCAGATAGCTATAACATAATATGTGTTATCAGTCTTCTAATATTGAACATGGGAGTTTGGTTCTCATTTTGGAACTATGAAAAATATCCAACTCAATACTCCATAATAGTTCACAATTACAAATAGTTTGCTCAGGGACTTATGTATACTTTCTGAATTCCAAAATGAAAAATTCACTGAACATTTTATAATTATTAAAATTTGTTTCAAACTCATTTTATTACAGGAAAAAAAATTGATAGTATCTTAGATTATATACAGTCTAGTAATTTTAACTTCAGGTAGTGGTTAACAGGTTCAGTCTCTTAAAGGTAAGTAGAGTTCATGTTTTTAAGACTATTTTTCCCTTTGTAAAAGTAACAGACTTACTAATTATTACAATCAGCGATAAGAATAATGGTGAAAACAATAGCTACCAATTTGGTCTGCTTACTATTTATCAGCATTGTGCTAAGGGATTTACAGGCATCGACTCATTTAAACACTCAAGTATAGGTATCGTTGCCCCTAGTTTTTGGTAAACAAAACTTAGAACCGTCTCCAAGTCACTCAGTAAGTGGCACAGCTTGGAATTAAACCTGATTTCATCTGATTCCAAAGTCCACGCTTCTAATCATTTATATAAAGCAACACAGCTGCCTGATCTATAGTTTATAGATTTAGCATTTGCCATATATATTCCAACTTGTGGGTTCTGGACATCAGATTTCTGCCTGTTGTGGAGCACCCCATTTCCTGCTCTCCCCTCTTATGCTTTTGCCCTCTTATAAGTTCTCTTGCCGTACAGAAAACACAGTGATCGTTTCAAAGCATAACGCAGATATCACTTCTCCAGTTTAGTTTTTTTCCAAGGCTACCCAGTGCAATTTGGAGAAAATCCCAAATACCCTACAAGGCCCTCTGTGGTCAGGCCCCTTCCTGCAATCTAGGTCCCAACCATCTCCAGTCTCCTCCCTCACCTAACTCCCACCACCCAATCTTCCCTTTCCTCAAACTGACTAAACCACCCTCCAGCCCCGGGGTCTTTGGACTGCTGTTCCCTCTGGTGTGAGTCTTCTTTCCCAAAGATTGTCACCTGGCTTTCTCTTCTTCATTCACACTCAAAAAACAAATCTAAACAGAAAAGCTTCATCGATATATGATTCACATACCATGCAAAATGCAGTGCTTTTTTTTTTTTTTTTTTAGCATATTCACAGTTGTGCAACCATTGCATCTTTTTTGTTTTTTTACTTCTTTCAGATTTTAAACCAAATGTCATATTATCAGATAGGAATCCCTCATCACCTAATCACCTAATCAGAAAAGCCCACTCTCTCTACAGACATGCTCAATTGCATTACCCTTTTAATTGCATTTAAATTTCTGTGAAATTATTTGTTTATATATTTATTGTCTGTTATTCCTAGCACGGAGTAGGTATGCCTGACATAGAGTAAGCGCTGAGTAATTGATGGATGAATGAATAGCGTTATCTTTCACTTGCTGGGCCTTGCATTGTATGAGAATGGAACTCATCTTTACAGCAAACTTGAAAACCTGGCATTAGGATCCCTAAAACCTGCTTAGAAATTAAGGCTCAGAGAGGTTTCCTCGCTTGCCTCAGAGTTACGTAACTGGTGAGTACCACGGCTAGATTTCAAGCCCAAGGCTGTCTGGCTGTAAATGTGGGGACTTTTTTTAAGCCAAGGTAATTTGAACCCATAAAATAACTAAGGAATTGTACGAAAGGCTTCGGGTTCCAGAAACATGGAAACTCAATAATCTGAGAACCCTCTGGGCCACAAAACCCCTAGAATGCTGAACAAAATATCACAAACATATTTAAAATGCATAGCTAAGCATGTAAAATACTAAGGGAAATCCTCAAAGTCCAAAAATGAAAGGGGAGCTGAAAACCAGAACTGAAGGCACCAAAGTTACAGTTGACCTGTGGACACTGGTCAATCTCTGTAACAAAGAGGTTTATTTAGTATTTTGTGGCCATGGGAGACAGAAGACAAGGTTTGAATGTGAGGTGGGGGCTTGGAACTGACATCTCAGAGGGGGAAAAACAGACATTTCAAGGACTGCGATCTCAGTAAAAGAATGAACTAGAAACATTCTTCTTCTGGAAAAGGAAGACGATGAAGACAGTTTTCTGTCTTGGCTTGAGTTCTAGGTTGAGGGGGGAAAACAATCTCCCTCTGATCTTTTCTTTTTTTTTTTTAAATTTCAATTCTTGGAAATGTTTTAAGACTCATTGTATGGCCTGCCCTGTGGTATATCTTGGTGAATGGTCCACGTGTACTTGGAAGAAATGTGTATTCTGCAATTGTTGGGTGTAGTGTTCTATAAATGTAAGTTAGAGCACATTAGGTGATAGTGATGTCACTACATCTCTACTGATTTCTTTTTTCCTACTTGTTCTATTAATTACTGAAAGAGGGATGTTGAAATCTCCAACTATAACTGTGGTTTTATCAACTCAGGTTTTCAGAAGCTCTGCCATGAGGTTCATGATCATTTTTGATTGTTACGTCATTTTGATGAACGGACCCTTTTATCATTATGGATATTCCTCTTTAATTGTGGAGATGCTCCTTGTCCTGTTGTTAACATAGGCACGCTAACCATGCCAGCGTTCTTATGAGTAGTGTTTACGTAGTGTATCTTTTTCATCCTTTTTCTTTTAACTTCTCTGTTTCTTTATTTTAAATATGCACCTCTTAAATTAGTACTTCGTGGTCCTTTTGGGTCTTGCTTTTTTATCTTGTTTGACAATTTCTGTCTTTTAATTGGAGCATTTGGTCCACTCCCATTTAATGTAATTATGGATATGATTGGGCTTGAGTCTACAGTCTTGATTCTTGTTGTATTTGATCTTTTCTCCTCTTTTCCTGACTTATTTTGGATTAAACAATTTTTTTTTAGTATTTTATCATTTATATTTTCTTTTGGCTTATTAGCTATACCTATTTACTTACTTTTAGTGATTTCTCAGAGCTTACTATATATCTTTTCATTTAATATAGTCTACTTTCAAATAATAGTGAACTTTTTCCTTTATAACATAGGGACCTTACCACAATATACTTCCATTTTACCCCATCCCATCACTTGTGCTGTTGTCATGTATCGTCTATGTGTTTTAAACTCCACAGATGTTTTTATCATTTTTTTTCTGAACAGTCAAGTAAAATTTGAGAAAAAAAGATCTGTTTGTTTACATTTTTCCTGTTTCTTTCACTCTTCATTTCTTTGGGTTAATTCCACCTTTCCGACATTTTTATTCAGCATGAAGAATGTCCTTGAATATTTCTTGTAGTGCAAGCATCCTGACAATAAATTCTTTCAGCTTTCTTTTGCCTAAATATATATTTTTTGTTGAGGAGTTTTTTGCCGGATACAGAATTCCAGCAAAATTGACTTTTTCCTTTCAGTACTTTTATTGTCCCTGTGAGAAGTTAGAAATAATTCTCTTCATAGTTCTCTTGTATATAGTGTATTTTTTTTTATCATCTGGCTACTTTTAACGTTTTTTTTCTTTATTACTAGTGCTAAGAAATTTTATTATGATTTGCCTTGGCATGATTTTCTTTATGTTTATCCTTTTGGGGTTCATAAACTTCTTTGATCTGTAGGTTTAGAGTTTTCATCAAATTTGTAAGCTTTTCAGGCATTATATCTTTATATAATTGTTCTGCCCCTGATCTTTCTTTGTTGTCCCTCCATTTACACATATGTTAGACTACTTGGATAATCTCACAGGCCACTGTCTCTATTGATTTTTTCTCAGTTTTCCTTCCTCTGTGTCTTTCAGTTTGATCACTTCTGTTGCGCTTTCTTGAAGTTCAACTGATTGTTTCTTCTGCAATGTCTAATCTGCACTGTAAATATTTCACTTCAGACACTATCTTTTGCTTCTAGAATTTTCATTTAGGTGTTTTCATACTTTCTCTTTGGCTAATAAGAAATCCCTCTGTATTCCCTCAGTATGTTCACATATTCTTTAACATTCTGGAATATATTTGTAATAGTAGTTTTAAGGTCCTCGTTTCATGTTTCATCATCTCTGTCATTCTTGGATCTATTTGTACTGACTGATTCTTTTCTGAGTAATGGGTCATATTTTCCTTCTTCTTCACATGTTTTATACAAATTATTTTGTATACAAATCTGTACAAATTATTTATACAAATAGTTTGTATTATATTCTGGATGTTATAGGTACCACTTTATTGAGTGTCTGGATTTGTCTGTCATTCTTAATAGAGTGTTGACTGTTGTTCTGCCAGGTGGTTGTCACATGAACTTTGACCTAAACCTCACCTACCCTATACTAAAATTAACTGAAAATGATCAGAGATTTAAATATAAAATTCAAAACTATAAAAATTTCAGAGACAAATATATGAGAAAATCTTTGAGTTCTATGTGTAGGCAAAGAGGTTTTAGACTTAGCATAGACATCAAAAGTATAATTTCATAAAGCAAAAATTGATCAATTGGATATCATCTAAATTAAACTCTTTTTCTCTGTGAAATACCCTGTTAAGAAGATGGAAAGAAAATATTTGCAAATCACACATCTAACAAAGAAGAATCTATAATACATAAAGAACTCCCAAAACCCAACAGTAAAAACAAATACAACAATCTAATTAGAATATGGTCAAAAGACATGAATAGCTATTTCTCCAAAAAAGATATATAGATGGCTAAAAGCTTATGAAAAGATGTTCAACATTATTAGTCATTAGGAAAATGCAATTTAAAACCACATCTATCAGAATGGCTGCAATAAAAAATAGTGACAACACTAAATACTGGCCAGGATGTGGAGAAACTAGACCACTCACACATTGCTGGTGTGAATGAAAACTGGTACAGCTGCTGTGGGAAAAGAAACATGCAATACTCTGTGGCCCAGCAATTGCATTTCTGGGCATGTATCCCAGAGAAATGAAAGCATATGTTCACACAAAGATGTACACATAAATGTTTATAACAGCATTACTCATAACAACAAAAAAGCTGGAAATAACCCAGACGTCCATCAGTGAGTGAATGGAGAAACACACTGTGGTACATCAACATCATGGAATAAAAAGGAACAAACTCTGGATACAATGAGTAACCTGGATGAATCTCCAGAGAATTATGCTGCGTGAAAAGAACCAATCCCCAAAAAGGTACCTACAATATGATTTCATGTATACGACATTCTTGAAACGACAAATTGTAGACATGGAGGTTGTCAGAGGTTAAGGGGGATGTGAGAATGGAACAGAAGTAGGAGTGGCTAATCTCTAATAAGAGCAAAATGAGCAATCCTTGTTGTGATGGAAATGTTCTGTATCTGACTGTATCAGTGTTATCATCCTGGCTATGAAGCTGTACGATAGTTTTGCAACCTCTAGGAAACCTCTAGGAAAATTAAGAGAAAAACAATTGTAGAATTCTAAAAGTGGGCACAAATACATATAGAGAAAGAATTTTAAAATCACAAGAAAATATGATGAAACATATGTAAATATATCTGACAATTTAAATCAAATGAATATTTGAAAGAAAACTAACAAATCTAAGAAGAAAGAGAAATCCTGAAATTCTCTATATTCGTCATAAAAATTTAATTAGTAGTTTAAAATCAAGCCTCCCAAAGTGACCTCCAGATGGTGTTATAGACTAGTTTTGAACATTGAAGAAATAGATAATCCCAATATTATACATATCTGACAGAGAAAAATAACTTTGATACCAAAATCCAAAAAGGGCAATATGACAATGATCAGTAACTATTGTACTTCATTTATAAATATAGATTCGATTGCCAAATCCAATCAAACAATGCATTAAAAATTCAATCATGATCAAGTAGATTTATTCCGGGAATGCAAGGATGGTTTAATATTAGGTAATATTTTTGTGTAATTAAATTTATACTGTATTAGTTTCCTATCTGTAACAAATTGCCACAAACTTAGTAGCTTAAACAATTTAAGTGTATTGTTTCATTCTGGAGGTCACTGGGTCTCTCACTGGCCTGAAATCAACATGTCAGCAAGGCTGCATTTGTTCCTTTAGAGGCTTTCGAGGAAAATCTGTTTTCTTGCCTTTTGCAGCTTCTAGAGGCTACCAACATTCTGTCAATCCTAGCAAAGACAGAATTTTTCTTACATCCCATCATTCGGACCTCGTCTTCCTCCGTTTTCCACTTTCAATGGTGCATTGGGTAATCCAGGATAATCTATTTATTTTAAGATCAATTGATTAGTACCTTTAATCCCATCTGCAATCTTAATTCCCCATTGCCATGTAAGACAACATTTGTCATGTTTTCCCTTCTCTTGAGCAAATACCTAGCGGTAGACTTACTAGGTCATTGAGTAGCTGTAGGTTTAGTTTTATAAGAAACTGCAAAACATTTTCCCCACCTACCTGTACCAATTTGCATTCCCATCAGCAATGGAGGAGAGTGCAGATTGCTCTACCACCAGGGCCTTTGGAGAGAGCTGAGGAGACATGAGATGGGAGAGGGCTGAGGACACATAAACGTAGAAGTGCTGATATGACCTTGAATGGAGACCGCTTCGCTCTGACCCTCATGGGGCAGCCCTTGAGCCACATCAAAGGCCAAGGCTTCCTCAGCCATTGTCTGTGCGTTTATGGATTTGTTCCTGCGGAGGTCACCCAGCCCCAGGGCATTGACAACAATGACGCAAGGCTCCCTGGGTGGGGTCGGCACCCACAGGGGAGATTGAATGTTCTGGGGATGAGAGGAAAAGCCTTGTTTATTTCTGGAGAGCTTGATTGCCAGGCTGGTGGCCAGGGCTTCCGGGCACATTTGGCAGGGGTAGGGGTGGGGCAGTGCGGGGAGGACTGCAGCACGTTGCAGAAGAGGCTACAGAGGGTGACAGCACTGGAAAGAATCCAGGAGGTGCCCATCCTAGAGTTCAAGACTTCCCCATCACACCCTCCATTTTTGCCTCAGTTCACCTTCCTCTAAGGGAACCTGTAAAGCAGAGAAAAGAATGTCAGGGTCAGGATACAGGGTCTTGTCCCTCTGTTCATCCAGTGACTTATTGTCACATCCCTTACCCTCCCTGGGACTCAGTTTCCTCATCTGTATAATGGGGATATTAATTCATCTACATACTGTTCACTGAGATTTTCTGAGTCAGTTTAGACCAAACTCATATGTGTGTGTGTGAGAGAGAGAGAGAGAGAGAGAGAGAGAGAGAGAGAGAGAGAGAGAGATTGGCCCTTCACAGCTGTCCTTCTATATATCATGCCCAACTATTGAGACACCTTCAGAGTCTGGCATCACTGCCACATCTGATTTCATCCTCAGCTGCAGCATGGAGTACGTGGGCTCAGACTCACCTTTGCAGGCAGTGCTTGACCTCAAGAGGGCGCAGTGTACCTTTCTGCTTTCTGCTCCCAGCCTCCTGGTCTGTGTGCAGCCTGAAAATGCCTGTAAGTTGATGCCCTTAGACTTAGCCCCCAACCAATCTGGGGTAGGGGCTGCCGGACAAATATCCTGCCTTCTGTCCATCAGGGGTCCATGTTGGGAGGCAATCTGTACAGGGAGCATCTCTGAGGAACCCCAGAATTGAGCACAACACTGAAAACACCAGTTTGTTGGCCTTTCCTCCTTCCCCAGATCACTCGTCCTGTTCCTTCACTCCTGCTTCCTGGGGTCACCTCCCCAGTAAAACCGCTTGTGTCCAAATTGTCATCACAGGCTAGCAAATAAAAACTCTGATACCAGTTTAAGAAACTGATATCAGTTTAAGATTTTATCGTCTGGAACTATTCAAAACCCATGTCTGTTAGGAGGCTTGGAGCCACAGTCCTTCTGATAAGCCCCGAGACCTGCTCCCACAGCCAACAACTCCATCCTGCTGGCCACCTGTCACCTCTCCCTCTGGGCCACTGCCCCAGCGTCTTCATCCCTTGGGGCTGCTGCCCTGTCTCGAGGCTACTTTGCCCAGGAATGGCCACTATTTCCTGGTTCCTGGAAGCACGGTTCATGCCCAGACCCAGGACTTAACAAAAAGGTTCAGAGGGTTCGAGGCCCTTGGAGGGAATTAGATTTGCTGAAAACATACATATACACGCATGAAGGGCACTCGCGAGGTCCTTCTGCCCTTCCTGACCCTCTTTCTCAGCGTAGGTGCTGGCAGTCAGTGCACTGCAGCATGGGGGCCTCTCTCCCTCTGAGGGGAGGCCCTGCAACTCCCCACTCTGTCTAGGAGCCTAGAGGGGAAGAGCCGCACCGCCTCCCCAGTTGAAAGCCACCACCATTCCTCTCCCTGGGTGGTCGATGGGAGTAGCCTCTTCAGGGGTGAGTCCTTCACTACGCCTCACGGCCTGGGCAAGACCACCCCATGAGTCCCCACATATTCCCCTAAATGTGGCTCTTCCATCCCAGATAAGGCTGGGGAGCGGGCACCAAGCCACATTCAGTTTCTTCTATAGCCCCGTCCTTCTGCTTGAGGGAGAGAAGAGAGTTCTGCTTGCCCTTGATGTGTGTGTTGGGGAAGGCAACGCTTTCTGGTCTTGTAATCTGTTGTGAGCAAATACCTAAAAGCAAAAGAGCCAATAACTTCTCTTTTTTCCATATTTAGGGGGAAAACGATCATTCCATCAGGGCAGGGTCTTGCCAAGAGACACCATTTGTGTTAACGTCTCTCAGCCTGCAGCCTCGGTGTTTGGGTTTCTTCAGTGGTTCACCCCAAGAACAACGGGTGGGGACTCACTTGCCAGCTATAAGGTTGTTGGCCAAGTGCTACCTCTTAGAGCCAAGAGTGCGTTTGGCCCAAGAAAAATGCCAGCTGCAGCCTCCTCAGCTCACAAACACTGCTGCTGGCCCTCAAATGGTGGAGGTCACACCGAGTGACACACCTTCCACCTCTGGCAGCACCAAGAAACCACTCAGATGAGTTGGTCTCCAGCCCCTGGCTCATGTCTTGTTTGTAAAGTGGAGAAACTGCCTGTTGCCAGGTACTCGCAGGGTTTGGTCTGGGTGCCCTGGGGGTGGCTAGGGAACACCTGGCAACGCTCACGTAGGTAGGAGTTCAGACAGAGGGCTACTGATGTCCAGGGAGGTGGGTGTGGCTGGAAAGCCCTGCGTGCTCACATAGAGGCAAAGCGATATAACACTTTCCCAGACAGCTCCCCCATCACGGGGGCAATGCTGGTGCCCAGGGCAGGGCTTGCAAACTCCCCAACATCACAGAGGTCAGCAGAAAGGTTAAGTCAGACCAATGAGAAGTGAGGCATTTGGAGAGCCCCAGCCCTCTCCAAAACTCAGGGTGGCCAGAGAGAGCACCCGATGCTTTATGAGAAGGCTGAAACTCAGAACTGTATGTGAAACTTGCTGATTTGTAAGGCGGTGGGTGGGTTACATAAAACACTGAGGCCTCGAGCTAGCCCGCAAGGCATTGGTTGGTGATGCCCTGTGACGGAGGCAACTCCTTGCACCAGCCATGCTGACATCTGGCTGTGCGATGCCACCGTTGCTTTAGTGATCTCTCGGGCACCTTCCTGAGTGATCATGAGTGATTAGGGCCTGTCCCTGGTCAAGAGAATGGGTGGGCCCCTCGGGGGTGATGAGGCAGTGCAAATATTTGTGTTTCACCAGGATGCAATCGGCACTAAGTGGATCAGCGAAACCTGAGGAAGCAGTGGCTGAGGAGGAGAAAGTAAGGTGTCCCTGTGTCCTCTTAAGCAATTAGCTTTGATTCCCTGGCAGCTGCTGAATTCCAAAGTCAATTGCAGGAGTTTTGATTTGGAATCAGTCTCTAAAGACACTTAAAGGTATCTGTGACAGAGAAAGGAAAACCCAACATGGGTGGGTAGTGATGGGGGATTTTCCTCGAGGGAAAGTTTCAGGGTTGTTTCATAGAAGGAGAGATCAACTTCTCTGTGTGGGTCCAAGGGCTAAACCCAGGGCCAGCAGGTTGAAACTATAGGGAGACAGCTTGACCTAAAGGGCTGCCTACTCAATAGACAGGTCTAAAGGTGGAGTCCATGCCTTTGGAAGAAGTGAGCACTCCATCATAGGGGGCATTCAAGCCATGTTAAATGGCTACTGTTTGTGGATGACAGGGTGGAGAGAAGGGCTAATTGGACAATCTCTCGACTCTGTCCAGAAATTTTGTGATTTAATTATCACAGCTTCTGATGTTCATTTGACCAGTTTGGCCGGGGGAGAAGAGGATTCAGAATTCTCTGTCCACTCTAGAGGTACTTGGAGCTCTCAGCACAGAATGAAACATGACCAGTGGAAGGTAACCAGAATTCTGGTACTTTAGAGGCGAAGGTAGCAGGGCATCCTCAACATTGGCTTAATTTGTAGCTGCTCAGAAGAGTTCAAGTGCAAGCAATGCTTTTGAGAAACAAGAAGGAGAATAGACAGATAGAACGCAGGGGCCTGGAATTAATAAGAAGTCAAATGGGTGAGTCACTGAGCTAATTTCAAAGTCTGATGGTAAGAGAAAAGGAGGAAAAAAATGAGACAATTGGAAAGTAACGAAGGCTTTGCCAAGACCCCAGGTGACCAAAACAACAGGAGAAGTCGGGAAAATGTAATTACACACGGATATCTGAGTCCTCTCAGCAGCCAGACCATCCTGCCCTGGCCTTCCCCTCTCGTTTAATTCCTGCCTGGCCAATGGCAGCCCCCAACCCCAGGTCACAATTAGTCAGGCAGAGGGCTCACCATTTGTTCAAAGCAGTCTCCTTCATTCCCAGTTACAGTGCCGATGAGTCTACCATTTATCTGTCCCTCTCAATAAGGATATAGAATGTCAGAACACGAGTGGACACTGGGAAGCATCTTGCCCATTACACAGAAGGAAAGGGTGAGGCCCAACAAGTGATTGCTGTGCTGAGTGCAAAGGGGAAGACTGAGGTGTGCAGGAGTCAATCCATTTTCTCTCCTGAGCTAACAGAAAAAGAAGTTCATACTGCTCAAGTCAGAGCTGCTGCTTCTGCTTTAAATACACCTTCTCGGGGGACTAATACAGGCGTCTCCTCAACTCAATAACTGGCTTTTCAGGAATAGAGATTTCTCCTATCCCACATACTAAAAGTCACCTTTTTTTGTTGACAGGGTGACATTTGGGGATGTACTGAAGAACAGTGAAAATCTGTGTTCCATCCCATTCACAGACCCATCCAGAGAGCAAGCCCGTTCTTGGGTGGGTCAGGAGCTGGCACCCTTTGAAGCTGATCCAATTTGTCCGACGTTGAAAGACAGAGAAGGGCCCCAAGATGGTTTCCCAGCAGGAAGGGGCAAGTCAGGTAGTTTTCTGAGCCAGGGCAGTCATATCTGTAAAGAACTAGAGAGAATGTGTCCATACGCTTTACGGATTTCTTTATATTTTTTCAGAATCAGAAAGCGTCCCCAGACTGCTCTTACAGGGGTGCTTTCCAGTCACCACAGCCGCTGTTTGCTTTCCTGCCCATCCTCCTCTTCCTGTCTGGGAGGGAAGCCTCAACCCCTTTTCCTCACCGCCTTCTCATGGCTCCCAGTGCCCCCAGAACCTCCTGACCAGCTCTCTGCTCCATCCCAGCCCATGACCTGCACGCAGCCGTGAGACAGAGCCTTTAACTACAATTTCAGTAGTGCTGCTCTCTGTGTAGAGCCGCCAAAGGCTTTCTCCCTGGGTCTAGTAAGTGCCATCCTCCTCAGAGTGGCCAGAAGGCACCTTAAAATCAGGCCCCTGCTCACCTCTTCACCTCTTCTCCCACCGGCCCCGCCCTCTGCCTGAGTCACCTCTCCCTGCCCTCTGCAGGGATGGAGTCCTGCTCACCTCCGGTCTTTCATCTTGGGAGGCCTCAGAGAGGGCTTCCCGGAGCTGGCCCACAGCCCTTCAAGACTTTCTGAGCTAACCTGCCGCTCTGGTATTGTGTCCAAGCCCTCGTCAATAATCATTGCTATCTTATTTACGTGTTTTATTGTTTCTAGACTCTTCCCCACCCCCCCACCCCCCTGCTGGAGTTTAAGCAGGGACCTTACCTGTCTTGTTTACGACCAAAGTCCTGGCTCTAGAACTGTTGCTGACACGTAACAGCTGCTCAGAAAGTACTGGTGGGGAGAAAGGGAGGGAGGAAGGAAGGAAAAACAGAAAGGATGGGTGAAGGAAATCTCTTGTATCTACATATTCTAGCTGGTTTTTAGCCTAAAGAGGGTAACAGTGAAAGCAAAAGGGCTTTAAGGCATCAGAAGCAGTAATATCAGGGGCAGGTTGGGAGGGTTGGGGAGCCCCCAAGTGTCCCCTCCCAGGCAGCCAGCTATGTCCTGTCACCCAGTGGTAGTTCAGACAGGAGCAGACGGGTGGAGGGTGGGGCGATGGGCGAGAAGGAGGAGGTGAGACGTGGGTGTCCTCGCAGGTCTGCAGGACCTGCCCCGCCTAGGAGAGCCTCTGCCGTTTTATGAACTGCACCAGGAAAAGCACTGCCCCCAGATAACCTGGACTTTAATGAAAGTGTTTGTGCAGTGCAGGTATTTAGGCCCCGGGAGGGGGGTAGTTTCTCTGCTTCAGCCCATGAGCTCCCTGGAGATAGGACCCAGGTCTTCCGAGGTTGTGCAAAGGCAGCACATCCGCTCAAGCACTGGCATAGGTTGGCATTCCACACACAGCTGTGTGGTGACAAATGGTGGCCTGGGAGGGAGGGGTGGAGGCTGGCTCCAGGGACTGTGCTGGCCTTTCGTGTTCCAGAGGGCCCCCCTCATAGGTGGACACAAGCTACACAAGAGCAGCTGGCCAACCATCCGCAGACAAATCTCTTTTAAAGAAGAATGCAGACACTGGACAGTCTGCCGGGTGGTGGTGGGGGGTCTCCCCCACACTGGGGGGCTGGGGGGAGCAACAGGGCTCAGGTATTAGGGAGAGGATAATGAGGATGGTGGTCGGGGGTCCCTGCCAAACCTCGGGCTCTGTGATGCTCAGACAAGGTCCATTTTCTGCTAATGCTCAAGTGGCCTCCGTGCCATGGGCGGGGGGAGGAGGAAGGTGCTCAGCTCGTCAGGGAAAAGTCAGGTCCCTGGGGCTTTTACTTATAACTTTGTTTGCAGATAGCGAGGCTCTTCCGTCCGGCTCCTCATCCTGGTCCTTTCTGCCTGTGACAATCACATTATTTAATTTAAACGAGTGAAGTTACCTTAGATCAATTATACTTATTTTTCCTGGGTAATTTCCAAAGCTTAATATCTCCATTCAGGCCCAGCCTGGGGGACAGGTTGTCTAGCAGAGTCCTAAACGATTTCAGCCCTTAATCCAATTGTACTTTTGCCACAGCCCAGGCAGCGAGCATAATTCTTTTATCCCTAAGATGTCTCATTAGCAATAATCTAATAGCACATATTAAAATATAGGTCACTGAGGTGGGCTGCCAAGTGGAGGACTTGTCATAACTTTGAAGGCTGGACAGCTGTCTCGTGCCCCCAACAGCACGACGCCCCAATCCCAGGCTTAATTCTAAAACAATCAACTCCACAAAAACAGTTTACTTTCCACAGTTCAAGGTTAAGGACTCACCCTGGCTGGGAAACAGACTTCATGTCTGTGGCCGTGGAGAGGGTGGAGGGAGCCGTTTCTTGCCAACGTGACATAGTGGAAAAGATCTCTGGCCTCAGACATTTGGGGTTGAGGCCCTGGTCCCACGAACTTGCAGAATGAGCTGGGGGTGAGGCTCTTACTCTCTCTGACCTCAGTTTTCACACCTATAAAAGGAGAAAGTAGTGGAGTTAGATCCCCTGTTTCCTAAATTCTGGCACTCCCGGTTCAACTTGTCTTAGTATACACTTGACCTTTCCTTTAAATCAACTCACTCATCTTAATTAAATACATTTGTTTTAAAAAGGAAGCTCAAGTATCAACATGGAAAAGTCTCAAGAACATTTGCGGAAAGATTCATGAGGAATGATACCATTTGTATAAACTTTAAACATGCACAAAATAATACTTTCTATTGTTTACAGGCAAAATGAATTACATCATAGAGGTCAAGACAGAGGTTACCTTTGGGGAAGAAGGAGGAGATGTTGGCTGGGAGGAGGTACGAGGGGGACTTCTGGGGGGCTGGTCATTTTTGTGATGGCCTGGGTGGTGGTTATATGGGTGTATTTACCATGGAAAAAGAGCGCGTAGGATCAGTGCCCTTCTCTCTGTGTATTAAGCCTTATAAATATACACATACAATTTTAGGAATGTATGTCTCCTATCTATCTATCTATCTATCTATCTATCATCTAGTGAAAACATACATACATGCTTGGAAATCATCAACACTGCACAGGTTGGGGGCTGGCGGGGGAGGTGAGAGGAGGGGAATACGACTGAGCAGAGACACACGGGACATCAACCATGTTTCTAATGTTTGTGTTTCTTAAGCCAGCCAGTTGTTATAGGATTGTCTGTATTTTTATGTAAGTCTGAAACACTTCATACATTTTAAGTCATAAAGGTAAAAGTAATAAATCATGGAAAAATCCCTTATGTCACCCTCATAAATCGAAAACCACTATCAGGTGCCATAAATAGATGGTAAATGTGAAAACAAATGCAATGAGAAGAAAACGCTGTAATTCAATTGTACTTTGACAATTGTTTGGGCTGAAGACTCTGCCCCCCAGCCCGGCTTCCTTCTGTTGAAATGGAGATCAGTGAATGAGAGAGAGGCACGCCAGACAGACAGGAGCTTGCAGTAATCGGGATTGAAAGGGCTTTCTCCCCGTGTGAGTCAAGGTCATTTCAAATAGGACCCGTGTGACCCTGAACTATTGGCCGTCTCATCGACCTGCTGGGCTGCTCCACTTCAGGAAAGGGCAGTGAGGTCCCGTCCTGGTCTGGCTGTCCTGGCTTCGAAGTGGTTTGGAGGGTGTGGAGAAGTCTTCTTAAGAGAGGGAAGGGTGGCAGGGAGAAAGAAAGAGGTTATTATTAGCAAACTCATTAGCAATTATTAGCAGAATTTGGAAAGCCTTGAGGAAGAGCCCCCTTTTCTCCTGTGACTCCTTCCCTGGCCTCACAGCTGCCTGGGAAACTGTCAGGCACACAGTCCCCTCTGTGTGATTTGTCCTCACACTGAGGCTCCAGCTGGAGGCCTCTGGGAGCCTGGCAGGGCGGCCTGTTCCATCCCTGACACAGCCCTGCTGTGCTCCGTCAGCTGGGCCCTGACTCCCTGCAATGTGTCCTTGTGGGCTCTGGTCCTGCTCCCGCTCTTGGGCCACACTGAATAAAACTGTGACCTCCCTTCTCTGACCACATGTCCCCCTGGGGGCCAGCAGGTCTGCCCCTTGGCCTTCGCCTAAAGCCGCAAGGTCCCCATTGCTGCCTCTCCTCATGCTCCCCAGCGCACGTGCACAAATGATACAGAAATGTGTGTTCTATTGTGTGTGTGGGGGGGGCGAGCGCCTAGACTGACTTCCACTCCACAGCCCCCATCTCTTCATGGGCAGAGTGAACCAGTTCTCCGATCTCCTCACAGGGCAAGCAGTGCAGTGGAGGGTGAGTGTGTGTGCTTCTATGTCCCTTGGAACAAGCAGAGATGGCCTAATGACGACCTCTCTTCAACTCTGTCATCACCCAGCATCCTACCTGGCCTGAACCCTCTTCTCCCAGGACCTCAAAGTCCCCCCAGCCACCTCATCTCAGCGTCCCTTTCCCACGCGTCCTCCCTTCAGGGGTGCCCAGACCACCAGTCTCATAAACACTCTACAGCGAGGATGTGGGGCGTGGGAAGAGCCACGGACAGTGTCAGGAGCCAGGATCTGTGTTCTTGTTCTGCCACTAAGCTGTGTGATCTTGGGAGTTGGGGGTAAGGCATGGAGGCAGCGAGGGGCAGGTGTCCCTGCGAGGTCCCGGGGGTAAGGAAAAGGAGCAGGCTCTAGCACTGAGGAGCGGGGTGCCATCGGATGGAGAAGACCTGGACGGGGGGCCGGCCAGAGGGAGGGAGAAGAGAGAAGAAAAATAGAAGAGAAACAAGAGGGTGTTGGGGCAGGGCCTGGAGGTAATGGGTGGGGTGGGCAGGGTGGGAGGAGGTGAGCTTTGGAGAGGGTAGGACTCTGGCTCCGAGGAGAAAGGGCCAGAGAAGATGGTGACTATAAACAGACAATGCTGGCTTCAGAAATGCATCAGCCACTGCCTCAAGGACCCCAGCCCAAATGGGGCAGGGCCTGAGGAGAATGGGGAGCTAGACTGTGGAGGGAGGTGGTAAGAAGGACAAAGAGGGTGAGGACCAAATAGGGAACCACTGAGCCACTGGGATAGAGCAGTGGTTGAGAACATGTGCCCGGGAGCCAGCCTAGATCTGGGTTCCAATCCCACCCTCTGACACATCCTAGCCATGTGACCCTGAGCAAAACATCTAACCACTTTCAGCATTAATTATTTAATCTATAAAATGGGGACAATAATCGTATTTTATGACATAATATGGTGCCTGGAACCAGTAAATGCTCAGGGAATGGAAAGACTGCCAAACAGATAGCAAATACCACGGTGTACTTAGTATGTGCCAAACACTGCTGAAGTACTTACCACCACCCTAGGAGATGAGCCCCATTGTACAGAAGAGAAAACTGAGGCACGCAGCAGCCCAAGATGACACAGATAGTATAATTGACAGAAGCAGGATTTGAAGCCCCAAGCAGCCAGCATGAAAGTTAGGTGCCCCTGTGCCTGCTCCTCACATTAGGGAGGCCAGCGGGTCAGGGGTCTCCTAGGACATTAGAAGGGGAGGGTGATGGCAGTTACCATAAAAAGGGGCAGAAAACCCCTACCCTGAGCCCTGCTCCCTGGTTCCCTCCCTAAGACTACTCAGCTTTCATCTTGGAGGCCAAGGGTAATAGAAGCAGGGGGGGATGGGGCACGGGAGGCAGGCGTTCTCTGTGTGTGGTCCACAGAGCACGGACTACTGCCTGCCTCTCTGTCACAAAGCAGCTTGTTAGATCCAGGTTCCTGGGCATGCGGGCAGAGCAGGACCAGCCCCACCTGGGAAAGCATCGCCCAGCCCTCAGCCTCATTGTGGATGGACCTGTTCTGAGGCCTCGTGATGCTCACGCTGATGAGGGTGAGTTCCCACCTCCAAACACACCTGCTCTGGAGGTTTGATGGCTGCTCCTGGTACCTCCAGGACCGTCCTCCAGACAGTGAGCACGAGGCAGCTTTTCTCCCTTTCATGCCCCTAGAGGGCACCCGTTCACATTTCCCAGGGAAAAGACAGCTCAGCCCGGAAGGGGCTGTGTGCTTTTTGCTAAGTGTGCTCAGAGCAAAAGGAAGAAGTGCCGGCACTCAGGTTGGGCAAAGAGAATGTGGATTGTTACGGCCACTCTCAACCTGAAATTGTGGTTATGAAACATGAGTCACTGATACTGGGATTATTTTATTTAAACAGGGATTAGACATGCTACACATATACAGATTCCTGGTTCTCACAGCAGATCCATTGAATCCAGATTTGGGGTGGGGCCCAGGAATCTGCACTTTTACCCATCTGCTCGACTGTCATGAGTTGGGAAAGCATGGAAGAGGCAAAAGGCCTCTAGGAAGAAGCAGTGCCCTTCAAGCACATGACTGCTACTAGCCTCACAGAGCTTTGATAAATGGGTCCCTTCTGATTGTGTTACGAACTCTTTCCCATGGGTCATCTTAACTGGTATACTATCCCCGTTTTACAGGTGGGAAAACTGAGGCTCAGAAGCCAAAGGTCATCTAGCAGGCAAATAGTAAAACCAAGGTTTGAACTAAGTTTTTTCTTTTTTCAACTCCAAAGGCCTCACTCATAATTGTTATACCAACCCACATTTGCGATTTCATTCCAGTCTGGGAATTTGAAGTTATTATAGATAAACCTAACTGAAAATTCTGGAGGAGATCCTGTCTCCCACAGACATGGAGAAATTAAACTTTTTGAAACAACAATAAGAAGTGACACATATGCTATACCAGGCACTGTTCTAAGTGTTTTACGTGTTTTCATTCGTTTGGTCCTCTCAACAATTCTACGAAGTAGGTACTGTTATCGTCAACATCCTACCCATTTTACAGATGAAGAAACCGAGATGCAGAGAAGTAGGAGAACTTGGCCAAGATTTCACAGCCAGTAAGTTGTGGAGCCGGCATAAAAATTCAGGCAATGTGGCTCCTAAGTCCGTGTTTTTACCCCATTCTCCTCTCCAGGCTGCAGGAAAAGCTGAACTGGGTAAGCCCCCTAGGACTAGATGTCCAAGGGCCAGTGAGACAAGTGGGAAGGGGGTGAGAAGGCAGCTGCAAGAATCACTTAGGTCATATTTATTAATATTACTGGCAAAGCCACTGGGAAGTGTCTCTTGAGGAAAAAGAAAAGAGCTCAGAGATTGGCAGGCAGTCATTTTAAGGAATTCTGAGATGGATTTCATGCGGGAATCTGCAAATCTCCTAAAACTGTATTTAAAATGAAGTGTACCTTTAAGATGACAAATACATGGAGACATATACTGTGCTCATGGATGGGAAGACTGAATGCTGTAAAATGTCAGTTCTTCCCAAATTGATCTATAGATGCAATGCAATGATAGTTGAAATTCCAAAGGGATTTTTCATGGAGTTCAGCAAGCAAATGCTGAAATGTGTAGGGATGAACATTGCTAAGACATTTCCAAAGAAAAAGAGCTGTAGCATCTTGCCCCAAAAGATAGGAAAACTTGTTAGAAAGTGATGTTTGCTTGTTTTCCCAGGTTTATTGAGGTATAATTGACAAAATTATACACATTTGAAGTATACAATGTGATGATATAACACACATACATATCGTGATATGATTACCATAATTGAGTTAATTAACCCTTCCATCACCTCACGTAGTTGTGTGTGTGTGTGTGTGTGTGTGTGTGTGTGTGTGAGGGGATATGCTGAGGGAGGGGCTCACAGGGTCTTTACAGGGTCGGAAATATTTTTTTTGCGGGGGGGGTGGAGAAGGGAAACAGGACTCTATTGGGGAACAGTGTGTACCTCCGGGACTTTTTCCAAGTCAAGTTGTTGTCCCTTCAATCCCAGCTGCGGAGGGTGCAGCTCAGCTCCAGGTCCAGTCGCCGTTGTTAGTTGCAAGGGGGCACAGCCCACCATCCCTTGCGGGAGTTGAGAAGTTGCCAATCGGCAACCTTGTGGTTGAGAGCCCACACTCCAGCCAACTGAGCCATCTGGCACTGGCCCATGTGGGAATTGAACCGGCAGCCTTTGGCGTTAGGAGCATGGAGCTCCAACCGCCTGAGTCACCGAGCCGGCCCCGGAAATATTCTTTTTCTTGCTCTGGGGAGGGTGCTCTTGTATGTTCTTATCATTAATATTATTTAAACTGTTCATACACATCTTATGTATTTCTTATGTATGGTACATTTTACACTGAATTTTAAAATTCTGTGTGTAAGTGCATATTTCTGGGAGAATCCATCTTTCATCGGATTATCTAAGGAGTGTCTGGTCTTCTAAGAGAGCCCAATGGGGCATAAAGGTTTCTGAGGTCCCATCCTGTTTCAATATTCCCTGAATGGACAGAGCCCTTGTACCAGCCAGACTATGGCCCATCCAGGTGGTCAGCCGACCACAACCCCTCTGCCCTGAGAGGGATGCAAGTGTGAGTCCCCCCGTCTCCATAACTCATGTGACCACCTTAGCGCCTCTGCCCCTGCCTAATCCACAGACCCACGGGACCCAGGCTTGGCTAGGGTGCATTAGCGAGTCCATAAAGGATGTATTTACTCCTTTTGTGAGAAAGAGGAGTCAAGGTCGACTCCAAGGTGTTTGTTGGGAGGAACTAGCAGGAAAAGGGCATCCCCTGGATTGAGGGAGTCAGGGAGGAACAGGTGTGGGGGTGGGTCCGAAAGGGGAGGTTAAAAATTCCGTCTGGAACATCGTGAGCCCCAGATGCTGTTTAAGAGCTGTGTAGCTGGATCCAGGCAGAGAATGTACACATGAACGTCAACGATGGACTGACGCTTTTTAAAGCCAGGGCCCGACCTTTTGGAAGCGAATTCAGATCCTATCCCTTTCTCTCTCCAATGGCTCCCATCTCATTCAGAATAAAAGCCAATGTCCTTTCACAGGAGATAGATGAATGAGTGAATGCATCCTTATGTGGACTTGACAACGCAAGCCCAGGCAAGCCTCGCGGCCCCATGGGATAGCAGGCAGTTCAGGTAGGAGCTCAGTAGAGGGGACTCTAAGGACTCTTCTGAGCCACGCATGAGTGGGCTGGAAGCCTTGAGGAACCCCTGGGAGCATTAGTGGGAAGTGTCCTGAAGGAGACTGATTTCAGCTTATGGGGGGGGGGGGTCTTTCATTGAGGATATTCTTATGCTGTTTGTAAATGCAGTGTAAGTTTTCACCAGTGACTAATGGCCCCGGGGCAGGTCAGCTGCAAGGATATATAGCTCTATTGCCCCCTAACCGCCAAACAAACAAATAAAAACCAAAAAAGAAAGAGAGGAAGGAAACAAATATACAAGCAAACCTCCTCTCTGGCTTACTTTCCCCATCAGTGCAATGGAGGTGCAGGTTCTGAGCGTATCCTCAGCACACTTCCAGAACCCAGCCCCTTGGGTTCCAAATATCCTGCAGTCCAGCCTGTGTGTGTCTGGGTCTTGGCGTCTGCCGGGAGATGGACAGAGCTGGACTGAGAGCACCAGCCATTGTCTTGTGCCCATGGCCTGTGTCACCGAATGCCATGGTAAGTGGAAGTGACGCCTCCCCAGAGATCATGTTAGCTCTGATAATGCTCCAGCCACCTGCCCACCCACTTGCCCTCAGGCCACCTGGAGGGGCAGGACACAGGGCACAGAGAGAAGCCACATGGCCCCGTGGTTCTTGGAGCTGTAGGCAGGGAATCGGACCAGAGATGGAGAGGGACGCCTTCCTCTCAGCCCAGCCCCAGCCTGCGGTCCTCACTGCTATCCCCCAGAAATCTCTGAACCCACAAGGTGGAACTCTTAGGACGTGCTGATTGGCCCTCTGATGGTGTGTCATGGGGGTGGGGGGATGCCTTCCTCCATGCCTGTAGCAAACAGTTCCAGTGCCCTGCCCACACCCCTCATTATTCACTGTTCCTGCCAACACAGACCCGACCCATCAGCTTCCTACTGCCAGCACCTGGGGCTCTGCTGGAAGCCTTTTTCTGGTGACAGAAGTGTCCACACACCAGGCAGGCTGGAAATGTCAGCAGGTTAGCACCCTAGGAGTAGCCCTAATGGATAAATGCTCCAGCTTCCTGGCCCGGAAGTGGAATGTCCGAGGCATTGTCAAGGCAGTCACCCAGGGGTCCCCAGCGGGACTGAGCACCAGCTGCCCACAGCTGGAACTGCCCCTTCATGTTCCCTCTATTGGTTTCTTTCCCTTTCCTGCCTCCCCTCCCCACTACTCCACCAGTGTCTCCAGGGGTTGGTGGCCTCCTAACTAAACTACTTGAATTTAATTCTTTCTTTCAGGTTCTGCCTCTGGAGGAATCAAACATAAACCACCCCAACCAATGACACCAAACGCAACCCATGATGGCGATCTCTACTGGTGCTATCTTGTACACACCTCTAGAGCACAGGCTGTGGAACAGGATACATCCTTGCCCTGGGCGGGAAGTCACACGGATAACTACTGGACAAATGCACAAAGCAGTAGAAAGGAAGAGTTTACTCTGTCGTGAGATATAATTATTAGGGAAGGCTTCGCAATGGAGTTTTGAAGGGTGAGTAGGAGTTCTCTAGGTTGACAAGAGAAAGATGAAAACAGCATATTTAGAAACCCAGAGGTATAAAAAGGATCAGTGTCCAGGGAACTACTGCTGGTTGAGTATCTCCCATGTTGCTAAAAAATAAAACAAATTTTGGAGGCAGTAAAGGGTTTGTAGGAAGAACGAGGAGAGAATTAGAATAGGAAGAGACGTGGCTAATTAGACAGGCAAGATCATGTCTGTACTGCTGAAGGTGTTTAGATATTATCTTGGAAAGATTGGAGGACTTTAAGAAATTGTGGGTTATCTTCTGATTGCAAAAGTATCAAAAGCTCATTGTAGAAAAGTTGGCAAATAAAAAGAATTATAAAGAAGAAAATAACATGAAACCTCAAATCCAGGGTTAATTAAATCGTGTTGACGTGTTGCTGTCTCTCAGAGGAGTTTTAGACAGAAGCGTGAGGTGATCAGACTTGAGTTTTAGAAGGAGTTCTTGCAGCTGGTGAATATCATATGACTGGAAACATACTGGCCATGGGGTGACCAGCTAGGAGGCTGTGGCAGTGAAAGGTGATGGGGTCTTCCATGGGGACGCTGAGGCCTCCCAGGGGCTGGGAACTTCAGGACCAGTTGGATGGAGATGGCATAGAGGAAGGGGAAGGGAACGTGATTACTAGAGAGATTCCCAGTGTTTCCATCCATAAACTGGTGAAACTCAATTTTTTCTGGGAACCAGGAGACCTGGGTTCCCATCTCAATTTTGTTACTTCCAACTTGTGGGACCGCAGACAGATCCCTGGAATCCTCAGAGACACAGTTTCCTGACCTGAAAAAATGGAAAGATGATTCCATTCCTGCTTTCCTCACAGGCTTGTCAAAATAGTCCATGGGTCAAAGGAGATTAACATCCTTGACAGATGGGAACCTGTGGTTCCAGGCTCTCCTTTGCTCATTCCTTTCCCTGACCTTCTTCCTCCCATCATCAGCTCCCAGAAGGCCAGGACAGACCCCCACCCCCTCGTTTTCCCTTCCTCTCCTCTCTGCATCCTTCACAGAGGACATTTGCCATCCTCGACCCTCTGGTGAAAATGCTCTAAACACCCCCCTGTACCCCATTAATTCATTCACTTTGAATGACTCTGTGGGGATCCCACATATCACTTTCTCACACCCGAGATAATGCATTTATTGGTTATGTTTCTTGCTTTCCCCTCTCCCCCTGACAGCACGTAAGCTCCATCACGTCAGGGATTTCTGAGCAAACTGTCCACTCGTGCATCCCCAGTGCCTAGAACAGTGCCTGGCACAGGGCAAGCAGACGTAGGAAAAAGGAGTGAAGGGTGAATGAATGATAGTTCTGAGTCTCACAGAACAGGGGTCCCAACCGCCAATATCTTACTAGCCTGCCCATAACAAACAGATGTGTGAGGAAGGGCTGGGCTGTGACTTTTCAGTGCACACCAACCAAACAAAACCCACCCAATGCCCTGCCAGCATCAGTTTGGCGTCCTTGGCACTGAGTAGAACGTTCCCATTTTGTTGGTGGAGAAACTCTAGCAGGGTAGTTTAAGAGGCCTGACGCGGAAGGCAGCGCAGGTACTGAAACCGGATCATTTGCTATCCCTAGTCTTTTCCCGGCCCCCTCTCAGACGCGACTCAACCCTTAGTTCTGGAGTTGCGCTCTCTTCGCATAGCTGGGGGTCAGAGTTTGGTGGCTCAAGAGCTGTGTCTGGTGCCTCCGTGCTTGCTGGAAAGGGAATGGGCGCCTGAGTCCAGTGAGTCGCCGGGACCCGGACTCCCGCCACACCCGGAGCCCGAGCCGCGCCCCCACCCCTACCCATCCTCGGCCGCACTGTCACTCTCCATTAGTGCTAACGGGCTCCAGACGGAGCGGGCCCGGCGCTGGGTTAATGCAATCGGCGCGTTACCTGGGGCGCAGGCTACATTACCAGCCCGGCTCCCGCCCGGCGCAGCCAGAACCAGACAGCCCGCACCCCGCCGGCCGCCCCACGCCTCCAGCGCTTTTTGGGCCGCGCCCGAGCGCCACGCGGCGGAGCCCAGCTCCAGCCGGCGCCCCCATAGCTTGGCAAGGCGAGGCGGGTCCCCGGCGGGCAGGGCGCACAGCACCAGAGATCCCACCGCTGCCGGACAGGTGAGTGCGCCCTGCGCGCGGGACCCAGCTAGATGGGCCGAGGAGGCCCAGGCTGAGGCATGCAGAGCTAGAGTGACAGCGATTTTGAAGTGCAGAGGTGTACACGTCCGGGGAGGCCCCGGGGGCTCTTGGAGGTGGCGCAGACCCAAGCTGGGGGGAGAGGGCAGACAGCTGCACTGGTTGGCCCAAGTCACCGCCCTGAGAAACCTCTGACTCGGCGTGTCCAAACCCGGCCGTTTGAGATCGTTTGGGACCCAGAGGGAGCTGCCGAATGAGGGAAGCGCTACCAGGTCCCAAGCCGGACCTACAGGGAGGGCAGGGGCGGTCTCTGCTTCGAAGTGCCGTCTCAGTGCCGGCGCGCCACTACCTGTTTCCAAATCGTCCAACAGACGCGCGCCTTTTGCTGGGAATCCTGCGTCGGTTCAGCGCGCGCTGACCGAGGTATCCCTGGTGCTCCCGGGAAGTCTCGGAAGGCGCAGCAGGGCGGAATGGCTCAGTGACTATATCTTTTCCTTTTATCCAAGCAGAGCCTCGGCGTGCTCCCAGTGCCGCTGACATCCCTCCCACCAGCCGCACCCATGCTTCTGGCGCGGATGAACCCGCAGGTGCAGCCGGAGAACAGCGGGACGGACCCGGAGTCCGAGCAGCCCCTGCAGGCGCGCAAAACTGCGGAGCTGTTGGTGGTGAAAGAGCGCAACGGCGTCCAGTGCCTCCTGGCGTCCCGCGGCAGCGAAGAGCCACCCCGGGAGACCTGGGGCAAGAAGATAGACTTCTTGCTGTCGGTGGTGGGCTTCGCGGTGGACCTGGCCAACGTGTGGCGCTTCCCCTACCTCTGCTACAAGAACGGCGGCGGTGAGCCTCCTGAGGGGCGGGTGGGGGCTTGGTCTGGGGAGGTTACCTGTCCCCAGCGGTGGCAGGAAGAGGAGCTGGGATACACACGGGGCCAGTCTGGGGCTCGGGAAGGGACTGAACAGGGCTCACGGAAAAGGCACTGGAGTCTCTGTGGAAGAGGGAGGTCGAGGCAGGAGCTAGAACAGTGATGGGCGCATGGGTGGAAGGACAGAATCTGAGGCACCAGGTTGGGTGAGGACCCCTCACCTTTGATGATCCACAGGAAGGGAAGTGGAGATTTGGAGAGGTCTGGAGGGGGCGCCCAAAGTGCACAGGAGGTAATACCCCGGTACACGATGTCCCTAAATCCAGCACTCTGAGTTTGTAGAGGACTTGGGTTCCTTGGAGGCACTTGGAAAGCCCTGTGCTCTTGGGGGCATAGACTCTGGAACAGAGACACACAAAGGGAAGCTGGTGTCAGACAACTCCACTCACAGGTGACTCTGTTTTGCTGGAGGAGCCAGAGCGCACTGCCGAGGTGGGATTGGTTCAGTAGGTCCCAGAGCTGGCCTGGTCTGGAAGAAGGAGGCCTGGGTGATTGGGACAGAGCCTCCACCTCCTGGGGTCCTGGCCACAGGGCAGGGTGGAGTGGATCGGGGGCTGCAGCCAGACTCTCTCCCTCTCTCCCTGCTGGGTGACAGATTGTCCACCTGCCCTGGGGTGAGAGCCTAGAGATCAACTACAGCCCAACCAGGCGGCAGAGTCCTGGGGGAAGCCGTGCTGGGACAGGATATTTGGGTCTTAAGGCCCTAGCTCCTTTCTGAGGGCCTCTGCTCCTGGGTACCCAGACCACCCAGTCCTGCCCCTTTTGCTGGGATCAGCTCAGGGGCGCCCTGCAGGCAGCCCGGGAAAACAGACCTAGAAGAAGTTGCTGAAGGAGGCCCAGCTCTGGAATGCTCTATCCACTGGACCGTCCTGCCTGGCAGGGCCTCTGGCTCAGGACTCCAAGGGGTCAGAGGGAGGAAGAGCCAGGGTTTGGAGCTGGGGGAAGGGAAAGTTCATGCGCTTGTCCCATACGGTCTGGGACCCAGCTGCTTGCCTCAGTGTGTGCTCTAGACACATGCTCCTGTCTTTGGGTGAGAAGTGGGAATGTGATCCAGAGGTGAAACTTGTCCGCATTTGGCTAATGTTGCTTCTCAAGGGCTTCTGGTCAGGTTTAAGCATTCTGGCCCTTTACACCCAAGGAGGGAAGAAATGGCAGATTCTGTGTTACTTTTGCAGGCAGGGAGATAATGAATGAAAGACAGACTGGACACACCATCTCATCTGTCCTCAGTGACCAGCCGAGACTGCTTGTCCCTAGACAACGGAAAGCTCCGCCATTAATGAGCAATATTTATCGGTTCCTCTCGGTGTGAGGCCCGATGCTAGTCTCTGCAGGGGTCACTAGATGGACGACCCACCCCATCTGCCTGCCAGGAGCTTTAGTCACCTAAGGGCTTCATTCTCATACTGTTACACGTCATTTGCACTGTTATAAGTGCTTGTTGAAACTAAAAGCACCCCAGATGGCCAAACAGACACATCGGCTAGGTGGAACTTTCACTGGGACCATGTGCTCGCTTGGCCATCGCCACCATCACAGGTACAGAGTGCCTGCTCTAGGCAGGGTCACATACCAGATGCCTAGGGCACACAACAGAGCAAATTGGTCACAGGTTCCAATTTTTAAGCGAAATTGGCTGGAAGCACTGTCTCCTGGGCTTGCTAGCCCTCACAAAGCTTGTCCCCAGTTGTTGGGTCCTGTGTCTCTTCATGGGTCTGTCTCCCAAGCAGGCTGGCGCACTTTCTTCCCTGTATTCCTAATGCTCAAGAGGAAGCCTAGGTCCTAGGAAGATGGTAGAAGATGCCCCCCAAATTGAACAGTGACCCACACTTGAAATGGCTCAAACCCTCAAAGATCTAATGCTGCTCCGGAAACTGGCAGAACCCCTGGTGGTAACTAACAAAGTGAGGACCCGGCAGCCCAGAGACCAGGAGCCTCGGCTTCCAATTCCTGGAGACCAGGGTTCCAATTTCTAGCTGTGTGACTTTGGGTGACTCACCAAGCCTCAGTTTCTTCATCTGTCAAATGGAAATAATGGTGTTTAACTTAGAGGCTTGTCGCGAGGACTAAATGCAACCGTGTCCGTGGAGAGGCTGGCATGGAGGGTGGCCTAGGAAAGGAAGCCGCTGCTGCTTCTCCACCTCATTATAATGACGTGTAAAATGGATGGGGGAGGTGACAAGCCCTCTAAAGGCCTGCTGAGGGGCTGCTTAGGAAAGATGTGGAGAAGTGGGCTGTGATTGGAGCTCAGCTCCTAGGGACCGGAGGAGTAGAGACAAGTCTCGGGAAGAAAGGCGGTATTCTATTTATGCGAGACTACACGTGGAATTATCTCAGAGACCAGGAGTGCAGGCTGAAGGAAAAGGGAGAGGCAAGTTAGGGCCGAGCCGCGGAGACCTTGAATGCCAGGCTACGGGGTGGGGAAGAGTTCCCAGTGAATTTCCACTTCTGGCCAGGATGTCCATGGTTGGCACCACGGAGCAGTGCAGCCCCACCTCAGTCTGGGCCGGTTCTTTCCTAACTTGCTCCGAACCCTTGTGGGGGGTGCTCAGCGAGGCCCTTCTGGGCGTTATCTCTGCTAGACCTTCAGGCTACTCTGTGGGCCAGTTCTCATCCAGTAATTGTGAAGTCAGCCCCAGAGAAGGGCAAGCAGGCTGGCAGGTAGCGATTGTGGAAGGAGTCAAAAGACACGAATTCGAGCCCCAGCTCTGTCACCCTGGGCAGGCACAGCCCCTCTCTGAGCCCAAGTTCCTCTCTACAGCTAGAGGTGAGCTGAGATGACCCCCACGATCCACCCCTCTCCTGGCCCAACACTGTACCCAAGCCAGGACTCACTGCCCTGTTATTTTATTGCCTTGCCGGTAAGCTCTCTTGGTACAAGTATTAACATGGTAACCTCCAAGTCCAGTTCAGATTGTTCCAGACTGGGGAATGTTTTGAAATTATAAAGATGCTAATCGTTTAGGCCCCTGCCTAATATCTTCTGAATGAATTACTGGGAAGGATCAGCCTGTCTGAACACCTTCCCGTGGGCCAGCTGCTGGGATGCATGGGTGCTGCAGGCTTCCGGTGGGGAAAGTCACTCAGAGAAATTCCAGGGCTTCGTTCGAACCCTCTCAAACAGGGAGGCAGCACCAGGCAGTGGGGCTGTGTCCAGGGTTCTAGATTCTCTCTCTGCACCTGTGGTCTTGGGCATGGCCTGTGCTGGTCCCCAGGGAGGAGTGGATCCCTGTGTCTTCCTCCCTGCGAGGAAAGAGGCCACCGTGATTTATCCTTTGCAAATGGCTGCTTCTGTTTGAGACGCGAGCTGCTGACCTCTATCTCTGAGCTGTCAGAGACAAGGCCTTTCGATTCAGACAGAACTGGGTTTAAATATGGGCTTGGCCTTTCTGGGAATTGTGGCCTTGGACCAGTCACTTATCCTCTCTGGGCCTCAGTTACCTTGTGCAGAAAAGGAGAATAACTGTACCTTCCTTCAGGGTGACATGACAGTACAGAGAATACATGCAAAGGGCTCAAAACAGTGTCACAGAGTAGAAGCTCAGTAAATGGAGTTGTTACAGTTATTTTGATTGTTTGATGATTTTTTTAACCATGGGCTAGACCAGGGGTGTCCAAACTGCGAAATCCATTGTTAATTAGCCCGCAGCAAATTCCAAAAATATATTTAGTTTACTTAAATAAACCAGGTGAGGCAATATGTACTTCACCTCGAGTGAGTGGCCCGGCTGTTTGTGTATTTTACTGCATATGGCCCTTGGTGAAAAACGTTGAAAAAAGTTTGGACACCCCTGGGCTAGACCTAGGAGTAAGGCAGGGTGCTGATTTTGTTTTTTGTTTTTGTTTTTTGGAGGCACAGAACCGATTCTAAGAGGGAATTGGTAAAGGGAAATAAGGCCAGAAGTAGTCACACCTGGGTCTGGGGAATCAAGAATCAAGAGGCGGGTGTCGCTCTATATTCTGATGGCCTAAGCTTGTCTCACTGTAGTTTCCTCACCTGCAGAATGGGAGTTAACATCCCCCCATTTTCATGGGGTCCCATGTGGTTCTGGGTCCCAAATGGGGTTTTCCTCCTTCCCCAAGTAAGCTCAGGGTCTCAGGTACCCATAGCCCTTTAGGAACCCTCTTGGCCAAAATAGCTGGGTTTGTTGAGACCAGGTAGGCGGTAGTGGCTGGCATGGAGGGCAGGCATTTGCAGACTCAGTGTCCTCACATCTGACCGGGCTGTAAGGGGGCTGTCTACACCCCAGGCTTGCCAGGCCAAGTTCCGTTCAGATGCACGTGAGCCAGCCAGCTGGAGGGGCCTTTCAGCGGAAAAGTTTGCAGGAATGAGGAGCTCATCAGGGGCTGGAGCTGAGACCTGGATCTGAGGTCACGAGCATGATTTGGCCCATTGCTCTGAGCTGGCCGAAAGATCTAGAGGGGCTGTTTCCAGCAAGATGGGATTTCATGGGGATAAATGTTACATCCTGCCCTGTGGTCCCAAACCCAATTGCCTAAGTAAGGATTAGGTCACAGCATGAGTGGAGAAAGGCCCCAGGGAGTTCATTAGCTTCATTCTCTGTGTGACTCACTGCTGAGATCCATTTATTTCACCAAAAAATATGTCCTAAATGTCCATCATATGTCAGGAATACCAAGATGAGCTAAAGGCAATCCCTGCCTTTAGGAAGCTCATAGTCTATTGTAGGTATCCTAAAAGTTAATGTCAGTTTAGATTCTATTATTGGAGATATTACATCTCAAATGAGGGAGGTGAGGTCCTGCTCTGCTCTTTGTGGGTTATATTTCCCTCTATAATGTAGTTCAGAGCATCCCAAAGGCCCTCTAATTTGTTCCTTTAAAAAAGACCAGGATGGAGAGGGTGGGAAACCAGAACATTCAAGCAGCTACATGGAAAGCCCCAGCTTCATTAATAAAAATTTAGTGCAGACTTTGCAAAGCCACAGCACAGGGAGAATTGTATCCAGTACTAATTTGCCTGAGTTCCACCCCCATTGCCCTCCTTAGAGGAGGGGGTTAATCTATCAGGGGAGTGGGTATGTTCTCTCGCTGGGGCTTTTCCCAGGGCTCACAGCTAAGGCCCAGTGGTCAGGTGGAAGGATCCAAAGTTAAAGTGAGGGAGTGACCCCTTGTGGGGCCAAAAAAGCCAGCTGTCATCATTTTGTGTGGCGTTTCCTCTTGGAACAGCAGGAACTCACACAGAGGCTTGTAAAGATGCTTCTGGCTTGTCCCAGCAAAGTGCCGGGGAAGGGATGCAGGGGTGTAAGGGCCTCACTCGCACTGAGGTGACAGGGACCCTCAGGCCAATGGGCAGGGCCCACTGTGGCTGTTGAGGGCCCCAAGGAGAAGATCAGTCTTGGGAAGGAGACATGAGTTGGTACATGGCTCTGGGTTGACAAACTTGAATGATCTGGGCTTGGTTTATTGTAGGAGTATTTCCCTACCGAAATGGGCACAGGAAGCCAGCCATTTAACTGGCAAAGACTCAGAGGGGGACCCTGTACCTGACACCGAAGGCACAAAGAACTGCTTTGGAAAAGACTGATTTCTCTCCTTCTCCATGGCACTGAGGACAGAATGGGGGCATAGGTCAAGCAAGGGATATAGGGAAGGAAGCAAGGGATGTAGGGAAGGACGCAATGCTGGCCAGATGGAGAGGATGGGCTGCCAGGTCAGCAAAGCCTCAGCTGATCAGGGACCTCCAGACTCGTCCTGAGTTGGGGCGAGGGGGCTGGGACTCTATATCCCCAGTTGATGGGTCGCTGGATGCCAGCTGCCCTGGGAAGGGAATGTGGCTATGAGTAAAGTCGCTCTCCTCAGCTGAGGCAATTCCCAAACACTGACAGCTGAGGCCTGACCCGTCTCCACTGCGGGGGACAGGTCCTCATTACTGAGGGGATGTGGGCAGCACTGCAGGAGCCCGTTTTGGTCATGGGGCTGGAGGTGGCTTGGGGGAATCTTGGCCCTACACTTGCTCGTGGTCAGCAGTATGTTTGGATATAAGTCTCCCTTGGGACAGTAACATGGGGAGCCCAAGGGACTGCCTCAGAGTCCTCTGTGCTTGTCAGCCTCCAGCAGGCATTTGTGGATGTGCCCTGCGAAGGCCCAGGCCATCCTCAGCCAGCTGACAATCCTTGGCTTGTGATTTCCAGTTTCCAGAAGTGCATCCCATCTGCTCTTGTGCGTGATGGCAGGACATGGTTCCCATTTATAAAGCACCTACTAAGTGCCAGGTACTCTGTTATCTCTAAGTATCACAGCAAACCAGTGACGCAGGTGTTCCTATCCCCACTTACAAAAAGGGAACTAAGGCTCAAAGAAGTTCCATTTACTCAAGGTCACATAGCCGTAAGTAGCAGGACGGGGGAACCAGAATTGTCTCCAGATCCAGGCAAGGGGTAAGAGGAAAATTGTTTATATTTACATGTTCCATTCTTCTGACACCAAACGCCTGGGGGTTTCTCCCACACTGACCCATTTTCCAACTCTCGGGACATCAGCTGGGTGTCTTACAATTCTCTATCTACCTGGAGTTGGTACAGACCCCACAGGTTAAAGGCTCAGTCCCACAAGACTGTCCCCACTTCAGACGCCAGTCGCAAGTCCCAAGTTGTCACCCGTGCTCCTGAGCAACCCCTAAAAATGAGAAGTTCATAGAATTCCCTCTTTAGATTTAATAATTTGCTATAATAGCTCATAGAACTCAGGGAAACACTTACTGCGTTTACTTGTTTATTATAAAGGACATGATAAAGGATACAGGTGAACAGACAGATGAAGAGACACATAAGGTGAGGTCTGGAAGGAACTTCTGTCCCCATGGAGTGGGGTGGTGTCACCCTTCTGGTGGATGCGTTCACCAACCTGAAAGTTCTCCAAACTCCATAGTTCAGGGGTTTTTAAGACGGTGTCATCACATAGGCCTGGCCAGTGTTAACTCAGCCTCCAGCCCCTCCCCTCTCCCTGGAGGATAAGAGGTGGGACTGAAAGTTCCGAACTTCTCAACACCGCTTGGTCTTTCGGGTGCCTGCCTCCATACAGGCACCAACCAAGAGTCACTGCACTAGAACAAAAGGCACTCCTACCGTGTTTCCCCGAAAATAAGACCTAGCCGGACCATCAGCTGTAATGCCTCTTTTGGAGCAAAAATTAATCTAAGACCCGGTGTTATATTATATTATATTATATGCAGTTTATATTATATTAAAAGAAGACCCAGTCCTATATTATGTTGTATAAGACCCGGTCTTATATTATAGTAAAATAAGACTGGGTTTTATATTAATTTTTGCTCCAAATGACACTTTATAGCTGATAGTCCGGCTAGGTCTTATTTTCGGGGAAACACAGTATCACCCAGAAAATTCCAAGGGATTGAGGACCTCAGTGTCAGACACTCGTGTCATCCCCATCCCTCGGGAAATGACAAGGATTTAGGATTTCTATGTCAGGAACCCCGAGCAGAGACCATATGTGTTATGTCACAGAGGGTGTGCTCTGGACCCTGTGCATTAGAGAGCCCTGCTCTGCCCTCCTCCCCTTCTCACCGGGGTCAGGGCCAGAGGGCTTCGCTTCCCTCACCACGCGTCAGGTAACTGGACTTAGGAATTCCCTGCTCAAGTCCCCCCGGCCCCCCCGGGGCTGCGTGAGCATCGCCCTCAGTCCCTTCTTCTGTAACATGGACTGTGCTATAAGCTGGCGCAGCCTCAGGCCCAAAGGGGAGACCAGGGGCCCATTATCTGCAGAGACTGTGAACAGAGCTTTGATCTACGGGCACAAGAGGCCACACGTATGTGGAAGAGGCCTCGCACATGTCTGGATGGAGCTGAGATGGGGAAGAAGGGGGTGCGGGGCAAACGGGGCTCCCCCGTGCTTTCACGTTCCAGCACAGAACACCAAGAGCTGAGGGTTCCAAACTTGAACTTGACACTGGAACCATTACAAAGGCCTAGTTATCAAGGTAAGAAGATAGAACATGTTTGAGTTAGCAGCTGCAGCCTGATTTGTCATCTTTAAATGTGTAGACATGTGTGGTGTGCCTTTGCCCCCGGCCCCGCTCGTGTCTGGGTCGGCCTGCTGGGAGCGGCACTGTCTCCTGTTGGAATCTCCTCCTCTCCTGCTGAGGTTTACTGTACGCTTCGGATGTTTGGGGAGGAGGGACAAATCCAGCTAGCCTAGGCACTGACCAAGGTTTTCTTGGGACTCTGGTAAAAGCTACGGCAGTGACAACCCATAAGCTGAGCTGTGGGTACCAAGGGAACAGTTCTCTGTGGGATTTTGCCTCTTAGTATATCAGGGTGTGGCCAGAATTCAGTTTGTGGAATCCTGCCGTCAACAGTCTGGGAAGCTGGACCAGCAAGGTCTCAGGAGACCCTCCTCTCCTCCCTGCAGCCTCTCCCTGGTCACACCGCCTCCTCCTCCCCTCAAGTCCCCACCAGGCCTGAGCCATTCCCTCCCCTGTCCTGGGGTCCTCCTCCCCCACCCAGGCTCTGCTCCAGCACACCCCACTCAGAACTTGGCAACCACTGGGCTTCCCTTCCTGAGGATATGGCTTGTGCACTGAGGATTCCAGAACCCCTCTGCAATAGTGGGGTTCCTCTCTAATGGTGGGGTGTCAGGCACTGTGTTTTGGGCTAGAGGTGATGGACAGATGCTTTCCTTGCTAAAGTCATCCAAAGGCCACTGGTCAGAGTCCCTTTCACAGTTGGCAGTGGCTTTACTCGTGTGTTTGTGTGAGTGTGTCAGTGTGCAGAAGTGTACGGGTATCTTTGCATGAATGTGTGCAGTGTGCACCTGGGGACATGTCTCTGTGTCGGAGATACCCAGGAGCTGAGACAGACCCTCGGGAGTGTGCGCTGCCTGTGTTGCTTTAGGTCTGCCCCTGTCACCCAGCACCTGCACAGCCAGAACATTCCAGAGCCAGGATTCTGGGCTTGTGGCCCCTGAGCAGAAGCTCTCCACACTCAGGCCCCATGGGAGGCTGGCTGCCGCTGGCGCCACCACACATGGGGACATAGCAGGGCTGTGGGCCTATGATAGTTACAGGCCCGCCAGGGCAGTAGGAAGTATGCAAGCCAGCCTCGGTTTCCCAGAAGCTGCTTCAGGATTGTTTCCAAGGGAGGCGTCCTCAGCTGACCCCTTTCTTTTTTTATTGAATGAAAAAAATTGTTTTTCAGTTACCGTTAACATTCAATATTATATTAGTTTCAGGTGTACAGCATAGTGGTTAGACATTTATATAATTGTTTGCCATTTACTGAAACCGCTTTCTGACTCCTCAGCTCTGCCCTGGCTTCCTCCAGCTCTTTCCGCAAGGGGGCTTGAGCTAGTCGTCTTGTAGAAGAAGGCACTGGCCACAGGGCAGCTTTCTGGTTTTCATTCATATTTAGCTGTTTCATCATTCTGGCATGTTCTCGGTCTGTTTCCACCTGAAGCCTTGGCTGGCCCACATCACACGCTCTCACAGAGAAGGGCCCAGGGCTTGTGCAGACCCGTCACCTCCCTCCTCCCTTCTTTTGGCTGGGACTCCCAGCCAGCACAAGAGAAGACAGATTCCAAATGGGGCGATTCACCAACCTGTTGGCGGTGCCACCCAGAGTTTTAGGGTTGAGAAGACGGGCCAACGTGAGATGCCGGGTTAATTGACTGATGTTGCTCTTCCCCTTCCTTGTAGAAAAGAACATTGAATCACCAGTGGCAAACCATTGCCAAGACCTGAGCCATGACTCCTGGCTTTGTCCTTCCCCATTGTCCCTTGGGCCACCGATGTCCGTCTTCAGGCCTATTAAACAGTTTCATATGTCTAGTTCCCCTACTTTCTGGCTCCAGGCTCCCAAGGGGAGAAACAGGTGGTCACAAGGCAGAGCTCAGACAGACCCAGGTTTGAAGCCAAGCTGCATCCTTACTAGTTTGGACAAACAACTTGACCTTTGTTAGCCTCGGATTTCCTCATCTGTTAAATGGGATTAGTGGTAATCATCTCTCTGGGATGGTTTTAGATGAATATTTATGTAAAAACTTAGTGTGTGGCTTGACATATAACAGATGCTCAATAGATGGTCCTTGTTACTTTCATCAACCCACCATCAGTACCACCATTGCTGTCAGCAGTGTGGGAAGACATGGGATCAGGCGCCAGACCAGCCCTGTCTGTGTGGGGGAGGGACAAAGGCGGAGACTGAAAGCAAAAAACGAAGGAGGGCGGAGAGAGGTTGGCTTGTGGCTGTTTCAAAGAGGTTCAGCCTGAATCAGGGGCTGGAACACTGGACCAGCCTTTTACCAACAGCCTGGGTGGCTTAGCTGCCACCAGATCCGCAGTTTCAGAACACCCTTCCCCAGACTCTGTCCTTTAGCTAGGCTGGAATGTTCTGGAATCTGCAGAATATATTGAGAATGGCTCTGAAGCTCTAATCCCAGAACGCTCACTTACCCTCTGGGTGAGCTTGGTCAAGTCACTTAATTTCTCCAAGCCTCAGTTTCCTCCTCTAAAAAATGGGTATAGCAGTTGCTACCTCAGACAATTTCTGGGAACGGTCAATGGGATCACAGATGTCCAGTGCCCAGTGCTCTGCTTGATACATAGGAGGTCCTCACCTCCCAATAGTTCCTTCCCTACTGCCCACCATGCTGCATCTCCTCCTGCTACAGAAGGGACTGGATTTCAGACCACTGGGGCCGACTCTTCCTGCTTTGTCCATAAGAGTCTTGGGCTTCCTGGGAAGAAAGTGAAGAACGGATAGTCTGAGGAGCTGGGCAAGTCTGGCCCTGGGTGTCGTATGACGGCCACAGTTCTCTGCTAGCTTGGAGTCTGAGTTCTCACATTTGTAAAACGGAGGTATTAATAATCTTTGCATTTTAGGGTTTTTGTGAAGATTGAATGAGACATTGCATGGAAACTGCCTGGAACACAGTATGGGGTGTTATATTTCTAACGTTACTATCCTTAAATATTTCCCAATTTCTGCACTTTCCTGGTGTGGGCAGGACAGAGAGTGTTTGGTTTTCAAGGTTACGATAACCCAGCCAAAGGCCAATGGTGGGACTCTGCATCTGGCCTGGCCACCTCCAGCCGCATCAGGAAAAGGAGCTGGCATTTTCCTTTGGTCAGGTTTGCAGCCGGGGCTGATGGGGGCATGAATCCCGGTGTGTGAGCTCATATCATCAGAGCCCACTCAGCTCACTGCAGGCTGCCGGGCACCAAGAATTGTCTCTGGGACTCACACATGTCTAATTCCACCGGGAATTCTCCCTGGGATCTGTTGTTGCCCATTGCCGAGGGACCTTCTAGTTTCTGTGACGCTCTGGGCAGGCATTTTCCCTGTTGTCTGTTTACCTTCCACTGCCTGAATTCGAATCCTGCTTCTGTCACTTACCAGCAGTGCAAACAGCACCTATTCAACTCCTTTCTCTGCCCTCAGTTTCCCCGGGAGAGGGGGAGAGGGGACATAATGACCCTGTCTGATTTTGTCTGTGCGCTATTGTGAGGCCAAGAAGAATCCAGTGAGCTCGTGTTTGGGAAAGCCCCATGTGACTGTAAAGTGATAGAGACATGAGCGAAAGGAGAAAGTCAATCGTATGTCACTTGGGGCACTGTCTCTCCCTCTCTGCTCCCAACCTTCTTACCTATTAAAGGAACGGTTTGGGGCCATTGGCATTTCCCAGAGTGATGACTCATGAAGGGGAAGTTTCTGTATGTGAATCAATGTGGTACAGCCTGCACCTGTGATCCTTGTCATGACACTTCCCAGGGTGCTTGTGTGCCAAAGGCTAGGTGAGTCCTGCAGACGACACACCTAGTTAGCTTTGATTAACCCAAGTTGTACTAATTTGATTACAGAACTTCATTATTACAATTATTACCATGACTCCAGCTGTTATAATTATTGTTATGATTACATGTATAACTGTTCTGTGTAATTCTATTTACCTGCCACACGACACTCCTTGGGAAGGGGTGGGGCCAGCAGAGTAATGAGGACGTTCCCCCCACCCCCACCCTCCACTTATCCCCCCCTCCCCCCACCCACTCTGGCCGACATTGGTCCAGGCCACACAGGATCTAGGGGCTCACGCGCTGCCTCTGTGTCCCCCAGGTGCCTTCCTGATCCCGTACACACTGTTCCTCATTATCGCTGGGATGCCTCTCTTCTACATGGAGCTGGCTCTGGGCCAGTACAACCGGGAAGGGGCGGCCACGGTGTGGAAGATCTGCCCATTCTTCAAAGGTAAAGAGTGGGTCTGGGGGAGTCAGAGGTTGTCCAAAAGGACTTCCATGGTGCCCCTGGAGAATCTGTTCCAAAGGTGGGATCTGAGGCAGACCAACTCTCTTGTTGGATTCACAGGTACAGGCAAGGTCAAGTACGTCCACCATTCAAAGTTACATGGAGATCCTTTGGTATTTCAGGAATAAACTCAGCCTAGGAAATCTGGACACCTGGGTCCCAGTACAGGCTCCATAGCTAAGTGACCAGAGAGTATCTGTTTCCTGTAGAGGAAATACTTACATGGCAGAAGTGTCTAGCATACATACCACTACTCTCCCCTCTTGCTCCCATGGCAGACATGATACATTGATTACAGACCTTTTTGGGTTCAACCAGAAAGCTGCCTCACAAGCCTTAATACCACAGCCATAATTAATTGGTCACAGGCTATAAGATGAAGTTTACATTCAGGACTTAGGGCACATCTGGAGAAGGTGGCCATAGCAACTGCCATTTCTTGGCCCCTATACAGCTGTGAGAAGGGAATTACTGTCTCCCAAGCACTGTTTCAAGAACTGGGTCCAGATGGCACTGAGCACCAGTGTGATTCCTATGAGCCTCTTCTCAGCTGGCATATGTCTCCTGAGTATCTCCTCTGTACTCAGTCCTGTAGTAGATACAGGCTGGCATAAGAGGCTTACGAGACATGTGTATAGTTAGGAAATTTTTGTTTAATTTCCAGAAATCCCACTCAACGTGGCTTGCATATAAAAGAGAATGTATTGTCTTATGGTACAGTACAGCTTGATCTAGGTTCTTGAATAATGTTATCTGGAATCTCAAGTTTGTTTTCATCAGTGTTAGCATCAGTCTTAGGCATTCTTCTCAGGTGCTAGCAGAGCTGGCCATCAGCAACAAGATTAAATCCTACTAAGTTTAACAATGACAGCATAACCAAAAACACCTTATAGCAACCTTTAATGATAAAGGTCCCAGAAAAGACTCTCATCGGTGTGACTTGAGTCGTATGCTTATCTATCAACCAATCACTGTGTCTCTAGGGAAGCAGAACTCTGATTGGCCAGGCCTGAGTCATGTGCCTTTAGCTAGATCAAAGAAGTGAGGGATTAGCATCATCCAAACCTTACAAGGCTAAGAATACTTAACAGCTGCTCCCTTAAAGCAATGCTAAGTAGGCAAAGCCATGGAACTAGCCCTCTAGGAGCTTCTGATACGTTCAGGAAGATGAGATTGGCAAACAAACCAGGTAGTTGAGAATTGGACCCAGAAAACACACAGGGCTGAAGTTCTGATCAGGGGGTGCTTGTTTGGGGTTCCCCAGAAGCAGGTTCTGAGAGAAGGATTTCAGTGTAAGGAGTTGTTTTGGGAGGTGATCCCAGGAAACACCAGCAGTGGATGGGGAAGGGGAGGGGCCCAATAAGCAAGTTCCGCTGTGGACCAGGGGCTCATTCCCTCTGGGGCAGTGTTAACACACCTCAGAGTTATCCTGCCCGGGGGCCAGGGAGCTGGGATGCTTTTGCTGCAATGCCTGACCCAGTGGCTCCCCGGGAGCGTTGCTGCCCTGGCACAGCTGGCCTGTCCATGAGTAAGCAGAAGGGGATCCAGGGGGCTCTGACAATCTGCTATAGAAAAGGACAGGCATAGGGGTTGGGTCGTGGAGGTGGGAGCCAGCTCCCCAGGAGAGCTGGCCCTGGGGTGGCCTGGGAAAGCCCTGCCTGACCCCTCTGCCGCCACCAGGAGTTGGCTACGCTGTCATCCTCATCGCTCTGTACGTCGGCTTCTACTACAACGTCATCATCGCCTGGTCGCTCTACTACCTCTTCTCCTCTTTCACCTTCAACCTGCCCTGGACCGACTGTGGCCATGCCTGGAACAGCCCCAACTGCACTGACCCCAAGCTCCTCAACGCCTCCGTGCTGGGCAACCACACCAAGTACTCCAAGTACAAGTTCACGCCGGCAGCAGAGTTTTATGAGTAAGTCGTCGACCCCTCACCCTGTTCATGTGGGTGCGCTGAGGCTTGTGCTGGCAGGACCTGAGCCACATGCTAAGGAAAACCACAGGAGAGAAGGGGGACATGCCGGTCATTGTTTGTAATGGATACTGAGCAGCCACCACAGGCCTGACCCTGGGCAAGGCTGCGTGGGGAGCTTGTGTTCTGGCTCAGGAGAGTGGGGGTGGGCTCTGGAAGCAAGAACATTTTAGAGAGTGGCAATAAAACACATTTTAGGGAGTGTAACTGTCCTTAAGGAACTAAAACCAGGGATGTGGTAGGAAGTGATTGTGGGGGGAAAGGTGATCAGGGAGGGCCTCTGTGAGGAGGTGTCCCTAGAAGGGATAAAGTCAGCCAGGGGAACATTTGGGGCTCAACCGGCAGGTGACAGAGCTGCAGCTTGAACCCAGACCAATCTGATCCGGAAGCTGTTGTCTGGCCCACCTAGCACTGCTCTTTCTGGGACTTCCATGGGGAAAAGTTGCTGTGAGTGAGCTCAGGTAAATTATTTGGACCATGAGAGGCACTGACGGGTGGTGGAGGCCGGAACATCATTTTAAAAAGTCACTGTTTATGTGGAAATAATTTTAGACACCGAGAAGTTTCACAGAGCTCTTTCACCCAGCCTCCCCTAATGCCGACACCTTTGATAACCATAGTGAAGTGAGTGAATCAGAAAACTAACATTCATATACTATTAACTAACCTACTGATGACCTGTTTTGAATCCACCAGTTTTCCCAATAATGTTCTTTCTGGTCCAGGATCCAGCTTAGCGTCCCCAATGGCATTTAGTTGTCCCGTGTATGGCCTGGGGGTCGTGGTTTGCTGCCTCCGGGTCCAGAGCAGTGCTGCCTGGTGAAATGTCATGCGATAATAGAAAGGTTTTATGTCTGCTCCTTCCAGTGTAGCAGCTACTTCCACACAGCGTTGTGGAGCCGCTGAAATATGGCCGGAGTGACGGAGGAGTTGAATTTCTAATTTTAGTTAATTTTCATTAGCTTACTTTTAAATAGCCACATGTAGCCAGTGGCTACCATATTGGATGGTGCAGGTCTAGAGAATTAGAAAAGACAAATTCCCAGACTTCAGGGTCAGTATCTTCAGTCGTGTGTATTCCCTAAGCCGAGGACCTAGGAGTGAGTCCTGATTATTCAAAGATGAGGTGACTTAGGACTATTTCCATCCCTGCTCTCTCTGTGTAGCAGCGCCAGGGAGATTTGGTTTGGTTAAAAGTGGCTTCTGGAAAGTCTGCGGCCGCCTTGGGTTCAGGGAAATTAGGGTTCTCAGGACCCAATACGACCTCACAGAGGATTTGCGAAGGGTCCTGGACTTGTGTGTTCACCTGCCTCCATCTAGGTTCCCTGTGAACTCCGGTGGGCATGTGCAGTTATGTGTGTTCGGGCATTTTCTGGGAGAGGGTCCATAGTTTTCACTGAATTCTAAATACATCTACGGTCCCCAAAGGACCTGAGGCCCTGCTGTCACGTAAAGCATCTGTGTAAGTCACAGCGTCATTCCTGGCTCCCTCACCGGACAGCTAATTGCTTACCGTGCGCATCTGCTAACTTCTTTGTGTGTATTGTCTCCACTGACACCTCAGCCTGATGAGGTTTCTGTGACTCTTACCCCCATTGCTCACACCAGGAGGCTGCAAACATGAGCTTCGTTTTGCGGATAAGATGGTTGATCGCTGGCCCATGGCCACATGGCTAGTACTGCACAGAGCCAAGACCTGGACCCAGGCAGCTGGCTCTTGCAGGACACCGACAGTGAGAGTCGCCTTACACTGTGCCCCAGGGAACTTACTCTCCTCACCCTGCCCCCAGCTTTTCCGAGCAGTGAGACTGCAGAGCCTGCACTCTTACCCTCTCTGTCGCGTTGGAGTCGAACCTTGGTGGCTGTTAATATTCAGAAATATCGTCATCGTCACAGCTAACATTTATCCAGCTGAACTTAGGTCCCAGCCATTGTGCAAAGTGCCTTTACTATCTTTTAATCCTGACCACTGTGGTCAAAAATCATTGTCATTTTATGAATGAGGAAATAGGCACAAGCAGTAAGTGACTTGTCCAAGGTCATGCAGTATAGAAGTGGCATTTAAAGTGGGTTTGAGCCCCAGCAGTCTGGTTCGAAAGCCCACACTCTTAGCCCAGTGATGCTAAACCCAAGTGGTGCCACCTGGAAGACTTTCAGACACCTTGATACCTGGCCACCATGCCCAGAGATTCCGATGTCATGGGTCAGCGTGAAGCCAGGGCACGGGGACTTTTACTAATATCTCCTCCATGATTCTGATAGCCAGCCGAGTTTGAGACCTCTGGTCTTGGCCACTGCACGCTCCCATTTCAGACAGAAGGAGGTTCTTGCTGGGGTCAGGCTGCCATCCCTACAGTGTCATGGAGAAGCTAGAGGCTCCTTTGTTCTTCTCCTGTAGGAGCATTGCCTCAGAAAATCCCAGAACCCAGAGCTTGCGGGCGGAGGTTTTAGGACTTCCTCGTTTATGAGTGTAGTTTGGACCAGGGGACGTGCAGGACAGTGAGACAGAGGGTACCGCTCGTATATGTAATTGGTTCCATGCTTTCCCCTTTGTCATCTCAGGGGAAAGGAAAACGCCTGATTTTTCTTTTTTCGCTCTTGGCAACCCCTGTTGTTACAAATTAAAATGGAAAACGATAGCCTCACCTCTAGTTCAGTTATTATTTTATTCCTCCTCTGACGTCTTAAAGGCCAGCAGATCTGCCCCAGCAGAGACGCACAGCAGGCGGGAGAGGTGAGGTAGGTTTTGAGACGCTGGTTACTTTCATCACTGCCCTAAACAGCAGAATGTGTTGGATAAAGATGACATTCTTATGTGTGGGCCTGAAGGAGCTCGGGGACACAGTGAGGAGCAGAATCCGAGGCTTATTTTAGCAGCTTTCGGCTCTACCCAGCTGCCCTCTTCTCCTGTTCTCTCTCCGCTCCTGTTAAGCCCTCCACCTTCCCTGAGCTTCATAGCTGCTCTGAGCCAGACACCGAAGACCCCTTCACATCCAAGTCCCATTTACTCATCACAGTTCATATTGGTGAAAAGTATTCCCATTTTATAGGTAAGAATGTGGAGGCTCAGGTTTTAGATAAGAGGCGGAACCGGGATCACGGCAAAGCTCTCACCCCATGCGCAGGCCCCTGTCCGTCTTTCTCCTCATCTTGTCAGAGACTCCAATGGGGTGTATCTGGGAAAGGCATGTCCCAGATACAGAGACTCCTGTCTCTGCAGGTAGAAAGGAGCCCATCCTTGCATCTCTTTCTCACCTGGAGCCTGCTTTTGTGAGCTTCTAAGTCACTGAGTCATGAGCTGCCTCTAGATTTTTCTTTTAATGGCACATGGCCCTTTTATCCAAATATTTCTGCTTTAAAACAGTTATCCCATTTCTGTCTGGGGACCCAGCAAGTAGGCCTCCTCCTGTGCCAACCCTGAGGAGGTTAGTTGTTTCTTTTTCCTCAGAGCCTGCTGGCCAATTCTGTTGCCATCTTGTACTCATTTAAGATGATGGATCGAACATACCATTCAAGGGAACAAAATCATTCTTCTCTCCAGGCTCCAGGCCTGACGCCAAACAGCCAGTGGCTAAGAGAAGCCCTGATGCTCCAGAACTTTATCTGTAAAAGGGCACCTTGGTGAGCATGCCCAGTCATAGAGAGCCTCTACCCCCTGCCTGTTCCTGGCAGGGAGAGGACTCTCCCTCTGCCACCAGCACCCTGTGCAGAAACGTCAAGTGAGAAAGTGAGCACTTTTGGCCCGTAGACATCGGAAAGCCTGGACCGAACGTACACTTCACGATGATTCATTTTCATTAAGCTGCTGGAAAACTCCAGCAAAACCAAACTATGTGTGCTAACCCCCAAGGCTCGAGGCTGCTGGGGAGAGGAGGCTGGGCTCACATTCCTCTTGTTGGGAAATATATCAGGAGTCTGGCCTTGTCACCAGTGCGATAGCATGACAACCACAGCGACCTGCCTGTGGGGTCTCCTGGGCCCATTAGGGGGCATGTCAGCCGTCTGATCAGCCCCTAGAAGCATTTTAGTACGTTTCAGGGCAAGAACAGTTGGTTTAGTGCCTTCTCTTCACAATTTTAATCGTCAAATTGAACAAATGGTTATTGAGGCCGTTCAGCACGTGGCCCATAAAGCAATGGGAAGAAGCAGAACTAAGACTCGGATGGGTTCAGCACCTGATTCTGGTTCTCTAGCTTTTTAGACAGGCTCAGCGCCTGCCACCCGCCCCTGCCCGCCACCCTCTTCCCCTCCTTTCCTTCTCCACTTCCCATTTGTCTCTTTCTCCCTCTCATGGGGCACTGGAAAGGAGCCTACATTAGGACATCGTTTTTGAGTGGAGACCAGCAGAATGAGAGGTTTGCCAGGCAGACAAATTGGGCTGGCGAGTGTGTTCTAGGCAAAGAGGGACAGACAGTTCCAAGGCGGAGGGCGCTGAGAGCTTCCTATGATAAGGGAAGGACAAGTGGCTGGTCGTTGCCAGGAGCCAGGGGCAGGGTGTGATGAGGCAGGGGACGTATGTGGCCTGGGACGATTATGACAGGCCTGAGATTCTGGTAGGCTTACGTTTGTGTCCTTTAGACCAGGATTTCGCAGCCTTGAGACTTTTAACACTTTGGGTAGATAGTTTTATGTTGGGGGTGAGTAGTTGAAAGCCACGACATCCGGCTTGGGGGCTGTGAGGAGGGGTCCCCCTGGGGAGGAGGGACGAGGGTATGTCGGGCCTTGATCACCCACACAGCTCTGTGTGTGCCGTTCCTGCAAGCTCACCTGCAGACCTGTGTCCTGTACACAACCCCCCTGTCCCCAGCTCTCTCTCTACCACACCTGTGCTCGCACAGGCTGGCACAGAAGGCACCAGCCCCCTCCTCAGTGGAGCCGGCCCCCTAACTCCCTCGACGAGTTTTCTGGAGGCTTCTTAGCTCCTTGGCAGATGCCTGCTGCTCCAGAAGGCTGGGCCTCAATCCTGAAAGTTACCGTTACCATTTGCTGAGCATTTCCTGGGTTCTTGGCATTGTCTCCCATTCTGATTTCATCCTCAGGAGGGAGCCATTTTCCTGAAGAGGGAGGCAGCTCGCCATGGGAATGTTTGCACCCTCACCCACCTGTCCACAGCCCTGTCACCAGCCCCCAGCACACCGCCTGGCTCACAGCAGCTGTGCAGGAAGAGTTTGTGGAATCAGTGAAAGAATCCGGGCCACGTTGTAGCTGGTGGCAGGACCAGGACAGGGGACACCTGCGTTTGTCTGACCCCAGAGTCAGAATAATCTCTGTGCCACATTCTTTTATTCCTGCAAATAATAGACACTGATTTTGAATGAATGAGAAAAATGAATGAATGAGTGAAGGAAGCATACACAGCATCAGTGGTGGGGCCTCCAGCCCTTCATTTGCCCAGGAAAACATTTAACCCAAGGATAAGCTGACCAAGTTTCCAGACTCGGTACCCTTCTCCTCCCAAGTCTAGCATCTTCCCGTGTCTGATGCACGGCTCCCAGCGAGGACCGCCACCTGCCCCTGATTCTGTGGGCACATTTGACGCCCAGGCTTCCAAAACATTTCAAGCCCACTTTTTATGAGTGGCTCTGTGCCTTAGTTTGCTTTAGATCGCCAATTTTATTTTGTCATGAAAGTAAAGACAGTTTCTGGAAGGTAAAATTTGCTCTAAAGAAAACCCATCCTTTGGGCTGGCCTCTAGTTCGGTGAGTCTCACTCAGCTTTGACTGCCCAGAAAAATCACTGGGAAATTTAAGAGGCAAGGACGCCCAGGCCCCATTCCTCAATGGTTCTAATTTAATGACCGCAGGGCCCAGGTAGGAGTAATTTTTAAGAGATCTTCTGTTGATTCTAATGTGCAGGTTGAGAACTCTGTTCTTGTCAAAAATAGTCTCAAAATTACATTATTTTGATCTCATATTTCTCTTTGGGGAGGTAGGTAAAGAGGAAGGGGAGGAAAGGAGAAGGCAGAGGTAAGGGACAGGGGAGAGTGAGTGAGAGGGGCAGAAAGAGAGAGAGAATATGCTGTCTATCTCCTAGCTTATCCATTGCATTTGTGTAACTTTCTACCACCAGTGTGTCCTTCTTTTGGGTTAAGGCCCCACCCCAGAGACAGACAACGTATTAAGTTCCTTTTTGCCTTCAGCACTAAGTATGAATGGATTCACGCGCCACTTTCTGATTGGACCCCTGGCTGAGAGCAAACCCTGTAGAATGAGACACAGGGAAGTAAAGCTTCTACATGGGGACATGGATGGTCCCCCTGGCAGCATGAGAGAACTGGACAGAAGGGTTAGGAACTTACGACCAGTCAGGGGAGGAGTTGCTAAGAAGAAGTGAGTGTGGGGGAGACTGACCCTCTTTCCTTCCCAGTTCCCCTTGGGGTGGTCCTGAGTCTCCTTTTTTCTAGAAGATAGGCTGTTGAGGTCAGCAAGCAAGGCTGTGAGCCTTTGTTCCTGACCCAGCCATCCTCGCTGAGCTAACAGGTCTGCCTGCGAGGTCTGGCTTAGCACTGGGGGCCCAGACATGGTTCATCCACCTCCTCCTCCTGGGACAGCCTGCACGCAGCCAGCCCTAAAGCTGGAGGGGCAGGCTCTGTGTGGGAAATGGGCCAAGAGCCACAGAACTGACAGGGGTGAAAGATTCCTATTGGGGTGATCTCGGAGGCCTCCCAGAGGAGGTGACATTGGAGATGGGCCTGGAAGAGTGTCTGGAAAGTTGCAGCTGACTGCAGCCTCTGAGTATGAAGTGCAGAGGAGGGCAGAGACCAGGTCTGGATGCCCTTGATGCCCTTGGCCCTCCCAACACTGTGCCTCTTGACTGGAATTGTGGGTTTAGTGCTAACTCCAGTGCTGGAACAGAAGCCCCCCACCCCCACCCCCAAAGCAGGCACTGTGCATGAGCGGTCCCCCAGTGTGATGTGAAGCCCAGGATGGGTCTGCTTATAGCAGGCACCAGTGAGGCATGAATGATTTGGATGCAGAGGCCCTCTTCCATCAGAACAGTTCTGCTTTTTTATCTTTAAAAGACGTGGAATTGTGGTGGGGGAACCTCCCTGCCTTGGGACCTGGCCTCCTATTTTATCAGTTGGTCTTATTTGACCTTGATTAGCTCCTAATAGACTTTGACTAGATACCAATTAGCAGTTGGTCATTTTGTTTGCCAGTGTATTTATTGCCGGTCATACACGCTTCATTGCAGCGTGTACGAGGCGCCTGATATACTTAAGCCTCAAGAATATGGATTCCTTCTTGGGTTTTTTTCTGGAGGATAACATGTTACAGAGATGTGACTGTCATTAAGTGACAGCTCAAGAATGTCACACACTGAACACAGCCATGTAACCAGCACCCGGGTCTGTGTGGACAAAAAAGTAGGCTCGTACTAAACTTGACAAGCTCAGTGAAGGCCTGCGTGGTGGGCCCGACAAACTCAGAGGCCAAAAGTAACCACATAGGATGATCTGAACATAAAAACTCCTAACTGAAAGCAGGTCATGGCGGTCATCACATCCTAGGCCTGTGGCTTCCTTGACAAAGGTCAGTCTTTGCCATAAGTGAGCCTGTCTGTTGGTCTTTTTGCCTGTAAGATAACATACCTTTGAAATGTCAGCATGATCTCCTTTGCCAGACCCCTCACGGCACAACTGTAAGCACCATCTAGAGACCACAGAACCCCTCATCATTATCTTGTTCCCCGAATACCATCTCTATGTGCCCCAAATGTTAATTATTAACTATCCTGCATCCACCAATGTAAGAGAAGTGTGTGTCTCTCCGTTTCACTTTTTATCCAATCCCAGAGATTTCCCTGCTTTGCTTTCTCCTGCCCCCTTAACCTACCACTAGTGGATTTCACGTAACCCTCCTTATGTCCTCTCCTTTGATTCTAATGTGTAAAAGAAGCTGCAAAACTGCCGTTCTCTGGAGCATTTTCTCAGTCTGCTGAGATTTTGCTTCCCAGCAATTGTCATCAGTTTGGCTCAAATAAATTCATAAAAATTCTCTCCAGGTCTGGACGTTTCTTAAGTCACCAACTGACTGGTGTCTCTGAAGTCCCCACTGTGCCCCCTGTCAGCCAGACCCACCCCCCCACCCAGGGTACATCCATCCTGACTTCTAACTTAGGTTTGTTTTGCGTGTTGTACTTGACACGAATGGAATTAGACAGAAATAACTCTTTTGGTTTTGACTTTGTCGTAGAATTAAATGTGAGAGATTCAGCCATATAGAGCATGTTGCTGAATAATATTCTATTCTATACATGCATCATAATTTCTATATCCATTCTGCTTTTGATGGATATTTGAGTATTTTGCAGTTTAGGGTTATTCTAAATAATGCTATTATGGACATTCTCGAATGTGTCTTTTGATGAACTTACATACATGTTTCTGTTGGGTAAACACTCAGGAATGGAATTGCTAGGGCATAGGATGTGTGTACCTTTAGCTTATCAGACTTTCCCAAATAGGAGAAGCATTACTCTTGTCTTGCTCAGGCTCTAGACAGGGATTCATAACCTCAGCAATGTGGAAATTTTGAACTGGATAATTCTTTGTTATCGGAAGCTGTTCTGTACATTGTAGGATATTTAGGTTGTTGCGTGCACTGTACAATGTCCCTAGTCTCTATTCTCTAGATGTCAGTAACACCACCGCCTCCCCAAGTTGTGACCATCGAAGACATTGCCACATGTTGCAGTGTCCCCGGGGGGCAAAATTGCCCCATCACTCCTGTAGAGAGCCCCTATTCTAGACTGTGAGGGCAGGGACCTTTCCGGCTATTTACCAGCATCTCCCCAGGACCAGACATGCAAGAGGCACTCAAGAGATTTTTGTCACTGTTTAAAAAGCAGCCTTGGGGCAGCCGGTTAGCTCAGTTGGTTAGAGCGCGGTGCTTTTAACAACAGGGTTGCCAGTTTGATCCCCACAGGGGCCACTGTGAGCTGTGCCCTCCACAACTAGATTGAAACAACTACTTGACTTGGAGTTGATGGGTCCTGGGAAAACACACTTAAATAAATAAAAGATTTTATTTTGTGAAAAAGCAGGCTTGAGCGGGAGTCTCCCCAGATGATTTGCTGGCACAGGGCAGGGCTGTCCTAGGGACAGAGCAGGCACAAATGGTGCAGGGCTGTGGCTGGGCAGCTGGGGACCGTCTCCGACTGTGCACCTTCGGGGACTGGCCTGTGGCTCAGGTCACGGTCATCTTCCCTGTTTGATGGCGTCTTCCCTGCTCCCCGCCCCTCTCCTCCTGGCAGGCGTGGCGTCCTGCACCTTCACGAGAGCAGCGGTATCCATGACATCGGCCTGCCCCAGTGGCAGCTCTTGGTCTGTCTGATGGTCGTCGTCGTCATCCTGTTTTTCAGCCTCTGGAAAGGCGTGAAGACATCAGGAAAGGTAATGCCTCTGTTTCTCTTTCAGGTGGGAGAAAAAAATTATTTTTTTCTAGCGGTAATTATTAGTTCTTGAAAAGAAAAGGTGTAACTGGACACACAAAGCTTGGGTTTGCTCCCAGCTCTGCCACTGGCTCGCTGGGATACCTTGGACAAATCTCTGTCCTTCCCAAAGCCCAGGCTCCCCAACAGTTGGGTGGGGTGGTGCAAGTGGATCAGGGGTCCCTGTGCTTTTCCACCAAACTCCCCTAAGGGACCTGGGAATGGGGACGCCCAAGGACCTAAGGAAAAAGCTTAAAGCAACCTATTGACATGTGTTCGATAAATCTTGAATTCTGGCTTAAAACTTCATGCAAATGTTGCGTCCTACTTTGGGATATAACCATCGCTTTACGGAGCATCCCCACCCTCTGAATTTTTGAATAAAAGAGAATGCTCTAGAAGATACTTAGATATATCCTGGGGCTTTGTGCTTCCTCTGACACAGTGCTGAATGCCCCCCAAGGGTCTAGGTGTCCTGGAAAGAGGAGCACAGTGTTAGAAAACCCAGCAGAGCCTGGCCGGAGTTGGCATTCTGAACCTAGGTGATACTGCCCTCTGTAGCCAGCCCCTCAGTGTGGAGTAAACTCAGGTCATGGCCCCTGTTGATTCTTAGACTTGGATCATCATGGGAACTAGCACCCCATTTGGACCCTGTGAGGTCCAAATGGAGCCTGACTGTGTTAAAGAGGATATAGCTGGGAGCTGTCCTTTCCAGTGTTTCGGTTAGCTATCGCTGGGTCACAAACCACCCCAAGAGGTAGTGATGTCAAATACCAACCATTTCATTATCTGTCCTGATTCTGCGGATGGGCTGGGATCAGCTGGGTGGTTCTTCTGCTCTTCTGCGGTATCGCCTGGCCTATATAACTGGGGGTTTGACAGGCTGGAATGTACAAGATGGCACACACGCGGATGGCCGTTGGTAGTGGCTCGGAGCTCAACTGGAGCTGTCGACCAGGACACTTTGGGTTGTTTGCACACAGCCTCTCTACGTGGCTTGGGTTTCTCTCAGCATGGCGGCTGAGCTCCAAGAGAATGTTCCAAGCAGACAAGCCCCAATGCGCCAGTATCCCTTTCAGTCTCTGCTTGTATCATGCTTACTATTGTCCCAGTGGCCAAGGTAAGTCTTTTGATAAAGCCAGAGTCAATGTGAGAGGGAACTCCACATGGGCATGGATTCATTGGGGGGGGGGGGGGGGGCGGGATCACAAGGCAACAATTACCATAATCAGGTATGCGTGAATTTGTGAGACGTTTCATTAGGCAATGATTTGGGGGAAGTGGGATACATCAGGGTTCTCCCTGGGACTCCTAGAGTCCTTGGTCAAGCCACTGAAAGCAAAGATAGTGGCAGGGACTAGCAACCGGTGGGGATGAAATCTCTCAAGAAGAGCTTGAAAGGGAACTTCTTATCAGCATGTTGGAGACACAGTGTCTGCCCCCAGGAAGAACCCAAATAGAATGCAGACCACGTCTGGAGGAATTCTGGGATGGAGCACCCACTATCCCAGCATCTAACACACTGTAGCTCTTCAGTAAATATTTATTGAAGGATTAATGAGGAAAGGAAGGAAGGTAAGAAGAAAGGAAGAAGGTTGGGTAGGTGGATAAGTCAGGGGAACTTCATTAAGTGTTCTTCTAATTCCGTTCAACTTAATAAACATTTATGAAGGCCTACTATGTGCCAGGTGTCCTAGTTGTGCTAGTGATGGAAGAATCAGACAGATTTCTTCTTCAATTGTTTTAGAGTCCATGTGTATTACAGACAGGTGTGGGTCAAGCAATGTCATTAGTTTCTTGAGTCTCTATCCAGAGACACATGTGTGTACCCCTCTTTAAATAAACATTCAGTGGTCTCAAACTATAGACACTATTATATGGCTTGCTTTTTTTTTTTTTAAACTTTATCTTGAAGATAATTTCACATTAGGTAGTCAAGTTGCATTTTAACAGAAATACAAACTGTGGGTTTTTCACTGTTATTAAATCAATTTAGGGGGTCTCCACAATTAAAAAAAAAAATGAACCAGGCTAGATAGTAATAACAGAGTGCATCACACATAGTAAAGTAAGAGCTGTCTTGTGGACTTTGTGTTTTCAGTTACAGCATCTATGTGTTTATGTGTATTTTGTCTCAATATAGAAGGTATTTCTTATCATGAGTTCTCATGGTCAGAGTTACTACATTAGCGGAAGAAGTTTTTTCAGCTGAGAGGGTCTGCAAAGAGGGCAGCATCTGGCCTAGGTCTCTAAGGACAGATGCAGGTAGAGATGGAGTGGAGAGAGGGGGTTTTCAATGGAAGGCGCTGCCTGAGCAAAGCCACGCAGGTGCGGCACCCCCAGGCCAGCCTCGTCCAGCCTCACTGCACCTTTCCTGCGGATCAGGGCCAGCGCTCTCCTGGTCTCCTTAGGCCAAGAACTGAAGAAGATGTCTGCATCTTACTACTGTTTCTGGCCGCTACAGCCTTCTAATATTGCACCCTGAGATTAAGTTCCCTGCAGCCATGCCAGAGAGGTAGAGCCCACCCCACCCAGGTTAGCACTGGACCAGGCCAGAGCCTGACTTGTCTGCAGGGAGAGTGATGCTAAAGAGAGAAGGGGCAGAGTGCTCTCCTCCCTCTTTCAAAGGCACCTTTGGGGGAGTCGTCCCCTCCCCAGAGGCGAGTAATGAGGGGCGTAGCAGGAGTGCTACCCTCCCGAAGCCCCCCAGCGGGAAACACGTCAACAGAAACCACAGCCCACATTTGCGTAAGTCTCCCAGTCCATGGGGAGGGGCTTTGCTTGGGACATTCTTGTTCCCTGTCTCTAATTGTTTTTATAAACTGGCTCATGAAAAAAACAAGAGCATTGCTTATTTATTCCAGATTGCATCTGGAACGCGACTCGGAGCTTTTCTTAGTAGGCTTGCACAGCCAGAGAGGGGCCTGAAATGAATTGCAAATGTTCACACTTCCCGACTTGGCAAGTAAAAGCTCTGCGTCTGGGAAGATGTGTGACTCCACAACCAGCAGCTGGGATGGTGGGGAACAGGGTGCAGTCTGAACAGGGGAAAGGGAGGGCTTACCCCAGACCACACAGTGTGACCTTGGCACACTGACCACCTCAGGGTAAAGGGTGGAGGTCTGAGTCAGGAGTTAGCCCCAGGGAGCCCGGCCAGTGTGTGCACACCACTGCTTCCCATCCTGCCTGCCTCCCCCATCTCAGTCCTTGGCTGAACTGGCCCTTGGCAACTACAAGCCCAGCCAGCAAATGTGGAGCCGGAAGGTACTCAGGGTCCATCTACTCCAGCCTGGGTCTTGTACAAATGGGGCAACTGGGGCTTAGAGAAGGGCAGTGTTTCATAGCCATCTGTAGCATGGCTAGGACTTGAACCTGAGTCTCAAATATACAGGAGGGTGAGTGATAGAGCACATGGCCTTGTGGTCAGATCCAGGCACCATCACGTCCTACTGGGTGACATCAGGATTAGTGACGCTCGCTACACCTCAGTGTCCTCACCTGCAAGCAAAGTGGGGGCACGTAATGATCGCGCCAGCTTCTAGGGCTGTTGGCAGGTGGCGTGAGAGGTCCCCAGTGCAGGGCTGGCAGACAGAAATTGCTCATTAAATGATCCTTGTCTGCCTGTCTTTGTCCCTTTCTTAACCACCCCCCCTCCAGTGCTCTGCTCCCCACCTCAGTGGTTTGCAAACTCTGCCGACTTCCTGTGGGGCTGGAAGGGAGGTGCGAGCCCAGGCTCCCACCTTCTCTGTTCCCACTGTTGGACAAAACTTTTAGAAATATTGGACTCCTTTATGCCTGGAGAGAAATCAAGGCAATAGAACTGGCCAGGGTCAACCACCAAGCTCTAACCACTTTACTGCCAGGTTTGGGGCTCTTTGGGGCATGAGAAAAGACAGAATACCTCTTGCATTGTGGCAAAGGTGCTGGGGTTGAGGAGAGAGAGAGACAGACCAATTCAAAGTAAACCCGAGTTCTAGAATATTTAAGTAGAAAGGTCATTGTGTTACTGTTGACTTCAAGTCATAATTCTAGCCAAGTCTTCTCACTCATGTGTCAAGACAGGCTGGTCCTGCCTTGTTTTCATGACTCAATTGGACCCAGTTACAATGACCAGCGTCATTTGCATATGGGCAATGAATGAGCTAAAAAATTCACCGCTCAGTGTTTTCTTGAGTAACGTCAGTGCATACCCCTCACCCCATAAATCTTAGTATGTCTTCATTATTAGTGCAAATATCCCTAGAGCCCAGTTCCGAGGATTACAAATTCTAAATCATCGGAGGTTAAATTCACGCAGTTTGTAGGGATGAAGCATGTGCATCTATCATCTGTGGTAGAGAAGACCTCAGAGGAGGCTCCGAGCAGTGCTTCTCAGCCTCTCATGCGTGTAAGAATCCCATGGAGGCTTGTTAACACTCAGAGTCCTGGGTCCCGCCTTGAGAATGTGATGCTGTGGGATGGGAATTGCACGTCTGACAAGCTCCCGGAAGGTGCCGATGCTGCTGCTCCGTGGGCCTCACCTCGACCCGGCAATCCTTTGCCTAGGACCTGGATCCCTAGCAAGGCTTGCACACCTGCAATGACAGGGGCCTCACCACCATACTAGGCAGCTTATTTCCTCTTTAGAGATCTCTATTCATTAGAAAGTTCTTCCTTTTATGGAGCCAAGATCTTTCTCATAGTGATTGTCAGCCATTGAATTTGGCACCTTGGGACCACGCAAATTGTAACCTGTGCCACAGAAACACAAGGTGGAGAAGAATTTGGATTTGAGGTCAGAGAATAGTGATCTCCCTTGGGGACTGATGTTGACACGTCCCCAAACCAGTGGGCTTCTCATTGTTCTCATCTCATGCTCAAAGACAGACCAGGTTTGGCTTCTCATGGCCAGAGAGGCACGGCAAGTTGAAATTTTGAGAGCAGAGAAGCCTGGGGTGGAGATGACCCAGTCCAAGTGTCCCCTCTCTTTGCCCAGTATGCATAGCGGTCACATGTGTGCCTGAGCGAGCTAGTGGCCAAGGACACAAGAGCCTCCCTTTTAACACAAGATCTTAGGCAGCAGAGTTCCCTTCTGCTCTCGATTCTGGGACCTTTCAACAAGACTTAGATGGTTTCCTTTGAACACGTGTGCATGGACGAGGCAAACTCGCTTTTCTTGATGTTTGAATGCAGTCAGGGTCACCTCCGTCATGCCCCGTTGTGCTCCTTGGGGCAAGTGAATCCACATTGGAGCCTGAGGCATGGCCGACACAGGGCTGCCTCCAGACCCCAGGGGACAGTCCTTAGGTCAGACCAGGGGATGTCATTGTTTTGATGGGTGGAGTGTTGTTTTCTTGGTGCTCTGCTGGGCCTGCAGCTGTTGAAAGGAGTTATAGGGGAACAGCAGTTGGGACCCAAAAAGACTATGTGACAGCTCCTCCTTGTGTCTGTCACCACGGAGTTAGGCCTGCGCGTCCCAATTTGGGAAAATAAATCCAGGATTAATGTGAGGCCATCCAGATACAATGACTTTGCTTTCTAAGGTATGTCTTCCTCCTCATTTGCTTTTGGCAATTCGCCCTCCGTGCCCCTGGGCCCCTGAAAGAACAGAAAATAGAATTTAAAGCTCATAGCAGCAAAGACTATCCCCCCCCCCCCACCGTGTAATGACAGTGATGCAACAGAGGAGACTGTTTCCTCTGCCAATTCCCTCAGAAGATATGTCCAACCATTGATGCATTTAATTACTCCTGGACTTATTTGCTCTTTCATTCACTTATTCTTTTACTTACTCTTCAACTAACTTAGTCATTCACTAACTTTCTAATTTATCACTGACCCAGTCATCTATCATCTATCTATCTATCTATCTATCTATCTATCTATCTATCTATCTATCTATCTATCTATCTGCACTCAACCAGGTACTTACCTAACCATCCATCTATCCACTTAACCAACTACCTAACTATCCAACCATCCATCCATCCATCCAAGCATAAGTTCATCAATCCCATCATTCACCTATACAACTGTCAAGTCATTCGTCTACTCACCCAACCACCATTTTTTTAAACACCCATGTGTGCCGTGTGCTGGGGACACAATTTGAAAACTATGGGGATTTTGCTTCTAAGGAGCGTATGGTCTGGTGGGAAAGCAGATGAGGAGGATAAATCCCAGTCCTTGGACATAGCCGGAAAACATATGACTTTTCTTTCTGCCTCTCAGTTTTTGTGTTGAGCCCATATCTAAACTTTACCCTCAGACATGTTTCGGGGCTTCTGTTTTTCCTCTAGGGATGTGTGAAGATTCTTGGGGCTGCCAGTGTCAGGACTTTGGGAGGAAGGGCCATCTGGCCCTTAAGTCATGTGTCCTCTTGTGTCTCACTGAGTCTTCCTTGGGGCTGGTTCCCCCAGCCCTGAGCAGATGTTCTGCGGGGGGTACGTCTTCTTTCTGCACTGCTGAACTCCTTGGTAACAGGACCGTGGCTGCCTGGATCAGTGATTTTTAACTTTGCACATTTACCTCACCAGGGGCAGCTTTGAAAACATACTGAAGCATAGGCCCCACCCCAGACCAACTGAATCAGAAAGTCCAAGAATGGGATCTGAACTTTGACAGGTTTATTTATAACTTCCCCAAGAGTATTCTAGTGTGTATTCGAGGGTGCGGGGGACATTGAGGAAGCAAACACAACCTACCCTCTCCCCACCTTCCTTCTGTGTTCTTCTGCCTTGGGCAGGATGGGGGGCGGGGCTTCTCTCTTTAGTCTGGGGACAGCCTCTTCCCTTACGTGTTTCCGAACGATGCCGTTGAACGTGCCGCAGACACATATCCACTAAGATGAAGAAACGTCAGAGATTTCTGCCCAGCCATTCCCCTCCTTGGGCCCTGAGCTTCGGGGGACGAGGTGCTTGAATGAGGGTAGAGGACGGGAGAGAAGAGGGCATACGGGTGGGTGTACTTAGTTCTCCCTGGACCAACTTGAACATCAGGAGAGGCGGCTTGTGGAGGACGAAGCGTCAGGTGCTGTGAGAAGCGGGTCTAGGTCCTCGCACCCTGAGCTCCGACGGCGGCGCTGTGCCTGCCCAGGGCCGCTGCCTCCCGCTCGGTCAGAGCTGCCTGCGGGTCTGTTCACTGCGTCCTGGAGTCTGGCCCAAAGCCTGGCCTAGAGATGGAGCTCATGGCCTGTGGCCTGTGCTGGGGAGGGGGCAGGGTGTGACTGGCTCCAAAGGAGAGGCCTGTGCCCCGCCCCACCTCAAGCTGTCACCAGGCTGAGGGCAGAGCCAGGCTCTGACAGCGAGTCTGCTCCCTGCCAGGTGGTGTGGATCACGGCCACGCTGCCCTACTTCGTGCTGTTCGTGCTCCTGGTCCACGGCATGACGCTGCCGGGCGCGTCCAACGGCATCAACGCCTACCTGCACATTGACTTCTACCGCCTGAAAGAGGCCACGGTCGGTGCCGGGGACCACCCATAGGCCGGGCTTGGGAGGGTCCTCGCGGCTGGCAGGGACAGCAAATCTGCTCCCAGCTCTGCCCCAAACTTCCAGCGCAGCCTGGGACGGGCCTTCCCTCCCTGGGATGCAGCTTCTCCACCAAGGCCAACTGGATTTACAACTGCAGGCCTCCATCAGCCCATCCAGCTCTGAGGGGCTGGGATTCGGTGTCCATTTAGTGGCCGTCCTAGACCCCTCTTTTCAAGGAGAGCAATACTCTGTCCTGGGTCCCTATCCCTGCCCTGTTCCATGGCCCCTAAACCACCCCAGCCACCCCTGTCCTATCCCCAGTCCTACTTCCACTTTCTGGTTCCCAACCCGGGCCTTTGCCACTGTCCTGTAATGATGGATAAAGGCCAGCATCAGCCACGGGGAGACCCGGATCCTGCTGACTCTGCCCCCCATGACCCCCTCCAGCTCCCTCACTGTCCTGCCCAGAGACACAGATTATAATGAAGGGGGGCGAATCTGGAGTGGAGTCCCAAGCAGTGGGGCAGACACAACCCTGGAGGTACCCAGTGCCTTGAGCGTCTTCAAATCATGGCTGAGATGATTTCCACGCTCCTCCCTCGGGCCCATCTCAGTGGCAACACCTCAGCATTTCCCCTGACGATGCCCAAAGGCTTCTTCACACTCTCTTTGAACCCGCGATGATCCTGGCAACATAGGACTAGGAGGGACGTCTCAGTACGTACCTCCCTTAGTTATGACGTCCCAACACACCACAGTGTTACAGCCTAGGAACCAAGAGAAAAACCTGTTTTCTTAGCAGAAAGATAACGCACATGAGGCATGAATCAGCCTCGTAAAACGTCAGACTTTTGTTTGTTCTGCACGTGTTGAAGTATCCTATGTCTTTCCAATAAGTAGAAACTGAGCCTGGGTACTGTCTCAAGCAGCAGCTCTGTGTTTCTCCATCAGATTGTCTCTCTCATTATATCCTCTGCTTGCAAAGTAGAGGAGCCTAGAACAATGTGAGTGGGGGATGACAGAAACCTCAGAAATCCGAATGGCAGCTCTTAGTTCGGGTGGGCTAGGTATAATTCTCCCCATTATACAGATGAGGAAACAGATACAAAGAGGAAAGAGGTGAAATTGGCCAGGGCCAGACCGTGAGGCGGAGAGGTTGGAGAGGGGCTCATACCTCCAGGCTTTCAGCCATGTACTTTCTTCACCCAAAAGGTGGAATAAATGAATTCCATAGGCCCCCAAGAGTCACCACTGTGTGGGTTGATAGAAGCTTCTAGAAATCACATCCCTTTCTGAAGTTGTCATTTCCGTAACTCCTGAGATTGTCTTAAGCCTTTGCTCTCAGTCCATCCACATTCCAACCTAGAACTGCTACTTTATTAACTTTCTTTGACAATCAAGACATCAAACTGAGCCAGTGAGTCCCTGTAGGGTGAGCTCACTGATGACCACTCACGGCCGGGAGATGCGAGGGAGACCCCAGCCTGTCTATTTCGTACAGGCTCTGGGGGTGGGGAAGGAGTCGCATGGCTGCCACTTCAGGCTCAGACCTTGTTTCCTTGGGTCTGAGCATCCCTGGGGTGTCCCAGCCCTTCTGGAGCCGTACGGTGGTCCCAATCCCGAGGAAGCAGAAGGTGATGACTTTTGTCTGCTCATCTCAGGTATGGATTGATGCTGCAACTCAGATATTCTTCTCCTTGGGGGCTGGATTTGGAGTCTTGATTGCATTTGCCAGTTACAACAAGTTTGACAACAACTGCTACAGGTGAGATCCTTCTCAGGGCTCTGGAAAGCTGTAAATCCTGGGGCTGGACCCTTGCAGGGATGGGGGAGAGGGCGCTGGTGTGGGAGAAGTCAACTCTCCTTCCTGGGTTTCTTCCTCTGTGAAATGAGGCACCATCCCGGACATTCCATGAACTCTGACAGGCCCCCTGGGGGTCCCGATGGACTCAGGACACTTCTGATTTCAATTCAGGACAGATGCAAGGTGAGGGGCTGGGAACGTGGAGGCCACTAGTGCTGGGAGATCATAGGGGTGGTAGCTGGGACACGGGGACACTGGGGCTTTCACAGCAGACAGCACGACTCGTCTGTTCATCCGATGCCCAGACAGGCAAGGGTAAATGTCCAGGCCGGTCCTGTGAGGGGTGAGGGCCTGGCAGGGTCAGAGGTAAGACCGCAGGGCTGTTAAGAAGGCTGCACACACAGGGCAGCAGTCAAAGAACCACCGCGCTTCAGTGAGCACTCAGTGCTGCCCCCTGCTGGCCGAGGGCTGTGAGTGCCTCAGAAACGAGCCCAAACTGGGCCTGCCTCCATCACTCTCCGTCAGAGGCCTAAGACAGAATCACACCCCCGCTGGTACAAGACAGAGTAGGATGGATGCATAGCAGCGGGGCAAGCTCCCGGAAGACTAAGGAAATGGGGTGATCAACGCTCTGACAGGATCAGCCAGTGCACGGAGGTGAGTCTGAGGTGAGCCTTGGAGGCTAGGTCTGTGACAGACGGACAGGGAATGGATGACACGCATGTTAGGGGACAGCACCAGCCAAGCCAGGGAGATCATTTGGTTGTGGGCCAGCAAGCTGCCTGGTTTGATTTGTTCAAAGAGTGTGTGTTGGGGACTCATGGAAAATGAGCCTGGAAGGAAGGTTGGGTCATCTTAGCAAAGGTCTTGAACATCTGGGTGAAAGAGGTTGGGAGGCACTGGGAGCCATGGAAAGTTTGTTGAAGAAAAAGGATGGTGACTCCATTTCCCAACAAGAAATTGATACCAGACTCTGGACTCAAGGTATTTCCTCCAGAAGTTGTTGAATTATTCCTGACCAATTATGGGAAGGTGCTGGGCTCCACGGGGCAGCAAGGAAACAGAAAGCATTTGAAGCTGCGACTCCCACAGATGGTCCAGTGGTCAAAGAGCAGGGTGGAGGAGGAAGGCAACTTGAACTAACCGTGCTTCTCTCCCCCAGGGATGCCCTGCTGACCAGCACCATCAACTGTGTCACCAGCTTCGTCTCCGGGTTTGCTATCTTCTCCATCCTCGGTTACATGGCCCATGAACACAAGGTCAACATTGAGGACGTGGCCACTGAAGGTGGGTGGGCTGAGATGGGAACCCCACCCCATTCGTGGCTCCGTGGCTCTCTAGTGGCTGTGGGACTGAGCGGGCTGGACACGGAGGTTTCCAAACCGCCCATGTGATGGACCCTCTTTGAGTGTGTTGGTGGGAATTCCAGGCAGCACTGGGCCCTGCGTGTGTAACAGAACTTTCCTCTGAGTCTGACTGGGCAGGATGGATTTTGGAGCATCCACTCTATGCCAGCCCCATGCTGAGTGCTTGACATACCTTCATTTAGTTCTCACAAGTGAGAGTGTGAATAGACCCATTTTAATGATGAGAATGCTGAGACTTAGGCTATGTAAGTTGCCCAAGGTCACCCAGCTAGTGAGCAACGGTGGCAGCCCTCAAGCCCTGACCAATCCCACTTCCTCCCCACTTCTTCCCATATTCTTATGGCCACAAAGAAGCTGATACCTGGGGAGGGGCCACATCTGATAGATTCTGAGGACCACAGGTTTGAGAGGAAGAGGACCCCTCATGGTGTGTAGGAGGTGGGGTTCGCAGCATGTAACCCATAGCCCCCGGGCGAGGCGCTGATCTCTGCTCTGGCTGCTGGAGGCCAACCTCCTGGTGAGTGCTGGTGAACTGCGAGCTGCAACTGGCTTCGTCTGTCGTCTTCAGATCCTGGTTCTCTCTGTCCACCCAGGACGGACTGAGTGCCATGGCTGACCTGGGGCTGGTTGGGCCTCAGAATGTTCTCCTGTCACCTGCAGCTCAGACTGGCAGTCCCAGCCTTTGAGGAGATTGCTGATGTTTCTTACAGGAGCCGGCCTCGTCTTCATCCTGTACCCGGAAGCCATTTCCACCCTGTCGGGATCCACGTTCTGGGCTGTCGTGTTCTTCATTATGCTCCTGGCTCTGGGAATCGACAGCTCAGTGAGTGACCCTGCTCAGGATATCCCATCCCCCCCACAGCCCTGGGCCTGACCCCACCACATACACACACACTGCTCCGCAGAAAGTTCCCACCATTGGAACCGCTGGTGAATAGTTGTTTCCAGAAGGTTCTATTTAAATGCAAACAAGGAAGTAAGTCCTCACTCAAAAAAGCGAGACTTAGGTCAAAGCCAAGCACCAATAGAAACCCACTGGAATCATGGACACCCACCCCAGAGGGACCTCAGATAGGCAGCCCACTACTCTCCTTCTGCAGATGGGGAAACTGAATTCAGAGAGGGTGTGGATGGAACTCCTGTTCTCCAGCCAAACACTCTTCCCATTATATTTCCTCATCAACAACCTACAAAAACGCTTTGAGCCTCATTTGTGCCTTAGAATCTTTTGTTATCCACGTGTTAAGATTCACCCCACTGGCCTCTTTTTTTGTCTATGTCCATTCGTATATCGTGCCTGGAAGTCTGCAAGAAGTCATAGAGTGGGGCTGGCAAATAGGAGTCCTCTCACTGCCCTTTCTTTTCAGTCGGTAGATCTGCCAGGAGCAGTGTGTTAAGAAGGGTTCTGAGGCGGTTTCCCGACACGTAGGAAGGAGCACTGGTTGCGATGAGCAATGTCTGCCAAGGGTAGAGGCGACATGCGTGAGGCTGAGTGGTGGCAAGCATGCAGCCTGTCTGCCACCCTAGCCTTGGGTATCACTTAGCAAACACATGATTATTACTCAGTTGAGGCCATAAACAATCAGTGTGCCCCTAGCTGTGGGCCAGGGGGCCCTTTCACGCTCTGAGAGTGGAGTTTGAGGTGACCACTTTGCTTGATAATGAGAAAGGCAGCCAACATCCTTATCAGAAGCTGCTGCCCCAAGTTCTTGCCGCTAAGAAGCCCTCCTTTGGTAGCTGTGTCCAGAAAGCTCTGATCTACTTGCAAACGTATTACATGGGAGTTTTGGCATTTTACCCCTATCTGCTCCCCAGCACCCACTCAGGCTGAGTGAGTGGGACAGGGGACAGGTACCTGTTGATTAGGGGGAGACAGAGTTAACTCTTCACCCTCCCCCACGTAGTTTCTGGGCTCTGAGTTTGGTTGAGAACAGAGCAGAAGCGGGGTGAGATTTCTCAAGAGCATCAGGGCAGCTGCCGGGGTGCCTGAGTCCCAGGCTGCAGGAGGTCTGAGGGAGCCTGGGGCCTGAGACGGGGGTACTGGGGGCCCCCCCTTCCTGCACCCTACCCTGCCTGGTTCTCTCAGATGGGAGGCATGGAGGCGGTCATCACGGGCCTGGCCGACGACTTCCAGGTCCTGAAGCGCCACCGGAAACTCTTCACATTTGGCGTCTCCTTCGGAACCTTCCTTCTGGCCCTGTTTTGTATCACCAAGGTGAGGAAGGGTGGGCTCTGGGTCACCTGGAGATTGTGGGGCTGCATTTCAATGGCGTCAGATGTTCGCAGCCTGGGAGCTGGGTGGCAGAGCCAGAGTGGGCTCCAGGGAACCACGGCAGGACCTGCATCCATTGTCATCTCCCACCTCTGAGCCTGAGGCTCTCCAGGCAACCCTCTTAATGGCTTATTGCTTTGAGGGGCAGCAAAAGGCCCTTTGAGACCCATATCTCACTTTTTACCGGCTGAAATACCCACCCTCAGACCCTGTGACTCTGAAGGCCTTTGTTAGGATGCAAATATGTAACATCTATGCAGTAGCGCCACAACCCACCGTTCTCAAACTGGGTTCTGTGTGTGTGGGACAGGGGATGGACAGGTACATTGTGATGGATGTAACCGCCAGTGGCCATGTCCAGCCAAGGTGGCCTCAGGCTTTCTCCCTCCATGCCCCAGGGTGGAATATACGTGCTGACCCTGCTGGACACGTTTGCAGCGGGGACCTCCATTCTATTTGCTGTGCTCATGGAAGCCATCGGTGTCTCCTGGTTTTACGGTACGTGCTGGGCCCTGAGCGTGTGGAAAAGCCTTGGCCCCCTGTTTTCCTGGAGCCGTGTCACCTGGGGAGCAAAGGGGCATCCATTTCCAGAGCAGTCACTGGCTGGTTCCAGACTTGAGCCAATTCCTTATTGGGGTGGCTCTCCAAGCTCTCGGCTCATCTTTTCATGAACCCCCTTTAACAGGGGCTGTGAGTAGCTCAGAGGAAGCGGCCCTCCCTGGGCCATGTAACTCATTCTAGAGTCGGGTTGCCACATGTAGCAAACACAGTACAAGACACCCAGTTACACTTGAATTTCAGATAAACAGTGCATAATTGTTTAGTATAAGCATGTCCCAAATAGTGCATGGGACGTACTTAATTAAAATATTTTTCATTGTTTATCTGAAATTTAACTGTAAGCAGTTCCCTATGTTTTATCTGGCAAACTTACTCTGGAGCTGAACGGGAGAATGTGTTACTAAGTGTCACATGTGCTGTCACTGATTGTTTTTTCCCCACATGTCATATCAAGTGTTAGTGCTGTTCCCACTCTTCTACCCATCAGAAAGACTTCGGTGTGAGTCTGTGCTCTTCTAGGAGACCAGAGTCAGGGCAAGGGCTGTATCCACAGTCGTCATCGTTCAGGAGAGGGAACAAGAGGGAAAGTCCAGGCTCTGGACTCAGGCTGACCTGGCAGGATAACCTGGGACAAGTCCCCTCCCCTCCCGAGCCCTGTCTCCCTCTGGAAAAATGAGTTGGGGTGGCACACAGGTGACACCATCCCTGAGTGTGTTCTCTGCCCTGTTCTGAACCAGCCAAGTGCCCCTCCCAGGTTTCCTAAGTGCCAGGGCTTCACTGTCTTGCCTCACTGACCTGCTCTCTGCCTGGGCCCAGACCCTCGTGGGAGGGCAGCAGGGCACAGCCTGGGGCTCTGTGGCGGCCGCCATGACAAGCCTTCCTGTGTGCGCAGGTGTGGACAGGTTCAGCAACGACATCCAGCAGATGATGGGGTTCAAGCCGGGCCTGTACTGGAGACTGTGCTGGAAGTTTGTCAGCCCAGCCTTCCTCCTGGTATGTAGTGTGGCCAGGGCGTCCCGGGCAGGGGCTGTGTCCCAGGTGGGGTGTGCTGGGTAGATTTGCTTCTTAGGGGAGGAGGTTCTGGGATGCAGAGTCCTGGTCATGCAGACGGGACCCTCAGGATGCTCAGGCCTGTTGACACGTCGCGGGCTTCCAACTCAGTGGGATCCCCAGCCTGGGGCCAGGGCCTGGGGGTAGGGGAGGGGCTGTGTGTGGCCCCCCCTCGGCCCAGCTCCAAGACACCTTTCTGCTCTTCTTTTCTCACTCCCGTTGTCTTTGTCTCCTTTTGTGACCATCCACTTCTTGAATTCTTCTCTCGTCTCCGTCTCCTTTCTCTTCCCCTCCTTCCTCGTGTCTCGCACGCCGCTCCCCACTTCTCCCTGATCTGCCTGCCTCTCTCCCTCCATCCCACCCCCTCCCTTTGCCCCCTCCCTGCTCCTGGTCTCTCGTCTCCGTCTTCCTTCTGCCCCCCCCGCCCCCCCAGTTTGTGGTGGTGGTGAGCATCATCAACTTCAAGCCGCTCACCTACGACGACTACATCTTCCCACTCTGGGCCAACTGGGTGGGCTGGGGCATCGCGCTCTCCTCCATGACCCTGGTACCTGCCTACATCATCTACAAGTTTCTCAGCATGCGGGGCTCCGTTTGGGAGGTAAGCGCTGGGCCGGCTTCGGGACGGGTGGGGGGCAGCGTGGGAGGGGGCATCTGAGTCATTCCTGTCAGGGTGACAGAAGGGAGGCAGAAGGACACAGACACTAGGGTCAGACAGACGCACCATGTTGTATCGCCGTGAACCTCAGTTTCTGCATTTGTAACCTAGGGATCATAACACGGACCTTGAAGGGGAAAAGTGTGTTTCGCAGGGTGCCTGGCAGGTGGGAGACGCTCAACACGTGTTTCCTGCCTTTGTGTTATATGTCACATGCACTGTGTCCCCCTACTGCGATTCCTACTGTTACTTACGTGAGAAGGTGACACTTAGCCCTGTAACCCTCGAAAGACAAATAAGGCGACAGCCTTAATGGGCCCGTTCCCGTGCCTCTTTTGGTTTGTTATGGCCCCAGCAGCCCCAGTTCTCCCTGTCCGAGCTCACCGTGACCTGTTGTCTTGGCTTTTACCTGCCTCTTTCATGAACCTGAACCTGATCAGCCTAAACCGGATATCTCCAACCTGTATTTTCTTCTCTTATATGCATTGTGTATGCACACGTATGTGGATTAGTATTGGGGAAATACCGTTTTTCCCCAAGAATAAGACTGGGGCTTATATTAATTTTTGCTCCATTAGGGCTTATTTTCAGGGGATGTCTTATTTTTTCATGTACAACAATCTACGTGTAATCAAATACAGTCATGTCATCTTCTGGAACATCGTCATAATGTACTAAATGTGTCCATCTGGCTGAGATCTTAACTGGGGCTTGTTTTTGGGGTAGGTCTTATTTTGGGGGAAACACGGTAGTGCCCTTTACTCTGAAATTACATCTTCCCTCCTCTTTGGTTGTTCAACTGCCCCGTCATTTATAAATAGTGGGATGGTCTTTTCCTCCCACCCTCACTATGCAAGATACAGATTTCGTTCCTTGATCGCTTTGTCCACTCGCTTCACAGGTCATTGTTGAGGGTCTGCACGGCCCAGGCCATGTTCTAGGCACAGGCAGAATGTCCTGGAGCTCACATTCTAAGGAGGGGACAGATGAACAAATGAGGGCGTAAGGGAGCAGCCACACAAGAACTTAGGGCAGAGGGGCCAGGCAGGGCTGTGTGCGCCCCTCCCCCAGTTCCTGTGCTGTGTCCATGAAACCTGTCTGGGAGCCTCTGGGTCACCTGGAGAGTTCGTGTTCTGTGAGCTCCTCCCAGACGTGGGAACTAGGACCTGCTACCAGCTTCTTACTCTTCACATGTGGGGAGCAGGGAGGACTTCCCCCCACCTGGTTCTCAGTCACTGATTCCAGACACAGTCCCTGAGTCCAGCCGTGTCCGAGGCCGGCCCCGATCCCTGGCAGGGCCAGTCCTACCTGCTGTGCTCTCACTGTGCTCCGGGCAGGACTCACTCCCATTGTGGTTGGTTTGTCCAATGCCTGTCCCTCCCATGTGCTGTGAGCTCCTCCAAAGCAGAGACTGTGTGGGTCTCAACTCCGGCTCCCCAGGGTCTGACCACAGCCGTTGGCTTAGTCGACATTTGCTGGATGAATGACACAGTAAACTGACCAGGGTGGGGCATGCTTTGTATGAACCTCACACGCTGTCCCTGGGGGACTTCAGGGCCTACTAGCAGGTGGCCCTTACCTGGGGGTGCCTGCTGGGCCCCAGGGAAGGTGTCCCTGGGTCTAGCTGAGGCCTCCCCACTTCTCCGTCCTCTTACAGAGACTGGCCTATGGCATCACACCTGAGAACGAGCATCATCTGGTGGCCCAGAGGGATGTCAGGCAGTTCCAGGTGGGTGCAGCCTGGAACACACAGGGTGGGGGCCCTGGGGAGGGTCCTAGCTGCTCCCTGCTATGAGCTGGATGCCCAAGGCAGGACCACATGCCACACACCAGAAAACCAAGAGCGGCCGTGGGCAGTAGCGCACAGCGGTGTGGTGTTAGGAATAGGGGCGGGGCCCGTCCTCTGTCTCCCGCCACCTCCACTCACCTCTCTGCTCCTTGGTGCTGGAGTGCCAGATGCCCAAACTGTGCGTAGCATTATTCTCCCACTATGAGTTGTCACCATGAAGTGTCACCAAAGGAGGCTGAAGATTCCTTATCTTGAAAGAAGCGCTGCAGGTGCCTCAGTCACTCGGTGAACTGAGTCCTACCTTTTTCGCCTTAAAAAACGTCCAGGGCGGGGGGTAGGGGAGGGTCCCAGTGAGCCCCCTGCTTCAGAGTTGCTGTGTGACTTTGAGAAGGGTCCTTTGCCCTCTCTGGGGCTCAGTGACAGTTAGGGACTCCGCCTGCATGCTCTCTGGGGTCTTTGAAGGGAAGGGGCTGTTTTCTGCCTCCTCTGGGCTTCTTGCTGCCATTGTCAGCTGGCCCTGGGTCCTCCTGTCCCAGCCTGGCTCGGCCCTGGCATTAAGGCCTGACCACCTTTCCCTGCAGTTACAACACTGGCTGGCCATCTGAGCCTGGCCCGAGGGGGAGCCCCACCGCGCCACCGGCCAGGCCCAGCGTCTGCCTCAGCGCCGCCGGACGCTGCCTTGGGAGTCCTCTCCTGGAAGATGCTTGTCTCTACCCTCTTCCTCTCGTCCCAATTACAAATGATTTCAGGATCTGGTTTTCCTTTACTTCTGTTCATCGGGCCTGGGAGCTGTGAGCTTGGATTGGGGAGCCCCGAGGGAAAAGAGGCGAGGAGGGAACAGGAAAATTGACTTCTGTTGAACCTCTTTTGTTTTGGGGATGTTTCACCTACGTCGAGAACTGGCCTAAGCTGAGTCCATGGCTCGGGCAGAATTCCCCACCATGTCTGTTTGTCTTTTGGGCCACAGAAGAAATCCTCAGTCCACCCCTTTGGAAGGAGGGTGCTGCTCTTGGTCAGACACCATGAAACCAAACACTAAGAAAAAGTCCAGCTGAGTTTTTTTGTTTTGTTTTTGTGGGGGGTGCATGGATCTTGTCCCTCCTGCCCTCTCTCCCCAGTTGCCCTCTGGTGTCTGAACCGTGGTCGGGGAGGTTGGCTTCACCTGTCCCTGTCGTGAAGTCCGTGGAGCAATGTTTTAGGGGGTCAGGAGCAGAAACCGTCTTAGTTATTTTTCACTTTCACTAACCTGAGTCTGATTTGTGTGTTCTGGAACATTCTTTCGGCTTCTGGTGTTCAGATGGTCCAGAGCCATGGGTGTCCCGGGGAAAAATGTAGAGGAGCCCCAGTGAAGGGAGCCCCAGTGAGCAGGTTTTACAGAAGTGCCGACAAGCTCATAGAGGCCACATGTGGGTCTTGCTCTGTCAGGCTCGTGGAGCCCAGAAACCTGTCTCTGGCCTTTCAGGGAACCCAGCGAGGTCAGATGTATTTCTACTGTCCTCATGAGACCAGCTGGGTACCCAAGGGCAGCCTCACAGCCTGTCTATTAATGTATTGTTCATGGATACCTGCGAAGTCTTTCCCTGGGAATCCCACCCAGCACGAACCAGGGGTCCTGAGTGCTGGAGAGTTGGCCCTGAAAGCTCCCTTTGCCTTTCATCATGGACTAGACTCAGCACCTTCCAGGGCAGGGTGGAACCAAGCAACCTGGTCACTGAAGTTGAGGGGACAATATTCTGAGCTGATAGTACAGGTTAGTGGTGGTGGCGGAGAATTTCTAGCTTGATTTCTGATACAGACTCCCAAGTGGTGCCCTCTGGTGGTGGAGGTGGTTAGTTTCAGCTCCTTAGGAGAGATGGTGGCATCTATTTCAGGTTTCTGTTTATGGTCTGGGTCTCTTATGACCTCATTGTAAACCTAGACTTTGTAGGTTCTTATTGTGAATGTGGGAACCCCTGTTGCAGAATCCTGGGGGGGGAAAGAGGCCTCTTCACTTCCATTGGGAGTGTAGGGAGACATACAACCAGAAGGTGCTTTGCATAAAACTGGGGTGTCACTGAGCCTGACCGATCCATCAATCGATCATGCCATCTGTGGAAGAAGGTTATGTCGGGCCAGCTGGGGGCAGGAAGATGATTTTCTGCTGAGTCAGGGCCCTTGGGTCATTCTTTGGAGAAAAGAGGGAAATCAGGAGATTTTTTTGATCTTTCCATATAAAAAGACTAGCTCAAAGTCTGAGGCAACCCAAGAGTCAGGTGGGGCCTGGGGCATCCTAGGGAGTGGAACAGTGAGGCGGGGTCTGGGAGATGAGGACAGGGTGACCTGTCACTGATGGAATCTGGCCCTGTAAGTGACTTGTAATTCCTCTCTCGCTGTTACATTTTTTTTTTTTTTTACGAAGCGCTTTCACCCACATCGCTTCCCATCTACCCAGTAAGGACTGCAGGGCTGGTTTCTGTCTCCCCATTTCCTAGGTGAGAAAACAAAGGCCCAAAACATCGCAGTTTCTCAGCTACTAAAGGATCCAGTCTGACCCTCAAGTCAGATGTCCTCTCAGCCCACAGCTCTTTGAAATTCCCTGCTCAGTATGGTTCACCCCACCCAGGGCTGTCCTTAAAAATAAACAAAAATGCAGTCAAGGGGCCAAGGAGTATTTCTTCACAAAGAACAATGTGTTGGAAGAAGGGGAGAGGGAAGAGGATGTAATTTACTCTTCTCTAGCTGGTTGCCCAAGAGGAAATGATTTAGCTGCTCTCCTTTGATGAAAAGAATCACTCTGGAACAGTGGGACATGAAAAGCTGAGTCTACTTGGCTGAAACGAGAGCAAAGAGTCAGGGAAACATGTGTGTTAGAACAGGGACACACTTCAGAGAGAGCCTGCAGTTTGCTCTCTCCACCTGCATGTGGCCCTTGTGCCTCCATCATTTGTCCCAAAGGCAAATCAGAGATGTGGTGCTAGCTGAACCAACGGCAAACCAACGCAATGGTGCTGCCTCGTGGAGGAAGTTGGCTCCTGCGCCTGGGGTGGGGGGACCTGGGCCCTAGCCCAGGATCCCTGGGAAGGTGGGGGGACCCTGGAAGCCCTTGGATGTTCTCGTGCAGGTGCTGGGAGACCTCTGGGCTCATCTACCCACGCTTAATGGGGAGGGAGTTCGTGCTGTATCTTAAGTGGTGTTTGATTTCTTTTTTCCAGCTTCTTTTTTTTTTTAGTAGCAGAGGTTACCCAGGAAAAGGGTGCTCCTGTGTACTGTATAATGCACTTTTGATATTTTACCAGATTTTTAAAGAAGTATTATTTTCCATGAAATGTAAAAGATCTGTTTAAGGCCATCGTGTTAGCACCTACTTAATGTCTAGTTAGTTAGCGTCCACCTGTTAGTTGGTCTTCACTCAAGAGGCAAATGAGAGAAAGGAGAAAGGAGTAGCCAGCCCTTGCCAAATATCCTGCCAATTAAAAGTCCCCAAAGCTGCCTTAATTCTCAGAGGGGGTTCCTGCCCGGGTGGGAGCGAGTCTCTTGCTGTAGGATCCACTTTGCAGCCCTTGTAACGTGAGACTGAAGCATTCTTGCCAAAGAAGTCATTTCTTAGTAAAGAAGCCCACCACGCTCATTTCATTTGTTTATTTATTTCTTCTGAAAGCCATGGAATGGAGAACAGAGAGGGAGTGAGGTGCGAGGGAAACAGCACAGCAGTTAGAGTTGCACAGACCTGGGTCTGCAGTGGACTGGCTGGGTTCCTGTTGAGAGTGGCTTCATCTCTTTGAACTTCATAGTTCTTTGTCTGTAAAAACAGGGGTTGGGTCAGATAATCGAAGGTCCATCCAATTAAAAACAACAAGAATATCTCCATGATAATGTTCTCATGCTAAGTTTATAGCGAAGGAAGCCCATCGTTTATGATAGGACTTCCAGAAGGAGCTGGTGACTAATAATCTGTGGAGCAGAGAAATCCCAGATTTCTGGCCTCCAGCACTTTAAATTTTTTGGACTTTCAGTACTGCTTCTTTCTCCAATATTTCTTCAACTGGTGCCAGAAACACTCCGTATTTAAAAAATGGAAGTCCAGGGGCGGACAGGTGGCTCAGTTGGTTAGAGCGCAAGCTCTGGGCAACAGGGTTGCCAGTTCGATTCCCACATAGGCAGCGAGCTGCGCCCTCCACAACTAGATTGAAGACAACAGGTTGCCGCTGAGCTTCGGAGGGGCGGCCGGATGGCTCAGTTGGTTAGAGCGGGCTCTCAACAACAAGGTTGCCAGTTTAATTCCCACATGGGCCAGCATACTGCGCCCTCCGCAACTAGAATGAAGTCAATGAGCTGCCACTCAGCTCCCGAGCAGCCAGATAGCTCAGTTGGTTAGAGCACAGGCTCTCAACCACAAGGTTGCTGGTTCGACTCCCACAAGGGATGGTGGGCTGCTGTGCCCCCTGCAACTAAGATTGAACATTGGAGTGTGGGCTCTCAACCACAAGGTTGCCATTTTGACTCCCCCAAGGGATGGTGGGCTGCGCCCCCTGGAATCAACAATGGCAACTGGACCTGGAGCTGGACTGCCCCCTCCACAACTAAGATTGAAAGAACAACAACTTAACTTGGATGGAGCTGATGGGTCCTGGGAAAAACACACTGTTCCCCAATAAAGTCCTGTTCCCCTTCCCCAATAACAATAATTTTAAAAAATCTTTAAAATAAAGTCCAACCCTTTTGTTTTGAAGATTTTGAAGGAAACATGTAGCCATGCCCTTGTCAGTCCCAGGACCCACAGGTCTGTGGATAGGCAGCACAACTGCTGCAATCAAGAAATCACCAAAATGCTGGTGCATGTCAACTTGATCTTGGGGTGCCCATCCTCATTCCTCTGTGTCTCTACTTCTGTGTAATTAAGGACTGTTTCAATGGTGCCCTCTCTGTGTCATGGACTGTTCCAATGTCATGCAGATTTCTATATCTGATGTGGATTTGTTTTACAGGCTGTTCTCTTCATGGAAAAAATAACTGTACAGAATAATAAAGGATATTTCCCATGCCCTGTATCTGGTAGTGAAGTCCTTTCTGCCATGAAGGTAAAATGCTACAAATTATGTAGGGCAAATATGTTTGTCCATGATCATCCCCCAGATAGTAAAGAAGAGCTTCTGGTCATAATGGCCCACCTTTCACCCAAGTAACTACATGTATATTTATAACCCATGATGCAGGAGACTGAAGGCAGTTAAATCTATAATCCTAGCTCTGAGATTGACACATATTTTTATTGAAATAGAAAGTGGATACCATATGACACCAGGTTAGTTATCTAGTTTTGCTTTTTAATTTCTAGGGATGAATTTCTCCATCACCCTGTATTATGATGACTTTTCATTTTAACCCACTCCACATCAAATATGTCATTTGTGTTTTGGACAATCATCCTGCAAGCTAGGCAGAACCAAGAACAAAGTACCCACTGGACAGATAAGGAAACTGAGGGTTGGGGTTGAGAAATGACCCACCCAAGGTCACACAGCCACTGAAGGACAAGGTCCATGCTCCCCTCATTGTGTTTGGTGCCTTCTGGAAGTGAGCTATGGGGGAGCTAGCACAGTGATGAGTAATTCACACTAAGATGTGAATGACTGCCTTTCTAGGCAGATGCTGATAGAGGTGGAAGCTGCTGCCTTTCCTTAACCTACAGATTCAGTGCAGGGGTTGGCAAACATTTTTTATACAGATCTCTGTCACAACTACTCAATCTACTGTTGTAGCATGAAAGCGGCTGTATTTAGAAAACAGGTGGCAGGCTGGACTTGGCCTGTGGTCTGCCCTGATTTGATGGCAAGAACAAAGGGTTTGGAGTCAGACTCGACCCAGCTTTGGATCCCAGCTCTCCCACTTGCTGCTCTGGATCCTTGGACAAAGTTACATAAAACCTCTTGATACGGTGCCGGCTGCCTGCCGCTTGCAAAAGTTAATAGTTAAACATCGAGAGACATGGTTGGCGGAAAGAAAAACAGGTTGACTCATAATGCCGGCATTCTGGGAGGATGGCGGACCCCTGTCCAAAGGCCATCTCCCCATTCCTAGACCGGTCAGAAGGTTTTATAGGCAGGTAAGTTGGAAAGAACCATGGAAAGTAGGCCTCAGGGCTAACAGTTGAGAAGTCGTCTCCTGGGGTCTTCTGAGACCTCGGGTCTGCCTCCGTGGTATCCTAAATCTCATTGTCTGGAGCCGTCTGTGAAAAACTGCTAGGGAGTTGTGATATTGGGCCCTGACTTCTGAGGATTAAAGAAGTTGCTCTTTTCAGGTGAAGACGTTTGTTCATTGATGAGGTGCGGGTAAGTCTTGAGAAAGGGAACAGAGTTCTTCAGTTAGTCAGTGGGAGGAGAAACAAAGAGGAAACAGCTGACCATCAGGATGGATCAAACGGCAAACTTGCTACGTTAATTACATGATCGATCTACCAAATTTTACCCTTACACTCTGAGGTGTTCTTGTTTCTGAAGACTGGGAATGAGACTGCAGGAGAGAGCTGTCAGGAGGGTCAGACTATATGCTGTGCCCTGACAACAACCTCCCTACAGGGCCTGGATGCACACCTGGTCTCTGCCACTCACAGTGTGAAAACCTGGGCAGGTACTTCCCTGCCTCTGCCTCAGGTTATCGTCTGTCCCTGGGAAAGACACCCTCATGAGATCATGGGGAGGATTAACTGCTAACATTGTGTTCAGCCTAAGAGCTGCTCCACAGCTTGTTGTGTCTTTCCTATAGATCAGCTACATAATGAATGTCTGTTTCCTCCTCACCCACCACCACCCATTGCAAAGGCAGCCCAGCTACTGCTGTGTTTTCATGTAACCAAAACAGTGTCTCTGTCCGCTTGTCCCCTCCTTAAGATGGTGTCCCTGGGGTTTGAATTTGGACATGAGTTGCCAAATCCGAGTGTCCCTGGGCCTGAGTGTATGAGAACTCCCGCGTAGGAAATTCAAGCTTTGGGGAACAGCTGTCTCCATGGACCTTGCCAGGCGCAGACACCTCCTGCCCCGTACCCCCTCCACGTCAGCCCTCATTAGGCTGCTGGCAAGGGCATGCTTCTCCACCTGGGCCACGTGTCAGGCAGGCCCTGACCTCCGCTGTGACCCGGAGGAGGAGGAGATAGAACTGGCGTGACCAGACTCCTGAAAGAGCTGGCAACCTGGCTTCTGGTGTCCTGTTTATCAGCTACTGGTTCTGTCAGCCTCCAGCCTGGGATGGCCTGAGCTGGGCCAGACTAGCAGGGTATGAAGTAAGGCGTCGGGCTGCGGGAAATCAAAGGAGGCCATCTTTGTCCACAGAGAAGGCCCCAGCAAGTGCCATGGCCTGGATACATCCAGCACCACAGAGCCACGGTTTCTGCGGGAGAATGGCTTCTTATGAGGGAGGACAGCCCCCACACTCCCTGCAGCGTCAAGCTCTAGCCCAGAGTCCCAACCTAGGATGGCCAGGCTCAGCATCAGAAGAGTTGAGGCCTGAAGCAAGCCCAGCCCCTGGTGTCATGCAGGGTCTCAGCTCCCGCTCCAAACACAAGAACGCAGGACATAGTGAGGCCAGAAGGAATACACCCACAGAGCCATGGATAGGGGAGTCATACCACCATAGTCTTGCTGGCGGCTGGGTTGGAGACACAGGAAGCAGGAGCCGCACAATCCGCAACCTGCCGTCCACTTCTCTACCAAGCAACGCCCCTCTTACCAGCAGCAATCCGCCTCCGCTTCTCTGCCAACCAACCTACCAACCAACCCCACAGCCAGCATCGCCATGGCAGTGATATTAGTGGCTATTAGCTAACCGATAACAGCTGATGGCCACCCCGCCACAGCAGATGGTCATCTGATTACAGCTGACAGCCATTTAATAACTGAGCCAGCACCTTTCCATGTGAGGCTGAGAGCCTGGAAACTGCTCTCTGGGACTCTGTCCCCACACCTGGTCACAGTGGGGCTGGTGCAGACTTGACAGCCACGGTCAGCCCAACAACAGGGTACCTGGCTGCTGCCCACCCCAAGCCCATTTCCAGGTCCCTGCTAAATTTCTGTTCCTGCACCACAGCCCCCAAACTCCTGGTAGTTGCCATTAAACCCTGATCCTCACCTCCAGTCACTTGACAGTAACAATACCCTCTCAGTGGAGAGGAGGGGGAGTGTGCAGGGCTGATATTGGAGGCACACCCACTTCAGAGACGCATAAGGACATTGCAACACTGACATTTCAGATGAGCCGCACAGCAGATCAGGGAGAGGCAGAGCCAAGATTAGAATTATTAGGTAGGCAATTACATTTATAGAGGCCCCACTGGAACTGGAGGGAATTGGAAGGGAAACAGGGTGCAAGGAGTACCTGGCTTTGCTGAAAGAGAGAATGGGGCCCTCCCTGTCTCACAAGCCACGATCCGCAGTACTGAGCCCTCAGCATCAGCACCTTGGACAAGGCCGACGCGCTGAGTGGATGGTCCAGGAGCAAACACGGCGTGTCCACCTGAGCCACTCTTCCTAGTGCTTTACTGATTGCAACTCCCAGCCTCCTAATGAGTCCATAAGGCGGTGTTATCATCCCCATTTACAAGTGGGGGGAACTGAGACACACAGAGATGAAATAACTTACTAGTTGGTGAGACTGGGCTTTGAACCCAAGAAGCCTGGTTCCAGTCTGTGCTCTTACTCATTCTGATTCGCCATCTCCCCGGTCCCTAGCCATACAGACATGACATGGCCCAGCTGGTCATGGCCCTTAACTAGTACCAACACCCTCTTCATGATATTTATATAAAAATAAATATTTTTATTCACATATACATATATGTAATCCTTACATATACATGCATGTGTATATGCACACACATGCTTAAATATGTATATATATGCATTGTATATAAATGCATATATATAATGCATATATATTTAAATGCATATATATTTAAGTGCTTACAGTGTGCTGGGATACAAATGACTTGCCCCCGGCCACATACTAGTAAGAGGGAGTCCATCTTGAACAGAGGTGTCCTCTCTCCTGGAGGAAGCACCTTTGCTGGCTTTCTACAGACATACCCCAGGCTCATGCTCTCTGGTTCTGTAGGCCAGATCCAGGTTCCTGGGCTCACTATCCAGAAGCACAGAGATTACACATATACATGTTAGGATGACAAGGCATCCTTGGTTCCGGAGGACTTTAGTGAGAGCCTCCAACTGGACAAGCCCAGGAGTCTGGGATGGCCCTGGAGGTGCTTAAGAAAGTCATTGAGACTTTCCTGCTCTGCCGTCCATAGCATGTGGTTCTCATGCTCGTGGAGAAAAAAATGGCTAATCCACCTGCAGGAAGGAGGGAAATAAAGAGCAAAGGAAAAGAAGAGGCCGGCTTAGTCGTTTCTCCTCACTCTGGAGAAAAGGAGCTTTCTTAGAACCCCACCCAGATGTCTGCCTGTATCTCCTGGCCCAGATTCATGTATCCTGGTAACCTCTGGAATTTGTAACTGGGAACATCGTTGCCCTGGACAGAATCAGCGTTCTCTCAGGAAGAGGACACAGGGAGGACGCTGGTCCTTGCCTCCCTTCCCATGGCTTCCTCCCCCCTGAATTCCGTCATCTGCTGACAACAGGGGCCCTTGTGGAAAGTACCAAGGCCTGAATGGCTGTTAAAGGCTTCCGTGTCCTGTGGGCTGAGATCAGTTACGCTGTTTGGCTCATGTGAAGGACTCAGGTCTTGCGGGGTGAGGACAGAGAGACCCGGCGCTAGCGTTCCCAGAGGCCCCTCTCAGCTAGCTGAGCTGCTATGTATTCTGCTGAGCAAGCACTTCTGCCTACTCTAGGGTGTCTCTCCCCTTCTCTGGCCTGACAGAAGCAGCTGATCAAAATAAGTTATGGGCACTGTAGGCACCAACGCACACTTCTGCTGCCAGGCAGAGAGGAAAGCCAGGAAGACTAGGGAGGGCTCTTTGTTCTCTGGACCCGTCTCAGAGCCGATTTGAACCCTCAACACTTCCCTGAACCAGGGAGCTGAGAGCTGGCACACCATCACTCCTGCCCTATTTTATTGTCAAAGCAAGTCAAGAGGCGAGCCCAGACTCTGAATAAGCATTTGTGGCCATTCACATGGACCATTCTGGTCTGTAGGTGTTGACTCGGGGCAGGGAGACCAGAAAGGAGTCTTAGACCAGCCCGGGTGACAGGCAAAGGACAGAGCCTTCACAGAGATGCTGTGTGAGTGGAGCTTCCTGCGCATTCCCCAGGTGCCAGGAAGTGGATTAGTTTTGTCTTGGAGGCTGGAGAGCCTACCTGGGCCAGAGGATTTAATTTCAGTTTGAAGAAGGAGTAAGATCTGGGAAGCTCCCACCCACACAACTCCTGCATGGCTAGGACTCTGGAACCAACCAGAGGCCAGAGTGGATGCTGTCCCTGGATGTGTGAGCCCGGGCATAGCCAGTGCTGCCGTGTTTCCCTGAAAATAAGACCTAGGCGGACAATCAGCTCTAATGCGTCTTTGGGAGCAAAAATTAACATATGACCCGGTCTTATTTTACTATAAGACCGGGTATAATATAATATAAAATACCCGGTCTTATTAATTTTTGCTCCAAAAATACGCATTAGAGCTGATTGTCCAGCTAGGTCCTATTTTCGGGGAAACACCGTATTTGGGACACCTCGCTGGACTTCTTGGCCTGGGGTAGCGTCTTGGCCTGGGGTAGCGTCTTGGCTCCATCCTTGAAGCAGGCGTGGCTATATAGAAATTGTCCACAGGAGGGCAGCAGAGAACCATCAGCCAAACGGGGAGGTGAAATTAGGTATCAGGATAAGCACAGATAAGGATTTTTAACCTATATGCACGGCAGGAAGGAAGGATTGCTTTGCATTTACGGATTCAGGCTCTGGAGCCAGACTGCGGAGGTTCATATCCCAGCTCTGTCACTAGGGCTGGCTTCATGGGAGGATGTGACACCTGTGCAGACGCGCGCGCACACACACACACACACACACACACACACACACACACACTCTGCTCTGGGAAGGGTTCCAGGCTCCACAGTGGCTTTAATGCTCTGCTGTCATCATCTTAAATTCTTAAAATTTAAAAAAATAAGGTGTGCTGGGGTTTTGTTTGTTTATTTTTTGCACAGCAAATTACGTAGCTTGTCTTACCTGTCACTTCCTCGCTGACTTTTCTTGAACCTTGTGTTGTTATCAAGCCTATCGCATGGATATGGTCAAGTACTTACCCCATAGGGTTGCTGTGAAGATTATTTGAATTAATATGCAAAGTAATTTATTATTAAGACACATCATTTCGATAACTTTCAGTTACTGTTATCATTAGAGGATTCAAAGGTATAATGAACAAATGACCAAAGGCGGCTGTACCTCCGCCTTGTAAAGACCCATCCAGTGTCCGTCTGTCAGTCCATCTATCCAGTCCCATTGCCAAACACTTGCTAGCGGACCATGAAAATGAACCTGAGCTTGGCCCTGACGCCAAGGAGCTCACCGTCTAGAAGGAAAGCCTCTGGTCACTGGCTGACTTACCTCCCTTTCTGTTCTTGGTGCCAATGTACCGATGAACACAACGCAGCTAATGGCTGCAAGGACCGAACTGCGTACGGACACCAGGACCTGAAGACAGACACCTACGCCTATGTGTTCGCTCTGTCAAACCGGCCGTGTGACCTTGGATGGGACATTCTTCCCGCTGAGCCTCAGCCTAATAGAAATAACCACCTTCCTGCTCCAGGCTTGTCAGAAGACTAAGAGGAAATACTGGCTGTGAACAAGCTGTATGTCACCCAGGGGAGGCGTGTGTGGTGGTTACGACCAGATGGCGAGCTCTAGAAGAGCACCCCCCTTCCACTCCCCTGCTCAAAGTCCCAGGCCACCCATGGCTGCCCTAAATGGGGAGAAATGTAAGTTTGATAGAGTCGGTTTCAAGCCCTGGAGCTGGGGTGTGGGGTGGTGAGCCGCTGTCGGCCGACACAGGGGGCCAGGCGGTAGAGAGGTCAAGAGGAAAAGGCCATTCCTGTACGGAGGGTCAGGCTGGGGACGGCCAGGCATCCGGTTGAAAGAACCCCAGCTTAGGGGTGAGGCGGTCTCCGTGTTGCTCCAGGAGGTGGGACAATGATTTCTGGGTGACCTGGAGCCAGTTCCTGGCCCTCTCTGGCCCTCTCTTTGTCCATATGTAGAGGCGGTGCCCTTCTAGCTTAAACAGGGTAGTAGACACTGTCCATGCCCAGCTCATGTCCTCTCTACGCTCAGTGCCCACATGCCCTGGGGGCTTCTCTCTCAGCACCCAGGACTCTCCGCCTGAGGGCTTTCTCAGGGGAAGGTCATGTGCCTGACAAATGATAAGGTGGCTCTCCCAGCCATCCCGCCAGAGGCACCTTCTGCCCGTGGCACTCCCTCTCTGCATCCTTCTCCCTCTGAGGAGGATGAATTAGTCTCCAGCTCAAGACACAGACACTGACTTGGTCACCAAAAGAACATTATTTCCAAAAGTGAGGCCAATTCCCGCTCCATGGCCTCTGCCCACGGCCACCAGATAGCTCGTCAGCCTCCTTGGCTCCCAAACCCCTTCTGTAGAATTACCCATCTAAGTTCCCCTAGACCTTCAAGGCTGGCAGGGCCTCTCATTCACAGCTCAACGTGTTCTGTTTGGAGTGGCTTCTTCGCTGCCTCCTTGGCGAGCAGCTCAGTCCAGAAAGCCACTTCCTTGTCTTTCAGCTTCTGGGCTGCCTGCGTGGTGACACCAATCTGTAGGTACCCTTCCTTCTGGTCGTACTCTGGCCAGTGGGGCAGCCCTTCTCCATTTGGGTTCCTGGGGACAGAAGGAATCAATAGAAATGCCCCAAGGCTACTGTGTGGCCCCAACAACTCTCTGAGATTTGCAGGGATCTCGCAGCTTCAATCTGCCTCCAGAGGCAGGGAGCTCACCATCTTCTGGGCCATTTTAAGAGCGCTATCATGTCAGAGGTCTCAGGGCTCGGTGTTTGACTGTCAAGTGTTAGAAGCTGCCCTTTCCCAACAGATACGCCCTGCCCCTTCCCAACCCTGCTCCATCTTTGCTCACCCATTTCGAGCAAAGTTGGCCCAGAATTTCATCATCATCTTGCTGAGTTGGATCTCCTCTTCTGAGGCAGCCTCTGGAGGGAAGAAGAGAAAAAGCCTTTGCTACTCCAAGTGTGGTCACCAGCCAGTAGGTGCTGCCTCCCTTGAGAGCTTGTTCGAAATTCAGAATCTGAGCTCTTACTCCAGACCCACTGAGTCAAAAGCTGCATTTTAAGAAGATCCTGGGTAATTTCTGTGGACGTTTAGCTGGAGAGTTACTGATCCAGGACTCAGCGAAGGGCTGCAGTCAATCCATAAGCTGGTTCCTCGGCGTATTGTGCCCACCTGCCCGCCCCGCCCCCTTCAGGACTGCAATGTCACACCCAGCGTTTCCGCCACAGCCACCCCACCTCCCAGGATCGCCCCCCTTTGTGTCTGTTCTCAGTCTCCTTCACCCACCCACATCTTCGTAGAGTCTGAAAAGCAGAGCTGCAATGACCCTAAGAAGTCACCTACCCAGGAAATGGTCAGAGGCACTGGCGTGTCCCAAACAGCCCTGAGATGAGGCACACACAAGTCACCTGTAACTGCTCATGGTGAAAGTACTGAAGATGTTTGTGAACATTTTTCTTTAAAATAGTATATTCCTGAATATATTACATTTAAGAAGATACGAGCTTTAGATGATAGATGATAGGTAGATAGAAGGTGGGAAAGATAGACAGGGGGACACACATTAGCCCTGACTCAAGGTTAACACCAATTCTGACCTTACTCTTACATTCTGATGTGCCCTTGTGAGTGGGAAGTGACAGGTGGCATCCTAGCCCCTGACAAGGGCCCTGCAGGTGATCTTATCACCTGTCGTACTGATGTCCAGGTCTGGATTGTCAGAGCCCAGGAATAGGGCACGTGCACACATTCCCCATCACGCTGCTAAAGCAAGAGAAAGGTGGGAGCCTTTGTAGCTCAACCTGTTATGGTGACTTCAGGAAACTAAGACCTGGACAGAAGGAGGAACTGGCTCCCCCAAACTGAGCTTCGACCCCAGATCTCCTAACTCCGAGCGTATAGTCACCAAAGGGCCATCACCTTTCAAAAACGGGGCACCGAAGACTGAGAAGATCTCGTCCCCGTGGTCCCCTATCACCGTCTTGGGTTTCATGTCTGACGAGAAGCTTGGGCGATACTGAAACTCATACATGTAGGTGGGGTTGCCGGCATCTGAGAAGACACGATTCACACACAGTTCACTTTACCAGACGCATACCTGGATGGTGTCAAGGTCTCCGGGGACGTGAGCACTCAAGGACCAGTGGTACACCTGGGTCCTGAGGACACAACAATAATATTAGTAGCAACGGCCCATGTGAGTCCCAACTGTGTGCTGGACCCTGTGTGGCCATGCAGGAAACCCCTGGTTATCAGCATAATAAAGAAACAGTTTCCGAAAAAGTTCTGTGACTTGCATGAGTGTGAAGAGCTGGTGGCACTGGATTTGAGCCAGGTACTTGTTGAATGAATGCATGCACGAAGACTGAGTGAATGAATGAATGAATGAATGAATGAATGAATGAACGTTGAAACCTTGGGTAAATCCACTCAGAATAACTAACATTATAGGGCCCTTTGCCTACTGATGCGTTCACATGAGAACACCGGTATACACACCGTTTACCATTTCATTGATAACAGACTACTTTTCATTCCTTTGAAGAATACCCGCAGCCCTTTAGGTACCCCTTGGGTACAGCAACAAACTTGGAAAATGCAGAGAAGAGGAAAATGAACAAAAAGATCACTTATAATCCCACCACTCAGAGAAAACACTGTTACTATTTTAGCATTATGTCCCTTCTATGTAAATAAAAGTGGGATAATATTGCACACATTATCTTGCAATGATTATCACCGTTTCTAACACCATTAAATATTTATCCACAAAGTAGTTTAACGATACAGGCCATCCCAGCGGGAGGGTGTAAAATAGTGCATGTGACTGCCTCCCTCACCCCCCGTCATTGCACCCTTGTTTTCGCAAGAGGTGTTGTTTGGGGAAAAGCAATCTTCTGTGGGTCCCACCCCCTTCTTCAAGGGCAAGCAGAGCTCACCGAGAGGAAGGGGTTGACCTTTCCTCTGCCACTCAGAAGTTTTAGAAATGAGCTCAGAACGCAACCATAAAGGAAAGACCTTTGTGAATGAGAACTCATTTTCGGCAGGAGGCTGCCCCAATGATGATGATGTTATTGATTATTATTATTATTTTTTTGTTATTGACTTCTGCCTTAAACCACTGAGATTGGTAAAATTCCTACAGTTACACGTCTTCAAAGGAAAGTAGGGCATAGATTTGGATAATAACAATTAGGAAGAAGAAGAGAAGCAGAGGAAAGAGAGATCATAATTGAAAATATGCAAAATATGACAGTGTGATTTGTTGTTTTGTTGTTGTTGAGGAAAGGCTTCTGAACTTGGCAACATTATTATTATTTTTTAATCTTAGTATACCAAGCTATAGAGTTAAGAAATCCACACTCCTTTGCACTGGAAACCAATTTTGCAGTCAGCATCGAGAACTTTAAAATGCTCCTGTGGCCCAGGTCAGAGATTTCATTTCTAATAACCAATCCTAAGAAAATTATGACATACTTGGTTAAAGATTTATGCACATAAGAATGAGCAAAATGGTTTTTGTAGCATCAAAATATAAGCAGCCAGCCTGAATATCCAATGAGACAAATACTAAAGTAAATTTTAATCTGTGAAATAGTGGGTGCTTTTTGATGAATTTTTATGGACGTTGAGGAATTGCCTACAACAAAGTGTTCCATGAACAAAATCAATATAAAATTAATTTTTAAATTATATATAAGACATGGAAATATTATTAGAAGAAAATACATTATAGTTTATAGCAGATACTTCCAGGCAGAGGAATTATGAGCAATCTCTAGTTTCTTCTTTATGTGTTCCCATAGTTTCAAAAATTTCCACAACTGTAAGATATTAATATTATATTCAGAAAAGTTTTTTTTTAATCAAAAAGAGTGAGACTTGCAAAACATGAAAGAATAGTGTTGATAAAATCTGTGCAGTCCTGGCAAAAAGACCCTGAACTCAAAGTCGTGAGATATCAGATAAAAAACATGTATCCCGGATTGCTGGGACCAGCAAAGGATGCAGAAGAGGACACCGCAAATTAGATACATAGCAACAGGCAGGACTAAGTTTATGAAAGAGCTGATTTGACCCTTTCATCAGGACCCTCGAGAGGAAGAAGCAGTAACTAGCACATACCTGACTATACTGAGTGTTTTGAAACATCGTAGGTCAGCTGTAGCTACTTTCCATTATAAAGTCTTGAATTTACTTATTTATTTATTTTTTAAGGAGGGCAACTGGCAACCTTGGTGTTATTAGCACCATGCTCTAACCAACTGAGCTAACCAGTCACCCCCAAGACTTGAATTTTAAAACCCTTCCAGCACCGGTAGAGAAAGAGGCCTGGACCAGAGACCCATTTCCTGGCTTGCGGACTAGGTGAAGGAGGGCTCCTCGAAAAGGAAGGACTCAGAAGGAAGCCCTGCTCTCTGGGTGAGCGCCTCCATCCCTGACCTCACACCCCACCCACACAGCCTTGGGTCAATGTGGGGAGGCCCCGACGTAGACCCAGCACACACAGGGACGGACAAAAGCCGGTCACAGACATAGCCCCTCTCTAGACCACCTGCCCCCACTCTTCGCACTGCTCACGCCTTTGGGCTTTCTTCGTCCTGGACAATCCCCCTGATCCTCCGCTCGGCTTCACTCTTTCCGCAGCTCTACTGGTTAGCAAACTAGTTTATGGCTAGCTCTGACCTTGGAAACCTTGCAAGACACATCGCCCAGGATTAGCTCTCTAGCCTCACAAACCACCATCATTTCAGGCAAGGAGCCCGTGACTGTGCTGTTGGTGCCTCACCATACTCCCAAAGGATGCCTGCCTGACTTCACCTCCGGCACCTCTAGCTCTTTTGCCTGTGGTCTTTGGCCCCCAGAGACCACTCTGCCCATATGTGCAGTAGGTCTAGGGAATTCACCACCCCTGGGGAACAAGCAATGATGCGTGGAGGTGGAGGATAAATCCCCCAGCTCCCTAGTTGCTCAGGATAGCTCTGAGGCATGTCTTCTGAGGGGTTCCCACTGCTCCCCAGCTCTGGTTGTCCACAGTAGGGATCTGCTAGTCAGTGTAGCTTCCCTCTCTTCCCACGTCAATTCTCCACTCCTCTACTGTGTTTTCTGGGATCCCCTCCAGAATAAACTAATAAACTAGTCGCATTGGGATCCTTTGCTCCACATCTGCTTCTGGCCCAAACAAAACCAGGACAGTGCCCTATCCCAGGCCATATGGAACTGGCCTGGGGGCATGACCTTCGGCAGGTCCCATAGATGTGTCCATCCTGAGGGGTGGGCGGAACAGAGAGCAGAGTTGGTGCCCCCTCCTCTCCTCCAATGTCTGGGACTCACCTCTGTGGCCACGGGCCACAGTCACAGATGGGACAAGAAACACCACGTCTCCAATCAAATCCAGGAACAGGTCTTTCTTTTTGACAGGGTCGTCTGTCCCTCCTAAATACCTCTCAGTGGCTATTGGCGTCAGTTCCTCAGGGATGTTCTGAAATGGAGCAGGAGGGAAAGTGACCCGTGAGGAAGGCTTGTGTTAATGGTGAACCTCTCAAGTCCTGGGTAAACCCCCGCCCCTCCCCTAGTGACAAGGTGGGAAAGGCAAAAAATGGGGACAAACCCTCTGGCCCCAGTCCTCATTCTGCTCTGTGATTGGGGGCCATCCCCCGCCCTCTTTCGGTCTCAGCCAGCGGTTCCCAGACCCTTACAGTGAGGGGGTACGACTTCCACAGCAGTGACGTGGCCGTCTTCTGGTCTAGCTTGCCTTCAGAGAGCGGGTAGCCCATCATCTGTTAAAACAATGGTTTAGCATTTGTGAATTACTCGTAATTAACAGGAAGAACCAACTGACCAACCAACCAAACCAATGCAGGCTGGAGGTCAACCTGTCATGTCTTGACATGCAGGGTCTTTGATGAGCGGGGTAAAATCAATGAACCAAATGGACTTATATCCAGAGACTCAAGGAGTGCATGAAGTAAATGTTAGGAGAAGCTGCCTGAGGCCTTGGCAATCTAATGCAGGCTCGTACTGAAGTAGAGGGCTCTGGGGCAGACGACACAGACTTCACAAATACCCCCAGCCATCTCAGATGACCAAGGAAGCCCCAAATCCTGCCGTTATAGCTTTGGTCCTTCAGTGTAACCTTTGAAGCCATTCTGAAGTGAGATCTACAGGACTGCACAAGCAGCTCCGTGCAAAGCTCTGCACTAAGGGGCCTGACCAAATTCTAACATGGCTTCTAGCAGCTTAGGTGGGGTCCCGAGAATGAACCCAGCCCCCCTTAAAATCCCTTCCTGAGAAAGTTCCGTGCTGCCAGAATGGACCGTTTGTTCCAGCCCAAACCTGCCGATAGGCAGATAGGTCCCCGAACCTCCCCTTCAAACAGTTTGCAATTATAAATCCTGTCTCAGCCCATGGAAATGTAACTCTACCACCCAAACTGTTTCCTCAAGAACCTTGGAACCATCTCTGAAATGCAAACACTCAGGTGCTAACTCTTGCTCTCTCCCAGTCCCGGTGGGAGGATAATGGCTGAACTTCAGTGGATACGTTGCTTCAAAGTACACCACTCAAACCTACCATAAAGACAGGAGAGGTTTGCCTCTCCTCCAGGTGAGTGCCAGGTAACAAATTCAGGTGCCTGGTCACAGGACAATCCCCGTTCACACCCAGCAGTGCCTTTCCCTTAGCACATCCAGACTTCCAATGGCTCCAGCCTTTGGTTTCAGGGTTTGAGTTCAGTTCTCCCGGGATCTTTTCCCCATTATACTGGAGTCACTGTATCAAACCCATCCTTACACTTCAGCTGGTGTCCAGCTTGGTTTCCCTTTGACAGAAGGGAGCCCTTTCTAATCTTAGAAGTCAATTTGACCTCAAGAGGAAGCAAGCGCCTCTGAATCTTTCCAATCTGATGACGAAGAGCGAATTGATGGAGAAACGAGGGAGCACCAACCACAAGCGGAGAAGCTGCAGGGCCCCAGGCCCCCCTCCCCTTACTCCTGAGCGCCTTCCCCTTCCCAGGCCTCAGTTTCCTCCTCTGCACAATAATTACCTCTCTAGGCCCTCCCGGCACCTACATTTCAGGCTTGGAGACACTCGGAGAGTTTGGGAGAGGAGTCCCCAGCGCTCTACCACACAGGTGACAGCTGCCATCCCAGAGAGGGTTTCCATGGAACGGTGAAGAGGACAGCTTATGCAAAGGGGACAGCTGACCTGGACCCAGATGGGGTCTGGAGAGGGAGGAGATCCTGCGACCAGCGGTGGGCGGGTCATGTGACGGGCAGGGAGGAGAAGCCAGGCTAAGAGGTATGCGCATTCTCACCACCGGAAGAAGCCAGCCGAACTCTTGCTTATTGAGCCCAACGATGTATGGGACAGGGTTGAATTTCTTTTCAGCCAGAAGCTCTTTGGGCATCTTTGGCAGCAGCAGTCCGTCTACCACAGTCGGCAGGAAGGGTTGGCTCTAGGGAACAGGGTAGAACAATGTGTGCCTTCCCACGGCAGGTCACCCCACAACCTCCCTCCCGCATCTGAGCTGGAGGCCAGCACCACAGACCTGCGTGCCCGTGGGCAGGGTCCTCAGAAAGGGGCTCCCCTAAGTCTGTGACCCCAGAGAGCAGAACCAGTCCCCAGGAGACAAGCAGTGGGAAAGCGATGGGGGAAAATCTCACTCTGATTGAAATATATAGTAGTATATTATGTAAAACACATTACATTAATATTTATATGCTCTATAAACTATAAAAATACATGTTTTATGTATTTCAATGTGAAGTGTGTGTACATCTAGAAGTATCTCTCTAGCTACAGTCGACTCTCATGATTCCCTGTAGTTAAGTCCTGTGAAGTCACTGTGATCTCTGAGTTGAATATGGAGCCGCTGCTCCCGGGGAAACAGCGTCCGCCCCGTCCCTCCCATTCCCTCTTTAGCCTCAAGCTGCTTCTCTCCCCTCACTGCCTCCACTCCAGCCACACTGGCCTCTTGCCTCAGGGCCTTTGCAGTTGCTGTTCCCGCTGTCTGGAACACTCTTCCTCCAGTTTTCCTGACAGCTGGCTCCCTCCGCTTCTCCAGACCTCGGCTCCCAAGGCATCTTGTCATGGAGCCATTCCCCGACCCTGCTGTGTAAATTCAAACCACTGGCAAACTCTCTTCCCATCTCCCGCTTTCTTTTCCTCTGTAATGCTGACCACCATTAAACATACTACATATTGTGTCTGTTTATTGTGTTCTGTCCTCACTCCAAGAGGGCAGGAGAGTATGTCTGCTTTACACTGGTATATTCCCCAGTTCAAACATCAGCTCCTGGCACATAGAAAGTGCTAATTAAATCCTTGCTGGATGAATGAATGTCATTTAATCCTCACGCCTTCTAAGGTAAGAGGTACTGTCCCCAGGGAGAGAGCAGAGAGGACAGGACAGTAAGACGTTGCCGAGGTAATGTCATCAGAACCTGCTGACACTTTGAGAAGTGAGAGGGGGAGAGGAAGGAGATGGGGGGGTGCTGTGGAGGTTTCCTGCATGGCTGCAAGGGGGGTGGTGTCCTCAGGGCTAAGCTTCTTGGCACCTTCCCTGACGGCCCTGCAAATGGTGCCGCTTGCACAGCCAATCCACCGTGCAGGCTCCCAGGAAAAAATCTGGGTTCCTTCATGAAGGCTCCTGGAGAACCTTATCCAGGTACCTCCACGGCCCCGTGGTGGTTTCCAGTCCAGCCTTCTCCTGCTGGGGCATTTTGAGGAGTAGGAAATGTAAACGGGAAGGGCTGTAGGCTGGGCCTCGGGAGCATTGGACCAGGAGTTCTGGGAACGGGCTTCAGCCCTACATCTGGTCCTCCTGGCTGTGTGACCCAGGCAAGTCACTGCCCCTCTCTGGGCTTCAGTAATCTGAACAAAAGGAGTTACTATGTGTCCACAAGGGAGAATTCTTTTATTCCTCCTTAACTGGAGCTTAAACGTATCAAGTTTTAAAACCTAGAATCAAGAAACCAAAGGTCCTTACCTCTCTGGGGTCTCCAAGTAAATCAAGAGTGAAAAATTTCTGTGAAAACAAAGGCAGAGGATATGGTAAGAAGGCTTCCTGGGAGCAGAGCTGACCCAAAAGTATCAGCTTGTCCTCCTGGTGCCACTCTGGCTGGACCAAAAGGAAGTGAGCAGGTCACTGGCTCCCCTGGGCACGGCACAGGGTGCAGGTGTGGGGTGGGGGAGGGGAGCTCTGGAGAGGATGGATGTCTGTTGTTTGTGACGGCCCTACCCTCCATCCATTTCTTCTTCTTTTTCTCCCAGGCAACCACACCCCAATTTTCCTTTGGGGGAACCTCCCTCTTCCCCACTCTCACTCCATGAATCCAGGCATACATATAGGACCTGGCGTGCCCCATCTTTCTGACCACGGAGATCAGTCCTTGCATGAATGGGCATGTGCCATGTCAGGTCAATAGATTTTTACCCCAAAATTTTGGCTGGAATTATTGGGAAACAGGGTGTCTAAGCAGGTAGGATATATGTTTAGAGTGCTGTTGCTGTCTTCAACCTCCCGAGGGGACAAACCTGCCTGGGAGTGAAGCTACCACTGAGAGGTTAAAAGTTGAGGAGTAGAGACAGATTCTTAATAATATGTGCATCTGGATCCAGCCATGCCTGAAACCATCCACTCCAGAACTTTCCAGTTACCTGAGGATTCTGTTACTGCTTAAGGCACTTTGAGAAGCATTTTCTCATCTTGCATTAGCAAGTCCTGCCTCATACAAGCTCACTGAAATTCACCCCGCCTCATCGAAATTCTCCCCTTCTCTTTGTTGTGTGCACATCAAGATTGCACTGATTATAATGTTATACTATAGCTAACAGGTCTGACCAGGAGGCAGAAAACGACCAGTAGAGTCCCTCCATTATGGGTTGTAGCTCTCCTGGCCAGGTGTGTGTGTGTGTGTGTGTGTGTGTGTGTGTGTGTGTGTTTGGGGGAGAGCGGACAGTCATGGAAAGAGTTCCATATGATCTCAGCAAACCTCAGAAGGGTGACATGAGCGCTGAGTTTTCCCAAAGTCAACAACTCAACAACTCTCCCCCTATAATCTGGGTCCTCTTGTGCCACATGGAATGAATTTGCCTCTTCCTAGGCCTTAGAAAACAGTTGTGTTTTAATTCTTTTAATACACTGGTCACTTTATTTGAGCCTGAGAAACCAGGATCCAAGCCCCAAGGCCACTCTGGACTCAACCCATGGAAACAGCACCAAGTCAGTGGTAGAGACCTATCTTTGGGGACCCAGGAGTATCTTCAGGAGCCCAGGGTCCAGACAGAGAGTCCAGGAACTCAGGCGTCTTCTGGGCTCACATTCACACCCTCCCGTCAAAAAAGGAATAGTTCCCATTGGCCCAGGTGCTGTATTCTCTGGGTGTCTGTCCTGCTGTCGCTTCTCTGTGATGACCCAGGCCTTAGCCATCCATCAATCCTCAAATGTCACCTTGCGTCCCTGCTGACTATAAGGAATGGTCCCCTCCTCTGTCCTCCCACCACACTTCATTCACGAAGTATTGGGTGTGTTTCTCCTTGGATGCTTCCTTTTGAGGAGGGACTATGTCCAATTCACGTTGGCATCACCCTCCCTGTTATGCGCCCCCAGACACTGATGATGGATGGATGGGGTGATGGGGGGATGGGGGGATGGGTGGTTGGGTGGATTTAGTCAATACATGGAATACAGGTGAATTGGATGGATAAGTGGATAGATGGGTGATAATTAGCACATAGGTGATGGATGGATTATTGATTTTAGACAGATGGATGATGGAGTGAAGATATATGGTGGCGAGATGGTGCATGAATGATTGATAATAGATGAATAAAAGTTATGGATGAATTGATATTAGATTGATGAAAGGATATTAAAGAATTGGATATATTGATGGATGGATAGGTGGATATAAAAATAAGATGATGACTGGATGAATGGATGGTTGGCTGGATGAATGTGTGGATATATGGTTATCCTAGAATCACAACTGAGGCAGCCTCAAAAAATCTAGAAAATTGAGCCACTGGGTTATAATTGATCATTTCTAAATTAACAGATAAATGTTGACAACCTTTCTGAAAGCCTTTGTTTGTAGTATCCCCATCCTCAAAATTCAGGATGGTAGTTACCTCTGGGACTAGTAAGTTTTGACAGAGCTGGGAGATTATTACACTATTGTTCATTATGTTAGTTTTTGACTTTGCTAACATTTGAGATTTTTCATAATAAAAAAGAAAACAAGAAATTCCCCATTCAGATCCAGGGGTGATCCTGCCCCTGAGAGACAAAACACTGTCCCAGGTAGTTATTCTGGGGCCAGGTTTACACGGAGGTGGGGCTTGTGCGGCCACGAGAGTGGATGCACCTACCATCTTCAGTGACGTCTCCAAGAGCTCGTCCTCTGACTTCTGGCGCAGGCAGTGCACAATGACAGCCGAGGTGGTGGTTTTACATCCAGCGAAGGAAGCAATTTGCTGCGGAGATCACAGGCGACAGCGGAATTCAAGAGCTATGTCCCTTCCCTGGATCGATTGGAGGTATTCTATCCGAACCTCAATTTCTAAAGGCAGCAGGGGGAGCAGCAGCTTCTCTAGACCAGCAGGTATGGATCCCGGGTCTCAGTCGTGCCAATTAGACAACCCCTGTCTCAGTTACCTTATCTCTGTTAAAATGGGCAAAATGATCCCAAAGCTGAATGTCTGAAGAAGGGCGCGATGGAGTAGGCTTAAGAGCGTGAACTCTAGAATCACACTGACTGGTTTCAAATCTCAGCTCATCCGCTCACTAGCATTTGGCCTCAGGAAAGTATTGGGAACTGCAGCCAGAGGGCAAGATGGAATGGAGAGAAGGCAGGCTCCACGATGGCGGGGCCGTGGAGAATGAGCTCGGGCTGCCCAGAGCCTGGTAGCGTGTCTAACACAAAATCAACGTTCAGGATGTAGAGAGAGAAAGAGAGAGGGAGGGCGGGACAAAGGGAGGGAGGGAAGGAGGGAAAGCGAAAGAGAGAAATAGAGAAAAAGGGGGGTGTACAGGAACAAGAAAAAATGTTTTAAATTCCCTTCATTTTGCCAATTTCTAGTTTCTGTTTGGTAGTGAAATCCAGTCCGATCTCTGCCACCTGTTTCTTTTCAAATAAATCTCCTTTCCTGACTTAAGCCTGGTCAAGTGGGCTTCTGTTGTTTACAACCAAAGAGTTCTAAAAAACAGTCTCAAAATTTTCAAAACAGTCGGTGTCTTCATTTCCTCCCCTGCTACTTACCAGACTGGCTGTGTCTGGCTGCTACTCCCACCTTTCCACAAAGGCGCTCTCACAGCTCCACATCACAGACCCCAGTGGGCAGGCACCCCTCAGCTGAGCGTCCACTGCTCCCCCTTCCTTGGCTTCCTAACAGTCTCCAGATAGAGACAAAGCCTTCCCCAGGATGCTACACAGCACGGCCCCTGCCAGTGTCCCCACCTCAGCTGACTCCAGGTTCCCTCTGCTCCTTCTGCTTTGGCCTATGAGATACTTCCTCCTGCCACAGGACATTTGCACAGGCTGTTCCCACTTCCTGGAATCCTCTTTTCTCACCAAGCAAATGATGGCTCATCCTTCTGATCTCAACTTTATTACTTTCTTCAGGAAGCTGTTCCTGATAACGCCGCCCCCGTCCTGACATTAAGTACTTCTCCTTATGTTCTTGTCACAGTGGACATTTCATAATTGTGTAATTATGTAATCATTAGTCTGTGTCTTCCATTAGAATGGAAGCTTCATGAACTTGATAGATGTCTGGCTATATCAAATGTCATTGTTGAGTGAACAAATGACTCAATGAATAAATTCTCCAGGAAGCCACCCCAGTCCCAAGGCCCCCAGGAAGGAACCACTCAGGCCCATGTACGGCAAGGGGTGCATCAGGTCTCAGACCCTCAGAGAGATGAAACATGATGGCAGTCTCCGTCCCCCTGTCTGGCCTGGCACCCCACCCTGGCACACTTTGGGAAGTGTGGTCAGGGCACACTGCCCTGTGCTGGCAGTCCAGCGTCATGAACTGGAATTGCAGCTCTGCCCTGATCACTTGTTGACTTGGGCAAGTTGCTTCTGCTCTTTGACCCAATTTGCTCGGTGGTAAAACTGGAAGGGTGAGGTGTTCCCTTGCTCTTCCGCTCAGCCATTTTTCTGTGATTCTTGGAGCAGGTCAGCTGGATCCCATGGCAATGAAGGCCCCTGAAGACTCCAGGAGAGCAAAGCAAAAGGGCGGGGGCTGTGCAGGGCGAGACCTACCTGAGCTGTGGCCTTTACGTCGTCCATGACCAGGGCATCAGTGAGGGCCACGCCGCTCTGAGAGATGGCCCGGTGGAAGAGATTCTTGGCCAGCGGAGATAACACCTGGGAGGACAGTGGAGAAGAAGAGAGTTTATGCTCATGGGGACTCTGAGCTCAGCGGACATGACAGGTCCTCACCTGGGCTGACCCTGAGGCCCAGCTTCTCTGAGAAAACCTCAGCTGGAGGGAGCCAGGGGCACAGAGTGAGGAACAGAACAGGAAATATGAGGCAAGTGTGGATTATAACAATCAAAAGTATCTGGAAGACAATTTGGCAATTCCTAGCAACACTTTAAAGATACCATTCTGAGTCTGCATTTCCATGACTAGGAATTCATCCTAAGAAACGTGATCATAGAGGCACACAATAATTTCTAGGAGTGCTCATGCTGTTTATAATGGGAAAAAATGGAAATTACCCAAGGTTCCAATATTATGAGATTGGGTAAACAAGCTATTTTTCATTCTTACCATGGAATACCGTGGAACTATAAAAAAATATAATTATGGAAGAGTACTTACAGTTATGGAAATATTTGTGCTGTGTTGTAATGTTAAGGAAGGTTTTATTTTTAATCAAAGATAGATAGATAGATAGATAGATAGATAGATAGATAGATATGGAAAAAAGGCTAGAGAAATGAGTGTCAAATGTCTGTGGGACAATCCCTGGGTAATGAGATTGTGGATGACTTTTTTTCCTTCTTCGGGCTTATCTGTACTTTCCCTTTTCTCCTCTGCACAAAATATAAAACGTCACCTCTGAGTGTTTACCTATGAAAGCAAATATGCTATAAAAATATAGTAATAGCACTGACCCCTGCTCAACTCCACGCAGCTGGAGGGGTTCTTACAGCTCTCAGCACCTTCCAACCTGGTTTTCTTTCCATCTTTGCATCTCTCAGTGTCTCTTCCCTCTCACCACCCCCGCAATCCCTACACCAGGCTCCCAGGTGTGTCTGCTTGCGATTCCCCTCCTCCCTCTCACCCACTTCCCTCAGCCTGGCTCCATCCCTCAATCCCAGAGACTGTTGTCCTCCTTCCTGGGTGGGAACAAACCACCAGACCCCCTCAGAGAGGCCCCTGACTGTTCTAAGTGCTCACATGCTCTTGACATGTAGATCTGCCTTTAAGCGAAACAACCACACTCGGCCTACCTCTCATGGTTGCCTGCTCTTATTCATAATATATACCCACCCCTACTTCCCAAGAGAAGTAAGGTGAGTCCTAACATGAAAATGATTAGGAAAGAGAGAGAGCGAGCTCTGCCAAGTTGGAAGAGGAGGAACGCTGCAGGCTGGGCTGGAGCTTATGTGGCCCCGGGATGCTCGCTGAGCTCTGAGCTTCCTGGGGGCCGAAGAGACTTTGGCCATTAGCTCTCCACTGTCTGATTCTGCACAGAGTAGGGTCCGCCTTGACTCCAGCTCTTGTTAATACAGGTGCCCACGGCTAGATGGGCAGGTGTCCCACAGGTCCCGTCAGCAGCACTGGGGCATGGAACACTTACGAGGACAGACACACTTTCACCTCCTGCTGACTCTCCAAAGATGGTCACCGAGTCTGGATTCCCTCCAAAGTTGGCGATGTTGTCCTGGACCCAGTGCAGAGCGGCCAGCTGGTCCAAGTGGCCCCAGTTCCCCCTGCTGTGTTCATCCCCTGTGCTGTGAGGAAGAGAACAGGGGGCGCGGGAGCAAAGACTCAGGGCAGGGCTCTCAAGAGCACAGAGGGGGCTGGGGGCTCTGGGTGGGCCTGCCACGGCCCCGACTCAGGGGTTTCCCCCTGCCTTGCACTCCTGCAGCGTTGTTCTCGTTAGGGCTCCACACGCATTCATCTGGCATCTATTTATTGAGCATCTCCTATGTGCCAAACACTGTTCTAAGAGCCAGGAGCACATATGAGAGCAAAACAGGCGAAATCTCTAACGACGCAGAGTTCACAGTATAGATCATGAACAAATAAACAGGCAAATATAGAATATAATGCCATAATGTAAATCTAGACTATATTGAAAGTACTTTCAGGAAAAGTAAAACAGGGTGAGGGAAAAGGCAGGGGTGGGGCAGTGGGGTTCTGTTTCAGATCATATGTCCAGGGAGGGCCTCTTTGAGGCAGCAACACTCGAGTGGAGACCTGAATGAATGAGCACAGGAGCCTTGCAAATATCCAAAGAAGGGAATTCCAGGCAGCAGAAACAGCAAGTGCAAAGTCCCTGGGGCCCAGTGAACAAACGTGTGAGTATAGGACGTGCAGCTAGAGAGGGTCCTGTGGGCCTCAGGAAGGACTGCAATATCATTGTGAGTAACGTGGGAAGCCGCCGCAGGGGGGTGAGCTGGTTCTGCTTGTCTGAAATGATCCCTCTGGCTATTCTGTGGATCAGACATGACATAAAAGTGGCAAGGTTATTAAGCTAATCCAGGTGAGAGACCCAGAGAGCTCTGACTAGGGTGGGTGTAAGGGAAGAGGTGAGACGTGGTTGGATTTGGAATATATTCTAAACGTGGAACCAAGAGGATTTGCTGATGGGGTGTGAGGAAAACAAGAGTCCAGCCTTATCACAAGGCTTTTGTGCTGAGCAAGAACGGAGCTGCCAGCAGCTGAGCAGAATGCACTGTGGGGAAAGGCGTGCCTCTGGGGGCGGGGCAGTGGGGGTCAAGGGTTAAGTCTGTCATGTGAAGTGTCAGGTGCCCTTTGACATCCAGGGCAGACAGCAGCTGGACATTAACCAGTGCATCTGGGTTTCCAAGGAGAGGCTGGGGCTAAAAATAGGGAGCTGTGAAAGTGTGCTTGAGGTCCCGCAGGGAACCAGTGGAGACAGACTGAGAAGCACTCAGGGAGGAGGAGGGGCCCGGGAAGGGGCTGAGAAGGAGCCGTCCAGCGGTGGGGAGCGGCCAGGAGCCAAGAGAAGGAAGCATTTCAAAGTGGTATGAGTGACCCTGTGTGGACGCTGCCAAGGTCGGGCCCAGGTCGCTGGGGAGCTTGACCAGAACGTCCAGTGGCGTGTTCGGAGCAGAAACCTGACTAGGGTGGGGAGAGGAGAGACGGGGACAACTGGAAGCTTGGAGAGTGAACGGAGCAGTTTTTCTGGAATGGAGAGCAGAGAAAGGGGTGCGAAAGATGAGGAGCCTCAATGAAGGAGAGCCATCCTGGGACATGTAAACCCTCCTCCAGCCCTACAGGTCTTTGCGTCCCCTCAGCCTGCCCACCAGCCATCTCAGGATCAGAGGTCCTGGGGCCAGTGCAGTCAGAAAATCTACCAGTAACTGTCCTAAGGAAACATCTACCAGTAACCGTGTCCTAAGGAAACCTGGTTCCCGTCTCCATGGAGACTTGATGGAGAAGACTCTAGCCTTGACTTATCCATGTACCCAATGCAGAAATGAGGTGAGTGGACCCCACATTCCTCCTGTTCTGGGGTCAGATGCTCTGACAACCTCCCACCTGCAGCGCCCATTGCGTCACCCATAAGCCTTCACTGAGCTTTTGCCCTGAGTCTGCCCCCTTCCTTACTTTCCCATGGGAGGTAAGACGTGTAAATTGCTGCTCTAACGACTGTGCTGCTGTCATTTCAGAGATGTGTCATGTGCTGTTGCTGCACAGGTGAAAAGGAGGTGAGTATTTCGGAGCAGGTAACACCTGAGTTAGGCCTTCCAGGATGAATAGGAGTGTGTCAGGTAGGCATTCCAGGAAGAGAGAAGAACACCTGCAAAAGCTGAGAAGCAAGTGGACCAGTGTGGCTGGGAAATGAGATGGGAGGTGGAGCCCAATTAGGAAGGGATTTGGATGCCTTACTAGGGGACTGAAGGCTGCCATGACCAGAGGGGGTCCTCGCACCCCCGCTTAGGGGCCAATGTGCAGTGAGGAGAGTCCAATGTCTTACCTGAAGAATCCCCAGATGCCCAGGCGGTACTGAATGGTCACCACCACCACGTTTTCATGGGCAGCGAGGGCCCACCCATTGTAGGTTGATGCCCCACCCACAATCAGACCACCTCCATGGATCCACACCATCACCTGGAAAGGGAGGAGGCCACCATACTGGTTACAGGAAGCAGAGCTGGGAAGGACCTCAAGAGCTTGTCTGGTTTGGTCACCTACCTCTTGGCCACGACTCAAGGAGGCCATTCTGCGAAGTCTGTCAGTCTCCAGCAAAGTTGGAGCAGGCAGGCACTTTCCTCCCCCGCTCTCCCAGCTGGGGCCAGGCCACCACCCCACTCAGTGCACCTTGGCTGCCCCTGCCCCAGTGCAACCTCCTCCCAATGCTCTTCCTGCTGAGAACACCATCGTGGGAACAGCCAAGGCTAAGGGTGTCACCTTCTCCCCAACACTCCCATCGCCTGAGCCCCTCTCCCAGCTCACTACACTCTGCTTGTATTTGAATCCCTTGATTTCAGCTTCATCTTAGTTACCTCTTGTGTGGTGAATTCAGCTTCTCTCATATGTGTGTGATTATCCCAAGTAGCATACATGCTGCCAGTGCTATCTCTTCCTAATATCCCTTCCCTCTCCCTCCTCTGCATCCCTAAATCTCACCCATCCTCCAAAGCCCAGCCTAAAAGTCACCTCCTCCAAGAAGTCTTCAGTCATCTGATTAACATGATCCTAGAACCTATAGGATTCTATAAATAAGAATTGAGGATGAGTGTGGGCATGACTCACAATGAATGGCTCTTGCATTTAAAGAGCTCACTTTGCAGGGAAGTGAGAGTGGCTAAAATAATATTGTAATTGTTTTGTTAATGAAAAAAATAAAAGAACTATGTGCCAAGTACTGTTCTAAGCACTTTAAAATAAACCATCTATGATTAGGGATAACTATTGTCCCATTTAACAGATAGGAAAACTGAGGCATCTAACCTGTCCCAGGTCATGAAGCTAATAAGTGGTGGAAGCAGGATTTGAAACCATGCAGTCTGGCTCCAGAGTTCGTATGTTGAGCTACCCAGCACTCTGCAGCCAAAGGCCATAGTGCAGGAGGTCAGCTGTTAGGTTAAGAGTAAGACCTTCTCTACAACTCTAACTAACATGTCAGGGGTACTTGCCTTGTGTCCTCCGCCAGGTACTGTGACATTCATCATTGAATACTCACATCATTATTCCCTTTTCAAGGAAACCGAGCCGGTCTCTCAGCCAGTAAAAGGCAGAACCAGGATTCAAACCCAGACCTTATAGTGCCAGAGCCTGTGTCCATAAGCAGAGGTTCTCCTGCCTCTCGGTTCTCAGAGCCCCTCTTCCTCCTCTACCTCTGATCCCGACCCACCTCTGGGCAGAGAGACTCAGTTCCATCACCTGTGAGCTAAGGCTGAACCAAGGCTGGGCAGCAGGGATTTGCTGAAGAAGCTGGTCTGTCTGTGCAGCCCCGATGGTAAGATCCTCGAAGGCAGGGGCTGCGTGGTATTAGTTTTATGTTCCTCCTTTGTCCTAGCCCCAAGTCTAGCTATGTATATGGGGGGCATTGAGTACATAATAAAAGAATGAATGAATGAATGAACCTTTGTCCCCACTTCTTTGAGCCGAGTATGTGCAGTGCTGCTTCTAATCACTAGTTCAGGGACACCCTCCCCAACCCCTGGGCATCATTCCAGGGGTGTTCCTGGGAGGTGGTTGGGTGCTCCCTCTCCACGAGACCCAACCCTCCAGCCTAAGCCTGGAAGCCTGCCCCACCTCTATTTATTTCAGAAATGCTGACTCATTTCTGTCATCAGCGGAGCCAAGGACAGGTGGGGAGGGAAAGTAGCTACGAGAAAATCCCTGAGAGTTGGCCAAAGACAAAGAAAGTGTTTCTTGAGTTACGCCAGGCTCTGCCTCCACACCTCTGTCACCTTGGGACACTGACAGTTGTCAGAGCCCCATCTTCGTGTGCTGAGAAAGACCACACACGAGCTCCATGTCCCTGTCTGTGGTTTGAAGATCAGAAGACTTTGGCTCTGGTGCTGCCAACCCTGCAGGGTGACCTCACCTTCTCCTCTCTGGGCCTCAGTTTCCCTATCTGTAAAGAAAGGGCTGGGTTGTTGGCTTCTCCCTAAGATTCCTTCCAGTTCTACCTTTACTGGTAATTAGGCCTCAGCTTCTCTGGGTACCAGATCCCTAATCTAGCAACTAAGAGTAATAGTCTTATCCTTCTATTGGCATGAGAGAACTTGGAAAAATTGAGTGTGGCTTACAGATGTACAGCAAAGTCTCCCAGAGGCCCTACGGCCATCACGAGGGGAAACTGAGGTATGAAAACTTGTGTTTCCTGTGGTCACATGGCCTGGCTGTGGAGGGTAAAGGAAGCCCTGGGCCCCTGAAACAGCCGTGGGTGTGCTACCCGCACCCCCGGCTGCCTTCCTCCTCTTCCGGTCTCCACCAGAAGATTCCACAGTGCTGGAACTCTCCGCTTACCGGCAGCCTGCTTTTCTTTGTCAGGTCCGCAGGTGTGTAAATATTGAGGTAAAGGCAGTCTTCAGAAATCTTGAGAGGAATGTTCTCCTTGGTGTTGGTGAAAAGCTCTGAGATCACCTGGCTGGCCACTGCGTCTTGAGAGCACCTGGAAGGGGTGGGTGGGAAGGGTGGGGGGAAAACAGTCCTGAGGTTCAACCAGAGGTAAGCACGGAGACACCCCCTGCAGCCAGTGGGGCCTTGAACTGGGAGCTCTAGGCCTGTATCTGAGCTCCAGAGCTGAATGTACCCGGCTGAAGAGCCTGGAGTGGGGAGGATGTTATCTGGGTGAGGGTGGGGGTGCCGGGGCTCCCTAAGTTCTCCCAGGACGGATACAGTGAGGAGTCCTGGCACGGCCCCAGCCTGGAGCCTTCTGACGGGTCAGTGAGGTGAGGCTGCCAGCGCCCGCCCTGGAGGTGATGCAAGCTGGCTCTCCGGTGGGCTGCCGTGGTGGGTGCAGGGAGGCCACGTTCCTTCACCAGGAAAACCAGATGGTCTATAGTCCAGGGGAGACTTCTATAAACCATGAGAAGTCACTCAAATGGCAGACATTTGGGGCCTGCAACATGTCAGGGTAGAATATTTGTAAGGTAACATGAGGAAAATTACCTCGGCCACTAATTGGCTGGGTGACCTTGGGTGAATTCCTTCCCTGCTCTGGGCCCCCATCTGCCAAGTCTAAGCGAGGGGCGTGATTCTTATATGGGTTTTGTGGCCCTGCCATGCTAGGATTCGATCATCAACCCATCCATCCCAGGCAAGCACTGCTGGCAGACCTAATAACAGATCTTCAGGATCCGGCAGAGATTCCTGACATCAGCCCCATGACCCACGTTCTATTATCATCCCCAGTTTAGAAATGAGAAAACAGAGGCACAGACGGGTTAGAGAACTTGCCCACGGTCACACAGTATGAGCCACTCAGAGGCTTGCCTGCCTCCTTCCTGCTTGCCTCGGAGGCCGACATTCCCACTGAAAGGTGCCAAACCACTGCCCGGCTTACATGGGAGGGTAAGAGGTGGTGTTCTTCACGAAGAGCCAAGGTTCTGCGGGCTGCGGAGGAGCGAACCTCAGGGATCCAAGAGGAGGCTTGGCAAAAGGGACGCCCAGGAAAACAGCCACAGACTGTGCAAATCCTTCCAAGCTGACATACTTCCCCAGGACCTTGCCCTGCACGGTGTCCACAACAGGTGACGAGGGAGGGTGCCCTGTGGACGTGGAGGGGAAATGAGGACACATCAGCGGTGAAAGGTTTGAACTGGATTCCAGGTGGGTCTTGCCACTTTTGGCAGGTGACCTTACATGAGTCACCTCAACTCTCAGGCCTCGGTTTCTTCTTCATTAAAAGAGAGGTGAGGTGAACTTTCCTTCCTAACTCACAGGGCTCCGTGAAGGAGCAAATTGGACTTGGGGGTATAACAGCATAAGTGAAAAATAAATGCAAAAAGGATAGCTGCTGGGTGTGAACAACACATTTGGGTTCCACTCTTAGAAACCTCTGGAAACAATCACCCATGAGGCTCCTGGCCCTCCGCTGCACGCTGGATGAAAGGCAGCCCCTCTTCTCAGGAGCCTGAACCTCGGGGGAAGAACGAGTCCCATACGTACGTGACCCTACTGCTGGGACGAGAGTGGCCAGTGTCCTGAGGGAGACACACCAGGAAGGCATGACAGGAGTTAGAAGAGGGAGCAAGGCCTTCTGATTGCTGGCATCACAGAGGCGGTGACCGTGGTGCTGAGACTTGCCATAGGGAGGACACAACGAGCAGAGAGGCAACAGAGGGTATGAGGGATAAAGCAGAGAAGAAAACGTGCCGAGACCAGGCTCGGAGACACCAGCAGGCAAGCCTGCCCGCGGCAGAGAGAATGGCCCATTCAGGCCATGGGGACCTATGGGGAGTGGAAAATAGCCCTGGAATGAGAGAGGTTCATGTCTGTGAGGCCCTCGGATACCACATTGGGGGTTGGGCTTTACTTAGTGGGTAAATGAGCAGCAGTGAACAGGTCTGGAGTACGGGAGTGTGACACGATCAGTTTGGAGAAATTCTTCTGGTGGCTCTACGCAGGGTCGTCGAGAGGGGAGCGGGTCTGGGCTCAGAGTCCTATCTGTTCCATTCCCGTGGAGCAGGCAGTTCTTCCTCGCTGAGCCGAAACTCGCCTCCTCGCAGCTTCCACAGCAGGCCTGGTCCCACCCTCTATGGAGCACCCTGAACTTCCAACACTGGATCGTGCCTGCCTGTCACAGCCCCTCTTGTCTTTCTCCAGTAGCCTCGGTTTTTAAAAGCACTTCCCATCAGAAAGGCTTTCTAGCCCGTCACTCTCCCTGTTGTCCTCCTTTAGATACAGACAACAGGTCAACAGCTCCCTCAGAGTGTGTGGCCAGAACAAGAAAGAATAATCCAGACTTGGTCTTACAGAAGACCATCCAATGACACTGGAGACACTGTACACAAAGGCAGGTTACAAAACAGCGTCCACGTCTCACATTATTAATAGCCAATCCCTCCATGTGGCCATTTAGGTTGTTTTCCTTTGTTGTGGTTGCTAATTATTACCACTAACGTGGAGATGGACTTCCTTGGAGGGATGTATATCCAGATGTCAATGGGTATTGCAAGTGACTTTTTTCTTTGTGCTTTCCAAGTTTTCTGCATTGAACGGAGATTCTTTTTCTATAGTTAGAAGGACTGTTTTTAATGACTGAATACAATGCCGTCTATAATGAATTTTGAAGAAGGGTTTGGTCCCTGATCAGAGGTGGGGGACATGGGAGGGAAAGAAGAAGACAAAGAGCAGACTTGTGATTCTGCTCCATTTCAGAGACACAGTGGAGAGGCCAGTGAGGTATCCGGGTAAGAAGATGCCACAGGAAGTGGGCCCTAGAGGAGGCCAGGTGAGGGGGCAGGGCAGAATCATCTACCTGAAGATGAAGGTGCAAACTACGGATATGTGTGATGTCGAGGGGGCCAGTGTGAGAAGAGAAAGAACTGCAGAGAAAACACAGGGAAAGCTGCAGCTGAGACTAAGCCATCAGAGTGGTGGGAGGAGAGAACCATGTGTGGGGGTGACGGGGGGGAGAGGGAGCATCAGGTGGGTCCTGGGAAAAAGCGTGTCAAGAGTGCTGAGTCCTTCAGAGAGGGGAAGATGATAAAGTCTGAGAAGAAACCAGGCTTCATAAAGGCCCGGCCTTTATAACTCAAGGGTAACCTTCAACGGAGATGAAGAGACTAGCAGCTGAGCTGGCAAGGATGAAAAAGTGGGCATTTGGGTGCGGTGGCCTAAGCAATAATAGTAACAGCAGCGGTCACCACTTATGTTCCACGTAAAGTTTATACACTGAATACTTCCTATGAGCCAGGTGTGCATTCCGGTTCATTTAATCTTCCTTGCTAGGGAGACATTAATACATCCATTTTACAGATGAGAAAACGGAGGAAATGGAGGCAGCCGGAAGAGACTTTCTAAAGATGGAAATGGGATGGCCTTGCCAGGGGGTAACCAGCAGTTAGGGAATGTTCCACTCCTGATTTGGCTCCTTTCTCACTCTGCCCTTATACTCAGTTCTAGGCCTTACAGAGTGTATACCACCAGAAAGAAGATAAAATCCAGATGGCTCCTGGGCTATCAGGACACTGATGGCCACAACGCTGGGTGTGGATTCAGGAGCCAGAGAGAGATTCCAGAGCACGAGTTTCCAGTTGATCTTGGACAAGTACATTTCCCTCTTTGAGCCTCAGTTTCTCTGTCTATAAAACGGCACATGCATTCTGAGGTCCCTTGCTGCACCCTTGTAGTAATCACGTCTTTATTTTCTTTATTCTGATGACTGACATCTGGAGTCTTGCTAATCCTTTGGCTAAGAGATAGTCATCAACTCGCCCTTCCAGCATGCCACAGCCCTTCTTCCTCTGGCTCTCACACTCCAGGCCACTGCCATCCTGCTGTAATTCCCCAGGGCCAGGTCCCTACAACTGCCATTGAAATCGGCTGGTTTGCATATCTTCAATGTGCTTACCTCTTCCTGACTGGCAGCCCCCATAAAGGCTCTTGCCCACAGTCCGCCCCCACCCGCCTCCTCATTCACCTGGTACTTCCCCACACTACACCATGGTGGGGTGCACCCTCCTCGTGGAAACTGGGAGTAACAAACTATTTTTTCAATGGTAGTTAGCTCCTGATCTGTTGGTCTTCCCGACGTCACATTTTCTATTAATACATAACACATGAAAACAACCCCTTTCTTTACAGAGCCTTCGGTTACACTTCTTCCATCCCAGGTACTGTGCTCTTTTGGAAAAAAAAAAACACACAAAAAACCCATTTCATTCTCACAACAGCCCCCATGAGGGAGGTATACTGTTGTCACCCCCATTTTAGACAGGGGAAATCAAGGCACAGAAGGGTGAAGTATCTTGCCTAAAGACACACAGCTAGTAAGTCTGAGCTGGGATTGACACACACGGCCTCTGGCTCCAGAGTCGATTTTAATCTGCTAAACTCCCCCATGATTTGGCCATATCTGGATTGATAATCATGGGGACAATAAACTGAGCTCTTCAAAGTCCTCATCGCGAGCCCCTGCTACTTGTATTTCAGAAGGACTCACCCCAAACCGTGGAAGCAGCGAGGGAGACCAGACCTAGAGCGAAAAGCCACATCGTGGAAGGGCCGCCACCCCGGGGCTTGCAGGTCTCCTTACCGCTGGGAAGAGCTGCACTGATCCTGCCCCCTCAGCTCCCTCCACCCCGCCCTCAGCTCAAGCCCTCCCCCTTCCAAAGAGTGCCCTGGGCATCATTGGGACCTCTAGGCCACGCCCTCTTTCACCAAAACATCCCGACAGAGCTCTCGGGTTACAGAGTCACTGAACAACTTGTTCCAAAGCGTTTCTCCCTATCAGACTTGAACCTTGGTGCCAAGTGACCGTCCCAAAGCAGGTAGGTACAAGCAGATGCCTTTAGGCCAAGGGAAGGCTTTAATCGGGGTCCTTAGAACGAGCTGGAAAAATTGAAGAGCATCTCCCAGGCCCACAGCTGCTCAACGGGGGAATTTAGGACAAATCTCCTCGCTTGCCCCGGAGTGGGGGAGGGACTTTGTGAAAGCTTCAGAGTCAGTCCCCAGAGGTGATTGCTTCTACAAAGACTGACCTGGGCTGGGGTTCCTCCCTTACTTTCATTTAGAAAAGAAACACCGGTCACCCTAGTAAAGAGCACCGGTTTCAATCCACCTGGAACAATTTGGGCTGTCTTCTAAGCACTCAAAGAGGTTCATTTTAATTACTTAGCACAAAACACACACACACACACACACACACACACACACACACACACACACACACACTGGCCTTTGCAACCTGGGAACACAGCCAAGCCTATTAGCCTATGAAGATTGTAGAGTGCTGTATTAGCAAAATATAAAACATGGAGATGAACCATTCTCCCAATCTCACTGTTCAATCACATGCCCACTTGTGACAGCAACCAACTCCACAAACATGGACAGCCACCTCCAGAGCTTGCCGCGTCTGACTGCAGCCAGAAAGCCCATTTCTGGCTCATGCTGACCCTACAGAAGTGATGACTGAGGCTGGAGTCTACTGAGCCTGAAGCCAGGCCTCAGTTTTGCTTAACGTGCAGAATCCGTCTGTATCACAGTAGCTGTAAGTAACAGCATTCTTGTTTCAGTGGCAGCTGAATGGGAACACGGCTTTTCCCTTGGGGAATTCCCTAAGGTCTGGAGAGTGAAATCCTAGCAACTGGCCTTAACTCCTAAGCGGCTGGGCAGGTCTTAGAAGAGAAGATACCTCTGGGGACTCAAAATACCCCCCCTCCCCTGCCCCATCTCCATCAATTTACTCACTGGATATATGGCGAGCATGTACTAGAGCAAGCACTGGACAAGTGTGAGCCCCTGTCTTCCCGTGCCCTTCACTTGGCCTTGCCCATTACTCCTGGGAGTAATCAGGTGTGGCCTTTGTCCTGGTGAACAATGCACTGGGAGAACAGAGGTTGGGAACCCCACTGGGTGACATTGGGGGGGTCCTTTCTGGAAAGGGGCTGGTGAGAGGCAGCGGTAGCTATGGGTGAGGTGATCTCTTGTGCACTGTCCACCCTGGACCAAAACTCTGTGAGTCTAGGATTCTATAACACCTTCCCCGACAGCCTGGACATACTCGTATGCAGTGTTTCTGGAACCTCAGTTATTCTCAGACTAATGTCGCACCTTTTGCCACATCAGCATACCTTCTCTACTATTATCAGCAGTGTTTCTTAAATGGGTTAATTCTTTTCACTTTCAAGAATAAAAAGGAAGTTTTATATCATTTCCATAAATGGAAGACCTGTACAGTTTGTCATGAGTAGAGGTAAGCATGGAAAATGGGTCATTGCATTTTTAAAAATTAAAATGATAATAAAAATAAAAAGTGAACACAGAAGTATAAGTAATAACACCTCTAACTGATTTACAAATGTGTATACTCAAAAATAAGTTACTCAATGGGAAAAGTGAGCTGTGGATGGTCAGTTGGTAATATAAGGGCAGAGACAAACTTGTCCACCATCATGACCACCAGTGAGGTGACCAGGCATTGGCTTGGTCAAGCGTCATCGTTATCGCAGCCATTTCCTTTGAGCTTTAGGGAACATTTTCCTTTTGATACTCAGATCATCACAACACTGTGTTTCCCCAAAAATAAGACCTAGCTGGACAATCAGCTCTAATGTCTTTTGGAACAAAAATTAATGTAAGACCCGGTATTATATATTATATTATATTATATTATATTATATTATATTATATTATATTATATTAATTATATTGTATTATATATTATATTACATTATAAAGACCTGGTCTTATATTATAATAAAATAAGACCAGGTCTTATATTAATTTTTGCTCCAATAGACGCAGGAGAGCTGATTGTCCGGCCAGGTCTTATTTTCTGGGAAACACGGTATGTTCACCCTTCTCAAGACTTTTCTCAGGTGGTTGGACTCCCTGCTGGGAACCATCCAGTCCTAGGACTGACTGGGGCAGAGCACCTATGTGAAATTTTGGCCTGGGGGTGGGTCCCAGGTTGGGGAGAGCTGCACCCCCTATGGGCATAAGTGGTCATCCTGCGTGACACAAACTACTGGTGTTCAGGCCATCTCCACTTGTCACCTGGGACTGCCTAATTTAGCTCCTGCTGAGTAAGCACGTATTGTGAAATTAGGGGAAACTCCAGTAGCAATAGTCCCAGAATGTCAGTGGTTTTCTTCTTGCTTATGCAAAGAAGTGGGGTGCTATTTAGATCAACCCAGTGGCTGTTCTCCATATGGTCACTCAGGATCTACCAGGAAGTTGACAAAGTTTTTCTGTAAAGAGCCAGCTGGTAAATATTTTAGGATTTTCAGGTCATAGGGTCTCTGTGGCAGCTACTCACATTCACTATTGTAGCAAAAGCCTCATAGAAAACACCTAGGCAAATGGGCACAGCTGTTTCAGTAAAACTTTGTTTCAACAACAGGTGCTGGGCTACATTTGATACATGGGTCAGAGTTTGCAGATCCCGGACCTATATGGTGGCAGCTCTGCCATCTTTACCTCCTGGTTTCTAACGTTGTCATGGGTATTGATTCCAGTCAGCTGGCATGGAGAAGAGCGTGGAGGACAGAGATTTGGGGCTGGCCTGGATGTGGCACTCCTCACTTTCACTCACATTCCACTGGAAAGAGCTTAACCGCATGGCCAATCTAACTGCAAGGAAGGCTGGGAAATGTGGTCTGGCTGTGCACCAAAAATGACAGGCTGGATTTCATGGACAGCTAGCGATTTGTGCCACAAATAATACCCATTCAGTCATTAACTTGATATTAGGGATTATCCCCCCACTAACACATAGCAAAATAAATACATAACCATTATATAAATGCTTTCAAGTTTGTTTTCACACCTTCTAAAATGACCTTGCATAAATCCAGGAATAAGTGTACTACACTTTGGTAAACACTGACCTTTTGTATTTTTTTTAATTTAAATTACAGGAGCCTGATTGTAAATCTAGTTCCTGTTTGCTAGGGCTGCTTGATAAAAGTTTCCTTCAAACTTTTAAGAATAAAAAAGGAAAAGGCATGAAAAACACATAAGAATTTAGGCCCAGAAAAGTTAAGACTGAATTATAGTTTCAAACGGCTCAGCAAACTCAAATTATTATTATAGATTTTATAGAGACATCTGGGTGAAGACAGTGACATCAGACGAAAGAAGCGCTTTGTGTATTTTCTTATCCCAAGAATTGTCAGAGTTTATTTGTACCCTAAACTGGTCCATGAGTTCTTCTGATTATCCTAGGCATTCAGAGGTGAGCAGGATTTGGAGAAACAAAGAAAGAGAAGAAGGAGGAGGAGAAGAAGAAGAAGAAAGAACATTAGTAGTGGTGCAAGGTGGGTTTCTTGGGGAAGCCTGCACAGGGAAATAGAAATCCGAGGGCTTGCATGCCAAGCGAAGGAGAGCCAAGCCGGCTTTCACCCCCAGACAATAGGGAGCCTTAGATGGCTTTAATCCTGAGAAGGGCAAGACAGTAAGGCTTTCCAAAAGTACAAATCTGGCAGAAGCAGGTAAGCCACTGGAGAGATCAAGAAGGTGCCTCTGAAAAGGAACCTCCTAAACAGTCATTGGGAGGGTAAGTTCTCTGCATGTGAAAGCTGGGCCTTTTGGGCTCCCACAGGCCTCAGCACGAATTGTGACACAGCATCTCCAAAATGCGAGACTGTACAAAGGTGTGCAAATTCCAGGATAATCGATGCTGGTTCTCAGTGCTGACTGGAGTAGGTCACAGGAGTCACAGGGAAGTTGTAACCCTCTGAGATCCCCTAAATCTCTGTCTGTCCTGTGCCTCCTTCTCTTTCTATGGAAGCAGGCCGGGAACATACCGGGGGTGGGCAGGCACAGTGTGTATGTGAGAAAGACGCATCAGTCCACGGTACCCACCATTCCATCATATACTGACAGCTGTCATTTCAGTGCACCAATAAGCATGAGCATCAAGACATGCAAAGTAAAACCAGATACTCAATTTGCCCCTAGAGAATTGGCAAGGATTTTCACCCTTATGATTTTAGTGGCCATGCCAAGTATTGGCAAAGAGTGTGGAAAAACAGAAACCGCACCGCTAATATGGGAGAAAAACGAGTGCAGACTTTCTGGGGGGCAGTTTGGCAAAATCTACCCAAACACTTAAAAGGGGCATCTCCGTTGCCTTAGCTTGTCTCTCTCTCAGAATAATTCTGAATAAGCCCAAAGGCGTATGTATCCAATGATTCTCCTCAGTGATATTGACAGTAGTAAACACTATGAAATAACCTAGTGACCAAAAATAGTACATGGTTAAATAATTTATTAAGTATTCCTAGTATGGGGTGATATGTGGCTGTCAAAAACATAGAAACATATATGTTCGTTAAAAAAGCAGTTCTCCACTTCTTATTAAGGAAGGAACAGACACTTGGATTTACTTCCACTCCCTCTCTAAATTCTTCTAAAAGGATATAAAATAGACTTTAAAGGCGCAAGTCCACGTGTACAAACAGAATGGAAGAGGAGATGACGGCAACAGCATTTTAGAAGTTGGAAAATGAACAGAGCAATAACAACTGCTTTTTGAGTAGAGCAAGTGAAAGTCAGTGCTTGGTTGGGGGGAGCCCAGACAAAGGGATTCAAAACGGGGACAGTAGAAAACTCTCTGGGTTTAGAGTTACTAGGTACCTGTGGGAAGCAGCAGATGGGAAGAGATCCCCCACTGTGCACATGGGAGTGCAGCTCTTCCCTCCGAGACCCACCCCAGGCCAGAGTTCCCACATGGGCTCTGCCTCTGCCAGCCCTAGAACTGGACTCCATCCAGGGAATCCAATCACCTGATTACAACAGAGTTCAGAAGCCTTAGCAGCGTCAACGTAATACGATTTCTGTCCAGAAATCTGAGTGTCAAAAGGAGGATGTTCCCTGAAGCTCAAGAAATGGCTGTAGTAACGTTGGCCCCGATGAAGCCAATGCCCGGTCACCTACCTCGGAGTCATGATGATGACAAAGGTGTTCCCGCCCTTATATTGCTAGCTGACCATCAGTGGCCCACTGTTCCCACGGAGTCAATTTATTTTCAGGAATGCCATTTTGTAAATCAGTTGTTACGTCTAATAAAACTAAACAAAAAAATACACAGTAATTAATAAGAATAAAGTGTAGCAGTTCTTCAGAAAATACCAAGGGTTGACAACAACATGGAACCGCTGGAAATCTCAGTCTGCTGGTAGGAGGGCAAATCTGCCCAACCACTTTGGAAGACTTTGTGAGTGTCTGATAAAGTTGATGTATGTGACCCAGCAAAGCCACTGGTAGATAAAAATATCCAGAAGAAATGCATTGCAGTAGTCACTAAATGACATGTTCTAGAATATCCATAATATTCTATGCATAAGAACCTGAAACTGGAAACTATCCAAATGCCCAACAAGAGTAGAATGGATAATTTATGGCACATTCACACAAATAATAACTCCACAGCAATGATAAAGAACAAACTACAACCAAATACTCTATGGAGAGTGTCATAAATGTGACTTTGAGAGAAAGAAGCCAGAGGCAAGAGTACGTGATTCAGTGTATATGAGGTACAACACCCAGAAAAATGACAACATGCTGCTAGAAATCAGGACAGTGGTTACCGTTGTGTAAAGAAGGGTGGTGGGCAGGGCCTCGAAATCAGCTGAGATGGCTTCTGGGATGCGGTCTTCTGTGCCTTGATCTGGGTGCTGGCGACACAAGCACAGTCAGTCAGTGAAAATTCATCAAGACACACTATATACTGCATATATGTAATGTAATTTATATTAGTATATATTATATTACTATATATATATACACATATATATGTGTTTGTGTGTGTGTGTGTGTGTGAATATATATATATATATATATGCATGCAGAGGGTGCCAAAAATGCATACACATTTTAAAAAAGGAAAAAACTATATTAAAATTGTAATAATATATACCAATAACAAAAGATGGATACAAGTCACATGTGACTTCTGCAATTACAAGAGGGACTCAAAGTGGTTGCCATCAGCGTCCACACCCTTCTGATTACGGCGAACTACTGCTTGAGCAACGTTGACCAAAGTGTCCACTTGTATACATTTTTTTGGCACTCCCAGTATGTACTTCCTTATATGTATATTATACACAATTAAAAACTTAAAAATTTGTACCAGGTCTTAATAACTTATTATCTAATAGAGGAGACAAGATTGCTGTAGATAAAATTACCGAAGACTATAAATTACAGAACTAGAACAGAATGTAAATAGTCTAATGTGCAGTTATTTCAATCATCGCTCTAGCATGTGTACTAATAGAAATCCTACTTAAATTTACCTATAGCGTATATTGACTATATTGGCTCTTGTATATGACAAATCCAGGAGGCAAATAGAGCTCCAAGTATAACTATATTAAGGGGCCCAGATAATTGATAAATAGATACATGACAGATGGATAGTTAGATAAGTGAAGGATGGATGGATGGATGGATGGATGGGTGGATGGATGGATGGGTGGACAGTTAGATGGGTAGATAAATTCACCTTTTATCAATCATCCCTCTATACAGAAAGAAATCTGTTTCCTGCAGGTCAAGGTTAAGAATTATTCCTCTCGGCCTCCGAGGTGAGCTCCAGTACCTTGCCAATGGCAGCCATGCCCCTGCTTGGTTGGCCCCCTGGCACCACTGTGCATCTGTGGTCCGGCTTCCCCCAAACCTTTGCTGGTCCTACCCTCCTGTCCATCCTTTAAGACTCAACTTGAGCTCCAACCCATCCGTGGAGCACAGCCATCTCTTTGCCAAGGAATTGCTTTGTATTTTGACACAATAAAGTAACAAGTTAGGTTTTCCTCTCCCTGCTCCTTCCTCCTTTCCCAGGAAAGGAGGAAGAACTCTTAACACAAATGAGGCACACTCTTAACACAAAATTTTAGCAAAACGCAGGGCTCTGACCCAATAGGTCTGTCTCAGCTGTGTGAAGGGAGGTTCATCTTATATATGTGTTACTTGGAGCAGCGCCCACATCCCACCCTCTCCCCACCTCTGCCCAGGGTAAAACCTTAACTTGCAACCAGGGCCTGAGCTGGGAGGAGAATTGGGCTTTGGGATCCAGCAGAAAAGTCGAGTCCAAAGCACCCTTGAGGGAAGAGGAAGGAACGGGGGCGCCAGGATGAGGGACTCTTTCATGCCTATCTGAACATCTGGGGACTTGATGGGAATATACAAACATTAGGAAAGAAAAAACTGCTGGCCCCAACTTCTGCTCTGCCTGTGAGTTGAGTCATTTCAGTTAGACTTTTCAGGTAATGAATTGTACTTCCCCACTTTCCAAGTGTTACAAGGAAAAAGGACAGGATAAATGGTATTGGTTTGTGATTTAACTGTTTTCAGCGGTTTTCTTTTCCTACCAAGTTCTGCAGTATCCCATCACAAACACCTCAGGAGCCTCAGAGTGGAGAGAAGCATTTTTCCCTTTTTATGCTGCTGCCCTCTGCTGGACATTAGGAAATTCACAGGGGAAGACACTTGGTTTGTCTCTGGAGTTTTGTTGGTGTTTGACTTAGTGACTCAGGTCCAACATTGTTTGGGGGAGAAAAAGGATTTTCTGTAACAAATCAATAAATAAATGTTTAATTTACAACGAGAAAGTTGTTAAATATTTTCTGTTTTTACAATGATGGAAAAGTAGAGATGATTATGAAACACACGTATCTGTGTTGCTGATGAGTATGAAGTGACGTGACACTTTAGGGAAGTAAATGTGCAGAAAATAAGAAGAATGATTTTAAAAGGGCATGGCCTTTGGACCCTGTCCATCTTCTCCTGCAAATTCGGGTGTCAGAAATAATTTAAAAAACTAAAATACTCACTCCCAAAGTTGCTCTACAAATTATGTTCACAAATGTCCAGGAGCAGGCTGAAGAGATTGTGTCGTCTCCACATCAGGCAGATATGCAAGCTGATTCTTTTAAGATCCTCTAGAAACTTGGAAAATATACATGCCACACTATTAATACTCAGTTCTTAGTCAGGGACATGCACTGAACACTTAACAACTGAAAATATAGATTTCCAGGTCCCAGCCAAGAAGATTCTGCTGCAGATGGAATGGGGTGTGACGTGGGCATTGGGATTTTGGGAAAGCCCTCCAAGTGAGTCTCCTAATTATACCCGATAGAAGCCCCTGAATGAAATGAAAAAAGCAGGATGCCAAGTGGCATTTATATTTCAACTTTAAATCAGTAATACATCTGATTGCACGTGGACAGGAACAAGGGGAGAGCAGAGCCCTGTAGCTGGATGACTTGGAAACACGCTCTCTCTTGCAAGACAGCTACCAAAATTAGAACCATATTTGAGGATGCTGACACTATGTGAAGTATATAAATGGGTAATGTTATTTAATATGGTAGTATTTTAAAAAATGAGTTGAGTGATGTTTTCGAGCTGTTAGTTTAGTCTAATATCAATGTAGAAATTAGTCCTCTGCAGCTGCAGAGGCAATTGAAGTTCCAGCTTGTATGTGGTTCAGTCCCTCGTCCCAGAGCCACAAAGTAGCCTGAGCATCACAATCCACCCCTTCCACAAACATCTAAACCAGAGACAATCAATCCAACAGCCTAAGACCTTCTCCTGAGGCCTGGCAGGAAGAGAGGAAGAGTCCTGCTCTGGAGAGACAGGAGACTCAAGGTCTGGTTTTCATTCGCTACTCACTCACTGAGAGGGCTTGGGGGAATCCCTTCACCTCTCCACAGATTACTATAAAATGAGAGATCAGCGGTCCTAACTTAAATGCCTTCAAACAGGCCAGGCACAAGGCTAAGGGGAATAGTGAGGACTGTGGAAAGTTGGGAGCTCGTGCCTTTGTAAAGGGAGTAGCCACTACTCAGTTTCTGCAGATTGCTCTATCAGGGTCACTGAGAACAGTTGTGTAGGTTGTGCACTGCACAAGGGCACTACTTCAGAGGTGGTGTAATTCACATCATAGACGAAGATATGTATCAATGACAGTTTCCTGGAAGATATCTGTAGGGGGTTTTGAGGAAAGAAGACCCTCTAACATGCACTAAGGTGCTATATGGGCTGTCAGAAGCGCTGGTTACCATGTGCAGCTCCAATGTTGCCTATTGCCAGATCGCCTTCCATTTCTTTTCTTCTAGCATAGCTAGAAACATGGCTTTTAATGTGAAATTCTTCTAATTTAAAATTAGTTGGAAACTAATTTCAAAACACTTTTTGACATTATGTTGGCAAAACAAATCACTTCTGGGGGCCAGATTCAGGCTATGAGTTGATCTCTGACCAGATGAACCCCAAATTACGGGCATCTCAGAAACTCTCCTCTGCACTTCACGTGTAATCTCGAAGCCGTCACAAAGGAAAATGAAGTACTGTGGTCAATTATATGAAGACATAGTAGGGATTATATGGATGGAAAATGTAAAAGTGTACCCTTTGAATTAAGCTATGTATAATTTTCCCTACCCATCATCCCGTCATCTGGTTAACTTTAATTCATCCTTTTTTACTATAAATGTTATTTCTCCAGAGACAACCTCCTAAGACTTCAATTCAAATTAAGTTCCCCTGTTACACTTTCTTAAAACACCTTATTTTCTCTGAGTGAACTTATCAAATTTATATCACAAGACTCTCAGTTGTGTGAATGTTTGCTTCCTGTCTGTTCACTTATTGGATGATGGATTAGCCTGGACCCCATCGGGGAAACATGTTTTCTCCTTGGTGTCCCTGACCTGAACTTGCTGCCTAGGGTTTGACTTCTGTGTTCCTGACCTTGGAGGACGTCTGATTTCCATTGCGGAGAAGGAGGCTCTCTGGCATTCTCCCTCCCTCATATATCTTTGAGCCAGAAAAGGAACCCAGTTCAACCTAGTGAGATTCAGGACGTCCATGCTTGGCTTGTGGCTGAAACTCACCCGGATTGGGAATGGAGGACTCCTATTTCAGATAACACACACTGACACCTTCTCTGGTAGACAGTCCACTTCAGCTTGGACGCCGGGGTGGGAGCTGGAGTTTTCAGCCCAGAATTAAATTCTGTTCCTGTATCCATTTTACATTCTGATTTTATTTCATAGTCATAACAAGGTCATTATCATACCAACTAATAGGCCAGCCCTCTTGCAGGTTTCTTGAAGAAATCTGGCAGTCTTCAGGGCAAATTGCATTTTTTGATGTTGAAAACCATTCCCTAAGGACCATCCCCAAGGCGGTAAAAGATCAGCTAAAGCACGTGATTCTATAAAGTAGCTAAACACAGAATGAAGTCAAAGGTGGCGAGAGAAATCATAGAAGGAGAAGGTTAACCAGAATCATAGAACGATAACTTCGCAGGGAGCAAAAGAGGAAAAGATAGGCAGGAGCAGAGACAGGAAGATGAAGGAGGAAAGAGGAGAGTGGAGCACTCCGGAAGTGGACATTAGCAGGGGGACAGTCTTCGTCCAAAACTCCACGTCCTGCTCCTTCAGCCTCTGTCCCTCACTGAGGTTCAAGTCCAGCTGCAGGTACGGCTCCATCTGATCGTAGGCTGGCCACAGAGGCAGGCCTTCACCGTTAGGGTCCCTGGGAAGGGACAGAAACAGGAGTGAGGCTTCCATCCCCTACCACCCGACCCGGCTGGCTGCAGGGGAGGCCCGGAGGGTCACGTACCCGGTCCGAGCAAAGTTGGCCCAGTATCTCATCATCTTCCTGCTCAGCAATTTCTCCTCCTCTGTGGCTCCTTCTGAAGAAGAAAATCACAAAATCTGGCTCTCAGTGATTTGCCAGACGCCCAAGGTGCCTCATATATGATTAATCTCTTTCACATCTCTCCTCCAGTTAGATCCTCACTAACCTACCAAATCATGTTACTAATTTTGTATTTGCAGATACTGAGGCCCAGAGCCGCTGTGAGTTGCCCAAGGAATCAGGGCTTCCCGACGGCGGAGTCTGGACACATGCGAGTACATTCCTTGTCCACGCATTGCTCTCCCAGCCACTCCCACGAGGCTGCAAGTTCCTCAGGGAACAGAGACCACCTCTCTCTTGCTCTCTCTCAAACAATGACTTAATTATTGCATTTATTTGAAACAATAATATTTGCTCAAAAGTATAAAATCCAAAATGCAGAAAGAGTAGCTAATGAAAATAGTTTCTCTCTCTTTTCTCACCACCGTTACCAGCCTCAGAGGCACCATGGCTACCAGCTTCCTGAGCGCCCTCTGAGGACCAGCTAGATATGGACAAGAGTTTAAGCGGACAGGTCTTTACAAACACGGTAGAATAATGGACACACATTCTGCAGCTGTCTTTTTGCTAAAATTCTGTGTAGGACATAGTTCCACAGGGCTGCCTATAGAGCTTCCATATATGTATATACATACACACATATATATATTATATATAATTGCATGTATATAATTGCATATATATATGCAATTATATATAAATATATAATTTGTGTACCCACTGCTCTATTAATGGATCTTTATACTATTTCCAGATTTTGCTGATAAAAACAATACTTTAGTGTGCATGTATATTTTTGCACATGTGGAAAGTATAATTGCACCAAAAATCCTAGAAGTTGAATTGCTAAGTTAAGGGCCACATGCATTTCACAGTTTCATAGTTTTCCATTACTCTATGAGGTTGTCTGTTTCCCTACAGCTGCTTGAAGAATTATGCAAAACATATTGTTCTTCCCAACCCTGGCCAATGAAAAATGATTCCTCGGTCAAGGTAAGTTTGCAGTCTTCTTGTTGTCAGTGAGGTTGAGTGGATTCTCATGTTTAAAAGTCATTCGTGTTTCCTTTGCTATACACTGTCTATATCTGGTTTTTGACTGGGTTGTTCCTTTGCTCGTTGATTTAGGAGTTCTTTAGATATCAAGGAATTTAACCCCTTGATACATATGTCCTTTATTTTTTCCAGTTTGGAAAGTCCATGGGCTCATCAAATACTCCAAGCTCAGTGATGGTTGCTGAATAATAATAATAGTAACATTTAGTAAGCACTCACTGTGCTTATGACAATTGTTTCAGTTAATCTTTATGACAACCTAGGAGGTAGTTCTGTTAGTATCTGTATTATAAGATGAGCATAAATAAGTGAAACCATGAATAGACCACAGTGCACAAACACACACTATATGACAAACTCTGTCCTTATCTTCAAGAGGCCAGCATGAACTTGTTAAAAACCTGTATGGTGCTTTTTTTTTTTTTTTTTCTTAAGATTTTATTGGGGAAGGGGAACAGGACTTTATTGGGCAACAGTGTACTTCCAGGACTTTTTTCCAAGTCAAGTTGTTGTCCTTTCAATCCTAGTTGAGAAGGGTGCTGTTCAGCTTCAAGTTGTTGTCCTTTCAGTCTTAGTTGTGGAGGGCCCAGCTCAGCTCCAGGTCCAGTTGCTGTTGCTAGTTGCAGGGGGCGCAGCCCACCATCCCTTGCAGGACTCGAGGAATTGAACTGGCAGCCTTGTGGTTGAGAGCCCACTGGCCCATGTGGGAATCGAACCAGCAGCCTTCGGAGTTAGGAGCATGGAGCTCTAACCGCCTGAGCCACCAGACCGGCCCCTGTATGGTGCTATTTTTTAAACTAAATATTTTAATGACATCTCCTGTGTGTAGTTCCTAAAGTTTTCTCTATTGATAACCTCATCTGATTGGCTTGTTCTTTCAGGCATTGGACAGGTTGTAAATTCAGGAATAAATGAGCTAATAACCTCACTAGTAACAGTTCACAAGCGTATGCATTAGATCACCTGAATCCAGACACTTTGGGCCGGGATTATGAAAAATGAGGTCCTTGCCCTTTACAGCCCTGGGTGCTAGCCCTGTGGGAGTTCTGAAAAGGGCAGGGAGAGTGAGATCAGCAGTCAGGGAGGTGGAAGAAAGTGATTCTAATATTCTTTAAAAATTTCATTCCACAAGTGCCCCCAAGCCCACCCCGTAGGCTTTAGCACAAAGGGAAACACTCATCAAGCAAATGTTAGCAGCTCTTTTTCATCCTGCTTTCGAAAAATATGAGTTGGGCACATTTTCCAGGGGAAGGTCTTGTTTTTAAACCATAGATAAAATAAGTAAATTAAAAGCAGTCCTCCAAGCACTTGCACAGTGTTGGGGCCGGTGAGGGGTGTCGTGCTAACAGTGGGGAGTCGTGTTTCTCCCGGAGCTCGTCCCAAGCTTGTTACGGCAAAAGCGGCAGCCTGAGGCCAGTTCCTTACCGAACATGACAATGTCACCCGTGAGGAAGGCACCTCCGAAGACAAAGCGAATTTCATCAGAGTGGTCGGCTTTGACGAAAGCTGGCTTCGTGTCATTGAAACACTGGGGCCGGTGCTGAAACTCGTAGAAGTACACAGGTGCGCCAGCATCTGCAGAAACAGATACATATATAATATCATTCCATCTGTGAACAAATACAGTTTTGCTTCTTTCTCTCCGATTTGGATTCCTTTTAATTTCTTTGTCTTCGCCAATTGCCCTGGCTAGAACTTCTAGTACAAGGTTAAATAGAAGTGGTGATTGGAGAGATTATGTTCCTGATCATAGGGGTAAAGTTTTCGGGCTTTGACCAGTAAGTAAGACATCAGCTATGGGTTATTCATAGAAGCCCTTTATCAGGTTGAGCAAGTTCCCTTCTATTCCTTGTTTGTTGAGTGTTTTCATCATGAAAGGGTGTTGGGTTTCATCAAATGCTTTTTCTGCATCTATTAAGATACTTATGTATTTTTTCCTTTATTCTATAAATATGGTATATTATATTGATTGATTTTCATATGATGAACCATCCTTACATTCCTGGGATAAATTCTAGTAGGTCATAGAGTATGTATTCCTTTTACTATGTTGCTAGATTCAGTTTTCTAGTATTTTGTTGAGAATTTTTACATCAATACTCATAAGGGATATTGGTCTGTAATTTTCTTTTCTAGTGTTGTCTTTATCTGGCTTTAATATTAGGGTAATACTGGCTTCATAGAATGAGTTAAGAAGTGTTCCCTCCTTTTTCACTTTTTTGAAGGATTGGTTTTAGCTCTTCTTTAAATATTTGCTAGAATTCACCAGTGAAACCAACTGGTCTTGGGATTTCCTTTATTGGTAGGTTTTTGTTTACTGATTCAGTACCTTTTTTTGTTATAGATATATTCATATTTTCTATTACTTCTTGAGTTGGTTTTGGTAGTTTGTGTCTTTCTAGGAATTTTCTAATTTTATCTAAGTGCTGTCATATAATTGTTCATTGTATTCTATGATAATTCTTTTTATTTCTGTAATTTCTGTAGTAATGCCCCCATTTCAATTCCTAAATTTAGTAATTTGAGTGTTCATTCTTTCTTTGTTGATTAGTCTCACTAAAAGTTTGTCAATTTTGTTGCTTTTTGCAAAGAACCAACTTTTGGATTCACACCCATTCTCTCTATTGATTTCCTATCCTCTATTTTGTTTATCTGTGTTCTAATCTTTATTATATTCTGTTTGTTTTCTTTGCTCTTTATTTTCTAATTCTTGGAAAGGTTAGGTTATTGATTTGGGATCTTCTTTTTAATGTATGTATTCATGGCAATAAATTTCCCTCTAAGCACTGCTCTCACTGCATTCAATAAGTTTCAGTGTGTTGTGTTTTTGCTTTTATTCATCTCAAAGTATTTTCTAATTTCCCTTGTAATTTCGTCTTTGATCTTTTGATCATTTAAGGGCGTGTTGTTTGTTTAAAAACTTTTGTGTATCAAAGCACATTATCAAAAAAGTAAAAAGGCAGGCCACAGAATGGGAGAAAATATTTGCAAACCATATATCTGGTAAGGGATTAATATCTGTAACATATAAAGAACTCCTAAAACGCAACAACAAAAGAAACAACTGAATTAAAAAATGGGCAAAGGACTTAAAAGACATTTCTCTGAGAATACGTACAAATGACCAGAAGGTGTATGAAGAGGTGTTCCTCAGTAGTACCAGCATCACACACCGTGAGGGGAATGCAAATTGTAACCTCAGTGATACCACTTCACACCCGTTTGGATGGCTATTGTGAACTAAAACTTAAAAATAGCAACAACAAAATAACAAGTGTTGGTGAGTACGTGGAGAAATTGAAAATTTATGCATTGCTGATGGGAATGTAAAATGCAACAGCCACTATGGAAAACAATATGAGAGTTCCTCAAAAATATTAAACATACAATTACTGTATGATTCAGCAATTCCATTTCTGGACACACATACAAAAGAATTGAAAGCAGAGACTTGAACAGAGCTCGGTATACCAATGTTCATGGCACCATCGTTCACAATGACCAAAAGGTAGAAACAACCTAAATGTCTATTGATGGCTGACTGGATAAACAAAATGTGTTATATGCATACAATGGAATATTGTTCAGCCTTAAAAAGGAAAGAAATTCTGATACATGGTGAAACATGAATGAATCTTGAAGGCATTATGCTAAGTGAATTAGGGCAGACACAAAAGGACAACTAATGTATGATTTCACTTACATGAAGTGCCTAGAATAGTCCAATTCATAGTGACAGAATGAGTGGGGAGTTATTGTTAACAGGGACAGAGTTTCAGTTTAGGATGATAAAGATTCTGGATATGGATAGTGGTAACGGTTGCACAGCATTGTGAATAAAGTTTAATTCCACTGAATTGTACATTTAGAAATAGTTAAAATGATAAATTTTTGTTATACACATTTTGCCACAATTTTTTTAAATGTGAAAAAAAAACAGTGTTTTGTTTAATTTCTAAATATTTGTTAATTTTCCAAATTTCCTTTTATTATTGATTTCTAATTTCATTTCATTGTGGTTAGAGAAGAAACTATGTATGAGAGGAGGGAGGGCGGGAGGGAGGAAGGAAGGTGGGTGGGTTTGTGTGCCCACAAGTAATCTTCTCTTTCTGAATGCGACATCCTCCTTATAGTTAGGATGTTTGGAAAGACACTTCCAAACAGAAAGTCATCTGGGAGATTGGCCTCAGAAAATTATGGGGAGGTAAGAATTTTCTACAGGGGCCTGAAGAAGGAGAAGGAACAGAAACAACAAGAACTGATGGGCATCCCTGAACTCCGAAAGGCAGGGGAATTGCAAAGGTCAGCGTGCAGGGTTATATCCCAGGCAGCCTTGGGAGTCCCTCTCAGTGAGGGAACAGCAGGCAGGGCAGGCAGCCAGTCAGCAGGCAGCCAGGATCCCTGCAGCCAGAAGCCTCGCCATGTTGTGGCCCTGCAGGGAGGGGGTGGGGAAGCTCAGAGACTCACCTCTGTGACAGCGAGCTGTGACCAGCCCAGGGACCACAAAGAACACATCTCCCAGCAAGTCCAGAAAACGATTTCGTATCTCAAACTGGGAGTGCTTGTTGTGGAAGTATTTATCAGCCAGAAGGTACAGATACTGGGTGGGGATGTGCTGTAAGAAATCGTGGTCACAGGAGATCCAGGTCAATGACAACAGCAAGCACGTGGAGCAGGTGCCTGTGCAGGCGTAACTCTGCATCGTCGCATTGTAGCCACACACCCACCCTGTGATGTAACTATCAAAATGAGCTGTTTTACAGAGGTGGGAACTGAGGTGCAGAGAGGTTAAGTGCTTTGTCTGAACTGGTGGAACCACGATTCTTTCACAAGTGTATCTGCATCTAAATCCCATGCTCTTAACTATAGTATACATGCCTTTCTGAAATGTTTCAGAAACAGCCACCGCTGGGCAAAACTGGCTAGATCCTTTGCAGGGCCCAGGGCCCAGTGAAAATGTGGGGCCTCTTGTTCAAAAATTACAAGAATTTCAAGATGGTGACAACAGGACATTCAACCAAGTGTAGGACCCTTCTGAACAGGAGGTCTTCTGTGACTGCACAGGTGGCACACCTGTGAGGCCCGCCTGCTCCTCGTACCAGCAATGCCTGCCGGCCTTTACTATTCCATCTAAGCTAGTTTGTCTCTTGGAGTTCCCTCATCTATTAGGTTGGTGCAAGAGTAATTGCGGTTTAAAAGGTTAAAAATGCAAAAACCACAATTACTTTTACACCAGACTGATATAAAAAGATGGGTTGTTCAGAGGGTTACACGGGAGGCAGAGAGCAAAGCATGCTGCCTGCATGGAGTAGGTCTTCAGTTCTGTCGGTTCCCCAAGACCCATCGCCATGTCCTTTAACAGGACATCCATCCCATGCTTTGTTTGACCTGTCACCAGGGTGTCGTCGGTCTTCAATCCCTCAGCTCGCCCCAGAGGGGGAAAGGGAAACTGGTGAAGGTTCAGGGTCTGTCACACTGGTGATGCGCTTGGGGGGTCTTGTGCTCTGGGAAAAGCTGGGGCAAGTTGTTATACCTCAAACCCCCAATCTAAGACAGAGGCACAGCCCTTCAGTGTTTTCTTTGGGAGTTGGAGGCACCATATCCCACAGCAGCAAGTGCTGCTCACACTGGTCCGTCGGGTCCTGCAAAGGCTGACTGCTTTTAATCTGGCCCAGAGCACGCATGCCCCCACTTTTGCTGTATGACCAGCAGACCCCTTGGTGTTCAGGGTACCCAAGGTGGGTACAGATGCTGTGTGGAGCCTCTGGAGAACCCAGCAGGCAGTCACAGCTCTGGAGCTCTGGAGCAAGGCTATGCCATGTGAGTGAGAGAACAAGTTAACATTTGAAAAGCACCACCTGCTATGCTACTGGTCCCTGGGAGAGACTGTACGCCCATCCGGTCCTCTTGCACCTTCCTACACACCTTGCTTCCCATTCCTGGGACATGACTCAACACACCTCCTCCTCTTGGAATGCCCTCCTGCTCCAACGTTCCCCTTCCCTAAGGCCAAGATCAATGACTTCCTCCTCCATGAGGCCATCTCCCATCTAGCCTGAGAGATTCCACTGTCTGACATATTTTAAATATCTTTCAAATCTTAGTCCCAACTCTCATCCCCAGACAGCCAAGACTCCGCCCACATCCCTTGTGGGCCTTAGAGCCAGAGAGACCCCCCCACCTCCAGTCTGGCCCACTCTGCAGCCACAGGGCTCTTTCTCAAATGAATATGGAATCATGTCGCTCCTCCCGGCCGAGCCCCTGGGATGACTTTATATTCCTTCCATAGTGTGTAACAGCAGCAAGCATCTGCCACTGCTGCAGCCACCCCTCCAGCTGAGTTCTTCACACTTCTCTGCTCCTAATTGGGCCTCTTGGTTCCCCTGGCTCCCGTCATCCCTGCTCCTCCAGCAGCCAGACAAACCCAACTCTTCCTCTAAAACCCTTCCCCATGGACACCATGGGGACTCGGACGTCCCTCTGCCCTGGTCTGTGTAGCAATGCACTGAGGTGCCTTGTCGTGTATGTTCACAACAGTCTATAGGTTCCTCAAGTGCAGGTGGGGCGCATGCTTCTCATTGCACCCCAAGGCCCAAAGGGGTGCTGGGGCTTGGGGATTCTCAATAAATGTTTGTTCAATGGAAAATCGAATGAAACAAATCTGGCACAGAGGACACACTGAATGAATATTGATGGAAAGAGGAAGGAAGGAAGGAAAGGAATCCATCCCTATATCCTCCAGTGTAAGATGTATTTGTGCAGAGAGCGAATGAATGGTTGAATAATGGTCGCTGGTATTGCTAGAACCTAGTATAGTACCTGGCTGGCACGCAGATGGGTTTCAGAATTCAGAACTTTTCAGGTTGTAGATAGGTAATTGAGTACGTGTGCTACATATTACACAACATGCTGGGGAGAGGGGCAGCACTGCAGGCCCCCCATTAATATGTCCGCAAAGAAACATGAATAGTGAGATAAATAAAGTGAATGAATGCGTGGGAACAATAAAGACTGACGGATTACATATCGGTCTAGGTCAAGTTGGGTTGCCATGTGGGTTACGAAGACCCTTTGGGTTTTCAAAGCTCTTTGGATTTTGAGATTGTGGACAAACAACTGTGGAACTCTACTTACTAAAGATCTGTTACATAAATGAATGAATGAATGGGGACCATCTATACTCCCAGCCCCCACCCGAGTGTGATCCAGGGAGGCATGTTAAATGAATCTCTGAGAGTCACTGTTGCCCAAGCTCACTTACCAGGATGGTGTGTATCAAATGCAGAGCAAGAGACTTGTTGGAGCCCCCAAGGATCTCAGGAATCTCCTTCTGTGGAGAGAAGCAGGGAACCAGGTGAGCACATCAGGTCATCAGAAGGGAATTGGTCTCCGTGAGGCCCAGCCACCCGCCTCTCAGAGGAAGAGGGGGAACCCTTTCAGTCCCCAGGGGGCCATGTGCAGGAGCAATACAATTTCTTCTTCTCACATTTGATCAAAGGGAGCCATTCCCGGTCGTATCTGTAGTCTTAAGGGGCCTGAGTGGCCGCTCTGTGGAAAGGCCATGCTATGGGCTGGGGTTGTGCTCCCCACCAATTCCTACCTGGAAGTTTTAACCCCAGGGCTTCAGAATATGACTGTGTGTGGAGACAGGGTTTTTAAAGCGGTGACTGAGTTAAAATGAGGACATTAGGTTAGGCCCTAATCCAATTGACTGATGGCCTTACAAGAAGAGGAAGATTGGACATTCAAAGAGACACCAGGAATGGATGCGCACAGAGAAAAGACCATGTGAGGACACAGAGAGAAGGCGGCCACCCGAAACCAAGGAGAGAGGCCTCAGAAGAAACCAGACTGGCCAGCACCTTGATCTTGAACTTCTCAGTGTCCACAACTGTGAGAAAATAAATTCCTGCTGTTTAAGCCACCCAGTCTGTGGTCCTTTGTTACAGCAGCCATAGCAAACTAATACAGGCCACAAATTGGCTTTGACGCCAAGTTCCAAGAGAGATCAGAAAATCTCAAAACCAATGGTTTGCTTTTTAAAGACCTTTGTAATCAGTGATTCTGAGAAGCCAGCAGTGGCAGGCAGCCAAGAACACAGGCTCTGCTTGGTACATAATAGGAGCTATGAGTGATTATTTGTTAAATGGCCCTTCCCTGACCAATATTACAATTTAAAATGAAGAGGGTAGAAATACTATTCTCTTGTCAAATGAATTTCTCTGGTACATTTTCTGCTGAAAATCTTGGAGGTAAAGAATCCCTAGGGTAGATATTTAAACCTGTCTGTCTCCTGGAATCTGAGGGAAGCCCCAGCATCATTCAAGGTATCCACAAATATATTTTAACTACTAAGAAGCCTCTCTGTATGTTCCGGAGCTGGGTTTGTGGCCATCAACTAGCCTTGTCACTTGACGAACCTCTGTATTTTATAACCTCATTTCCCCCAGCTTGAAGGGAGGAGGTTGGTCTGTGTAAATGAGCTCTGACGGTACTCTAAACTTGAGGACAGATGAAAAGTTTATTTTGAATGTAGAGGGTCTTCTCACACCACAAGGTCAAGAAATCATGGCTCCTTCTCAGCATTCTGGCCTCAGCTCAGATGCTCCTTCCTCGGAGAAGCCTTTGCTGACCCTCCCTCTTCCCTTAAGAAGCCTTCTCTGCCCAGTTTATGTTCTTCACAGCACTTATCACTCATGAAACCATCCTTCCAACGTTGCATTTCATCTGTCTCTGGCCTTCAGAATGGAAGCTTACAGAAATATGGAATCATATGACTTGTTCACTGCTGAATGCTTGGCTTTTCTAAGAGTTAAGAGCATCTATTCCCTGAAAATAAGACCTAGCCGGACAATCAGCTCTAATGTAACTTTTGGGGCAAAAATTAATATAAGACCTGATCTTATTTTACTATAAGACCGGGTATAATATAATATAATATAATATAATATAATATAATATAATATAATATATAATATAATGTAATACCAGGTCTTATATTAATTTTTGCTCCCAAAGACGCATTAGAGCTGATGGTCCGGCTAGGTCTTCTTTTCTGGGAAACATGGTGGTAAATGCTCAGTTCATTCTTGTTGAGTGCATGACGTGATTCAATGACTGTGCAATTTGCAGCAGCCTAGAGAGCATTTTTGGAAGTCCAAATACCAGAATGGAGGCTGGATACAAAAGTGTGAAGGCCTGAAGTATTTCAAACCTACATGAATTTCAGCTTGGAAGTCGTAACTGTGCTTATTTGAAACACTAACTTGTAATGCTTTGAACAAAGCTCAAATGGATCCCATCCTCTCTTGGGGTTCCATACAGTCGTTTCTTTCGCTTAAACCTACACAAGGAGCTCTGGCTGACCCCAGTCCTCAGTTACCCTCCTTCAGGGAGAGGAAAGATGACCACCTCTGTATTTCTGATGGGCTCCAGGCCCCAAAACGCTTGGTGTCATCTATGGGAATGCCCCACTGTGGAAGCAAACAGATGCCTCGCTGCTGAGGGAGCCAGAGGAGGCACAGCTGGAATTCTCACCATGGGCAGCAGGTAGCCACACTCGTGGTTATTGACTCCGATGATAGAAGGAATTGGATTGAATGTTTTCTGAGTCAATAGTGTTACAGGCTCATCAGGAAAGAAAAAACCATCGACCACTTGAGTGAAAGACTTGGTTTTCTGAAATGAGAAGAGAAAAATTGGAAGCTGTCTCTGTTCACAACATCTGCTGTCCCCAAACCTTAGCCAACCTGAGCCAATCCACTCTACTAAAATGTGAGAACAAAGGAAAAGCAAGCCACTCCTGGCCCCATGTCAAAGGGGACTCAACTTCTCTGTGCCTCAGTTTCCTCCTCTGCTAATTGGGGACAATAATAGCATCTACCTAAGAAAAACAGCAGCCCAGCACAGTGGTTCTCAGAGGTTGGCCCCGGGGACGGCAGCATGAGCACCCCCTGGAACTTGTTAGAAATGCACATTCTCAGGCCCCACCCTACGCCTCCTGAACACAAAACTCTGGGGGTACAGTTGAGCCAGCTTTTAAAGATACACCCTCCAGGAGATTCTGCTGTGTGTTCAAGTGTGAGAGCCACTGGCCAAACGCAATGGGCAGCGATGGCCAGGTGAGTGGGGCTGGCACCTCGGCCTGAGAGGCCTTTCATGGCTCTGCCTTGGATCTGGCTGGGTATTTCCTGGGTCTCAGGAAGCAACACCTGGCTCCACTCATGGCTTTTGTTGTCGTTGTTTTGTGGTTTTGGGGTTGTTGTTTTTTTAGGTCTGTTAGGAAGTGGTGGTAGAAGGGAGCACAGAAAAGAGCTTTCACCCCACATCCGGTCAAGGACTTATTACCCGCTTCCTGGACTCCAGGAGAGCTCATAGCAGGTCCTCAGTTCATGCCCAATAACTACGTAGTCACTTGCAGTCTGACAGACCTTGCTCTCCCAAGGCCTATCAGAGGATCGGAAGGGACATAAAAGGTCGTCCAGTTCAATGACTTGTCCAGTGATTGACATTTATCTGCGGTCGGCTGGACCCGCCTGCACACCTGCAGAGGTGGTATCACCGCTTTCTAGAGGAGCGGCTCCTTTTTCAGACAACCGAGTTGTTAGAAAGCTCTGGGGCACACCGAGCCACAGTGGCTTCCTAACAATACTTCCAGCTCTTGACCTTGACTTTAGCTTCTGGGGGCGTATGAAACAAGTGTGGTCCCTTTTCCCAGTGAGATGCCTTCAGTGACTTGGGTAAAACCTTTGTGATTTGCATTTTGCTGGGTCTTCTCCAGGTTAAGCAGGTACCCCTGGCCCAGCAAATCCCTTCCATTACCTAGAAGGGGTCTATAGTCCACATGTTTACAGCCATTACTACAAATCCCCAGCCCCCATCTTTCCAAGTCCCAAGTCAAAATAAACAAGAGAGTGATAGGACTGGTCTCCCATGCCATTCAAAGGGCAGCCCTGCCCCCACACGCTCTCCCCCACTTCACCTGGTTGATGCCCAGCAGTTCCTGGGAAGGCTTTGCCCTCAGGCACCGCAGCAGGGCCTCCGAGTCGGCTGTACTGCAACCACAGATGTTCGCAACCACCTGCAACTATTTCCAGAGAAGGACCAGGTAAGAAAGCGGGCCCAAAAGCCTCCAGGAAAATGAAAGTTGGAAAGAGTTCTGGATCCAGGGTCCTGCCTCTCCACAGCCCCACGTCACTACCGTGGAATGGACACAGCGGGTCAGGTTGGCACTGCATCATCCTTACTCTCGTGCCCACCCCTCGTTGTCATCGTTATCAATCACCAGAGCTGGGCGTGGGGATTTGTCAGTCTGTGGCCATGGAATAGAGTCAGGATTCCTGGTCACAGAGAGACATGCGATGTTGGCTCCATCGTGAGGTCACAGTCCTGTAATGCCGGCTCCATTGGCACCAGGCCTCACAGAGCCTAGAAGCCCAAGTCTGGGGTGCCAAATAGAGCCAGGAGCCCCCAAGACTGTGGAGCAGCTTTGCAAGCTCCTTAGTTGTCTGTTGAGGCATGATTCCGGCTCAGAGTCTCGGCCTGTCAGCTCTGCTCAAGCCTCACCCCCACCTCCAGGCTGGAATGCCTGATGTCTTTATCTGTCTCCACACCAATTTCACTCCTTCCTTAAGGCCCAAGTCCCACATTCTGCAGGATGTCCTTTTAGACTATTGCAGCCCCTATGAATCCCTTCCTTCTCTGATCGCCCGTGCCCCCAAGGATCCCCACCTTCTCAGCCTAGCCCTTTGCTAAACACCTTCTTGCCCTGTCACTGAACTTTCCACATGTGTAGCACTTGTCCCTGGAAAGTGGTGGCCCTTAATCCTCTGAGGTTCGTGGATGCTCTGAGAAGCCAATGAAAGCTCCAGACCCTCTCCTCGGGAAATTGCACAAATATATAGAGTCTGCATGCAATTGTAGGAGTTAGAGGACCACCTCCCAAGCATACCCATGGGTTCCAGGTTTAAAATCCTTCTCACAAAAACATAGCCTTCCCAAGTTAGCATATGCCTTCTCCACTTATAAACCTAACATACAGCTGGGAAAACAAGGGGCATTCGATATGTGTGTGGTGAATGAATAAACATATGCACACTTGGAAAGTAGCTTGCACTGTGTTATTTTCTATAAGGTGTTTAAGAAAATGCACCATTCACAGGAATAATACCCAGGAGATGGCTCCACAGCCCAGTGTTTAATTAATATTCATTGACTCAATCAGCTCGTTTGTGAACTCATCCATTCAGGAAACATTTATAGTTGTTTAATATACACCAGACATTATTCTGGGGCATGAAAGATCTAGAGACCAGGTCTCACTATCGGGTAGGGCACAAAGACAAGATGACAGATGACAAATATCTGTGACATATGCCTCATCTCTGCCTCAAAGTCTCATGCCAGACAATGTTAATAACTCACAGTGTTATTTCCCACTGAGCTGGAAACAGCCTCAGAAACTTCCTTATCATGGTCCTCTAGGCAAAATAGATTCGGTACAGGAGATGAGCTGTATATAGTACAGGGGACTGAGTTACATGTAGCGAGCAAAGCATAATGGACGAGATGTAAGAACTGGCACACACACACACACACACACACACTCACGTGCACCAGCGGTATCGCATTGTGTAGCTGGACCCACTTCCTGTTGAACCAGGCATTTCATGAAGCAACAACTGTGTTTCCCTGAAAATAAGACCCAGCCAGACCATCAGCTCTAATGCGTCTTTTGGAGCAAAAATTAATAAAAGACCCGGTCTTATATTATATTATACCTCGTCTTATGTTATATTAAAATAAGACTGGGCCTTATATTAATTTTCGCTCCCAATGATGCATTAGAGCTAACGGTCCAGCTAGGTTTTCTTTTCAGGGAAGCACGGCAGACTCCCCTTGGACCAGCACCAGGCTCTCTGGCCATGGCGGGTGAGGACAGCCAAGCACATGGTCTATTGACACCTGACCACATTCTCTCCTGACCAAGGAGAGGAAGCTGGAGAGGTGCTAACAATATACCTACATCCTCATTTCTCTCTTCATCAGGGACCTTCATGAAAGGGATGATGGCCACCCCACTCTCCATGATGGCTTTGTGGAATAAGCCATTGGCCATGGGGGACAGAACCTGGCGAGAGAACACAGGAGACCCAGCAAAAGTTATCCGGGGGCTCCCCACCCAACACACATACCATCCATCCCTTCTTTAAAGAAACCTTCCCAGGAAGCTTCCTGAAGAGCTCTAACCTTAGAGGTAAAAAAAGTCCTGGTTTAGGGGGTTCAATGACAGCCCGCAAATTATTTCTCCTCTCTGAGCCCCAGGTTCTTCATGAACTGTGAAGTTAAACATTCTGGCGTGTGAGTGCCGCCAGCTCCTTTACTTCCTAGCTGAGTAACCCCAGGCACTTTGCTCAATATTTCTAAGCATCAGCTTACTCTCCTATAAAATTGGAGTAAACCTTGAGGCCATGCCACAGAATTGTTTTGGGGACAAGAAGTAACGAATGTAGAAGGCTTTGCCCAGTGCTTGGTGAAATAATAAACACTCCTGAAATGGTGGCTGTCATCATACATGTAAAGTTGAGTTATAAGGTTGTTTTGAAGATTGAAAAAAATACCTTGTATATCGTCAAGTGTTCTAGAGCAGCTCTCTTGACCCACCTCCAAGGAATTGATTTCTGTTAACTAACAGGTTCACGGATGCCCAGGAAATGCTGAGCACTCAGGGCCAGTGGGCCCCTTTCTATCACCTCTGCTCCTTTCTATTCCCATCAATTTCTTGACAAGTGCTAGATGTGTTTGTTTCCAAACCTGTTTCATCAGTTACAGTTGCTATTGTAATTACATAATCAATGAACCAACATGGGAAACAATGAAGGATGGGTGTACACAGAAAACAAAATTATGTGTATGTGGGGAAAAATCCCTGATAAAGGCAGGTAGCTAAAAGACATTGCTGTTGAACTAGGGGGTGAACAAGATAAGGGTAAATCATGTGGCAGGAGGAGTAGAAAACTCCATAAGTGTGCTGCATTCACAGACTGTTTTGCAGGCATCTTTCAGTGCAAGCTCACTGTAAAGAAACTGAAACCACAGTCTGAGGGCAAGGAATTCTGTGGGGGGTTTATGCAAGAGAGTCATGCTGGACCTCCAGTCAGCAGAGCGACTCTGAAAAGAGAAGACCGTGTATCAAACCCCGGTCTTTGTACGTGTGAAGGAAAGTACATGTTACGTTGTAAGTGAAAATAAAATATTTACATGCATCCTTTGTTATTTTATGCTTTAACAGAGTTTTTCTATTAAACAAGTAATTACCGATCCTGATAATATGATACCAGTGCTGTGACTCTACAAATTTAAATGATTTTTCCACAAATTATCACTCTGTGATCTTGGGTGATTCATTTAAACTCTCCGATGAATGCCTTCATCCTTAAGGTGAGACTGAGCCCCTAAGTCACGGTGTGAGGCTCAAGAGAGATGATGGATATAAAGTGTTGGTTTCACATGAAGCACCAACCAGGTGGCCCATCGTCCTCCTTTTTGTAACCTCCCTCACCGACGCTCATTTGTGTCCCAAGAGGAAAACTCACAAGGCTGGACACACTTATGGCTCCCGCTGACTCGCCGAAGATGGTCACAGAGTGTGGGTCCCCACCAAAGGACTCGATGTTCTCCTGGACCCAGGTTAGGGCGGCCAGCTGGTCCATGAAGGCCCAATTCCCAGGAGCGTGCTGGTCCCCTGTGCTGGGGGCAAGGGGCGGGGTCAGAATGCCGAGTAGGCCACTGTGTGTTTTCCGCAGCCCAGGGAATTGGTGGCAGAGGCTGGGGGCAGATGTCAGGGCATCGCCACTCCTGCTGGGGAAGGGCTGAAAGTCAGAGACCTGGGGTAGCAGGGAAATCCAGGCTTGGTTCTCTCCCTCGGTGGGGATTTGGGTTGGGAAATTGAGGAAAGCTATCGACCCCAGAAAAATGCACAGATAACTTTATATGTGCAATTTCAGGGTGTCGATAGGCACCTGTGAATCCACGGACTCCAGAAGAGTCTGCAGCAGGGAGTGAGGTCTCTCTTAGCACAGAAGTGCCAGTGAATGACTAACGGAATAATAATGACAATAACTGCAGCGGCAGCACCGTGCATGACACGAGCCTATAATCCTCCCAACCTGTCAGGTAGGTGATGATGGTTTTTCTCCCTTTGCCACTCTGGGTTTTATCTCCACCTTCTCCACCCTTCTCCCAAAACTCTGACCTCTATGAACTGCAGCACCCAGGCTTCCCACTGTGTGCGATCCGTGGGAGGCACTGGCTAAGGCCTCGGAGGTGGGATATCCAGAGACTGGGACGTGTATTCTACCACCTCATACCGCTCTCTGCTGGGAAGAGGTTTGGGCAGTGGCTGCATTTCTCCAAGGCCATGGCTCACGCCACTTCCCTTCAATGAAATCTGCAAGCAAGTGCTAAGGATACCGCTGGATACATCGGCTCCTTCTCACAGACTGGAAATCGGGACACAGAAAGGGCAAATCCTTTGTCCAAGACCTGAAAAGTTGCCGATTCGGGATTCAAACCCAATTAGTCTGGCCCCAGAGACCATGCTCCTGGCTGTGGCCCCAAGATGTGGCCCGTTTCCCAGGATGGGCAGACAATTGATGGGGAGGGAAGCCGATGCAAGGGAATTTGAGAAGCCTAGAGGCAGGGCCCTTTGGCAGAGACGACTAAGTGCTCACACGCCCTGTGTCCTCATCTTCCAGGGCACACAGCTGGGCTACATTTCCCCGTCTCCCTCGTGTTGGGTAGGGCCATAGACTGAGTGCTGCCAATGGTATGTGACCAGAAGTGATGAGCACCACCTCCAAGCTGACCTGGAAAGACCTTCCTCCTGTGATCTTTCAATCCCTTTCTCCAGCTGTGGCCAAATGGAGAGGGTGCCTGACGGATTGTGTGGAAGGATGTCTGTCAGCAAGGAACACTCAACTGGACTTTACTTGAGTGAGAACAAGATTTTTATTGTTCTAAGCCACTAAGGCTTGGGAGCTTTATCTGTTCTAGTCGCCAAAACCACATAAGTAATTTGGGTCACATTTGTTCAGTGTCACTGAAGGCTCATTTCTCCTTGAGATGCCGAGCACTGAATCCCCTATGGCTGCTGCACAACTGCCCCTTGGGGGTCAGGGGTGTCAGTCACTTGGGGACACTTACTTGAAGAAGCCAAGCATTCCCAGCCGGTACTGGGTCGTCACAACCAGCACGTCCTCATAGGCAGCCAGGGCAGACCCATCGAAGGTGGAGGCTGAGCCAGTCTGGAAGGCGCCCCCGGGGATCCACACCATGACCTAAAGAAGGGAGAGGAACCTTCCAGTCAGCCCACCAAGCCCACATATCCCCTCCCTATGCATGTTGGAACCTTCTTTCTTTATGGAAATAGAAATGTCTCACTTTCCTTTCTAAATAGCATCAGAGGTTTTGTCTTTTGAAGTAGACCCAGAGTTAAGCCTGTGGGCTCTAGTATATGAGTGCCTAGGTTTGATTCTGAGCTCTGCCACTGACTAGCTGTGTGACCTTGGGCAGATTACTTAACCTCTCTGAGCCTCATTTTTCTCATCTGTAAGATGTGAAGAATGACAGTATCTCACTTGAGAGGTTATCCTGAGGTTTAAACAAGATTCTGCCTCTAAGGTTCATAGAACAATGTTGGTACATTTCAAGTCTCAAAAAGTATTAACTAAATATCATTGAACTTGTGACCCACAGGAAGATGGAAATCATCGTAAGCCATATACAAGAGCAAAAGCAGCGTAAGCTGTTTTAATGTAAGGCTTTTTCCTACCTACAAAGGCAAGAGAAGAGAGGAGAGAGAAAGAGGGAAGACAAGTGTGGAAACTTTATTGATTAGAAAAATTGGGACCGGGGAACATATAACATTATTCCAATGGTACTATCACTACTTATATACTTAATAATAAATCCTTTCCATTCTCTTTTTTAAGGTCAGGTTAGGGACTAAAACACTTGGGGCAGGAAAAGACAAGAAAGCCACGAAGGAAAAAGGAGAAGTGGACAAAGCATTGGCTTTGGCACCAACCCTGACGATTCCTGTATGTAGAGCATGGAGCAAATCACTTACACCCTTCCTGCGCCCCATCTTCCTCATCTGGAGAATGGGTCCAATACTCATTACCCACTGGGTTACTGTGGGGTTAGATGAGATAATGCACTGTGCCTGGCACATAGTTAGCACGCAATAGACGTTGCTGTTGATACAAGGGCACAAGTCTCCCGTGGCAGTGGCACAGGGAAGAGGATGACGGAGGGTGTGGTTAAAAACTGGATGGTAGACTGTACATTTTCCACTCACTTATACAGAGATATTTTCCATTCTTAACTGAAATACTTCATGTTATTACCTGACTGTCTTTATTGCAAACAGAAAAGCTAGAGAATGCAACTATCCTCTTTAAAACAGGATTTCCCAAACAACAACGACAAAAAATCAGTCCTTTTAAGTGGTATCTTTTCTAAATGTTTACAGACCATTCAATACTCAATGGAGGGGAAAAATAAAACAAAATAAAGTCAACATTTAAGTCACTGCCAATAAAGAAGCAATCAGAAAACAAGATGAAGGAAATCTGTCAATAGAAGGACTTTGTAAGAAACTTATTAACATGTCAAGTGATTACATTTCCCCTTTTACCCAACACGGGTCTGGGTCTGAGTCCAGACACCCAGCCCCTCTGCCTGCGTCCCAGCCCCTCTGCCTGCGTCCCAGCCCCTCTGCCTGCGTCCCAGCCCAGGGAGCTGCTAGCTGGAGCCCCCAGCATGGCAGGTGGCCTTACGGGGAGCTTGGAGCCAGTGTCTGCGTGGGCCGGCGCATAGATGTTAAGGTACAGGCAGTCTTCCGACACTTCCAATTGGGGGTACCGCACCTTGAGAATGTGTTGATTTGAGAGCAGCCACTCTGTGTCCTGGAGGCACCTTGGAAAAGGAGAGGAGAAACCCCCAGAGTTTCTATCAGCCAACTTGCCTAGGAGGGGACGGTTCTTGTGACAGCAAGGAGGCCTGGCAGTCTCCTGTGCCTAAGCAGAAGGCTCCTAGGAGAGCTCTGGGTACAAATTTAATCATGCAATCCCCACCCCTGTCCCCGCACAGTGGCATAAACAAGCTGTGATTCTCTTTGATCTGGTGCCCGGGTAGGAAAGCACACTGCACATGGTAATTGTACCACAGACCCCAAGGCTCCCCCGTGCCTACACTCATCACCATAATCCGACACACACAGAAAGGCTGATTGGCTCAGCAATTCCCCAAACTGTAGAGGACAGGACACTGGGTTGCATATGAAGGACTTTGCTCTGGCAGCTCTCTCTTGTGCCCCCAGAGGAACAAAAGGACATTTCCAGGCTTCTCCAGGAAACAACTGAGGTAGGTGTGCAGGGAGACTCCTGCATCTAGGCCTTTGCTCAAGCTGGACCCTCTGCCTAGACCGCTCTCCTCCTATGTCTGTTTGCTCATATTCTTCCCTTTCTTTCAGACTTGGTTCCAAGGCTACCTCCTTCAGGAAACCTTCTAAGATTTCTCCGGTTAGTCCATAGCTCTCTTTGGAAACACCTACATATTTTGTGTTCTTTCCTAGAACTTCTCCTAGACCTGTAGATGAGTGCTTTTGTATCCCCAACTCAACTGTGAGCTGCCAGAAGCACAGGACTCTGTATTAGTCCCCCAAATCCCTTGTAGCCCCTAGCACCGAGCCTGACACATGGGAGGATTAAGTGAGATTGCATATGTGAATATTTCTACAAAGTGCTCGATTAATGTTAGTTTTTAAAATAAAAATAATGAATATTGTACAGATTTGCTGCAAGTCTACCCCAACAAGCTTTTTTTTGGTTTTGTTTAATGCCTTTTTGCCCCTTTGTATGTTGTTTAACAGAAACTGAGGCCCCATGCTTTAACAAAGCCGTCTCTGACGTCCCCTCAAAACTGGGCTAGGTGGTTCTCTGTGCTTTCTCAGCACCCTTCTCTGGTCCTTTAGGGTGGCCCTTGTCACTATATTTTAATTGTCATTATTCTTTATGTCCTCCCCACCACTACCAGCATACAGGTTCCTGAGGGTAGCTGTGTCTAACCCACTGTGGTGTCCTCCAGGGCCTGTTGGAGAGCTAGTTTTGGAGTTGGTTCTCAATAGATATGAGCTGAATGAATGAACGAATGAGTAAATGAGTAAATGAGTGAATGAACAGATGAGTTTCAGCTTAGTGTCCTCAGTCCCTGGGGTCTTCTTCTGTGGCTTAGGGAGATACCTGGCACCAGGGTACTCCTTCTGTCTGGGACCCCAATGCCAGGAATATGATCAACCAGCGAGCTTCACAGAACCTGAGAGTCCGAAGACTCTTGGGGACTTCCAAGTCTCAGCTCCCACCTAGCACACGCAGCCCCTCCACAATTCACTGGGGAACTGGTTGCCTACCTAAGCGTGACAGTTTGCAGTGACTGGGAGCTCCTTACCTCCCCATCACCCTGTGTGACAGAGACACACTTGTGTCATCATCCCACAGGTATGTATGGATTTCCCACTGTGGGCCAGGCTCTCTATTGAGCACAGTGTTGACAGCTAGACCTAAGGTCCCTCTAGCGTGACTCTTCCCTCTATGGCCCTTATCCAGTCTGACCACGGAGACCATGCCTAGCTGAGAGGTCACACAGAAACACCTGACAGTACCCTCCAACCCAGAGTCAGTAAGCCCATCCCAGTGGTTCCCAAACCTGACTGGTCTCAGAATCCCTAGAGAGCTTTCAGACACCCAGCTTCCCGGGCCCAGCTCTGGTAATTCCAACTCAGGAGGTCCCGAGGAAGCCCAGGGGTTCTGCATGCTCTGAAGGATACCTCCAACAACTCTGCCCATCAGCCAGTTGGAGAATCATGTGGTCACTGAAGCCACTTCTGTGCCCCCACCCCACCCCAACGCCCTGCTTTCCCACTGGGCTATACGACCTTATGCCCCCTCAATGCTCTGCCCCCACTCCCCTCCCAGGTCACTGGCTAACCATGGGACGGAGCCTGGTCTTACAATTTAGGGTAGGACGTGGCGTCTCGGAAGTCATTCCAGGGCAACGCAGGCTCCGGGTTCGCAAATCGCAGGAGTCCGAGAGGAGGTGCCGCGTAGGGGACCCCGAGGAACACGTTCACAGGCATGGCGCTGCCCAGCACAGTGGCTTGCTTTCCCCGGACCCATCCCAGCCTGGTGTTCCTCACTGGTGCATCTGCAGCTGGCCCTGAGGGGACACACGGGGAGCAATCAGCTGGCTGCCAAGAGGCCAGCAATAAGCCGGACGCAGAGCTCCCCCAGGTGGGGGCGCTCTTTCTCTGCCCAGAGGCTGTGCAACAGGAAGTATCTGGATTCCTTCTCTGGGAAGCCATCAGCTTCCCTCGTACTGCCTGAGAAGTCACCTGCGTCAGAGCACCATCTTAGGGCCTCCTGGGAGCACAGCAGTAAGCCACAGCCTTCACCCCGGTTACCGTGGGAACCCATCTCCCTCCTGGCACAGAAGCTTTCCTTTCCTATGAAACACACACACACACACACACACACACACACACACACACACACACACACACGGCTCTGTAGGCCCCAGGAATGCACGGAATCACCTGGCCCAGAGTTTCCCAGACTTCAGTCTTTTCCATGTCTCCCAGCACACTTGTCTGTGCGTCATCTCTATGACTACTGACTGTTTATTTTTCTTAAAACTGCATTCAAATACACTTTTCAAATTTACCTAGAGGAATCTTAAGCAATAACACCTGTGGAATTGTGGTTTTGATGAGTTAGGAGTACATTTTTGAATACACATGAAAATAAATATACAGCAAGGAAAATAAAAAATTCTCACATAGATGCCACCTGAAATCAACTCATCCACCAGGGTCTGAGGAATGACACTTCTGAGACTGAGAATGCAGGTTTCTCAGTTTCCACATGCAACAAGGAGCCTTGAGAAATGAACTGCCCAGCTATTTACTTGGCAGGACCCAGGTGTCTCAGCGCTCCCTCTGCTAATGTTATTTCAACAGGGAGAGTTCTGCCTGGGCAGCCAGCACTGCAGAGGCATGGGCTGCACCCCACGCTGCACCCCAGTGCCCAGGACACAGGGCTTTCTAAGCCCCTGCAGGGTGCGAACAACCCAAGGGCAGGAGCGGGTCTTCTATGCTTTACCCGTGTGACCAAGAAGATCTGGCCCTGAGGCTTCCCACAGCCCCCGACAGTGATCAGGTGACCCTCCGTGGGCCCTCAGAGAACTCTGAGCAGTAAGTTCATGTCCGCCAAGGAAAATCCTCCAATGTGGGGAAGTCCCCCCAACCCCTCTCCTGAGAGCCCGCTCCCATTGGGTGTCTCACCCTCGGTGGCCACTGCAAGGATCCAAACAGCCCAGATCAGCATCTGGCCTGGGCGCCCCCACTCCCCACTCATCTGGCTGGCCTGCCTGAACTCCCTGGACATCCACGGCCGCTGCTGGCCTCAGAGAGCTTCAGTCAGGGACAAAAAAGGGCTTCCTGTTGGTAAATAAATGTTGGGCAGGTAGACACAGGATGCAGGGCTGGTGAAGAATATCACCAGACCAAGATTGGAGAGAAGACTTGGCCAAGCCAGACTTTCCTGTTCTGATTTACATAAGAAGATGCTGATGATTAACTGTGCAGCTGGGCAAACACAATTTGTTAGGCATCGGGCCCATAAGATGGTAGAGGAGAAAGGCCATTGGGATCAGGTCAGCCAGTGACCTCAACTCAGATGCCTGCAGGGGCTGGGAAGGCAGCAAGCAAGCAGTGACAGATGGCTTCAGGAGAGATAATCGGGGGGTGGGGGGACTGTGGGAAACTGGGCAGCACATGCTCTATCTAAAGGGGCAACGACTCCTCAACCCCAGGAAATATTTATTTGGTTTGTGACCGTGTAGGTAGGGCAAACCAGAAGTGTACAATATCTCTCATGTTTTAAATATGGCTTCAATCAAAAGTCACAATGTGTCCAATGCAGCATTTCTTCTGGCTTGAGCTGTGTTGTGGGTAAAGCCGGCAATTCTGATCTCGACCTGGGCCCTCCCATGTGAATATGTGGTGAAAAGCCCAGGGAGGTTCTGCTGGGGCCGGTCCTTAGCACTTTGGGTTAAATGCTTGGCAGCCATTACCTCATTTAATGTAATTATTCCCATTGCATAGATGAGTAAACTGAGGCTCTGCAAGGTAGGATGAATTGTCAGGTATCACAAAGCTGAGAAGCAGCACAGCTGGGACTTGAGCCCCAACTTCTCGCCTCCAAACTGCGGGTTTTGCCATGTACGGAAGAAGGCAGTCAGCACTGCAGAAACAGGCCATGAGAATCACTTAATTTTCTAGGCAGCTGAGTAACCACTTGGCATCACCCCCGAGGACCTTGATGTCCCCATCAGTAGCTTAGACTAGTTGCCTAGAGAGATACAGACCTTTGATGGGCTCTCTCTGTTCTCCCAGATGGCTCTGCTGAAACCCTGAGGGAGAAACTAGAATGACAGAGGACCTCAGTCCGAGGCCTGGCGTAAGACTTACACTAACCTACTGCTGCTGGAAGACAGTGGAGATCAAAGCCCACTTTCTGATTCTCATCAGGAGGTGGAGGCCAGCCTGCAGGTAGATGAAAAGAAGGGAGGATGCTCTGGATATGGAACCAGGTCACTAGGCAATGCCCCTCGCACCCCCATGGGCAGAGTATTGATGACGAGAACAGAAGGTTCAGGGTCTGTTAGAAAAGGTTTATTGCCTAGAATAAGGGAGCCCACCTCTGATGATGTTTACCGAGGGCACCCAGGAGCTCCCAGCATATAGGACAGTAGGGACTACACTAGGGTGGAGGGCGCCCGCACCTTTGAGAAGCCTCATGTGACGGTCCTTGTGAGATCACGGCTGACCGTAGCCAACACCACAATGAAAACAGAATTCATTCAGTTTCAATGTGAATGAATGTGGAATAGCAGAGGCCAGGTAGTGCTACTTACCCTCAGAGATAAGGTGGAAATAATTACCTTAATGGGGAGCGAAGACAAAATGGCAACCAGGATGCCTTGTCTCGCAGAGATCTATGACAGCAACTAATGGTATTCCTAGAAGGGAGATAGGCAGGCAGCCAACTTGAGCATTGTTTAACGTGTAAAAACAAAAAAAGTCAAAGGCTGATGAGTAGACGTTTTAAGTCAGCCATAGCAATGACAAAGTACAATCCCTTTCCGGAGCTGTCCAGATCTAAACCACTTCTCAAAACAATGGAGCCCATTCATTAAAGGATGCTGGGTCCTCTTAAGGAAGAACAATGCAATGCCACTACACATATATAAAATAATCATTCCCCAACCCTCTCTAAAGGGACTTGAGGCCAGGACCCATCTCATAATGGGAAGTTCCACATGCATGGTCAGGTGGGGACCCTAGTCTAGCATTTCTTCTTTACCAGGAGCCAGTGACACACCAGGAGATGCTTCTCAAAAGGCGTGTCATTCTCTGCAGCAGTTGGCATGGCCACAGTCTGGAATGCCAGGGGCGGGCATCATGATTCTCCCGCTGGCCCTTGCCATAAGCTCCACACTGCTTCTTTCCCTATCTCACCTCTAACATCGTAGGGCCTGGCAGATCCCATCACCCGAACAGCAGGGCTGGTTGCCACCCCCCCCCGCCCCAGTGCCATTTCCTCTCCAGACCCTGCTCAAAGCTGGCAGCCTTTTATGTCACCACCCAGTACTGGGGCCAGAGCAATATGCCCAGGTGTGGAATGCGGTGCCCACAGAACCCAAGGACACCTTGCTTCCTTCTTTTTGGCAAAAATTGCTAAGTGCATAAATTTACCTTTTCCTTTAGAGGGGTGATCCTGGTATGCCCCTGCCCACTGGAATGCCCCTAAAACCTTCACAGAAATGTCCAGTCCTTGAATTTTCATGGGATTTATCTCTTGTTCTCCAACGTGCCAGTCACCTCTAGCTCAGCATGAAGTTGTAAGTGTGACTGGTGAGTGTGAAGGGAGTGGGACGCCCAGCAGACTGGATGTCTTTGGACTATACTCTGCTGGACAGTGTGCCCTGTGCGTGTAAATTGTTTCAGAGCTTCTTTCCCAACTGGTATGGAAAAGACTGAGTTTGCCAAGTCAGGAGCCGCATACCTTGTAATCGAGGAGTTGTTAATCTGCTTGATCAAGGTTACCACACTTAGCATAGCAGCTGCCATCAGGGTTAATGCCTGGTTAAGTCTGGTAGTCTACAGTCATTCTCAGGATCCATTCCGTGTCTGCCAGTGCTGGACTTGAATTAAATGGAGGTCTGAGAGACACTGCCATCCCTGCATCTTTTAGGCCCTTCATGGTGTACTGATAGCCATACTGCTCCCCCAGGTGACATTATTATTCATTTATTATCTTGGTCATGGGGCAGGAGCCTCCTGGATTCTGGCAGGTTCGGAGGTTTCCATTTGTCCTTCCCTGTTGCGATGGCCCTCACGCCATAGACCAGGAACCCAATATAGGGGATGACTTTAATTGCCAAGTATATCGATCACAAATTACATACTTGGGCACTGGGAAAATGACTACTGGGTGGGGTCCAATGACCCAGTGGGCCCACTATGAGCTGGAATTTATCTCTAACTATTTATTTCCTGACTGATGAAGGCCCCCACTCCAATGGGATCATGATGACATTTTGGGGCTCCACATACTAATGTGCATTTAAACTCTATGTTTAATAGTCCTAGAAATATTTGCTGACAGTCACCCAAGTAAATAGCCATAGGTGCTTTGGGAGCAGAACTAAGGAAATTGTCACAGTATATATTTGCCAAAATTCTGCAGTCCTTTTTCTTAGGGACCCAGTAAACTTTTCATTTAATGTTTCCAGATTGGAAGAATTAATATTGTTAAAATGTCCATATTACCTAAAGCAATCTATAGATCCAATGCAATCCCTATCAAAATTTCAATGGCATTTTTCACAGAAATAGAATTAAAAATATATTAAAATTTGTATGGAATCCCAAAAGGCCTCAAATAGCCAAAGCAAATCTGAGAAGAAAGAACAAAGCAGGAGGTATTACACGCCCCAATTTCAAACTATATTACAAAGCTATAGTAATCAAAACAGTATGATATTGACAGAAAAACAGACTCACAGATCAATGGGACAGAATTGAGAGCCCAGCAATAAACTCATATCTATATGGACAACTAATTTACTACAAGGAAGCCAAGACTATTCCTTGGGGAGTGTTGGGACCTCCCATGAATTTGCTGAGTAACTAATATGTTCAAGACTCTGTGGGCAGAAAGTTGGGGGGGGGGGAAATGAGGCATAAATGTTGCCTTAGTTAGCTTCGATTCAGGTGAGAGAGTTACCAAGTAAATGCAGGTAACTCTAATAGAAGATAGAATGTGGTAAGGGCTCCAGCTGAGATTTGGGCAGGTATGGGGTGCAGAGAAAGACGACTAAGCTAACCCAGAACACAGCCACTTATTTCCCACCCTGTGCTCTTCGCTGTTGGATCAGTGGCTTCAAGCCTTTTCATCAGGGAGCTCCCAGCCCCTAGCCTGGCCTTTGCCACAGCATTAAGGGTACTTTGCATCCTACCTTCCCACTGTGAGCTTCAAACCAAGGCATCTACCCCCAGGAAACTGCAGGGCTGTGTCAAGGCCCAAAGGGTGTTTGAACCCCTATCAGAAGGGTAAGGGTAAGAAGTGGGAAAGGGCTCTGGTGGATTATTGCCGTCCAGGCCCAAACTCGTCCACACCTACAGCCACCTCCTTGGTAAACACTCTTCTTCCACATTGACCCTGAGCCTGGCCATGTGACCGGCTCGGGGCACTGAAACAACAGCAACACAAGTGGAAACCTGAAAAGTGCTTGTGGCTTGAGGTTTGCCTTCTCTTACTGCCCTTGGGGACCCACATGTGAATCAGACTAACCTGCTGGCCGAAGAGAGGCACTGGCACAGTGTCCCTGTCACTACAGCAGACAGCCATTCAGCCCACAGGTAGGGTCTCCTAGCTGCTGACAGCTGACTGGACGGAGTGGTGAGTGAGGCAAGCGTAGACCAGCGGAACTGCCGGAGCAAGCCCCGCCCTCACTGCTGACCCACAGAAACACGCGCTGAACAAGTGGTAATTTTTAAGCCACTGTTATGGGATGGTTTGTTGCATAGAAATTTATTGTATATAACAGAGACGTAAGTTGGTATGCAGAAGTTGGATGCTATCATAAAAAAGCAAATTCATGAGGCCAAATGTTGTGTCATTCGCGTACTCCTAGCTGCTTCTCATAAGATATAGGATGCACGTGGTGAGGCAGAAAAAGAATCTACTCCTGCCAAACACTTTAGTTCTAGACTATTGTTTCCAGAAGGTCAGGCCCCAGAGGGGGCAGAGATGGGTGGGGGAGATGGACAGGAGGAGAAACCTGAGTCTTGAACAGAAGGAAGCTGCATCATACTTCCTGGCTAGTGAGGGTGAATCCTGGACCCTAAAGGTGGAATGGTAAACATGCACCCAGGCTGAAGACCCTCTAAGCTATCACACAAGTGGCCAAATCCCGTGCCCAAATGTCACCCCCAAAGGACATGAATCTTCTGGGTCTGTAGGGCCACTGGATGATGGAGCCTATGTGGACCGGTGTTTAAGAAGTAGGTGGCCCTGCAAACCTTTGTCCCCAACCCATGCCTTGGCACCAAAGCCCAGGGATTCTGACCCAATCTTCAGAAGTGGAGAGAGGGTTAGGGGACCCAGAACAAGTCCAGGTTAAACTTTCCCACCATGGGAGCAGAGTGAGGGCTCTGCATCCTAACTTTGCATTATAAGCAATAAAGAAATCATATTTTGGTACTAAGTTTGGGGTAGTTACATTACAACACACTCCTTTACTCTCAGTGATTGTCATGGGAGTCAAGATTTAAAAGCTTACCTCCCTGCAACGAGAGGACATTATTTAAATGATATGAGCAATCATATTAATATTATACAGTCATTATGTAATATTTATTGTTTTCTGTAGGGGTGAGATTCAGTAAACCAGCGGCCGGTTGCACTTGGCCAGCTTGCGGTTTGAGTCACTGCATCGCTTGCTGTCTAGCCATCTGTAATTAGACTTAATTTGTTTGCAGTTTGGTCCATCCTGATATTCATCTGTTTTCCCCCCTCACTGATTAACTGAAGAACTCTGTTCCCTTTCTCAAGGCCACCCGCACCTTGTTAATTAACAACATTCTAACCTGGGAAAGAGCAATCTCGTAATCCTCAGGCTCCCAGGCACTGGAATCCAATTTACAACTTCTTGCAGTTTTTACTGGTGATGCATTCAAGTCCCAGACCGCGATGGCCGAAGCTGAGTCTGGAGTCCAGAGCTAACATCGCCTTCAAACAGACCAGACCCCAGGAAGGATGTCAGCCCTCAAACCTGCCTGACTGACTCCCCCTTTCCTATAGCAGTGAGTGCAGCTGTCCGCTCTCAGACTCTGGACTCTGCCCTGGCAACCACCCCCACCCCTACCGGTGTTTCTCTCCTTACAACCTGTGGCAACCATCATCTTTGGGCACGGCCATGGGCATTTTCTCTCTGCCCTAACTTTCATAAAAAACTTCTTTTGTAGAGTCTGTGAATGCTTTCATGTTTTGCGAATAACCAGGGGTTAATTCCATGCCACGACATTTTCGTTATTATTATCATGGCTTCTGCTGTGCTAAATGCTTTACATGCATCACTTTATTTAATCTTCCTAGAACTGTATGAAATAGGTATTATTATTCCATTTTACAGATGAGAGCTTTAAGGCTTAGGGGAGGTAAGTACTTAGTTTCCTGACCTCTGAGTCTGAGCTTTTACTCACTACACTATGTTGCAAATTTGTCTTCAGAAGAAATAACTCTGACCGCACAGATTCCAAGAGAATTATAATCAGGAAGGGTGTAGAGATGACCAAAGCCAGACTCCTTATCACAGGGATGGGGAAACTGAGGGCTAGAGGGGGAAGGGCTGAGACTTGAGCCCGGGTTCCTGACTCCTAACCGCTGTTCCCTGCACAGATGGTAGAGGATTCTCACTTCCCTACCCCGAGGTGCTGACCTTACAATGTGCCAGCAAGTACTGTGGACTAAAAGGGTGACATACATTGTCTCGTGTAATCCTCATGACAACCCCGGGAGAGAGGATTTATCCTCATTTTAAATATGACAAAACTGTGGTCTCTGAAAGTTATTATCTTGCCCAGGGTCCTGGACGCTGAATGGTACAGTCAGAATTTGCAAGTAAGACTCTTTTAGGAAGCTTGTGCTTTTAGCTCCTATTCTGTCTGCCTGGGGAGAGCAGTGCTCATCCAGGGTCAATTCCCAGAGGTTGATTTTCCATGAGTTGGGGCCTGCAGGAGCATTTCCACATCTTTAGACCAGCCCTTCCCTCTCCTGCTGCACCGGGGGGCCTAGGTAAGGCCTGGCCTGCTCACTTGTGCGCAAAGAGCTCTCATTCTGCTCTTCTCCGGTTTGTGTCTCCAGGGGACTGCTAAGTGTTCTGCTGGCCTGAGGCTCGAGGCTCGTGCCAAGAGCATCTAACTGCCAGTGACAGCTCCCTGCCTCCCTCTGTGGGAAACACAGCATTCTGCTTGGGGGCAGGGGAGGGGAGAACCAGCAGGAAGCCAGGGGCATGGGGCGTGACCTGTTCATTAATCTGACAGAAAGGCCAGGACACCTCCAAGGCTAGGGAGCTAGGGTTTTCCGGGAAGGGGAAGAAATGGTCCTCGGACCCTCTAAGTGACCCAGGGTCCAGGAGGGAGGCCACGATGAAGGTTTGCTTTGCTTTGCTTAGGACGTAGTGGGCCTTTCTTGTCAGTCAACACCCAACCCAAAGACTATGGAAATTTGCCGTGTGGTTAATTTTAGGTGTCAACTTGACTGGGCCAGTAGCTGGTAAGACATTATTTCTGAGCATGTCTGTGAGGAAGTTTCTAGAAAAGATTAGCTTTTGAATGGGCCGACTGCTTAAAGAAGAAGCCCTCACCAACATGGGCGGACATCACCCAATCTGTTGAGGGCCTGAATAGAACAAAACAGTGGAGGATGAAAGGTGAATTTGCTTTTAGCTGGAGCTGAGACATCCATCTTCTCCTGCCCTCAGACATCAGTCTCCTGGCTTTTGGACTCAGACTGGAAGGCATACCATTGTCTCCCCTGGTTCTCAGGCCTTTGGACCCAGATTGAATTACACCACCGGCTTTCCTGGTTCTCTGGCTTGCACATGGCAAACCTGGGACTTCCTCGCCTCCATAATAGTGCATACTAGTTCCTATAATATATCTCCTCGTACATATCTCTCTATATATATCCTATTGGCTCTGTTTCTCTGGAGAGCCCTGACTAACAGAGCTGCCGTGGACAGGAACAGTGCCATGCACGTGCCTGGAGGTAGAGATGCACTCCCAGATCCCTCTCGTGTCCCTGATAGAAGGACCCAGAGAGAACAACTCTTCCCAGCCTCTCTCTCAATGCACAATGGGGAAACCCAGCTCCAACATGAAGCAGATATGTCTGCATCTCCTATTTGCTCAAAAGGCACTGGCAGGGGACAATGTGTCTTTACCATCAGGCTTTAGAAAGTTCATTTACCATGCATAGCAGCATTATTTCTAATTGTTAAAAACTAGAATCAACTCACATGTCCAGCGTTAGTAGAATAAATTAATGTATTAGTAGGATAAGTAAATTGCGATATACAGGCATATCTCCTTTTGTGGTGCTTTATTGTGCTTCATAGATGTTGCATTTTTTACAAATTGAAGGCAAGACCTTCCACCAGCTAAAGCTTATGGCTCACTTTACTTTGGTATTTACTTCATTGCAGTGGTCTGGAACTGAACACTCAATGTCTCTGAGGTATGTCTGTATCCATACAACAGAATGCTATACAGCAATGATAAAAGAATAAATTGCCACTATAGGCCATGAAATGAATGAATCTCCCAGGTAATGTCAAGCTCAAAAAGCCAGGACAAAATAGTATATACTGTGTAAGTCCTATAATGTAAAGTTCAAAATCAGTCTAGCTAACGTATGGTGACCGCCGTCAGAACAGGGGTTGCCTTGGTGAGATAGGTAATGACTGCACAGCTTCTGGCGTGCTGGGAATGCACTGTTAAGTTGATCTGTGTGGTGTGGTTGCACGAGCAAAAATGTGTAAAAATTGATTTGCACTCTAAGTATTTGTATTTTTCTATATGCATGCTATACCTCAATAAAAAGGTAAAGACACACGGTGAATGTCCCTTGAGCGTGTGTACGTAAAATCATGTGTACGTACGTCCAGAAACTCTGAAAGGCAAGACACACGATATTGCGAGCGGGTAGATCTTTGAGTCAGAAATTTGAGTGCTTTTTACTTTTGTTAAAAAGAAACCCATAGGCCCCCAATGGCATCACTTGTGCTAAAGCCCATGATACCAAACCGAGATTTAATACCTGATTTCATTGTAGTTTCAGCCTCTCCCAGAAATATGATCTTAATCAACCAGTCTGGAATTTTCTGCTCAAGCACCAGGAAGGTAATCTGTCACCTGGGCCCTCCATCCCTGACCCCCAAAGGAAGAAGAGGCAATCTGCATGATAAAACCTTGCCTTTCCTTTCCACCCACAAGAATATGTCCTGCTTGAAAAATAATCCTTTCTTTTCCTTTGCTAATCACTGCCCCACCCCCACACCCCACCCTTCTACCTGTAAAATCCTTCCATGTTTTGTCCATGCCTTGAGCACCCTTCCAGCTGCTAGATGGGATACTACCCAATTCACACATCACTTAACAAAGCCAACGAGATCTTAAAATGTCCTTGGTTGAATTTTGCTTTTTGAACACTGTTTTCCTACTTTTCCGTATTGGTTGAAACTTTGTTTATAAAGAGCATGTAATATTTTTATAATCAGAAAAAAAGTTACTTTTATCTTGGGCAAGATATAGTTGACGCAATTATATCTTGTGGACTGAATGTATAACCCCATTGTTTCATTAGACCTGGAAGTGGAGATTCGGTGAGAAGTCCTTTGAAGCTTCTTCTCTAACTATAGAAGAAAGGTTTTAACCTCATAAAGGGCTGTGTCCTTGGGAGGCATCTGGGGCTCAGGAGCCCTGCCCTAGTCTGGCCAGGTCTTGGCCACTGTAGGAGAGGCTGGGGTTTCTTGGGAAAGTTGTCTGAGCACGGAGACTGGGGTGTGAGGGTGCCAACACCAAAATCTTCACAGGCACGGTCACCCTCACGACCACTTCCAGGAGACCACTGTGTGTCTGGCTCTGTGCAGGTATTTAAGTAGGTCATCTACTCTTCAGTCCTATACAGGAAGTATTAATGGCTGCATTTAGTAGAAGGGGAAACAAAGGTTGGCCCACGGTCCCACAGATGGTGTGGCAGAACCAGATGGAGGCTGAGAAAGAGGTTCTGGGGTAAGGGCTTTGGAGGTACTGCATATGACAGCGTGGGTCCAAATACACACAGATATGTTTCCTGCCAAGCCTGACGCCTGGACAAGCACAGCACGTGCCTGGCCTGCCTTTCTGGACATCGCCATACTCGCGTACTAGCCCTAGGTCCCGACGCCAGCCTCTCAAAAGGCCAGAGTGCCTGAGCCTGTAGAAGGGAGAAGGCAGCTGGGCTTGGTGGGAAAAAATGGACAGGCCCTTTTCAGGATAGATTCAGGAGTTGAGACTATGTTCTCTCGTCGCCCTTATGATGGAAGACTTCCTGGAGAAGGTGTCCAAATGAGGATGCCTAGGAAATGGACTGCTACACATCCTTCGATCAGGGAGCTGGGAGCCCTGAGGAAGCTGCTGACTAACCCTCCAGAGCCACCTCCTCTGCCTGTCCATCTAAAAGTCTGACTTGGAAAGACACCTCTGGATTCACATGGAAGCTTTGAACGGAGAAGCACGGGGGCTCTGAGTCTACCAGGTTTTAAACTTTGTCTCCTGAAACACGGGCATGTCAAGAGTCTCTGAGGCCACAGAGTATGGATCTAGGTAACACTCCCTCCTACCTCCCTTCCAAGGAACATCTTACTTAATTCTTTTATTAGATTAAACATTGGGTCTCAACCAGAGGCCATTTTGCCTCCTAGGGAACATTTGGAAATGTCTGAAGACATCTGTGGCTGCCATGGCTTAGGGAGTGCGACTAGCATCCAATGAGCAGAGGCCAGGGATGCTGCCCAGCGCCCTACAGGCCAGTCTCCCACAATTACCCGCCCCCAAGGTCAGCTGAGAAATCCTGGGCTAAACCCTACAATATAGCCTATATTTGACACCTTTGATTTACAAAAACAGTGATTTCATATGATTCATGTTGGGTTGTTACAGATTTCAGTTCCAAATTGTTCTTACACATTGCAAACTACACGTATTCATCAAATCCAAACCCCTCACTGCACAGATGGCAAGAATGTGGTCCAGAGAGGATAAGGGGATTTTCCAAGGTCACACAGCAAGTGAGCGTGGATCCGGACCTGAACACGGGCCCCTGCTCCCCTGTGGACCCTTCCTGTCAGTATACACAGAGGCCTGCTCCCATCACAGGCTGCTTCCAGCCGCGGGAAATGGCTGCTTCCCCACTTGCTGCTCTGATGCCCGGCCCAGCAGTTGGTTCAGAGAGGGCTGCTTCCTACCAAAAACTTGGTCTGACATTCATCCAGAACGCAAAAGAAAATCTGTTTGCTTAAAAAGAAAGAAAAGAGGGAACAAAAGAACCTTATCCACCAGCAGCCAGCTGGAGGAAATTCAGTGAAATTAATACCCGCTCACGTGGCTCAAGAGAGAAAAGGCCTGAGAAGCACGTAGAGAATAACAAGGCTTTCCTCTCGAGGAATAAATAGCTTTGCGTCAGATGGTCAAGGAGCTTTCACTCGGAAACAATGAGCCGGGTGCCATCCCATAATAAAACCTGGGCAGGGGCCTGCGGGAGTCCAGGGCCACTTGTCCTCCAGGAAAAAGACAATTGTGATGCCACAGCCACTTCAAGGGGCTGAGGACACGCGGTCGATAGCAGAGTTCTGCTTGTCAGAGTGGAGAAGAAACTTGGAAATCACCCAGGGGAGAAGACGCAAGCCGAGCGAGGCAGACTTGGGCTGAGAAATACGAGTCCAACTTGCCCGCACTCTGCAGCCAGAAGCCAGGGCTCTGCGTGGCAGTTTACGTGCCACCTTGAACTTAACCTGCACACACGCATTTTAGTACTAGGACACGTACATTCCATCTACCCAGCACTTCGCCTAAGCTTTATTTAAATGCTTTTCTAAAAAGTGCATCTGGAAAGTGCTCGTCTAGTCTCACGTCCTCATTGAATGATGGGGAAACTGAGGCATAAAGCGGGAGAAGCGTTCGCCTGAGTCAGGGGAAGAGCTGCTCACCTCTCCCATTTCCCACACAGGGAAAGAAATAGAGGCAGCAAGCAAAGACTTTGGAAGCATCCTGTTCAAAGTTTTGGAGTTTTGTTGTTTTAAAAGGTTTACGCTAAAGTTAAAATAAACACCTACAGCCACAAACACACAAAGCCACCGACCATTCGGTTTGGGAAGCAGATGCCCCATCCTCATGGAGGAAGTCTTCCCCTTACAAAATGCACCTCAGCTCTGGCCTCTCCAGATTTCCTATTTCTTGAGGTCCCAATTATTTCCCCTGGTGTCCTGAGCACGCGCCCACAACACTGGCGGCCTGGAATCACCTGCCGAGACCTGGATTCCTCAGTTTCCCTCTGTTGGTTTCCATGGTGAACACTTGCACCTCCCATTTTATGTGCAGGATATAGGCCAACCCAAGGGTTCTTGAAAATGGGTTTTCTGACCCCACGAGTGTTGACCCTCTTTTGCTCTTATGCATCAATGGATTTTATTTTAATTTCAAGGTTTACAATTACGTTGCAGCTGCTCTGGGATTGTTTGTGTGTCAGCACGTGGCTTTAGCAGCCAGCCACAGCCCAAATTCTGCATCCTTGTTCCTTTCAACAGTGAACGACAGAAGCCTTGGTGAGCCTTGTGATGAAGAGCAGGAGAGTTTACTCTCAAATGAAGCCCTTCCCCTTTGATCTCAGCCTTTTTGATGATGCCTTTGACAGTGGAGCGCTGCTTTGATCTTTCACCTGCCAGAAGCCACCAAAGATTTTCCACATTTTCTGCTCTGCGTAGAGTGAAATGGAAATTTCACCACCTGGCAGGCGAGGGCAGCCAGTGGCAGGGAATGGGAAATGTGACCATCCACTCTCTAACGGAGACTGGACACTTTGGGAGGTTGTGATCAATGGGGCATGGAATGGACAGTAGAAATGTTCTTACGTGCTGCCTTTTGTCCAGTTTGGGACAAAACTGGTGGGAAGCAATGGCACAGCTTCCCCACTGAACACCAGCACTGACCTCCTAACGACCCGCCCATAGAAGACGTGAAGGTAAATGAAAGAAGACGTCACTCTGGTTTCTTCTCTCGGTCCTGACAAACGTTCTGTGAAATCATTGTTTATTTAAAGCTTCCCCGAAAGATATTCACAGTGGAGTAGGGTTATTATCAGAGGCATCATTCACAGCTGTCTGAGTCCTGGGCCTGGTGAGGTTTGAAGGGGATGCAGAGGACACAAAAGTGTGGTCCCTGCCAGATACAAAACTTAAGTCCCTTGATTTACAGGAAAGCATGAAGGGCATCCTCAGAATTTCCATCTCCCCCTGCTGCCTAAAATGGCACCGTTGGTGATTTCTTCTTTACCACACAAATGCCTTATAAGGATGTATAAGGATGGATAGTCTATGATGAAAAAAATCTAAGAAGCTATTGCAATCATGTAAACAACAATAACATAGCTTCAAAATAGATAAAGCACAACCGGCCAGAAAAATAAGGGGGGAAATGACAGGTTAATGGACAAAAAAATATGGGGAAATTGAAATGGTCTCTATGTATAGTGAGTATATCCCATTATATAGAAAAGGAAAGTGAGGCTCAGAAAAACTCAGTCACTTGCCTGCGGTAACACAGCTACTAAGTGATGGAGTTGGGATTCAGCCAGGTTTGTCTGATTGCTCTTAACCATTACATGACACTGTTTCTTCACTGCTGAAATGAAAACACTCACCTGGCACAGCGTACTACCAACAGATCCCTCATTCTACAAGTTTCAGGCCAGGTCTCCCCTTCCCCCCAGGCAGAAGTCAGCATCCATGTTTCTAGTGCCTACCTTCCCATCCACCTCTCGAGAAGACAGGGAGCACAAGGCTGGCAACTTGTCTTGTCTTTCTCTGGATCCCCAACTCCTATCATTACGTCTGACCCAAAGAGAGTACCAGGATATTTTATTAAATTGAATTGAACAGACTGGCAAAAATAAGCCAAGTTCTACCACACCTACACTCCACCCATGCAAACAGAGGCACCTGGCCACTTGAGTCTCAAGTTTTATAAACTTTCTTTCTAAATAGGCTGCTGAATGAACCAGGTCTTCTTCCTACAGCAGCAAAGTCTGTCCTCGTCACTGATGGTGCTCCTGGGCCCAGCATCCAGGCCTTCATCACACAGGCGACTTCCTCTGCAGACAAATTATGGCTGGTTCCCAAGATGGTGTCGTCAAGGGAGGGGAATTTTGTGGTTGGGGTTTTTGAATTCCTAGTTTTCCTTTTCTCCAGGATACCCTAGTACCCCACGAAGGATCTCTAAATCAGATGTTAAACGTGATTCTTCCTTCCATGACCAGGTCAAACCCCAATTTTGCCAAGAAAGCTCTCTACCAGGTTCCTCTGTGTTCTGCAAGAAGGCCTGGAACGTAGGTAGATTTGGGACTTCATATCTAGCTGCTGACACAAAGCCCCTGTGACTACAAAGCCATATCCTCAGTAGAGAATAAAGAAAGCAATCATTAATTAAGAAGTGGGAGGAAAGGGAAGTGTTTTGTATTCATCTCCTGTGAAATCCTTTGATGCTTTAAACAGGCTATCTCATTTAATCGTTGCATTATTGACTCCATGTTACTTACGAGAATATTGAAACTCAGAGAAGTTAACCCCTTTCCTCTACATAATAGCCTGCAGTCTCAAATGACACAGACAGTACATTCGACAGACTCTGTTACCAATCAATGGTCAATGAGGGGGTCTCTTGTGTATCACACACTCTCTGGGCACCAGAGAGACACATGGACTTAAACAAGACAGGATCTTGCTGAGATTGTCCCTGTTTCCTGGAGAGAGCATTTGGGGAGAGGGACGTTGATTGATGTGGGTTATAATAATACTTATTGTCTGTAATTATTCCTTGAATTCCAGACAAAATGGGCCCCCCTGAGCTGCAGCTGTACAGAATGTCTGGATTGTCCCACACAGCAAAGACTGGGGGCTTTGCTGGGAAAGGAGCTGAGTGGGGACAGACAGGTGTCTCCATTCAGTAAATATGTATTGAATCCATGCTCCACACCAGACCGTGGCGGGCCAGGGAGAGGAAGGGCACAATGTCGAACAAAAATGCAGTTTCTTTTTATGTCAACTACATGTTTGCTTAAGAAATGACGCAATTTAAAAAAAAACAAGAGTGTTGTTTTGCTTTGAAGGGACTAACAGGCACATGAGCGCAAACAGTGCCTCATAATCGGGGTGTGCTGGGGGAGCCAGGAAGACTTCTCGGAAGAGGTGACAGTGCAGCTGGGTCTCGTAGGCCCGGTCTCGTGTGGCTGTCCATCAGTGGACAAGGAGCCGAGAGTGGGGGTGGGAGTCCAGGCAGGGCCGGTTGCCTGGGGGGAAGGCTGCGAGGCACGAGTGAGCGCGACGGGCAGGGAGTTCACTGTCCTGCCACGTGCTGGCTGAGAGACCTGTTTATTTCTCTGTGCCTCAGTTGCCTCTTTTATGAGATAGAGAGAATAATCGTTCCTACCCATAAGGTTGTGGTAAAGACGAAATGCTTTCTGCACTGTTCTCCCAAACACCGGAGCTTCCTCACCCTGCTTCTTTCTCATCCTGCCCGAATCCTATAGGTCAGCATCCAGATGGAGATTTCTTGCTCCACGGCACCCTCCCTAACGACTGGAGTCCACACTGACCCTTCCCTTCTTGTATGTTCAGACTCCTGACCCCACAGCTTAGTACATCTTGGGTGCTGTACTGACCATGAGCACTGACCTGTACGTCTGATTCTCCATGTAGACAGGGGTCCCACAGAGGCCTCTCTACTTCCCCACCCACACTGGGCACAGACACGAGCCGCAGAGGGTCTCCCCTTCTCCCTTGGGGGCTGAAGGCGACACCCCTTCCTCTCTGTCTCTTCATTCCACATACAAATTTCCCAAAGAGAACAAAGAAAAGCTGCTCTTATTTTTCCAAAGAGAATTAAACATAAAGAGAATCTAGAACAGGGAAGAACGTTCCACATTTATAGGCATGAGGAGAGAAGAAAGGTGATGGGATTTGTAACAAGCCCGCAAAAGACGGTTTTCATTTGCCTGGGTTTGGCTCAAGGCTGTATAACCCATGGTCTCTGAGAGACACTGCCCTCCACCCCTCCCGCCAGAGTTTTGGGGATGACTAGGCCCCAGGGAGCTTGGGTGGACTGCCTCATTCTTTTCTATGTGTCCTTAATCCACGAGGGCCAGGGGCAGAGGGCTAGAGTCTCCCCTCCACGCCACTTCCCACAGGAACAGGAGAGAGAAGGAGGGCAAAGTAGATTTACTGCTTTCAATACACTCCTCACCGTCATCAGCAAAACCAACCTGTATCTAGAGGTTAAAATATATCAAAAGTAAAGCAGGAACGACTGCAGTTAGACACCAGGGAGAACAGGCAGACTGCTGTGGTAGAACACACAAAGGTGGCAGAGAGAACCTATGGGTATTGAAGGGCAGGGAAAGGTAACCTCAGGCCAGCAGCGGTGGCTGAGGATGTACATATGCCTGGAAAGAAAGGGACCCATCTGATCATCTCTTGAGTGCTGTTCTAGTTCTGAGGTTCCATGAATAAGTAAGAGGGGCCTCCAGGTGGAGCAAATGACAGAGGTGGTTGGCAGCTGACACAAGGCCTGCACCCCCACCCCCACCCCGACCCTGGGAAGTCAGGAAATCTGAATTCAGTTTCTTCTGCTGGCCTTGGAAGCTCATTCCTTCTCTGGGCTCAGTGCCACCACCCTGCAAATAAGGGTGATCTCTAAGGGACCCCCAGCTCTGCCTTCCAAGACAGTCTGAGGGTTTACTGTATGCTGAGACCATTGGACACATTGCCTCATGAGTGCCCGGCATGGGCTTGTTACCCCGTGCCAGCACATTAAGAGACACTCAGCGTTGCTCCCTCACTATGGGCGGGCCACAGTCGCAGGGAGCCCAACATGCCATGTGGACATTAGCGGCACCAGGTGTGTGACGAGGGAGACATCTGCTACCAGTCTCCCCACCTCAGAACACAGGGAGCAGCGGTGATGTGCCCGCAGCGGGACCCCCTCCACAAGCCCCTCCCAGCTAAGAGGCATCCTGCAGCCCAGTCCCCTATCTAAACACATGATGCAGCCGATTCTAGCAACTGCTGGTCTGAGAGACACTGCGGTGATACCAGCCAAGTGCCTGCTTACCCCACACCTGCAGAGCAGCCATGACCCCGTGACTCAGTGAGGACGCCCTCTGTCTCATCTCTCCAAGTCCTCTTCAGCACATGAAGCTCAGCTTCAGTCCACCTCCTCCAGGAAGCCTTCTCTGACTATGCCGGTCCACACTCATCTGCCCCTTCTCTGAGGACCTGTACCATTTACTGCCTGAGCCCCAGAAATACCATGGGACGCATGCTCTGTTGAGAATCTTCTGCTCTTTAGCATTAACTTTGTTGCCTCAATCATGACATAACCTCCATGAATATCACATGGGGTCCAGGAGCCTGGAGAGATTACATAAAACCCAAACTTCCCACATGCGTAGCATTTGGAAGTAAACTTAGTTAGGATAAAAATTAAACTGCAGAGACGCCTCACTATCTAGTGGTTTGAAGAACGTAGAAGTTGATTTCGCTTCCTGAAGAACCACAGCTGCTCTGCTGTTGCTGGGCTCACACCCCTCAGCTCCCCTGACCTCTCCATGCCCACCAGCCTGGCGCCTGACGGCCAGCATCTGTGTCTTTGGCAGAGGGCTGCCCTTGGGCTACTGGTGTTCACTGTGCCCACAGCACAAAAAACCGGAAGTGCCTAGGAGCTGATGCAGCTCAGGGACTGATGGGATGACAATAAACATGGCCCAGTTCCCTCACCCTTGGCTGGGCCTGAAGGTTGTATGTTACACTTTTCCCAGAGCTTCCCCGTGGAGTTAGGCCCTAGTCATCCACTGCGGTGGCTAGGCCTTACTGGCTGCCTTGTCTCCCCTTTGTCATCTCCCCACTCACCTGCCAGTGCCCTGTGCCTTCCCCAGCAAACCACACGCACTCAATCCTCTTCTTAGTACATGGACCCAGGTTCCCTCCATCTTGTTGCTCTGCCACCCTCTGCCCCATCACCAGCATGTCACCTTGCTCTGCAACATGCTGAGGCGCTTCCATGCCCTGGCTTATAGAAAAGAGAAGAGAGAAGACCTCAGGGAAGCCATTTCCTATATGTGAGTGCATAAAAGTTGTACCCATCCCTACCTCTCACATGTCCTCGGTGACAGCGTCACTGCAGGGAGGCTGGAAACAGGCCCAGCTTAAAGTCTATCAATCTGGGTGAGGAGAAATTATCATAGTGGATGGTTTACAGTCTGCTACAGAAATGAAATAACACCTGCACGTTTATTGGGCTCCAAAATGTGCCAAAATACAAGTACTCTGCCACGTGCTTTCATGTGCTGCCTTGTCGAACACTCACAACACAATGAGAGCATTACTGCTGTCTTTTATTGATAGAGAAACTGAGGCCCTGAGAAGCTCAGTCTCTTGCCTGACGTCACACATGAGCATTAAGGGGAGAAGTCAGGATCAGAACCCAGGTCTGGCTAATGGATCACTTCACTCCATGTTTATTCTGCTTTTTCGCTCTATAAATGCATTTTATCTGATTCAATATCCTTACTTGGAAGGTAGCAAAATTGGGGTCCAGAGAAGGGCAGGGACTCACCCCCGATCACCCAAGAGCAAAAAGCCAGACGCCAGGGCTCCTGGCCATCCGCCAGCAACTTCATTCATGGAGCCTGCTCTGGGCCGACTGCTTCCCTCAGTGCTGCTCTGACTCAGACCAGGCGGAGCGACGTGCATCCATCCTGTGGACTCACCGAGTCCGGAGCCTTAAACCACAACAGCATCTAAAGGTTCCAAATAGAAAATCTACCAGTCGAGGTGGCAGTGATGGCCCAGTGTCCCTTGCTACTGGACACCATCCCCCGCCTCAGCTCCCAGGCCTTGAAGCGGCTCCCTGGCCTCTCCCGGGAGGAGGGGAGCATTTATTCCCTGGAGCCTGGCTGCAGACAGGCAGGAATTAGATGGGGGGGGGGGGGCGGGATCAGGCCACCAGGGTCCCCAGCTCCTTCATGAAGTCATTCCCCTTGCTGTCGTCAGTGTCAGTTGCCTAGCAACTGCCTCTGGCAGATGGTGGCACTGAGAGCATGCCAATCTCTCCCACAGCTAAAAATACATTCCGACGACAACGGGTCTATTTTAAAAGATACAATGCGCTCCCGACGTCTTTCCTTGTCTGCGAGGAACTGTGCTGTGCCAGGTCTCTCTGGGCATCTGATTTTGGCTGACAGGGTAGAAGGGAGCATTTGAGGAAAGGAACCCAAGGCCAGGCACCATGGCGGGGCTTAGAAAATTGTCATGGAGCGGGAGGAGGGAGAGGCAGAAGAGAAGAGAGAGGAAATAGCGAGACGGGAAGTAAACATCTGGTAGTCGGCAGCAAGCCCTTTACTTTGGCTGGATTTTTTAACACTCAGGAAAGTGGGGTTAGGAAGAAACATCATGGAATCACAGAAGCCCAAAGCCGGAAGGGACCCAATTCCATTTTCCAGTTGGGAAAGCAGAGGCGTGAGGTGAGATGGGTTGGCTCTTTGCTCTTGCTCAGGGTGCAGGGACCAGGATTCCCAGGTGTGGGCATCGTGCCTGAGGCCCTCAAACTCCGTGTGCATTTCTACTGTCAAGTTTTCACATACCACCTCACCGTGGGCTTAGCCTGTCCATGTAACTACCAGGTTTCTTCTGTATAAAGGGAGTAGTGAGTCCATTCGTGCCTGCATTTAGCCATTCATTTATCTAACAAATACTTATTGAACACCTACTGCCATATTGTACCAAGCTCTGGAGATACAGTCGGGACAAATACACATGGTCCCCGCTTCCTGGGGCTTGTGGCTCAGCAGGCATTGAGCCAGTAAACACAGGGCGTCTCATGCTACAGACATCAGAGCCAGATCCCGGTTGAAGCCTGCTTACCAGCTCTACAACCAAAGGACACTTAATTAGGGTTGCAAGATAAAATAGAGGAAGCCCAGTTAAATTTGAATTTCAGATGAACCCCATTTTTAAAGATGTATGTCCCCCGTACTGCATAAATAAAATTTAGCTGAGTCTCCTGTATTTTTATTTGCTAAATCTGGCAACCCTACACTTAATATCACTATTGATCAGTTTCCTCATCTCTAAAATGGGAAAAATAGGGGTTAAATTGTGGATTCAATGGGAAAATGTAGATCTCTGTGACTGGCAGGTAAATGGTTTTCCTCTTCTCTCCAAGTGGGACTTCTCTGGGGTTTTGCCATGGACAGCAAGTTAGCCCAGCTCTCCTCGCTCCCCGCCCCCGCCTCCGCCATAGGTGACAGGTGGGGGTAGCCCTGCTTTGTCCTAAGGCCAAGCCAGGGAATGAGGGTGATCTGCAAGGTGACAACTGACTTGCCAAAAGAACTAGGAAACAACCCCATTTTGCTTGGAGTGTGGGTCAGAACAGCAATTCTCGGTGGCCTGGGGTGCTTGGTAAACATATAGATGCCAGGGTTCTACACAAGACTTAATGAAGCAGAATGTCTGGGGAAGGATGTACCTTTTAAACAAAATCCCTGGTAATTCTCTGGATTCGAAGGTTTGAGAACCACTGGCCGAGGGCTCAGGGAGGGATGGCTACCTCTGCAGAGGCATGGTCTCCAAACCCTGCTTCGCCATGTGGCATCCTGGATTGGATCCTGGCACAAAGGACACTAGTGGGAAACTGAATGAAACCTGGAAAACATCAGTAGTTTAGTTAATGGTATGGTACCCATGCTAATTTCTTAGTTTTGATCATTGTACCATGGTTATGTAAGACGCTAACTTTAGGGAAAGCTCAGTGGAGGGTATATGGGAACTCTCTGTACTATTGTCAGAGCTCTTGTGTAAACCTCAAATTATTCCCAAGTTAAAAAAAAAAAAAAAAAAAAAAGCTGCTTTGGCTCCAGGCCTGCCTTGGGTCTTTTTCCCCAGCCCCATGATGCATCAGAAGGCCCAGCCTGCAGGCCGGCACTGGTGGAGCAAGTGCAGGCAGCTGAGAGGCCCTACACACGAGGTCTGGGAGATCACTGCTTCTCTTCCCTGCCATTCACACTGGGGCTTAAATGTCAACCTCAATGAATTACATTTTAATCTATGTTATCAACCTGGCCACAGCCCTAATTGGATGCCAGGCACACCCGCTGAAGGGGATGCATAATTCATCAGCTGGGAGGGAGGCCACAGAAGGCTTTTCATCACAGGCCAGGAGGAGGGAGAGAAGAAAGGGAAATGGGGTGGGGAATGGGGAGGAATTGGCAAAGGAGGGACAGCTGGCGGGGTTAGAGGGGAGGGGAGAGAAGGGACGCGGAATAATCTTCCCAACACCGTGCTGGCCACTCAGCCTTTAGGCCTCTTCTCCAGGGCCACGTCCTCCGGGAAATCTTCATTCGTTCCCCCAGGCAAGCTCGGACCCTCCTTCCCTCACTTCCTCATAGCACAGGACACACCTCTGTAATATTTCACTAATCTCAAGGTTCTATAATGTTTATTTAAATGTCTGCCTTCCCCTAGACCTTGAATCCTCTCCCTACGGGGTGATGTCTGACCTGATGACAGATCACCCCTGCCCCTACACATAGTTTGTTGAGCGACTGAAGGACAGATTTCCAGCTCAGGCCATACAAAGAAACTACCTTAACTAATGAACCTGTCCATTTGAGCTCCCTGGCTCTGCCACCAAACTCTCTAGCTGTACCCTGCTCCCCAAAGCCATACTCCATCCTGCCCACCCTCTCTCTGTCTTCTCTCGCCTGTCATCTCCCAAGGCCAAGACCCGCACAGGAAAGCAAACACAGTTACATTGGAACTGAAAGGGAAAGTCCATATTTCTCATGTCTTATGCTACATAGTCAGGTGGACAAATCACCTCCCTGGCCCACTTTCCTCAGTCTCCTCCAGGTGGGTTACCACTCTGCTCAGCAAGAAACTGAGCAGAGACTGGTCAGCAAGAAACTCCATGTGGTCAAAGCCAACGAGCTTTCTGTCTTTACTGTGACTGACCTTTCAGCAGCATCAAGCCCTCCCTTCTTCTTGACACGTGACCTTCTCTTAACTTCTGACACCACACCTTCTGCTTTGCCTCCTTCCCCCTTAGCCACTCCATGTCCACTTGCTCTGCTGAATCTCTCTCCTTTGCCCAACTGTTGGCTGTTGGGAAGCCCCAAGGCCCCAAGGCTCATTCCTCAGACATCTGCTCTCATCTGGCTATTGTTTCTACTTCAATAATATTATCCAGTTCCGTGGCTTTAAATACCATCATATACAAATGATTCCTCAACATATGTGTCTGCCCTTGAGCTCTCCCTTGAGTTCCAAGCACAAATATCCACTTGAGAGTCTGTATTCGTTATCTATTGCGGTGTCACAAACTATCCCGAATTTAGCTTCCTGGCTGTTGGCAGGATTCATTTCCCTGTAGGTCATTGGACTGAGAGTCCCAGTTTCTCACTGGCTGTTGGCCTGGGGTTTCCCTCAGTGCCTTGTCATGGGAGCCTTTTTACAGATTGCTCAAAACATGGCAGCTGTCATGCTTCATAGAAAATGAGCCAGAGAACCAGAAAGAACACCCAGCACAGCAAGCCATGGTCTTTTTGTAACCTCATCTCAGAAGTGACATTCCATCACCTCTGCCAAATGCTATTTGCTAGAAGTGAGTCTCTAAATCTAGCCCACACTTAAGGGGTGAGGATGACAGGATGTGAGCATTAGGACGCGGGTCACTGGAGGCTTTCTCAGATTAAACAAATCCATGATAGAACCCCTGATTTTCCCACGTGGAACCTGCTCCTATCCAAGTTTTCCCTGTCCTGGTAACTAGTGTCCCAGCATTGGCACATTGTTCTGTCGATCGGGATAAGCTGGAACTACATCTCCCAGAATCTCCCGAGTGCACGGTTCTGGGATAGAGTTGGCCAAAATGGGAACTTGCACAAGATTTGGAAGGAGGAAGTGGAGCCTCAGCCATTATTCTCACAAAATCATAACAGTCAGATCATGCTGACGAGGGACCTGGAGCATCTCAGCTTGGCCTCACTCTCCTCTGCTCTGTGTCCAGCTCATCTTCCCAACCGCCCATCTTGGTGACCAACAGCTACCGGAGGCCCACCTCCAGGTGCCTGACTACAGGCCCAGAGAGGGCGAAGACACACCGAAGCAACAGCCCCCCACGGCCCCCTCCACGATATATGTCCCTACAGATCCAGCTATCCACGCACACCGGGCCAGAACTACTACTGGCTCTAACCCTGGTCCTCTGATTCCTCCTTCCCCTTCCAGACTTCATTCACTTCCTCAGTTCCTCCCATAGTAAGACTATAATGAATCCCTTGGCCCACAATATTCCCTTATATCTTAATTGAAGTGTCACCTCCTCAGAGAGGCTTTTCCTGTTTATGTTTTACTCCCTCTAGACCACTGGCTTCCGAATGCGCTAATAGCCAGGCATCTTCATCTCCTGACCGTGTCCCATCCACTGCACTGTGTGCTTTAATTGTGCTACCATGAGTAATTTTAACATCAGTCCTGCAAAAAGCGTGTACTTATCCCAACGTTTTGAATGAACGCACCAAGAGGTGATGTGATTTGCCCATAATCTCACAGAGAAAGCAGCGAAAGAGATAGTAAGAGGGGGATTGGTTCCGCCTGGCTTCTGGTCCATTCTCTTGATCCTGCTGTAAATGCCTCCTCATGCCTGAGGCTGGAGTTGGGAGAGTTTCTCAAGCTCTCACGCTCAGTGTTGTTCGTAAACCACAGGTACCTCAGAGATCGATCGTAAGCATTAATAGTACACAATAAACTTGTATCCCTTCCCACTTCCCCACCACTACAGATCTCAAAAGCCAAGGTCGACATCTCCCCAGGGGTGGATTTCCAGAGTGCAATCAAGGACACCAGGATTCCTCTGAGCAGAGGTTCCTCTCCAAGACTCTGGCAGATTCCATCCTGGAGCCTTGACTGTGCCCCGTCCCACCCCACTCCTGCCTCAGCTGATGGTTTCAGTTGGCCGATGGCCATACACAGAATTCATAACAGAAGGCCCCAGGCCACGGACCACGCCTCCCGAGTGACTCCCAGGCAGCCTTCATCCTGTGTTCCCCGCACAGGCCTGGGCTGTGTCAGGCCGTCAAGGCCTAACGTGGAGCTCTTCTGAGGTTTGTACAACATGGAAGCCACACAGTTGGAGAAACAGTTCCAGAATCCAGCAGGTAAAGGGCCACAGAGAAGCCAGTGTCCCTATGATTAGCTCTGTCTCTAGCGCCCGCTGGGTAAAGCCCAAAGTCCTCGCCTAACCCCAGGCGTCTCTGGGGTCTGTCTTCAGCCAGGACAGCCTGTCCCAATGCTCTGCTCCTCTCTCTCCCTAGAAGACACGAGCCCTTTGCCCCTTTGACTCTCAGCTCAGAGCATTGCCCCCTCTTGGTGAGCGCTCTTCTTTACCTGGCTCCAGGTCACAACCAACCAACTGCTACCCACATACAGATGAAACAACCCTTGCGAATGACGATAAGATGTAGAAAACGTCACTACTTTCTCATCAAGTTACACATTCTAAAAATGTTTTCCCACGTGTTGTCTCACTTGATCTATCAGAAGTTATTAGATGGGTTGAACGTAAAGCAGCCCCACCATAGAGTTGTGGAAATAACTATCACTGGTACATTTTGAGCCCTTCCGCTTCCCCTGACCGTCCGCCAACCACTTCCCACAAATTAAATACACTGAGTCCTTTCAAAAGCCCTGGAAGGCAGCTGTTGCTACTACCCCCATTCTCCAGAAGAGAAGACTGAGGCTCTGAGGTACTTAAAAACACACCTGTTCATTGCCCCTCAACTCATAAGTAGCAAAGCCAAGACTTGCACTCTGGTCCCCAGCTCCAGTCAACTGCTGAACTGTACCCAGTCCCAAAGGAAGGCTTGTCCTTCTCCTCAACACAAACGCCTCTCAATTTTTATCACACATGTGGATCACCTGGGGCTCTAGCTAAAATGTATTAAAATTGAGATTTGGATGCTGCTGATTGGGGAGGGGTCCAAGATTCTGCATCTCTAACAAGCCCCTAAGTGACGCCACTGCTTCTGGTCCAGAAAACACACTTTGAGTAGCAGGTTCTCCACGACCCTGAGGCTGGGGAGTGTCTGCCACCCTCCCTTCCAAGTGGACAGGTAAGCTCTTGCATTAAGCACGACCACTCTAGCCATTGTAAGCGACAGAAAACCCAGTTCAATTGTTGGTTTAAGACAAAGAAGGAATTTATTGATTCATGTAACTGGGAAGACTTCAGGCACAGCTGTATCTAGGGGCTCTGATTATATACCAGGATCTGGTCTTTTGTAACTGCTCAGCTTTGCACTTCATGTTGGCTTCATGCCCAGGCTCTGCACAGTGTGACAAAGGCTGCCAGAGGAATGATGACACAGTGGGATGGTCTCGACAACTGAAGCTCAGGCTGGCAGGCTGACACCAGGTTTGGAAAAAACAAAACAGCTGGTTAAAAGCAGCTACTGAGTTCCTCTAGTGCTGTCTCCAGTATGGAAGGTCTGGGTGCCCCATCCTGCGACACCTAACCTGGCTGTCCTTCACGTCTGAGTTGGCTAGCGATGCCAGTACCACTGGGCAGATATGAGCCTGTCAGCTAAGGGGCAGGCAGAGGTGGACTGGCCACACCTTGATGGGTGGCACCTTTTCATAGCTCCTGGGTTATTTGTGTCTTCCCCAACTGCGGTAGGCTGAATTATTGCTCACCTTCACTCTCCTGTAGCAGTATTATACAGCCACACCTTAGCCATAGTTGCATGGTGGGTGGAGCAAACTTCCCCACCTCTTGATTTGGGCCTTGGCCACACGACTTGCTTTGACCAATGGGTGTTAGAACAGGTGAAGTGAGCAGAACGGGACACCTGCTTGCCCACGTTGACTTACTGCCTTGGGCCATGGTGACCATGGAGCAGAGTACCTGTGGCATGAACCTGTAACCAACCTGCAGCCTAGAGCCTGGGGGCCAGCCTAGCCCACCGAGGGGCAGCTGACCTGCAGAGCTGTGAGCAAGAGCATAAACGATTGCTGTGCTAAGGCAGCGAGACTGCGCAGCATTGTGACAACAGCTGCAAGCACAGAACCACACATTCTTCTCCTCTCGAGCTCCTCCTACGTGACCTAGTGTATACTCTGGTGTCGGAAACACTGGGGCCCCTCCAGCCTCATCTCCTAATACGACACACGGAGACTGAGGCCCAGAGAGTCAGAAAGACATGGGATTTGTTTAAGGTCACACTAAGCGGTTAGCCCAGCAGCCAGGACTAGAAGCTGGGTCTGCTGACTCCTGAGCCAGTGCCTTTCCTGTCCCCTCTGTCCCTCTTATTTCTTTATTCCGAGCCTGAGCAGCATGTTCCTAATCTGACAGTCTTGACAATCCTACCCATGTTCTTCATACTCTGAGGGCCCACCTGACTCTGACCTTGCATCATGGGATGACCTTGTAGCATGTGCCCAAGGCCCTAAATGGATGTTCCTAGCCACGGCCTGCAGGACCACGGAGGCAGGTTATGCTCAAGGTCTGGGCACAATCTGAGACATAGGTGACACAGACAGGGCCACACGGTCATGCGGTCTGGGGACCTGTGGCTGGTGGGCTCTGCACAGACCTCACAAGAGAAGTCAGAGCCAGGACCAGGGTTGCCGTGTGGGCTGTAACCAAGGAAGAGAGTGGGTCCGGGCGAGCACAATAAGGGAGCAGACAGGGGTCCATCGGTTCCTGGGGCCACCTCAGATCAGCCCCAAGGCAAGGCCTCGTCCAAACAGAAGTACTTCCCACCTCCTAGAAAATGGTTCCCCAGCAGCCTCACCAGTAAAAGTGGGTGCTTGGCTCCCAAGCCTGGTTGGCAGCTTACGGTACAGATGGGCAGCTGACAACGTCCCCCTCTTGCCCCCTCCTCAGAATACACGAAGGGGGACTGAGCCGCAGGCCTGCCTGCACATCTCGTCCCACCAGCATTCACATGGTATGGCTGCAATTCTCATGTGCACGCCTTCCCTCTCACTTCCCCCGTCCACACTGGCCCCACAGGCTTCCACTCCCCACGCGCCCTCCTGTCACCTCAAATCCAGAGCAGGGACTAGGGTGAGGTGGGTGCAGCACAAAATTTGTGGAGGCACCTATAGTATCCAGCCATCAAGATAAATACTATTTTCCTGCAATATTTTAAAAATGCAAATTAATGCAAAAATAGAAGTCCATGAGCAAAATATCAAAAAAGTACATAAAGACAACCTTCGACAGGGCAATGATTGGGTTGAGGTGAACAAGTCCATGTCTTAAAAATTTTGGTATTTTGTTCACAGTGGATTTTTTGCATTACTTACAAATTTTTAACTATCACATTAAAATATTTATTATAATTACTGATACTGCACCCAAGGCAAGTGCCTCACTTTTCTCACCCAGGTCCTGATCCTGTAAAACCCAACTGTGGCCCTGTCATCCAGCCTCGTCAGCCCCAGCAGTGGCATCATTGGCCAGAACCAGTCACATGACTCCAATCTGACGGCAAAGGACAATGGGAAATGCAGGGGAGACCATGGGCTGTCTGGTGAGTCCTCTACCTGCCACAGAAATGGACTCATTCAAGGTATATTTTGGAAATAGAAGTCATCTGACTTGTTGATGGATCAGATATAGGGTTTGGGTGGATGGTAAGAGAATGGGAAGAGTCGGGAATAATTCCCAGATTTCTGGCATTGGCAACTGGGTGTAGTGTTAACATATCCGAGACTAAAATGTTGCTCTCCCCCCCTCCTGAACCTGCTCTCTTCCTCCATCATAACAGGTGGCAATTCCATGCTTCTGGTTGCCTAGTTCAAAAACCTTGGCATCTTTCTAGAACTGTATCCTTTAAACGGGTGAATTATATAGTATGTATGAATTATATCTCAATAAAGCTGTTACACAGATACACTATTAATATATATTATATACGCGTATACTTATATATTTATATTGTATGTAACACACACCTATGTATGCTACATATGGTATATAGACGTATCTCCAGAATCTGATCACTTGTTTTCCCTCCACTGCTACTACCGTGGTCCCAGCCACCCCCATCTCTCACCTGAACCCCTGCAGCACAGTAGCCGGAGTGATTCTGTTACAATACACAGCAAATTCGGTCTTTTTCTGTTCACAGCTCCACCAGGGCTCCTATCTCACATCAGAGCCACATGCTTTATAATGGCCTACAAAGCCCTACACACGCTGATCTCCCCCTCTTTACTCTTGGTCTCACCACCTCTGCTCTCCCACTCACTCACCCTTAGCCAGCCACACCAGCCTCCTTTCCATTCCTCACTGGCACCTGCCATGTTCTCACCTCAGGACCTTTGCACTTGCTATTTCCCTGCTTGGTCTGTTCTCCACCAGATATCTGCAAGGCTCACTCCTTTGTCTCCCTCCTAATTCTTTGCTCAAATCTTACCTTCATAGTGAGGCTTCCCTGACTATTCTATTTAAAATTGAAACCAAGCCCCAACCCCAATATAGTTAATCCCCTTTACTATACTCAACATTTTCTATAGCATTTCTTGCCTTCCAACAGACTGTATAATTAGTTTTACAATTATAATTATTGTATCTATTGTTTATTCTTCTGCCTCTCCTCGCTAAAAGGTAAACTGCACGAGGGATATGGATTGTTATTTTGTTCACTGAGGTATTCTAAGCATTTAGCAGACATTCAGTAAATATTTGTTGATTAAATCAATGCGTAGGTAAAATGTGTCAACACATAGGATGGAGAAACCCTCCCCCCATAGCAGGTGCTCAAGAAATATTTGTTAATTAAATATTGAGACAGACTCCGAAATGTATTCAACTCTTCATGCAGAAAGTGACAAGCACAGTACCCAGAGTAGATTCTCAATACATATTCCTTTACTACAACTTTGCTTCAAAAATTATGTTCCTCATCTTGAAATACCATCCCTTCTCCTTCCATACATCCAAAGTCCAGCAATTCTTCAAGGCTCATCAAGAACCACCTCACCTCTTCCTAGAAGTCTTCCAGCTCACGCTCTCCTAGCTCTGAATTCTATGTTTTGTTTTGTTTTAAAATCAGGAAACCACAGATTTTTTTCTGGGTAGATGTCTGTGTGGAACCGCTCTCAGTGCATCTTTCCACGAACTCTCCTGGGAATCAGTTTCATTAATCAATGCTTTTTTTGGCAGGTCCTCCCTTCTAGTCCTCCTGGGGCCCCATGACATATGAGACGAGTCTGCCTGCCAACGTTCTCATCACAAGGTTATCAGGAATAGAATTTAATAAACAGGAGGCAACGCATAAAAACATTGAGTCAGAAAAATGACACACAAAAGCTGAAATTGCCTTTGCTGCCAAAATTCCAGTCTGTAGATGGGTCCTTCACAGTCGCCAGGGGAGAGTCCATGTTCTCAGGTCTTTCCTCCTGACTTCAGTTCTGCATTCTCTGATGCGACACTTCAACTCCCAAACCTCCTTGGGGCCTCTGTCCTCTCCAGTCTTCCCAGGAACCCCAGGAACCAGGCTGTTCTTTCTGGACCATCCTCAGGAGCATCCGTGGCTTCCTGTAATATTTAGAAATCTACTTCCTATGCCTCAAAGGATTGATGGAGAGAAAGAGACATGAGGGCCCTCGCGTTTGCTTTGCCATCTCTGTAGCCCTACAGGCCAATGCCTTCCCCACCTTAGTGTGTGTGGTTGGAATACTTGCTGGAGAATCCGTGTGAGAATCCACTGGGATCTCTCTGCCAAATCAGATAATTCTCTCATGCTCACCTTCCTGGTGACGACGCTTTCCATGTGAAAGCACTTTCAAGCTGGAAATAGGGTTGTCCTGTGGCGTCTCTTCATAGTTGTACCCAATGTACCGTGTTTCTCTCGCTAGTTCCTAAGCCTCAGAGACAGGCCTTAGACGTCTTCTTCTGTGTCTCTGACTTTTAGTAGCAGGTGCTCCTTCTTTCCTGGCCCATCACTGAGTGACGCCAATACAGATCAGAGAATTCGCGAATGCAAGGAAGGACTGCCCTTTTTAGAGCAGGCGTGAGGCCATTAGAGGCACCCAACACCCAGAATAAAATGTTCGCCTTCAATGGGGGGTGACTTGAAGTTAAGGAGCCCTTTAATGAAGGAAATAGTATTGGAGCATGTATCATATATAAAGCATTGCACTTTTTAAACATTTACTCTGCGCTCACCATGCCCTGGGGTCTCTCACATATTGTTCAAGCATATTCATACATAGTAAATGATGTAACCCTTAAAACAACTCCAATGAGGAAACACTGTTAGGATAGTCACTTTACAGATGAGGAAACCGAGGCACAAAGAGGTTAAGTAGAGCAGCAGATGGGGCGCAGGAGACCTGGCAGACATGTGGGAGATATCAAGAAGGGCAGAGTAAGGTAAATGTCACAAGGGAAGAAAGCGGAGAGGGCAGTTCCCTCTCTGCAGTTCCCTTATGTGCATTGTCTATCTGGAGAACTCGAAGTGTTCTTCCGCCTCTAGCTTTTTGAGAAGGCCTTCTCTGACCCCTGCCTCCCTTCGCTGATCCATCCTGCCTGGGACATAGTGTGGGCCCACCCTAATCACCCTGTGTGACAGTGGCTTCCACATCTGTCCCTTTGCTGGGCTGTGAGCTCCCCCAGGCCAGGGACAGTTTGCACCCCCAGGGCCTTCCCAGCGTAGAGCATGGCAAAGAATAGGTGCTCAATAAATCCCTGTTGGAGGATACAGCAGTAAGCCAGGCTTACTTGAAGGCCTCCATCCTGAAGTAAACTCCACTCACGCTCCGTCAGCCAAATCTAGCCAAATGCTTCTGGTTGCACTTTCCACACCACAGACCTTGCCTGGGCAAACTCAGCTGTGCTAGGCAGACCCCTGTGGAGACTACCAGATGGATCTGTGACAGACAGGAGAACGGTAGCCAAGCCGAGTCGACATATCCATACTTAGGGATCCCCTCCCCCCCAAAAGGGGAACTTCTGGAAATGTGGGAAAGTTGTAAATGAGGTCTGTATTGTGTGAAAGGACTGTGAGAGGAAGGCTTTGGAACACCAATGGAGAAGGCCACCCTGGAGCATAATTCTTATTCTGCTGTTAATTCTCCATGTCACCTTACACACAGCCCTTTCCCTCAAGAGTCCTCCTTCTCTCCATCAGTAAAATATTGGGGTACAAGCTCACGGTCTCCACGATTCTAAGGTTCCATGATCCTGACAATCAACCTGGGCATGTGATCCACTGACCTGTCAATATTATATACCCCATAGTTTTGGAGCTTGATGAATCTTAGCAAATACAGCCAAACACTACAGAGAAACAGATAATATTCCTTTCCTATCTTTAAAAAGTCTGTCTTTTTTCCACCCTCACCCATTTTTTTTCCTTCCTGACTGTTGAGTCCTGGAGTGAATAAGCTATGTCATCTCCAAATTCCCAGAAATTTAGATTCCTTGGGGTGAGGGAAAGGAGGGATGAGCCATCTTTCCCCTTTCATCATAGGAAACTGCTGCACATTTCACAAGTAAGATGGGCTTCTGATTATTAAAAATAAACCTGGCCCACAGCCTGCCTTACACATTAATCTTGCCAACAGATGCAGACATGCACACACGCTTTCTGGCTCTGTGCTTCTCTGACCAGTATTCATGCTGAGATTCTCTAAGGACAACCATTTCTGTTTGCACAACAGTGAAATCAGCTATTTGCTCTCTCAAGGAAGGGGATTCTACCCTAGGGCTTAAGGGGGTGATGGGTCCCTCGAATATTGACTAAGGAACTTAAGGGGTTTGAAAGGAAACTTAAGATATGCATTAAGATTCTTTCAGTGTTAAGTGAAGAAACACCATCAGATACTGCCCAATGCAGAAAAGGTAATTTTTTTTTTCTCATGTACCTTACAAGTCCAGAATGTGGAGGTGCCTCTAGCTTCAGATATGGCTGGATCTAGATGCCTCAGCAAGCTCATTGGGAGTTTGTCTTTCTCCCTCTGCAGCCCACTTTCCTCAGTGCACCTTTTCACTCTCAGGCAAACTCTTCCCAAGCTTGAGAAGATTTTATTCTAGTACTTAACTCTAGTGGGGAGAAATTCTGGTTTCCAATGGTTGCCACAAGTCTCAGAAATGACTCTTGCATAATTTGAGACATATGCCCTTTTCTAAACCAATCATTGTAGCCTCAGGGGAGAATACACTAACTGGCATATGGAACTAGGGGTGAGGGCCACCATTCTCACTTCATGACTTGAAAGTGTGAGGGGATAGTTCTCCAACGTCAGCTTTAAAACCTGAACAGAATACATAGAGCATTCTATGAACTCTATATAGTAAGTCATCACAGGTGGATAGGAAAATAAGACCAAAATTTGAAGGACCACTGAACCAATCGCAAATTACCTTTTCCCCTCTGGTATCCCTGGATCTGAACGCAACACAGCCTGAACCCTTGAAGTGGCTGTTCACGTGAACAGAGCGCTCTGGAAAAGCAATATGGTTCTGATTGAGACTAGGAAGGGAAATTCCTAACTGTCACATACAGGTGAACTGAACACCACCACCAACAAATTAGATCTTACTGACCTTCATTCATTCCTGTTTTTCCCAAACAAAAGCAGAATACACATTCTTCACTTTGTTTTCTCTTTAGATAACTTTCTATTTTTCAATTACAGTTGACATACAATATTATATTAGTTTCATGTGTGTAACATATAATTAGATATTTATATAACTTACAAAGTGACCACCTGGATAAATCTAATGCCCATCTGACACCACACATAGTAATTACAATATTATTGAGTATATTCCCTATGCTGTATACTTTACATCCCCATGATTATTTTGTGACTACCAGTTTGTACTTCTTAATCCCTTCCCCTTTTTAACCAATCCCCCTCACCCCCCTCCTATATGGCAACCATCAAAATGTTCTCTGTATCTATAAGTTTGTTTCTGTTTTGTTTGTTGTTGTTTTTTTAGGTTCCACATATAAGTGAAATCATATGGTATTTCTCTTTCTCTATCTGACTTATTTCATTTAGCATAATATCGTCTAGGTCGATCCATATTGTTGGCAAGATTTCATTCTTTTTATGGTTGAATAATATTCCTTTGTACATATCCACTTTTTCTTTATCCAGTTATCTATTGATGGACACTTAGGTTGCTTCCATATCTTGGCTATTGTAAATAATGCTGCAATGAACATAGGGGTGCATATGTCTTTTCAAATTAATGTTTTGAGTTTCTTTGGATAAGTACCCAGAAGTGGAATTACTGGGTCCTTGTTTGTCTCTTGTTATAGCCTTTGTTTTAAAGATTATTTTGTCTGGTGTAAGTATTGATCTCCCAGCTTTTTTGTTGTTGGTTTATTTCCATTTTCATGAAATATCTTTTTCCACCTGTTTACTTTCAGTCTATGTGTGTCTTTTGATCTGAATTGAGTCTTTTACAGGAAGCATATGTAAGGATCTTGTTTTCTTATCTGTTCAGCCATCCTATTTCTTTTGATTGGAGCATTTAATATTTACATTTAAAGTAATTGTTGATAGATATGTAGCTATTGCTATTTTATTATTCATTTTCTTTATTTTTTTTTTTCATCTTTTTTTAAAGAAGTCCCTTTAACATTATTTGTAATACTGGTTTGGTGGTGATGAACTCCTTTAGTTTTTACTTGTCTGGGAAGCTCTTTATCTGTCCTTCAATCTAAATGATTGCTTTGCTGGGTACAGTAATCTTGGTTGTAGGTCCTTGCTTTTCATTATTTTGAATACTTAGTGCCAATCCCTTCTGGCCTGCAAAGTTTCTATTGAGAAATCAGTTCACAGTTTTATGGGAGCAACTTTGTAGGTAACTAACCGCTTTTCTCTTGCTACTTTTAAGATTCTCTCTTTGTCTTTAACTTTTGGCATTTTAATTTTGATGTGTCTTGGTATTGGCCTGTTTGGGTTCATCTTGTTTGGGACTCTCTGCGCTTCCTGGGCTTGTATGTCTATTTCCTTCACTAGGTTAGGGAAATTTTTGGACATTATTTCTTCACATAGGTTGTCAATTCCTTGCTGTCTCTCTCTTCTCCTTCTGATACCCCATGATGCAAATGTTGGTATGTTTGATGTGCCAGAGGCCCCTTAAACTATCTGTGTTTGGGGGGTTCTTTTTTCTTTTTGCTGTTTTGATTGTGTGTTTTCTGCTGTCTTATCTTCCAAAATGCTAATTTGATCCTCTGTTTCATCTAATCTACTTCATTCCCTATAATCTAGTCTTCATTTCAGTTATTATATTCCCCATTTCTGAGTGTGTTTTTTTTATATTTTCTATCTCCACTTTTTATGTTTCCTTTCTTTTCATTGAAATGTTCATTGAGATCATTGAACATCCTTATAACCAGTGTTTTGAACTCTACATCTAGTAGATTGCTTGTCTCCACTTTGTTTAGTTCTTTTTCTGGAGTTTTGTTCTATTCTTTGGTTTGGGACATGTTTCTCTGTCTCCCTATTCTGGCTGCCTCCCTGTGCTTCTTTCTATGTATTAGGTAGAGCTGTTATGTCTCCTGGTCTTGGTAGAATGGCCTTACGTAGTAGGTGTCCTGTGGGGTGGGTGCGGTGGTGCAGTCTCCCTGGTCACTTGAGATAGATGTTCCAGGTATGTCCCTTGTGTGGGTTGTGTGTGCCCTCCTGTTGCAGTTGAGCCTTGACTACTGTTGAAACATCAATGGAAGGGACTGACCCTCTGGCTGATTGGTTGTGACTGGCCATGACTAAAGTGGAGGCGTTGCTGTGCAGGGCCGACCCTATAGAGCAGGATTCATTTTAGCATGGCTTTGGTGCCTGCCCAGTTTTCCTTTTGGCCATGTAATTTGTGGACATGGTTGGACAGTGCTCTGGAGTGGTCTGAAGCTTAGCCATGTATGTTGATTCTGGGGCCTCTTGGGAGAGGCTCTGGTGCAAGCCACGGTCAGACACTGCCTGTGCCCTGCCTGAGGTCATTTGGTATAAGCTACAAAGTGATCTGCAAATGGTTGCCACTTGTGCTGGGCTTGGAGATGCCTGCAAGAAGCTTCGCTGTAAACTGAGGCTGGCTGCTATTAGTGCTGAGTTTGAGGCTGCTTAGCAAAAGGTAGAGGGCATGCTGAGGCCAGATGCTGCTTGGGGTTTGTGAACCTTTCAGAGATTTGTATAGAAAATTTCAGAAATTTTCCATACGAATGGAAAAGCCACTGGAAGCAGCTTAGGTAGGCCCCCAAGTTGGGTGGGGTGGGGTCTCAGGGAGTCACTGGGGCAGGGCAAATGGTTTAAGCCAGGTTGATGGAGACTCAGATATGGTACCTGCCTGTACATGAAGGCTAGGTGGGAGGAAGCTCAACAAAGGAATAATGGCTTTTGCTGGCACATCTGTTTAGGAGAAAGCTGCCCCCTCTAGCCCTCGCCCTGAAGCCAGACAATTAAGTTCCTCCCTGTATGTCCCTGGTTCCTTTCAAGCTGCTGTACCGGCACTGGAATTCAGAGCAAGTGAGTCTATTAGAGCGAGTAAGTCTGTACATAGTTTTTTAAAGAGGAATGCCTGCGACTCCAGCTGCCCTCTGTCTCACTCAGCCACAATCTCTGCTGGTTTGCATGACAAGAAGTTATGGGGGCATCTCTCCCTGGCACTGGAACCCTGGGTTGGGGAGCCTGGTGTGAGGCTGGGACTTGTCAATCCTCAGGGGAGACCTCTGCAGCCAAGATATACCTCCCAATGTTTAACTGCCACACATTGGCATGGGACCAACCCTTTCCATCCCTGCCTCTTCTATCAGTCTTCTGTATATCCTTAGTTGTAGGGTTTCTGTTCAGCTAGACTTCAGGCTATTCTCAGTGATGGTTGCTCTGTAGTTTAGTTATAATTTTGATGTGGTCATGAGAGGAGGCAAGCACAACATTTACCTACTCCTCCATCTTGACCAGAAGCCCCATGCTAGCCCACATGCTTCTCAAGTGCATATTAAATAGCAAGATAGACCACATCCTGGGTCATAAAACAAACTAACAAATTTAAAATAATTGAAATCATAAAGTATGTTCTCAAACTATAATGGAATTAAAATGGAAATCAACAAGAGAAAGAGAAGAGAAAAATCTCCAACACTATTATATTAAATAACATACTTCTAAATAATATATGAGTCAGAAAAGAATTCTCAAGGGATATTAAAAAAATATTTGAACTGAATGAAACAAAAATAAAACATATCAAAATTTGTGGGATGCATTTAAAGCAAATTTGTGGGATGCACTTAAAACAGTGCTTGGGGGAAATTTATAATTTAAATGCTTACACTAATAAAGTAGAAAGATCTCATACCAGCAGTCTTAACTTTTACCACAAGAAACTAGAAAAAAAATAAAAATAAAACCAAAACAACCAGAAGGAAGAAAACAATAGAGGTTATGCAGAATCAAGGAAATTGGAAACAGAAGGACAACAGGGAATATTAATCAAGCCTAAAGTTGTTATTTTCTCAAATGATTTATAAAATTACAATGTATCTTGTAAGACTGACAAAAAAAGAAATATAACACAAATTATTAATATCAGGAATGACAGAGGGGATAATATCACTACAGATGCTGCAGCTATTGTAAGAATAATAAGGAAATACTACAAACATATCTATACATATCAATTCAACAACTGAGATAAAAATCAAACAATTCCTGGAAAACCACAAACAACCAAAACTCACTCAAGATCAAATAGATAACCTAAATGGTCCTATAAATATTAAAGAAATTGAACCTGTAGTTAATAGCCTTCTAAAAAAAAATTTCCAGGCCCAGTGGTTTCACTGGAAAATTCTACAAAATATTTAAAAAAGAAATAAGACTAATTCTACACAATCTCTTCCAGAAAATTAAAACGAAGGGAACATATCCCCATTCATTTTATGAAGCCAGCATTACCTTGATATGAAAAACATACAAAGATAATAAGAAAAAGAAAAATACAGACTAATATCCTTCATGAACATAGAAGCAAAATTTCTAAACAGACTCATAGCAACAAAATCCAGCGATATATTAAAAAATGAATAAAACACAGAACCATGTGAGATTTATAGCAGAAATACAGGCAGGTTCAATATTAGAAAATCAATCAATGTAATTACCACACTAACTTTAAAGGGGAAAAACACATATTAATTGATCCAGAAAAATAATTTGACAAAATTCAACACCAATTAATGATAAAAACTCTTAGTAAGACTGAAATAGAAGGGAGCTTCCTCAACCTGATAAAGGGCATCTATGAAAAAAACAAAAAAACCTACAGCTAATTGTATATATACTTAACAGTAAAGGACGGAATGTTTTCCCCTCAGATCAGGAACAAGGCATGGTGCCTACCAGAATGGCTATAAGCAAAAAGATCCACAGTACCGAATGTTGAGTCTATTGACCAAAGGGAACTCTCAGGCATTGCTGTTGAAATGATACAACCATTTTGGATATCAGTGTGGCAGTTTCTAATAAAGTTAAACATACACCTATATATGCTCCAACATTCCACTCCCATTTCAACAGAAATGTATACATATATGCATTTAAAATATGTACAAGAATGCTCATTGCAGCCTTAATCATAATAGCCAATAACCAGAAATAGCTCAAATGTTTTCAACAGGAAAATAAACAAACAATGGCCCATACAATGGAATACTAGTCAGCAGTAAAAAACAACCTGGATGAATCTCCAAAACATTATTGTGGACAAAAGAAACGAGGCCCAAAACAGTACATACTGTGTGATTTCATCCATTCAAAGTTCTAGAACAGGCAAGACTAAGATGATAGAAATCAGAACAGTAGTTGCCTGAGGGAAAGGTTGACTAGCAATGAGCCCGACAGAACGTTCTGGAGTGATGGAGATGCTATCTTGTTTTGGAGAGTAATTTCATAGCTGATGACAATTGTCTGAGCTCATAGGACTGAACTGTGCGTGTCTATTGTGTATACATTGTACATCACTGAGAAAAAAGAAACCCTTTCTGAATATATCCCTTGACTGTCTACAAAACATTTTCACACCCATCCCCTTATTCCCTCCATCTGATCGTCTCAACAACCCTAGGAAGTAGGAAGATTGGGTTACTTAGGAATGAGGACACTGGGGGAGGGTCAGAGTGAGGACCTCACCACCAAGGCCATCCAGCATGTGCCAGAGCCTGGAGCAGAGCCCAGGTGTCAGGACCCCACATCCGGTTCTCCTCACACAATGCCTTGCTTTCTGAGCTGCATCCTGCCCGTGCTCAGGCCTTGCAGAGATGTCCGGGGGCAGTGCAACTGTCTGCCTCCACATCGCTCACCACTCTTACCCCTTCTATGTACTTGAGTTCTGCCTAAGATTTCATTTGAACAGTCTGAGAATTGCTAATGTTACAGATGTTAAAACAAACATCATTATCCAGGGGCTTCTCTCTTCCTTTGCACCCTGTGTGGTTTGACTTGCAAGACAGCAGACTCTGATTTTCACTCTGGGCTAAAACAGTTATATCTGCCCGAACGACTGCAGCCTCCACACACCAGCTATCACAGTGGCATGTATAAAATGGAAAGACCAGTTGGAAAGAAAAGTCTGTAACCATGATTCTGGCACTGAGATGTCAGCCTAGCCACTCCCTCTCTGAGTCTTGATTTCCCGCCTTTAATACAAGGGTCCTGAACTAGATAAGTTCTAAGCAATTGTCCTGTACTAACATCTAGATCAGAGGGGCAGTTTTCAGCCTCTGAAACCTCCCATATGAACACAATTGGCCCAGATATCCCACCTGAGGATTCTCACTCCAAGGAAAAATCTCACCAGTCGTTAAGCTGAAAAGGTAGCGAATCACCTGAGACATCATCCAACATAAATAATCTTCCACTCCTTTGTCCAAGGAGATTTCAAAGGACCTGACAGTACCTCCAAATATCACTTCTGGGCCAGAAATTGGTATTGTGAAGACTTGGGTCCTAATTCTAGCTTTTAAGCAAGACCCCTCCCCTGTAGGGACTTGATGTCTCATCCATAAAATAGAGTTAATGATCCCTGCCCACCTCCCTGGATCGGTGAGAAGATCTAATGAAGTAAAACGTATAGGCATGCCTTGAACAAAATAAAAGTCCCTACCAAGATAAGAGGCTCTTATCATGGCAGAGAGGGAGGCTAGAGCCATCTTCTAGGTTCCTGTGGTCCAACCTTTTTTTCCCCATGCCTGTGCAGTGCAGCTCAGACCACTAGATGGCGGTAGATGTCACTTACAGATTCAGAGAGACGAGTATGGGAGAGCCAGGGGGCTGCCTGCTTTAAGAAAACTAGGCCAAAGCCTGCTTGTTACATCACTTCTAATGGAAGCAGCCAGTTAGTCTGGATTTTTCTTTATTGCAGGCAACAATGCAAGGAAATTTCCTGGCTCCGGCGCATTTCAATGCTAATCATTTGGCCTGAAATCAGTCATTATTTCCCAGGGATTGGTTCTGGAGCCCCTGTCCCACCTTCCCTGGGTACAGGCCTTTCTCCCTCAAACCTCTTGCCCCCTCTCTCCAATTGCTCCGTGCCCAGCCCTCAGCCATGTTTGAAGTTACATCTCTGTCCTGCCTTGAAATCTCAACTGAATTCCCCAAGCACTTATGTCTACTTATGCCAGGTGCTATACTGAATAAATATGACCCAGTCCTTGCCCTCAAAAGAAAGAAGGAGAACCATAGAGTTCAAATTCACCTCTGCTCCTCACTTGCTACGTGCATGATTTTGAGCAAGTCATTCTAATTTCTTCACGTCCCTTAATTTTAAAATGGGGTTAATAATAGGCTTTTTAACATTATTAAATGAGTTAATATAGGTTATTATGGTCTTGGAATGGGGCCTGGTACTTTGCAGGCAATAATATTTATTGAGCACTTACTAGGTATAGGTACATTATTTGATTTAATACCCTTCTCAATGGCTCAGAGAGGTTAAACAATTTGCCCAAGGTTGCAAGTCAGAAGTAAAGGCAGGATTTGAGCCTGACTCCAGAACCCCTACCTTCAGCTGCTCTTAAAGAAAGAGGGAATCAAGAGACTAGTGAACCTGCAGACTACACTGTCAGTCCCAGGATGGCTGCAAATCGACCATCTGAAACCGTGCCGTTCGGCTCTCAAAGATCTTTTCCTGGATTAACTCTAGCACTAACTGGGGCTTTGCAATTGGGACAAAACCCCTCCTTTGCGCTCCATTTATTCATCTATAAAACGAGGCAGCTTGGTAGGTCACTATTTTCCACCCATGCCTACTTGTCAGAATCACCTGGGGTCCTCCCTCATTAAACATACATACTGAATTTTTGGACCCCACTTCATGCTACTAAAATAGACTCTCCATGGGAGGGAACTGGACATCTGTATTTTTAACAAATGACTCATGATTCTCAGGACCAGGAGAGTTAGGAAACTATCCTAAGCCCAGATGATGTTAGAGGTTCTTCCAGCTCTGTCCATGCTGATCTCACTACCACTCAACCGGGGTCCCGATCCACTTCCCTACAGACACCACCACGAACACCTCGGATCCACCCTCTCCCTACGCCCTGCGTTCCTACCTCCTGAGCTCTGCCCCATACCACATGGATTTGACGCTCCTTTCTTCCGGTAAGGCTCTCAGGTTCTCAAGGGAGCTGACGCTGTATAAATAATAAATGGAATTTATAGTAGCATTTGGAATTCACTTAAGCACTAGAAACATCAGCTTTTCATTGGGTCAGAAGGAAAAAAAGGAGCTTCTCCCTTGACATTCCTAATATGCAAAGCAGGATATTTTGACAAGACTTGATTCTAAACGTCCACAATGGCCATTTGCAAGGTGTCATCTCCACTGCCAGAACAGCAGTACCCTGCTACTCCAGTCTGATATACCCAAGAACCCAAGTCAGACCACATTCCAAGCCAACGGCAAGGTAGCCAGCCCCATGTCCTGGAGGGAGGCCTTGTAGAAAGAATGGGAAAAAAGCCCCAAGGCACAAAGCTGTCCCCAACAATCTCCTCCTGTCAATCTTTTCCATCCTTGCTCTTCTTGTTTGCAGAGTCATCAAATGGCATAAAATTGAGTAACAGGGGCTACCCCTTTTTCCTTTTTTCTGCTAGAGTCCCTCTCTCAGTCTCCACAAACCTGACTTGAAACAGACCTGAAATTCTTACTGTTAGGTGAAGTCTTTGAGGGAAGGGGATGTTTTCTGGGAGAATGAGTCTCCTGGGCTGGGTTTTGGAAGCCTGCTGTATCCGTCAGCTACGGCCACAATAACGCCGTGTCACAAACCACCCCATACCTGTGGTTTCAAACAATCCTTTATTCCCATTCATACATGTGTGGGTTGGCTGGGGCAGCTCTGTTGCTCTCACTAAGTTGACCTCAGCTGAATTTGGCTCTGGCCTTGGGTTTGGTTCAGGTCACCTCAGGTATCCCTCAATTCTTCTTGGGCCAGTGGGCTAGCCAAGGCATGTTTCTCTTACTGTGATGACAGAAGCCCAAGAAGGCAAGGCTACAACCAAAGCTTATTTCAAGCCCTTGCTGGCGTCACACCTGCTCACATCCCATTGACCAGAACAAAAGGCAAGGACTTCCACTCTGCTCCACGTGAGGGCAAAGCAAGTTATAGAACACAAATGGTGAGGGGTCGGGGGGAGACAGGGGCGCTGGAAAGTTAACATGGAAGAAGAGATTCAAGCACCATGGGGTTATTCCCTGTAGGTAGGATGACACAGGGAAGGGATCCTGCAGAAGCTGGAGCCAGGCTTCATGTGGAATTCACTCAAGCAGTAGAAACATGGCTGCAGTAATGTCTCCACGGGGAGGGGGATGGGATTGAAGGAGAAAATGTAATTCAGAATAATAATAATAATAATACAACTATCTTCAACTATACTGCACAGCACCGCCTGAACTCCAGCTTTTCCAATGCCTCCCCCAGCCTCCATGTGAGAAAACCCACATGAGCAGTGTTTGACTTCTTTTTCACCACAGCTGGTCACTTGCTTTAGACAATCACAGCTTTATAAAAGCTCCGAGTAGGAAGGGACCCTGGCTGACCATCTTATCCCACCCTGTCGGCTTCCAGAGAAGAAAGGGGGCTTGTGGAAGGTCCCTGGGCAGAATGAGTCCTGCCTTGCTTAAGTGATTTTCCCACTCGAGACATCCCCAAACAGCCAGGTAATTAAAACTTCATTTATTCAACAAGCACTTATTTAGCACGTACTCTGTGCCAAACACGGTTAGATGTTGGGGATAAAGAAGTGAACAAAGCACCTCTCCTGAAGCTTCCATCTATCGGAGAGAGGGACAGACAATCAACAGGAAACAGCTAAATGAACTGTAGGGCGATACATGCTACTGGAAAAATAAGCAGGGTAAGGGGGATTGTTAGTGTCAAAGTTGGAGTTGTAGGGAGGGGAGGTTGGTGTCGTATATTAATGGTCAAGGAAGATCTCACATGTAAGAAGACATTTGATCAGTGCTATGGTCTGAATGTTTGTGTCCCCGCCCAATTTCGTATGTTAAAACCCAAATCCTCAAGGTGATGATATTAGGAGGTAGGACCTTTGGGACGTCACTAGTCCATGAGGGTGAAGTCCTGAAGATTGGGGTTAGTGCCCTTAAAAAAAGAGGCTTCACAGAGCTCCTTAGCCCCTTGTTCCATGTAAGGAACATAACGAGAAATTGGCAACCTAGAAGAGGGCCCTCACCTGGTCACACTGGCAGCCTGATCTCAGACTCCAGTTTTCAGAACTGTGAGAAAAAAAATTTTGTTGTTTAAAAGCCGTCCAGATGGTGGTATTTTGTTATAGCAGCCTGAATGAACTAAGACAATCAGGGTACTGAAAGAAGCAGCCGGGGAGCCAGGAAAATGTCTGGTCCTTTTCAGCAGAGGGAACCACAAGTGCAAAGGCTCTGAGTCAGAAACAAGCTTGGCGTGGAGGAGGGGGAGGAGGGTAGAAAAGCTTAGCAGGACAGCCTGGGAGTGGGGTCCGGTCAGGAAGGGCCTTGGGGCTGCTATGGTTAATTTCTGTGTCAACTTGACTGGGTTACAGGATGTCTAGATAGCTGGTAAAACATTATTTCTGAGCACGTCCTTTAGGATATTACTGGAAGAAATTAGCATTGATTTAGTAGACTAACAGGATCTGCTGTCACCAATGTGGGTCTGCTTCATGCAGTCAGTCCGTTGGGGCCCAAATAAAACAAAACGGTGAAGGAAGGGAGAATTCTCCCTCGATCTTCTTGAGCTGGGACGTCCATCTTTTTGTGCCCTCGGCCATCAGAGCTGCTAGTTCTCCAGCCTTCAAAGCTTATCCTAGCGGCTCCCTGGTCCTCAAGCCTTTCATCTCAGACTAAATCGTACCACTGGCTTTCCTGGCTCTCCAGTTTGCAGACAGCCGATCGAGGGACTTGTCAGCCTCCATAACCATGTGAGCCAATTCTAAGAATAAATCTCTTTGTATCTATAGCAATTGGTTTTGTTTCTCTGGAGATTAAAAAGGGTTCCTGCAGCTAAATATAGCCACGGTGGCACTTCATTAGATATAATAATTTCTAGTAAATGCTTAGTCCTAGGTCGGGATCCCCAGGAAGCAGCCTCTGAGATGAAGTGTAGCGTGCAGGAGATGTATTAAAGAGCTCTGCTCTCAGAATCAACACCCATGGAACGAAGGGAAGAAAGCAGAGTGGGCAGAAGGAGACGTGTAGCTAAGACACAGTGTCAGTGGAAGTGTGAGGAGTTCTGAAAATGACATGATCCTTCAGAACTGCTCAAGATGGGACAAGAGGGCTGGGCAAGAGGGCTGCTCCCTGAGGAAATATGTTCTTTATTCCAGAAGGGGGGTCTGGGTGGAGCATCACAGTGGCCCCCACCCATTCTCTTATGTCAGACACAGGGAGACAGGCTAGTTTCTTTAAGTCCGGCACTAATAATTTATAGCTGGTCAGCAAAGGGTAAACCCATCTGAGTTCACACATATTTCAACCAGAGGTGAGGCAGGAAAATACCTTGGCAATGGAAATAAACATGGGGGGAATTCCTGGTGGAAGGATGACACCACGGAGCCATGGCTGTCACACAGCTGTAAGCCAGACCCAGAGGGCAGACCCAGCCCTGGTTATATCTAGTCTCATAACTCACTCTCACCTTTGGAGTCAGTCTCCAGTACTTAAAAGCTTAAGAGTTTAGGTAAAAATTGTGAACCAAGCACAATCTCCACATTCTCTTTATCCTAAACTACAGAAAGAAAGAGAGAGAGAGAGAGAGAGAGAGAGAGAGAGAGAGGAAGGAAGGAAGGAAGGAAGGAAGGAAATATTAATCACTGATTATTATAATATAATATAAATTTTTAAAAATGTAAGTAAATGATATGTATAATAATACAATAAGACATAATAAAAATCCATAATAGTGTTGGAAAAGAAAGAAGGGGTGCCACAATTGGACCAAACAGTATTAGGAATCCCTGAAAGGAGAAAGGCAGATGGGGAAGGCGGTGGAAGGAAACCACCTCCCAGTTGCACAAAGTAGAGACCAGCTGCAAAAACGTAGAGGAAGTAGCTCGAGGGGCACTGAAGTCGGGGCAGCAGGAGGGCCCAAGAAAGACTGACAGGGTGGAGAAACTCAACACGAGGGGGGAAGTACAACATTTAACAACTTGAGGAGCTAAATTGAACAAACTGAAGAACTAAGACCCCTTTAAAAGAATCAATAGAACAAAATAGAACAAGATTCGGGAAGAGTCTAATTAGTATTCTCATGTAAGGGGATATTGTATACATACAGAATAATCAACTAGAGGCCTTGAAAATGATGAATTTGAGTATTGAAATGAAAAACTCAACATATGGACTGAATATCAGAATAGATAAAACTAACAAATAAATTATTAAACTAGGATTTTTGAACCAAAGACTTCTCAGAACAAAGCACAGAAAGCAATGTAGATGGAAGGCAAGAAAAATATAAAGAAATGGAAAATGAATCAAATAGTGACAAAATCCATCTAATAATTCTAGAAAGAGGGAATAACAACAGTGGAGGAAAAGAAATAATCAAGTAAGAATTAGGGGTAAAAATTATGAAGGAAAAAAAAAACCATGAAAGACTCCAGACTGAAAGGGCCCATTCAAGTGCTGAGCAAGTCAAATAAAAATAAGATCTACATTTAGGTATCGTGTGGAAAAATCTACAAGGAAGAAGAGAAAATTCCTCCGTACAGACAAAACAGATTCCTTGCAAATGAGTAAGAATCAAACGTCATCAAAATTCTTACTGACACCATTGAATGCAACAGACAATAGACCAATAACAGTCTCAGAGATCTGAGGGAAATTATTTTTAACCTGGAATTTGATGTGCAGTAACACTATCTTTGAAGTAAGAGGAAAAAAATAAAGATATTGTCAAACATGCCAGAAATAATTCTTAGACAGGATGGAACCATATAAAATAAAAAAGGAATTGAAGAGGAATTCCTATATTCTGTATCCAAATATGGGATACAAAAAGTCACGTTAAGCAAAGGAACCTAAAGAAATTAAGAAATTTTACTAACTGAAATAAAGATGATATTAAGACAAAATCAGTAATATTTTGTAACTAAAATCTCAAATCATATCAACATGGTAAGTGTTGGGGGAGAAAGTAAAAAGAGTAGTAGGAGAAAAGAAGTAGTGTGAAAAAAACAGTAAAAGAAGTAAAAGGTTTTACTATTTTTCACTAGAAGGATCCAGGTACTGATTGACTCCAGATATCATTATGCCTCTTAAAAATGCACCCAATCTACTGCAATCAATTGGAAGTATACAAAACCATTAAGGAAGAAAGAATAAAATGAAAATTTATCCAATAATAATAATAATAATAATAATAATAATAATAATAATAATAAAAGATAGAAGAGATAGGGGAAAATACCAAGAATTTATGATAAATAAAATCACCCCAAAATGGCAGGTATAAAAATAAGCCCAAATAGATCAGCAATAGCAATAAGTATGAGTGGTTTAAATGCCTACTGGGTGACAGACATTCTTCAACTAGGTTTAAAAATAAAAGCCTGATATATGCTGCTTGTAAAATACATCTACAGAAAAATGACAGAGGGAGGTTAAAAATAAGAGGATGGAAATAGCTATGCCATGCAAATATCAACAAAATCAAAGTAGGCAGAACTGTAATAATATCAAACAAAATAGAACTCAAGGTAAAGAACAATGAAAAGATATTAGGGCAAAGACATATTTCACATTGATAAAAATTAACATCTACAGAAAAGCTATATCAGCCATGAACTTTTATGCACCCAATAATATAGCTTTAATACATAAAGCAAAAACTACAAGATATAGAAGGAAAAAGTGATAATCCACAATCATGGTAAGAGACTTTTTTCTTAGCTTTCAGAAGTCACCAGATCAAGTAGTTGTAGACCAAGAACAGATAGAGAGGACCTGAATAACAGAGATACCATCATTGTAAAGTGTGATTTAAAAGATAATCTGTTAATAAAAAGAGACTGCTCATTATTTTCAGCCACACATGAAACATTCAAAAAAGCAATTCATGTATTAGGTCACAAAGGAAATCTCAACAAATCCCATAAGAAATAAATTAAACAGGTTCCCTTCTAGATGAAAATACAATAAAATTAAAAATCAATAAGAAAGAAATAGCCAGAAAGAGTCTGTGCACCTGAAAATGTTAAATATCTTTTAAATAATTCTTAGGCAAACAAGAAAAAATTAATATTACTATTTATAAATAATTGACAAGGAGAGGCCATATATAAAAAACCAGAAGTATATACCTAACTCAGGAAAATTTATACTCTTTAAAAAAAGAGAAAAAAGTTGAAAACAAAGTAACTAAGCTTTTCAATTCAAGATGTTAGAAAAAGAGAAACAAAATAAACCATGAAATTTGAGAAAATATTGATAAAGATAAAATGCAAAAAATTAATGAACTAGAAAACAAACCAATAGTATAGATTAATAAAACTAAAAGCTGGTTCTTTGAAAACACCAATAAACTAGAATACCCTCTGGCAGGGCTGAAAGACTCGGCATATGGTAGAAAAGAGTGATGGAAAAATACAACATTAGGAACGTTGTATGAAAAATACAACATTAAGAAAAGATATGTCATAGACAAAGCACATTTTAAATTAAAGAGAAAATATGTGCTAATTTATGCCAAAGCATTTGAAAATCTATATGAATTGGATAATTTTCTGGGAAACAATAAATCACAGCAATTGGCTCAAAAAGAAGAAAATCATGAAAGACCAATAATCATAGAAGAAACTGAATAGTAATTAAAGCTCTACCCCCCCAAAGTGTACCAAGGTAAGAACAGTTAGAGTCTCAAATTATTCTACCGAACATTCAGAAAATCCAGAATTCCATACAACACACTATTCCGGGGCTTAAAAGAAGATAGAAACTACCCAGCTCATTTGATGTGGCTAGCATAACCCAATTCCAAATTGGAAAAGGGAAACACAGACAAAGGGGAAAGAAAAACCATAAGCCAATATCATTTATGAGCAAAAATCCTAAACAAAGTATTAGAAAATCAAAACCAGTAAGTAATGCATTATGGGCAGAAAATAAGAATGGTTCAACATTAGAACACCCTCCATGTTTCTGACTAGATTGAAATCATCTCAATAGATTATCTCAATTGATACTGAAATTTAATAAAAGTTAGCACCCATTTCTGCCTTAAAAAAATAAACACGCAAAACTTGATAATGTTTTCTACTACGGACCCACAGCACACATCATGGTTAATGGTAAATTATCAGAAGCAATCCCATTACAGCCGGGATCAAGGCTGCCCACAATCGCTGCTACTTTTCAATATTGCAGAAGGGCTCTCCCAGGGAGAAAGACAAGAAATGAAAATAAGAAATGCAACACTGAACAGAAAGAGACAAAACTGTTCGTATTTGCAGTTAATATAACCATTTACCTCGAAAATCCACAGAAACCAAAAGGCTATTCTAATCAAATATGAATTCATCACAGTGAGAGATATAAAATCAACACACAAAATTCATATACCATTAATATTATATACGATAATATAGCATTTGATAACCTTGTTCACAAAAGGAAATAGAAGAACCTGAAAAACACCTCAGACAAACCTAATAAGAAATATGAGCAGAAGAAATGTATGCAGCTTTAGGACATGGAGGAAAACGAAAATAAATATAAAGACTGTGTTAGTGCCTGGGGGTGTAGAGCTTAAATAGCTGTCTTTTAAAGCTCCATTTCTTTAACACTAAGACTAGACTCAGAGAGCAAAGGTCAAGAGCAAAACCCTGCCTTTTGAGCCAAGTGTGCAGGGATTTGCAGATGAGGACTTCATCAGCAATGGAGGAAATCACGAGATGTTCTTTCAGGCAGCCAAAATGAGGGTATGCATCAGGAAAGCAAGGGAAAGAAAGGCTGGGGGACATGGAAAATAAAACTTCCGGCTTGATCAAGTTTCTCATTGTGGCCTCTGATCACGGTGAGATCCAGGAGTGGGAGAGGGGAGGGTCCCTCCTGGGAGTGTCCCTCCCCACATACACCCCAAAAGCCTTGGTGGCCAAACAGATGGCACGACACATTTTTAAACCACTTTTTAACACTGTTACTTTTTTTGCCTGCTTGCTCTTTCTCCCTTTAGTCAAAAGTCACACCAGCTGTCACTGTCTTGAAAAAAATGTCAGAGGCTTGTGGCTGCCTATGCATCTCCTCAGCTCAGTGGGGGTAGCGGATGGGGGGTGCCTGGGGAACTCACCAGCTGTGGTCCTGGCTGCAGAACTGGTGAAAATGCTGAAGGGTGGGCCCCTGACCCAAATGAACCCACTGTGGAGGTTCACAGCCAAGCCTTCTAAGCACAACAATCCTCCCACAACAGCCCCTTCTAAGTACTAGATGTGTACACTTCCCAACGCACTTTCCATCCTATTCCCTGGTCTCCCCACACACCACAGAGGTCAGCATTATCATTCCCATTTCATAGAGAGAGCAATGAGGAAACCTGGCTCCCAGCCTTGCAATCTGCAAGCTCTGTGACCTTAGAAAAGTCCCTCTCCCTTTCTGGGCCTTAATTTCTCCATCTGCACAACGAAGGTCCTCCAGAGTCCTTCCAGCTCTAAGTTCTGGTCCCTTGTCTAGTCTCAGGAAGACAGCCCTGGTCCTGCCCTTTGCACAACAGTTCCTGCTGCCCCCTAACTCCTTCCTCCTGCCCCAGGGAGAGCCAGCCCACTTACACACCAAGGAAATTGGAACAAGGGAACTGCTGGAAGCTACCAAACTAGGTCCCGTTCCCTTAGCTTCTTTTTGCCTCTCCAAACACCAATCTGTAACCTCTTTAAATGGCAGCCAAATAGGGCAGTTGGTTTCTTGTGGAATAAAAAAAAAAAAAAAAAAAAAAAAAAAACTTGATGAGTAATTTGCTGAAACTAACACTCTCAACTTTTTAAAATCACACATTTAAACGGGTTTAGAGAACTTTAAAGATGCATTTAAATGTTCTTTCCTCCTTGTTTAACGATATCACTGTCTTCACTCACAGCAATCCTCTCTTGGAGGTGTATGCTTGACTTATTAATAAATCCTTCACATTTAAACTCATCCATTAGCAAATAAGGAGCTTGACACTCCATTGCCCACAATAAATTTTATCATCATTAAATTGCCACATGCCGCGTGGAGAAAGGAGACACCAGGATGGCCTTCCCGAGCCAGGGCAGGTTCAGGGCTCAGCCCCAAACCTGGCTCTGGGATCCTTATTCCTGGAGCCTCCTGGGAAACAAGGTGTTAATCTAGCCTCCCAAGGGGGCTGACCCAGAGAGAGAAAGTAGGGTGGGTAAATTCACACCTGCTCTAAGGCTCATGTTTCTCATTCCAGTGGGTTTGGGGCTGGGTCCAGGCAGTAGCTGCCTGTGGCTAGGACCCATTTTGGGGCCAAGGCAGGCAGTGGGCCAACAGAGCAGGGGTCAGACCTGCCCTTGGCCCTGACCCAGTCCTCTCGCACATCATGTACGCGGCACAGCTGATAAAGAAAGGTCTCATGTGTTTCCCACTTTCCTCCACTGTCGCCAGCGGGCTGCAGTGTCGGGGCACAGAAGCTTAGCTTATGGGTTGGTGATGTCACAGCTTATCACCAATGGGCAGCTCCAGCATGGGGAGCAAGGACAGACCATTGACAGGGAGAACCTTGAAGTCGGAGCTGGAAGAGGCCTCAGAGGCCATTGATTCTAGGAGTTTATATGTCAGCATCTGCCGTACATGAGAGAGAGCTGCGTAGAACGCAGGTGTCCAGCAGGCTGAGGCGAGCTCTCCGTGCAGCTAAGACACGTATGGGTGAAAAACAAGTACAGCTCAGCCTGACCAGTGACATCCAGGAGGCACTCAATGCCCTGGAATGACAGTCACCCTGCAGGGGATGACCCTTCAGAAAATCGTGCACCTAAATGATGTCACTGCTGCTTGTCTGGAGACGTACAGTAGCAAGAGACCAGACCCCTTTTATAATGCCTCCCCCAGGACACTCATCAAACAAGTACTGAGGACCCCTATGAGCCGGGGAGCTAATTTGTGTCAAGTGCTGGGGATGTGAATCTGAACGATGACATGGTCCCCACCTCAAGGAGACGGGGCAGAGGCAGAGCTGATTTCAAGGGCCCGTCTCTTTCATAAATCCCCAGTAGCCCTTAGGGTCTGAGAGATGTCTCCTTCCATCTAGACCTTTCTTGAATCCATTTATTTTGCTCCAGCCTCATGCTCAGTGCACAGTGGAATAGACGACCAGTTTTACCACATTTCTTTTGATCACCAACAGGTCTTTGGCTTTTATGGCTCGATGTGACCTTCTGTTTTTCTAAAAGAGTACAGGGAGTAGGAAATCATTGATTCTCTCCTGCCCAGTGTGTACCAGGGAAGCTTTGGGGGAAAGGTGGGTATGGAACGCTATTAGAAGGAAGCTGGCAGGATGGGGCAGGGCAGTGCTTTTATGCCTTCACACGAAACGATGGCCCCCAAATCCTTATAACCACCTCTACTCACCCAGCCCCTGGCCCGTGGGACAGCTTCAGGAGCCCCTGAGGCGAATGCTCCATTTCCCAACTTGCCCCCAGAGGTCTCTTCTCTGTGCAACAGCCAGAAAATCTACCCCAAATCCTCCAATGGCTTCTCATCTTGCTCACAACAAGGCCCTCTGGTCTGGCCTGTGCTTCCTCTCTGCCCCCCTCTCCCGCTGCCTCTCTCCCGCTCACTGCTCCCCAGCGACACTCACCTCTGCAATTTCCCTTGTGCACAGACAGCAGGCACCTTCTCTCTCAGCGTCTTTGCACCTTTTCTTCCCTCTTTCCAGACAGACTGCCGTTCCCCCAATATACTTCTGGTTTGCTTCCTCCCTTGATGCAGTCTCTGCCTGATTGTACCCTCTGTAAAGCGGTGTGAACACCTCACCTAAAATCGCACAACTCATTACTCGCTCTACTTTCACTGTACTTTGCTTTTCTTCACAGCATCCACCCCTTTGTGATAATGTACATGAAGAGGTTTGCGTGCTCATTGTGTGTTTCTCCTAGAACACGAGCCCCATGAGGACAGGGACCTTGCCTGTTCCCTGAAGTTATCTAGCAGCACCCCAAAGTATAAACGGCACATGACAAATGCTCAGCAAATATGTGTTGAATGTATGAATCCAATACATGAATGACTTGGTGTTAGATCTTTCCCCAGCAACAACCTACCTCAGCTATGGTAGGTACCAAATGTCCCTAGAACTGGCTATAGGCTTCATGCGTCCTTCAAGAAGAGCTGGACCCCGAGACACCATTGACAACGGCTGGACCCCATTTCAGGCCCTCCCTGTGGCTGCTCTGGCAACCTTGTTTAATCTCCACCCTGCATCACAGGTCGAGGGAGCCAAACCAGGGGCCAGGAGGAGGTGCTACCTTGTGCCCCTAGAGCCACGGTCTCCAGACAAAGCCCTGGCACTGGCGCCTGGACCAGGAGCATGAGTCTAACTGGAGTCCTCATAATGCTCTGGGGCCTCCTTCATGAGGATCGCTACCTTGAACCAGTTTCCTACTTGGCATGGGTCCCCACAGTCTCCTGCGAAGCGACCTCGTGCCTCGCACCCTGAGAATTTCCCTGAGCACAGGAAGTGCATGGCCTTGCTTTGTCCCAGGCCCACCCTGTCGAGAGCAGATGAGCAACCCAGACTGACCACCCCAGGCAGTGCAGAGACCATCCCCAGTGCCAGCCTTGGTCCCCTCTCCATTGAGGTCTGTTATACTTTCACTCATCAATGGAAGACCAACTCCCACTACACAACGTCAAAGAAAAATGAAACACTTGCTAAATGATCTCTATCTCTGTCCAGCTGCTAAGGTGTCCACCTCCTACTACAGCATAGCTTACTTCGCATGTCACATAGAAACACCTGCCCCATGGCCCTGGCCAACCAGCTAAGCCGTCACCTCTCATGAGCTCCAGCACCGCCATCTATAAAATGGGAAACCGTCTCACCGGGCCGCTGGGAAGATGCCCAGAGATCTGAGCTTCAGTCTCCAATCAATCTCGATTTGTGTACCAAGTTAGCTTAGCGCTTTCTACTTGGGTTTCCTCTGTTATAAAAATGAGAATGCTAGTTAATCACGAAGGTTCCCGCCGGTTCTAAACATCCATGAAATGCCATCAGGTTTTTCAATGAATTTAATACAACTGCCAAAGATTTGATTTCCTATACGATAAAATATATAGTATATTGTAAGCATCATTTTAATTAGATACATGAACCCGAGCAAAGGACACCACTGAGGCCAGCAGCCCTACTTCCCACCTCCCTGGGTGTTGTAGCCACTCAGGTAAGGGAGCCCCGGCCCTTCCCAAAGGGGCGTGGCTTTGTTCAGGGCAGGACAATCCAGTAAACTTCAGACACTGTTTGTGTGGGGGTGGGGCCGGGAGGGTGGAATGGGGATCCTCTCCTTAGGCCTGAGATGGCAGAGCAGTGAAAGAGGAGAGTGGGCAGAACTGGAACAAGAAAACTCTCTCCCTCTGGTAGCCAGTGGAAGGCGTTTCTTCTGGTTCCACGTGAGGAATCTGAATTGCCTCTTCACCGAAGGATGAACAGAACTTAAAAAGGCAGCTAATATAAGACAATGGTTCCAACAAAATGCAGCCTATCAAAGGGACCATAAAAGAAAGTGGGGTTAATGGTTAATGGTTATGCTGCTTAGAATCTAGGGAGCAGCTCTTAAGCCCAACACATTTAGTATAAAGAAAACCTCCCCGGAGCCTACGGCTAGCTGGTCCCCTTGCCTATCCCAACAACCCGATAAAACTGGCAGGAATCATTCTCTCCACTTCACAGATGGGAACATGGATCCTTGGAGATCGGAATATGAACTAGCAGGAAATGGCTTCTTCAAAGGCATCCAAATAGCCCCTTCGATGAGGAAAGTGAGATCCAGAACCAGTGACGCATGGCACCAAGGTCATACAGCTGGTAAGACGCCAGTTGGAATTCCCAAGCTTGTCTGGAAGCCCAGTGCTCTTTCCACGACACTGCACGATGCTGTGCTTTGTGGCTTGCCCAGGTTCCCACGGTCAGTAGATATTAGAGTGGAGACGTCAACTAGGACCTTCCAACTTTTGGTCCAGCCTCCTTCTCACTACCTCTCTTTGAGCGTCAAAGGGAGATTTCACCCATTCACCAGCTTTTCTCCCCGCCTTGCTTCACCGTCATAGATGGTCACTCCAGGACTCTCTCCAAGGGTCTTGGATGTGGCGGGTCCACGTAGGATGGGAGGCCCCAATACTAAGCAGCACTCACTGGAATGACAAGCCCTGGTCTTTACTACACAACCAGGCCGTGTTCTTGACTGGGCCACAGCATTTATTATTTTGCACCAGCTCCAACACTAAATAGAAGAGGAGAAGTGGGATACTTTGGAACTCGCTTTCCTCTGTGCCCACAAAGCGCCATGACTTTAACTTCATTTGCGTGGTACAAACGAGAAGGAGATAAATGCCGTGCTCCAGCCAGAGTCTATTAGTGAGTCTCAACTGCGACATGGAAAGATTGTGCAATCTGGCCATGTTAGGAATGGGGAAGAGCTGCACGCAAGGATCTCAGCTCTTAAATTCCTCTGCCTGGGATTTCTCAACTGTGATGCAAGATAAAAACCCACACAGTGAATTATACACCTACAGCCAGTTGTCTATAATTTTTTAAAATTACATACAACTTCTAGCGGGGTAACTTTGGGTATGTCCCTCACATCTTTAAGCCTTAACTTTTCTCATCTGTAAAACTGAGATAATATCTGGCCAGCCTGGTGCACTATGTTTTGTGTGAGAATTAAATAAGAAAGTGGGTGAGAAATTGCAACTGTTCCACAAATGTTATTAATTATGCAACACTTCGCATACACACAAAATTATTATGCACCTAAGTAATCTGGATGCATGTTATAAGTGTGTAATTCAAAATAAAATCGATTGCCCTTGCATATCCCTGATGTAACTGAGCCTATGAAATCCAATAGACAGAAGACATGTTTAAACATTTATTCTTTTGTTTTGTTTTAATACATTTTCATTAAAGTATAGCATATCATAAATATTTGATGAATTTTTCCAGAGTGAGCACACTCATACCACCAGCACCCAGATCAATAATTAGAATATCAGCCCTTCAGAAGCCCCCTCAACTCACCCCACTACCACTGCCTCTTGCAAAAGTAACCATTACCCTGACTTTTAATATTATAGGCTAAATTTGACAGTGCTTGAGCTCTGATCAATAGGATCTTATGCTATGCACTTTTTTGGGTCTGGCTTCTTTCAACATCATGTTGGTGGGTTTCATCCACACTGTTCTGTGCCGCAGTAGCTTCCTCATTTTCATGGCTGTATAGTATTGCATTATACGAAAATACCGTAACTTATCCATTCTACTGTTGATGGATATGTGGGCTGTTCTCAGTTTGGGGCTAATACAAATAACAGTTCACATGTATATAGATTTCTGTTGAATATATAACTGGGAGAGGCATGCCGGGTCACAGAGTAATAAGTGTTCAGCTTTATCAGATATTGGCAAACCATTTTCCAAAGTGATGGTTCTAATTTGTACTTGAACCAGAAGGATGTACGTAGAAGTTCCAGCTGCTCTGCATCTTCACCAGCACTTGATTCTGTAAATCTTTTTTATTTCAGCCATATTGCTGGCTGTGGAATAGTATCTCATTGTATTTTTAATTATCCTTTCTTGATAACTAATGAGGTTGAGCAATTGGTCATGTGTTTATTGGCTATTTGGGTATCCTGTCTTGTGATATGCCTGTTCAGGTCTTTTGCATATTTTTTATGGTGCTGCTTGTCTATTTTTTAATTTGGTAGGTGTTCTTTATATATTCTGGATATTGTATTAGAAAGATCTTCTTTCTCTCTGTGTCTTGACTTTTCACTCTCTTAATCCTTTGTCTTTTAAAAGATGGGAAATCTAAGGCCCAAAATAGGGGGGCAACTTGACCAAGGTCTCCCAAGTTGGTGATATAATGCAGGGAAAAGAGCTCATAATACTCAAATCCAAGGATATAGCTCTATGTAATAAGAAATTATTTTTAAGTAAAACTTGGGAAAATCAGTGTAATCAAACTACAATATTTTTTCAGAAAGCAATAACAAAAATTAAAATTGTGTCACAGAAAATGAAATGCATATACAAAGAAAAGTGAGTCAGCTATTGGGACAATTATCTCAATCATGCAAGCCAAAAGCTATCATTGTTTCAGTTCTTAATTTTTTTAATACTTAAATATATTTTAATTCATTTTTTCCATCTTTGTATTTTGAAAAAAGTCAAACCTACAGAAAGAGGAAAGAACAGCACATTCACATATACATGTGAACACATGTATTCCTTTTACCTATTAAGAGATTCACTGATTTTCCCACTTTTGCTTTATGTAGTATGTGTGTGGGTATAAAAATATATATATATTTCTATACATATACATATATATGTCCAGCCACTTTAAAATAAGTGACAGACATCATGACATTTTATTCCTTAATATTTAAGTGTATTTCTAAGAATGGGGGCATTCTCCTACATACCAATAATACAGTTATTACACATAAGGAACTTAATATAGATAATATTATATAACAGTCAGTCCATATTCAAATTTCCTCAGTTTTCCAATGATACCATTATGGCTTAAAAATAATCTAGGATCCACTCAAGGATGGTACATTGAATTTAGTTGTCACAACTATTTCCTCTCTTTTATCTAGGACAGTAGCCTTTTTATTTAATCATTGATGACATTTACAGTTTTGAAGAACCCAAGGGTGTAGTCCCACAGAATGTCCTATGCTCTGAATTTACCTGATTATTTCCTCATGATTCGTCTAAATAATTTTGCTAAGAGTACCCCATTCTGCTTTTACTTAGGTCATCAGTGCTTTCCAAACCTTGGGGTGCATACCATTGGTCATATGTAGGATGTTTTTAGTAGCACCAAGATGATTTGGGGGTGGTACCAAGAATAAGCCCTTTTTTGGGGTGGGGGGTGGGAGTAAAACTAACAGCTTTATTTTTTGTATAATTGTTTTGTTTTCTTGATACATAATTTGTAACTATGTCATTTGCCTATTTAAAATATATACAATTCAGTGGTTTTTAGTGTATTCAGACTTGTGCAACCATCACCACAATCAATTTTAGAACATTTTCATCACTCCCCAAAGAAACTGCAGACGCTTTAATCATCACCCTCTAATTCCCCACCATTCCCTTAACTTCCCTCCTTCTCCCACTTCAGTCCTAGGAAGCCACGAATCTACTTTCTGTCCACACATTTGCCTATTTAGGATATTTCATTTAAATGGACCATACCATATGTGGTCTTTTATGACTGGCTTCTTTTATTCAGCATAATGTTTTCAAGTTTCATCCATGTTGTAGGCACGTGTCAGAACTTTATTTCCTTTTATTGTTGAGTAATATTGTGTTGTATGGAGGTATCACATTTTCTTTATCCATTCATCAGTTGGTGGACATTTGGGCTATTGTCACTTTTTGGCTGTTATGAATAATGCTGCTGTGAACATTTGTGTACAAGTTTTTGCGTGGATGTATGTTTTCAATTTTCTTGGATATATACTGAGGAGTCGTATTGCTGGGTCATGTAGTAAGTAACTCTGTGTTTAATCTTCTGAGGAACCGCGAGACTGTTTTGCAAAGTGGCTGAACCATTTTGCATTCCCATCAGTACAGCATGAGGGTTCCAATTTCTCCGAATCCTTGCCAACATTTGTTATTATCTGTCTTTCCTACCGTAGCCATCCTAGTTAGTGTGAGGTGGCATCTCATTGTGGTTTTCATTTGCATTTCCCTGGTGACTGATGATGTTGAGCAGCTTTCCTATGCTTCTTGGCCATTCATATATCTTCTTTGGAGAAATGTCTATTCAGAGCCTTTGTCCATGTTTTGTCTTTTTACTATTGGGGTAAGGATTTTTAAAATAATAGAAATTACTGCTGTATTTTTAAGGGTTTCAAATAATTATTCCCATTTACTTCTTTATTTTTCCTCCATGCAGAGGTTTTAATAAAATTTAATTTATCGATCTTTTTTAAATCAATTTTTTAATGGTATGGCTTCTAGACTGAGTGGAAAAGACCTCTCCCTCTTCAATGTTGTAAAGGAATTCTTCCATTCTTTCTGTACTTTTATGGTTTCATATTTAGAATGTAAGTCTTTGATACCTTTGAAATTTTTCCAACTAGCTATCCAATTATTCCAACATCATTAATGAATTGTCCAGCCTTTCCACTATAATTCAAGATATCGTCTTTATCATATTCTGAATTGCCACAGTATTTGTATCTATTTCTGGATTTTCTACTTTGCTTAATGGGTATGTTTCATTCACCACAACTACTATGCTTTAGTTATTGAGGACTTACAACATGTTTTTATATCTGGGAAGCCTAGTCATTTCTTTTCGTGTTTTTCTCACTATTCTAGTTTATTTTTTCAAGTGAAATTTTGGATAAGCTCATCTGATTAAAAACAAAACCCTGTCTATCTTATGATCATATTAAATGTATAAAGTAAATTAGAGATATTGACATTTTATTATGATAACTTTTCCTATCCAAGAACATAGTAAGTTAATTCCATATGTTCAAGTCTTTGGTATCCTTCAGGATTTAAAACTTTGTTTTCATACATGAATTGCACATTTTTTATCAAGTTTATTCTTAGGTAGTGTATGTTTGTATGTGTGTGGCCACTGTCATGGAGTAGCTTTTCCCATCACATTTTCCAATTGGCTGTTACTTGCATACATGTAAGTATTGATTTGTATATGTTAGTTTACTTTTATTAACAGGTCAAATATGTTTGGTCTTTGTTCTATCATATTATTTGTACTATGTTGCTGTTGAATAGTTCTATTTTTTTAAATCTTTCATTACATAGCCTATAGTTTTTTTAATGTGTCCAGTTATTCAGATGTTTAGGAAGGTTGGTATGTTTGTTCTAATAGTTGCCTCCACAAATATAGTATTACTTTAATGCCCTTAGCTCTCTATTTCCTTAGTTAGTTCCTTACCACAAGCAATAACGGAATAATTATATTTTCTCTTCCTTTCCCCTGTCATATTTCTTAGTTTTCTCACATAGCTCAGAGATGAGGATACCACAGATAATCAATAAACACTGACTAACTTAATATTTTCTAAAAACAAAACACACCCACACCATGTCAAGAAAAAATGTCTTCATTCTCTTTCCTCTTTTGGATATCCCAAGCTCATTTGTCTAGAACCAGCCACCAGTTCTGTTTGAAAACATTCTCCCTGGACCTAAAGACAGTAACCCCAACATTGTGGAGAAAGAGAACAGTTGTGTCAGTGTAGGGCACTTGTCACATCCATGTTCTCCTCTCAGGTGCAGCTCTTGACTTCTCTATTGCCCAGCCAAGCCTGCATGAGCATCATAACTGGAAAGCATACACCTTGATCTGCCATCGATTAGCTGCCCTGCTGGCTAAACTTCAATTTCCCTCTCTGTAAAACAAAGACCAAAAGGGTCTGAGTTCATTGATCTCAAAAGTCTCTTTTGTTGATATATCAGAATTGTATTTTTATGAAGTTGCATCGTTTTCATTTTGATCACATTATTTGGGTTATTACAATAACCTGGGTCAAGGTTATTGTAAGAGTCAGAATCAAAATGGACAGGAAAGTGATAAGCTGGGTGACGCTGTGCAACTGACAAGCACCATTATTATTGCAGGAGACTTCCTGGCACTTTATTTCAGGACAAAAACAAAAAAGAAAATTAAACAGTTCTGTTTATTTTTAGAGTTGGGTTCATGGAAAGGTCTTTTTCCACCAACCCAGGGATGTGTACAAGGTATGTCATGTCCCCAAGGACGTAGGAACTGCCTGAAAGGAACCAGGATTCCAGAGGAATGGCTCGTGTGCTCACAGAAATCTCCAGCACACAAGAGTTTCAGGGGAGCGCCAATATGTGGGAGGCTCTGAGGGCCTTAATTAAAAGGTTAATAATTTTTTTCCAAGGTAATTTTACAGTGTGCATTAAAAGAATTCATGATCTGTTCTCTCCATTTGGGTGGAGTTCAAACCTACTGAAGCACACAGTTCTGTGTCTAAGGAACAACAAGTAACTGAAAGCATTCATTAGACAAAAGTAACTAAACCTGACAAATATCCCAGTCCACCCCTACCCCCAACCTTTTCTGTAGAATCTATCTTTAAAGAGGAAAAGTCTAGAGATGAGACTCAGAGCTTTGGATTCGCCTATTATTTGGAAAAATTTTTCCAAGTGTCTCATTTTCTAAACATGTTTTCTCTTTCCCTTACCAACCCTGTTTCCCCAAAAATAAGACCTAGCCGGACAATCAGCTCTAATGCATCTTCTGGAGCAAAAATTAACATAAGACCCGGTATTGTATTGTATTATATTATATTGTATTATATTATATTACATTACATTATATTATATTATATAGACCAGGTCTTATATTAATTTTTGCTCCAAAAGACGCATTAGAGCTGATTGTCTGGCTAGGTGTTATTTTCAGGGAAACACAGTAGAATGAGTTGTGCATTTATGTAATCCCTCTCTAAACTCCACCCTTGTAGAACAGAGGTCAACAAACTTTTTCTATAAAGGACCACGTACTAAATATTTTTGACTTTGCAGACCATATAATATCTGTTGCAACTATTCAGCTCTGCAGTTGTAGTACAAGAACTATCATAGACAAGACATAAACACATGGGCATGGCTGTGTTCTAATATAATTATATTTATGAACACTGAAACTTGAATTTAAATTTCATATAAAATTATTACAGTCCACGAAATATTATCCTTCTGATTTTCTCTCAACCACTTGAAAATATAAAAACCAGTCTTAGCGAGCAAAGTGTACAAAAAAAAGCAGTGGGCCAAATTTGGCCCATGTGCCGTCGTTTGCCAACCCTTTCTCTATGTCATGAACCACTTGAGAGCAGGGACCGAATCAGAATCATCTTACTAACTCCTCAGCCTTGCTTCGGTTCCTGAGACGTACAGACAGCCAAAACCCTGGAGGAAGAAATGAGAGAGGGAGATCCTAGAAAGGCCAGGAGATGTAGCCATCACACACACAGAAATAAGCCTTTCACGTGGTCAGTATGGGTGTTGGAAGGGAGAAAACACAGAAACTAATAGCATTCACTTTGCACTTAGAAAGATCTAGATTTGAATTCCAGCTCCACTATTTCCTGGCTTGCCCCCAGGCAAGTAACTGAACATCAGGACACATTTGTCTGCAAGTAACAGAAAACCCAACCAATGGTGGCTTGAACATGGCAGCTATTTATTGTCTCACTTATCAAGGAAGCTGGATGCAGTGGTTCCCAGGCTGGCTTAGTGGCTCAACGATGTCACTGATGTTACATACTCTTTCTGTCTCCTGCTCTGACACCTTAAGGCTCTTCATCTTCATGTGTGTCATCTAGGATGCAAATGGCTGCCCCAGCTCTAAGCATCAAATCCAGCATGGTCAAGCCATGAAGGAGAAGACAGGAAGTGCCAGCTCAGTCTCTTCTGACACTGCTTTATTCAACCAGGAAGCCAGTGTCTTACCTAGAACTCTCTAAGCAGATGCCACTTAGGTTCTCACTGTCAAGACCTGGGTTATGTGGCCACCCATGACAAGGGAGGCTGGTCTTTATTGTAGGAAGTCAGGGAAGATGGAGCTGGCAGGAGCTTGGGGAGACCGTTAACAGGGTCCATCTGCAAGATTCTTGTGAGGATAAGTGAGGTGGTGTGTGAAAAGCCTTGGCACATGAGTACTCAGTCAATTACAGCTACTATCAACAGTAGGACTAGCTTAGACATTTTCAAAATCCTAAAATACAGTCCTCACAGTCGGTATTAACACTGTAACTTTTCAGGTGAAGTTAGAAAGCCTCATACCTTTATTTCACAGTGGATAAAGATTGAAATGGAATAGTGTGTGTGAGAGAGATTAGTCTAATGATTCCTTTTACACTGTTCTATAACAATATATACACACATATATACACATATATTGTGGAGCAATATATACACATATATACGCGTTAAAAATAAATGAGAAAAGCCTGGTGACGCTAGATACGAGGTCTGATAATTAAGTTCACAAACTTGTTTCAACGATGTTGCTAGTCTTTTTTTATATCAGAGGGATTATTCATTATGAACGTGTACCAACTGGACAAACAGTTAACCAAGTTTACTATTTAGAAGTGCTGAAAAGGCTGCGTGAAAAAGTTAGACGACCTGAACTTTTCACCAACAATTCATGGCTCTTGCATCACAACAATGCACCAGCTCACAGGGCACTGTCTGTGAGGGAGTTTTTAGCCAGTAAACAAATAACTGTATTGGAACATCCTCCCTACTCACCTGATCTGGCCCCCAATGACTTTCTTCTTTACCTGAAGAGAAAGGTAAAGAAGACATTTTGATGACACTCAGGACATAAAGGGTAATACAATGACAGCTCTAATGGCCATTCCAGAAATTGCTTTGAAGGGTGGACTAGATGCTGGCATGGGTGCATAGCTTCCCAAGGGGAGTACTTCAAAGGTGACCATAGTGATATTCAGCAATGAAGTATGTAGCACTTTTTCTAGGATGAGTTTGCTAACTTAATTGTCAGACCTCGTATATGTATTACATATATGTATTTACGTACACACATGTACATGCATACACATGTACACATATACATGTATGTGTGTATACATAATGTGCATATATGCACATATATATCTAACTTGGCATACATACAGACAGCCATGAACAGCACTTGGTATCTCTGAGTTGAACAGACCACCCAGGAATTGTGGGCTTCTTCACATTCTCACACATTCTTTTTTGAAAACAGGCAGAAAAGCCATTTGCAACCTGTAGTCAAAGACAAGCCTCCTCTCTAGCATTTCTCCCTTATTCGATATCCAAGACCCCAGAATTGTCCCCAGGGAGGTGGCCAAGGAATGGAGCTGTGCAGCTTCCATCTTCAAAAGCAAGAGACAGACCTTGGGGGTTTGATCCACCAGTCAAAAGTGTAAGACACATACCCGGTTTCCCCGAAAATAAGACCTAGCTGGACAATCAGGTCTAATGCGTCTTTTGGAGCAAAAATTAATATAAGACTGGTTTTATAGTAAAATAAGACCGGTTATTATAGTATAGTTTAGTATAGTGTAGTATATTATACTATATTATACTATATTATACTATATTATATTATATTATTATATTATATTATATTATATTATATTATATTATATTATATTATATTATATTATATTATATTATATTATATGATCCGGTCTTATATTATAATAAAACAAGATCGTGTCTTATATTAATTTTTGCTCCAAAAGATACATTAGAGCTCATTGTCCAGCTAGGTCTTCTTTCCGGGGAAACACGGCAGGAAGGGGAACATCCTCAGGATAGCCCAGAAATATTTTAGTAGCTGAAACCCTCAGCCCTTCTGTTGGCTGTTTGAATTACTACTCATAATCTGCTGTATCTCCCCATTGCCTGGAAGAAAGGATCAGGGTCTCAATGTCTCTCTCTCTCTCTCTCTCTCTCTCTCTCTCTCTCTCTCTCTCTCATTTTCTATGACTACTTCCCTGAGTGCAAAATGCCTACCAACTCCCTCACAAAGCTTCAATTCTTCATCTACTCTTTGATTTCCTCCCATTTCCTGCTATTGCTGCATCTTTGCAATGAAAGCTACAAATGCTTGTGGGCAGTAATTACGTAATACATTTGCACTCAATTTTGCAGACCTGACGAGAGTGCCATCCAGGATCCCCAAGGGCCCTAAGAGTGCTCTCCTAGAAGCTGAGGCCTCTCGCCTTACCCACCACCTCCGGTCCTCAGGGGGCTTAACATCCAATGGGCCTCTCATCACCTGCCCCTGTAATTCACCAGTCTGATTTATCATACTTGGCTGAGGGCCCAGAACTTAATTCAGAAAAGATTTCCAGTGGTATACTTTACAACTCAATAGCAGATCTCTAATGCATGGCAGCTTGACTTCTAGATGGCAGCAGAAATTCAAATGTCTTCGCTCCTACTGGTTTTTGTGAGTGTCTTGGTACATCACTAACAAAAGTTTGAGGTCCTACAAATGTAGCTGTTAAAAAAAAATTGGATTTTGGACAATTTCTGGAGAGAGTGGATTAATCCAACAAATATTTATTGTGTAGCTAAGATAATGGTCTGGAGCAGAGGTGGGCAAACTATAGCCCATGGTTTTTGTAAATAACTTTTGATGGGAATCCAGTCACACGCATTCGTGTATTGTTGCCTACGGTGGCTTTCAAGACAAAATGCCAGGCTGAGGACTTGCAACGGAGATCACGTGGCCTTGCAAAGCCTAAAATATGTACTATTTGGCCCTGGTCTAGGCACTGTGCATTTGGCTGCAAGTGGTCTGAAGAATCTTACTGGTTCTCATGCTATTCACTGTAAACACTGGTGACTCCTAAATCTATAGTGCTATCCAGATGCTCTCCCAAGTTCCGGAGTGGTATTTGTGACACTTTTTAGACATCTCCACATCCCAATATTCTACTGTGCTCAAGCCCAAACCTCTTTGTACAGTGTCACCTGTCTTACTATGGCATCACCACCACACATCCTGTGTATCAGTCAGTCACCTGGGAGCCAGCCCTGGGTCTTCCTTTCCCTCAGCTGCACATGGAACCACCATGACCCCGCCAATATATCGACAAATCCGGCCCCTTTCGTCCACCCTTGCTGCCACACTCCCTTTGTTTCCTGCCTGGACCAGAGTAGAGGTTTCCCCTTTCCCCCACAGGTTCAGCTCATAGCACAGGCCCAGGATCAGTCAAGCTGAGGCACAGAAGGAGCACATGATATAAGCTTTTCATATGTTTTGGGAGACTAGTCCTTAAGGCTCAAAACTAACAATAGTCAACACTTACAGAGCATTTACTACATTCTAGGTAATTTAACATCTTTGATTCTCATAAACATCTGATGAGGTAGACACTCTTACTACCATATCCCCATTTAACAGATGGGGACCCTGAGGTTCGGTGAGATTGATTGATTCGCCTAAAGTCACAAGCAAGCAAGGGGAACAGATGGGAGGCAAACCCAGAGCGTCTGGCTCCAGAGCCCATGTTCTTAACCACTGGGCTACACCGCCTCTGCTGAGCCCAAAGGGTTATTTATCATTCCAGAGTCATCAACATAGAACCCAAGGCAGCTCGGGTGACAGCTTCCTTGCAGCCTGGACCACTCCTGAGAAGAATGCAGATAATTCTTGCCCAAAGGACCTTAGCTGGCATGCCAGGAGAGTAGCTACCCAACCACCAGGCCTCTCCCTCCACTGTCAGGAGTGAGGCCCAGGGGCTCATGACAAAAATGAAACCCAGAAACTCCAGTGCCGCATTCCTGAGACAACAGGACTTCAGACCCAGCCAGAATGGTTAGGACAATTAGAGGCCTTAAGCAGCCTTTCTCCTGCATTTGTCTGAAACAAATCCATTACCAAGTTGTCTTTCTGCTTCCTGATCGGTTGCTCTATGAGCTTTTATCATGAATAGCAACACACTTAAATATTCAGCAAGCGCCCTGCAGAGCACTAAATACCAAAAGCACATAGAAAAGGTCATGGTCTCCATCCCTTCCCTACTCCCAGGAATTGCAGTTTAAGAGGCAAGACCCTAGCTCTGAATTCTATACAATATGGCTAAAAATGAAGGAAAAAATAATTAGTTCTTGCCCTGTTGTTGTTGTTTTAACAGTGACTTTCCTCTGACTTTGTTGGATATTACCAACAAAGGTAAAATAATTCATCTGAACAAAACATATGAAGAATCTATTCTGCCCAAAGCTGTACGCTTAGCATGAAAAGTGATAAACAAGAGTGCCAAATAACTCTTACCTTTGAGAAGTTTTCTATCCAGCAGGGAGATAAAGTATATGTCTACATAAATATAGTGCTGTGTTACTGCCCCCAAAAGGTATACATAAGGGAAATAAGAGTCAATGCCATTCATAGGGCCCCTGCTCTATGCCAGGCACTGCTGCAAGCCTCCTGCCATCTCATATAATCTTTACACAACGCTGCAAGGCTGATATCATTAGCCCCATTCTACAAATGAGAAAACTGAGGCTACGAGAAGTTATGTAGCCTGCTCTAAGAAAGAGAAGAGCTGGGATTTAAACCCAATTCACTTAGACAACACAGTAGAGGCATCATTTGAGATCCATTTTTTCCCAAAGAGAAAATCAAATGGTAACAGGATTGACAGGGGCCAGTGTATCCCAAGGAGAGGGAAGAGCTTCCGGGAAAGCCCAGGGGCAGAGAAGTAGGGGGTGTTAGACTGGGGGGAGGGGGAGGGGACGTGGTGGAAGTATGTCGGAAGGGCAGCTTGTTGAGGGTGTGGCTGATCATGAAGGAGGTTCTGTCACCTGGTGGTCACTGCATAACCAGAATGGTGGTTTCACCAAAAGACCTCACACTTTAGGATATAAAGCCACCTTATAAAGCTCTGGCTTTTTCTGGTTTTATACCAAATTATGTCCATCTCCCTCAACACTGTTCCTATAACTTTGTTCAACACTCAAATCTTCAGCAATTTGGGGCTGAGCCAACATGGACTTCCGGGAGCGACCGCGTGTCCTTGCAATGGGCCTTCATGCTCTGCTGACAGAGAAAACAGGGACTCAGCTGCCCTCCAGCTAATCACTTCTCCCCCCAAGACGAGTAGTCAAAGGAGACTCAAATTGGTTTGTAGGCACTCTATCGGGATTGGTCTGTGGCATGCGGCATTGATAGAGTGTTTGAAGTACAGTCTTCAGAAAGTACGCTTCCCTCTGTTGTACTTTGTCACCATTAGAGACTCTGAGCTTCGACCAAAAGGAAGAATAGGGTCTGAAGTCTACTTATTGGATGAAAAGGAAATGAGCAGGCGGAAGGGCGGGAGGCAGATTATAGAAGACACCCAATCCATGTTTTTAATAACAATACACATTTCAGCGTTGTCTAGATGATGTCTTATGAGCAGGAATACTCAGGGTCATTGGGGAGAATGAGCACGAATTGACCAGACAAATTTCTGCCATCTCTAGTGATGGACAAAAGTGAATGACCTCAAAGGTCAAAGGACTTAGATCATAGACTCACAGCTGGAAGGAACAATGGAGATCAGCCTCTCATTTTAGAATTGAAGAAGCTAAAGTTCAGGGGATGCAAAGACTTCAAGGTCACACAGATAATTAGCAGTGGGACAAGATTTGAAGTATCTTGACTTCCAGGCCAGCGTCTGTTTACAACACCATGCTGCCCTCTAGGAGAATGTGACTATAAGGAAAATGTGACTCTAAGCAAATAGTAAATGTTTTAAGATGTCAGAAACCTGAGTGCGGGTGTGGAAGGCCAAGAAAGGCTTCAAGGAGGACACAGAATGATGTGAAGTGGGGCTTCAATGGGTGGAGAGCAGAGGGCATTACAGCCCAAGGGGATGCCCTCCACCTGCCCAGATGTGCGAAGTCTGGCATCTGAGTATCAGGAAAAAAAGGAAGCAGACTCTTATGACAGAAAAGTTTGCTACAGCAGTAAAATTAAATCCCCTTTCTGGAAGAAATATAAACCCTTATAAGAGATGAGAAATCTAAAGCTTTGAGCCCTAGCTTATCTGTTTTAAGAAACCAACAACTCTTTGAAAGGTTGAAGAGAGGAGGAAAAATCTTGATTTGCCTCCCCACCTAAAGGAAGAGTATTTCCTGCCAGCAGCTAGAAACGTTTATGAAGCACCCTGAGGGCTTTCTCCCCAGTAAGGCAGCCAGGGCAGAGACAGCTTGGAGAGGCCAGGTTCGGCTTCCCTGGAGGCGTACTCGCTCACCAATGGGTGACAGGAAGGCAGGAGTCCTGAGTCACCCTTGCTAATCGTGCTCAGCTCATTGGCCCATAACAAATCTTCCTCACCCAGAATTGGATGCAGCCTCTAAAACGAGGCAGGCAGAGACAGCAGCTAACGTGGAGAAGCAGTTATAAAGTGAGTCTGGATGAAAAGTACAGAACCCATGTTTAAAGCAGGATGATAACAGACAGTAAAATACACATCAGGAGGAAGGAAGGTTGGAAAGAGAAATGAACACAATTGTGTCCAGTTGGTGAGATTACACGTGCTTTTTGAATCTTTTAAAATAATTTGTATTATAATTATATGCGATTTAAATAGTTTTCATCAACTGTGTTTGCTTGTCTATCCCACCCCACCCCCAACATGTACTAAACCAGTAAAGGAAGTAGGTAAAGTTTGTCTTGAGCACTCACCTCCCACACACCCTCTCCCCACTATCTTCATTTTATATGTCAGACTACTGACTTCTCCCTCTCCTTCCTCCTGCCACCTCGCTTCCCCAATATCCCCAGGGTTAAAGCCGTCCCAGTGCTCAGTCGTTCAGCAGCTAACCTGATGGGGCAAAATGCTCTTTGAGATCGGTTGCTCTCAGGATAATATATTTGTTCGACAGCTGGATAGTCTCCAAAGACAGACTATGTCAAGGCCTTCCTTCTCTGTACATATTTGTTCCTCCCTCTCCTCTAATGGGGCTGACTTTAGTAACCAACTTGACCAATAAAACGCAGTGGAAGTAACATTCGGAGCTTCCGAGGCCAGGTCATACGACCTTACAGCTTCCTCCTGGCTCTCCTGGAATACTCATTCTTAGGATGCTGTCTTCGGAAACCCAGCTGCCATGCTGAAAGAAGCCCAAGCCACATGGAGAGGCTCAGTGTAGGTAATCCAGTCCAGTCAACAGTGTGGTCCAGTCTAGTCATGAAGTAGGTGATCCAACAGCTGGCATCGGCTGCCAGCCATGTCCATCTCGGACATCCAGCCCTGTCGAGTCTTCAGATGACTGCAGCCCCAGTCTCCATCGGCCTAAACCTGTATGAGGGACCTCAAGTGAAAAACACTCAGCTGAGCTCATTCAGTCCACAAAACCACGAAAGATAACAACTTGTCATTTTAAGACACTAGTCTGAGGGTGGTTTTGTAATGTAGCAATACATAAGGAGAACATTTTTAAACACTTTCTTTTTTAAGTGGGACAAAACCTCAGTGTCTATGGTCCTTGATTTGGTAAAAGATTCTGGGAAGGATTGCTTTTTTGTGCAATCATTTACTTAATCATTCATTCATGCATCCATCTAACATACGCATAATGAAGAAAAACTCTGTAGAAGGCACTGTGCCAGATGCTAAGGGGCATAGCAAAGTGGATCAGAAGTAGCCCATGTAAAAACTGTATTTCATCAAAGGCATTGACATGTGGCAGAAAATTGGCAAAATTAGTTGAATTTGGATGGGCCAGGTGAGTAGGAGGTGAATATATGCATTTTGGGGGTGCAAGGGCATTGAAGATAAAGAAAATGAGAATAAGACCAAGGCAAGGCCACTGAAGTAGGACAGCAGGGAGCGGGCAAAGGAAGCAAGAGAAACCCCTGCCGTGTGATTAGAAAGTAAGACGCCCCAAGGCGACCCGTGGGCAACAGGGCAGACTAGGAAGGTTGGCATCCAGCCCTTGAGCAGGTGTCACCAGGTAGCAGCTCTCTGAGTCACACTGTCAATATATCCCTGCAGGTCACGGTCAATGGGATCTATGTTCTCTGCCACAGACCAGTCACTGATTGTTCCCAGCTGCAAGCTCGTTGCTTTGCCAGGAGATTAAAGAACGCAAGAATCAAGTCTAAATAAATCTCCAAGGCATTCAAACTGCACATTTCAGTGTATGGATTGCAGCCCCCATTGCATTTATGAGCTGTAGCCGAGTCCACACATTCACCAGCCATTAATATTGATGGTGGGCCCATGAAGATGCTATTAGGTGGGAGAGCGTGCTCATAACTCAGAGTTAATGGGTAAGAGAATCAATCCTATTTCAACCTCTAGGGAAATGCTGAAGCTGGAGCTGGACAAGGGTTCCAGGCATTGCTCCCAAAGTATTAGCTGAGTGGGCTTCCTCACTCTGCTGGTAACTTGCAGTGTGAACTTGGGTAAGTTACTCCCTCACTGAGCCCCAATGTCTCCATCTGCACAATGAGAGCACCTCTGGGGTTGCTTTAAACTTTCACAGTTCCATGGGAGGGAGACATGTTAAATGGAATTTGAGAAAAGGAAGGAGTGAAGTGTGACCTGACTCTCACACATCTGTCAGCTTCAAACACGTGCGTGGCATTCTGACCAAGTCCTAACGGCCTCCGTGTTTGGCTAGGACCGGGCACAACTTAATGTTTGAGAGGAAGATCAAACTTCAGATCCCTACAGAGAGGAGACTTTTCCCCAGGACATCTGGAGACCACGATTCCAAGTCTCTCCTTGTATAGCTCATTCTGCATGTCAAAGTTCATTATTGCGTGCTTAAATGTAACCCATTTAGACTTCGCCTCATGAATAAAACATAGTCAGATTTCACTAGGAAAGGGGAAATTCTCTTCATCAGATTTTCTTCTCTCCCTTCTCAGGAATGTAATGTAACTTCATTTCGCCGCACCATAAATTTATTTCAATGAGTTGGAAAAACGACGTTCAGCTTCTCATCAATATTTAAATAGCTCATTAAGAGCGTGTATTTTACTATAAGCAAGAACTCATGAAGCTCATGACAAAATGAATTGCCAGCTCACTGACTTACAAGCTGAGTGCTCTCAATTCTTCAGTTTGAAGAGACAGTCGCAGTCTTATTTAAGATCACGGGAAACCTCATAACAATGCAGGTCCCAATAGCCCCAGGTTTGAGCACTAGGATATGCTTTCTGCTACAGCAACAAGAGCTCCCTACCTCAGGGTTTGAGGTGCAGGTAGAGAGGTACTCTTTGCTAATACTAGGATGTGGTCAGCCTATGCTGCTTCAGAAATGACGTTCCCCCCACCATCTCTGTGGGTTGCCATCCTCACCTGTGTCAGCTGGGCTAGCCCCATGAACCACATTTGTCTCTTGTTGAGCAACCAGGTAGAATTCAGAGGAGAAAATTGAGGATGCCACTAGTACCCCCCACCCCCCACCTTCATCAATTCTGACTTGCGAGAAGTAGCCATGAACTGGGCCACCCAAGCAAGTTTACTTTGGACCCTTCACTTTGACATATCCCTTGATGTATGCCCCAAAGCTTTCCCTCCTTTCTCCTTTGAGAGGGTGAAAGTCTGGGTAAGCAAGGGTAGGACTTGGGGCAAAGACAACTATGTAGGAGAGGGCCATCCTAATTCCTTGTTCCAAAACCTAAGACACAGTTCCAGGAATCAAGAAAAAGTGGCTAACCTACTGGAGCCTGACGTTCTGGGTTCAAATCCCAGCTCTGCCACTTGCTGTCCGTGTGCTATTCCTTAACCTCTCTGTTCACGGATTTCCTCACCTCTGTAACAGGGAGAATAGCAGTGCTTACCACATGAGGGTGCGGGGACGATGAAATGACAACACAGCTATGAAGCACGAGAGCAGTCCCAGCACATACTCCCTGTTTACTATTTTATTGCTGGGGGGCTTCTGTAGTTACCAAGATGGCCATAAAATTGAGCTGGACCCATACCTGCCGGCCTCCTAGTAGAACATGGTCAGCCAACGGGAATAAGCTTTCCAGGTCCTCTCTGCTGGAGAACTACACAAGTCGTGAACAGTTCCTGGTCTCCTCCCCTGAGTTGGGAAGGGGGAGTAAGAAGTAGGAGGGCTTGGAGTAGGACCTAGTACATGCAGTGCAGTGACAAGAGCAATGACTGGACCGTCAAGACACTTGGTTTCAGTCCCAGTTCTGGCTTGGATTACACATGGGATCCCTGCCGTGGGTGAGCTGGATGGCCTCCATGGCCCCGCCCAGTTCTAAGACTGGGACACCCGGGAGCCCAGCACCCTTGCCCAACACCGTACTGCTGGGAAGTGAGGTGCTGACCACTATGGCTGCTGTGGCCTTTTGAAAATCCTGATCTGCAGCCCTCCTGTTTGCTTCATCACACAGGATTGGGCTCACTCCAGGATGTAGCTGCCTCCGATATATACCTGCCTCTGACCTAAGGTGAAAGGACGGCGCTGGAGAGTTTGTGTCCATTACATCTGCCACGTTTGTGGAATTCCCACCTTCCTAAGTATCCAAAAGCTTCCAGGATCCCACGGACCCCAGCCCATTGACCATGGCCTTTCTGCCTTCAATAAAGTTAGTTTTTCTCAGGGGAAACTCTGAAATAACTAAACTATATTTGCTTGTCTATCCTGCCCAAAATAACAGCATGTTTTCTGGGTTATGGCAGCTCACTGAGCTGTCAAAGACACTTGAGAGAAATCAAATGTTCTTCATGGATGGAGTTATCACACACCACACACACACACACACACACACACACACACACACTGCTCTTTACACCATACAGTAATAGTCAGTAAAAGATGGAGGGTTGAAGTACAGGAGGAGGAGAATTATTTTTTTTAGAATATATTTTTTTAAATACATTTTTATTTTCTTATTCTCATTCTTCTTACTATTATTATTTTTAAAAGAGGGCGCAGCTCACAGTGGCCCATGTGGGGATCGAACCTTGGTGCTACCAGCACCACGTTCTAACCAACTGAGCTAACCAGCCACCCCCATAGGAGAATATTTTATATACACTCACTCATTCTTCCTTCAGGTTGAATCTATGGGCTGTAAAAATCCAGTTGAAATCACATGGTTCTGATATGTGGCATATAAACCAAAAACAACAAAAGAACAAGACAAACAAATGAGAAACAGAAACTCATAGACACAGACAATAGTTTAGTGGTTAACAGAGGGTAAGGGGGTGTGGGGGGTGGGAGATGAGGGTAAAGGGGATCAAATATATGGTGATGGAAGGAGAACTGACTCTGGGTGGTGAACACACAATGGGATTTATAGATGATGTAATACAGAATTGTACACCTGAAATCTATGTAGTTTTACTAACAATTGTCACCCCAATAAATTAAAAAAATAAATTTAAAAAAATCCAGTTGAGTCCTAATTATTATCTGAATCAAGCTGAATAAAATATTTCACAATGAGAATTCAGTAAGCAACTTCACTGAGTGGGCGAAAAGGAGAGTGGCCCCTGTTCTCTCGGGGCTTCCCTTTTGCTTGTCTCCTAATGTTAATGGGCTATGCAGTGATAGATGGGGACATAGAGTGACCTCCAGCATTTGTACTATGATGTGAATGCCTTATTTTGGGAGCTTTATTGACTTTTAGGCAGGTGAGTGATAGCCTTCTGACATTGTGAGCTCTCGTCAAATATTTCCTGACTGATGGATATCTTTTCTCACTTTATAGTCTCCCTGGGGGAATACATCCAATTGAAAAGAGCAACACACAGTTTCTACTTAATTAGGCATGTTTCCTATAAAGCTAGAATTCTTTATTAAAACATATAAGTAGAGGCATTAATTTGAATTAACATAAATGACATACTTAAATGGGTTGCTTATTTCAAACCCAGAAATATAAACATATTGATATAATCAGATGCTTTGCTCACTGAGATTTAACTTTCTGGAGTGACTATTTAAACAACTGGGTCTTTACCTTATGGATATCCCTGGACATTTTGAGACTCTCTTGAAAGTTATCAACCCCTCCCTGTAAAAAAGCATCCATAAACAACATGCTGCCTGCATTCTGAAGGTATGCATAGATTCCCTGGAGGTCATCTAGGCGCCTCTCCTCCCCACCCCCAAGGGCTATGGACCCAGGTCAAGAACTCCTGACTTTGTTTTCAGCCCCAATCCAAGTTTAGATACTATGTCTCTGTCCCCTTGAGTCTTTGTAACATTAGAGTTTGAGCAAAAGCCCTTCCCCAACCCAAATACTGTTTTAGATTCTCAGATTTAGCAATGTTTGGCATCGAAACCTTACATGCATTTTCCTTTATTATGGTTTCAACTGCCCTATCAAATATTTCTTCCAGCTTGATGAAGGAGGAGTATTTGCCCTCTGTCTTGGAACTTATTTTTATTGTTTTACCTTATAGCCAAGAAAAGACAAAATTGTTAAAAATTAATGTCTTGCCAACCTTCACAAAAACCCATGATTTGCTTTCCTCTCGTGGAAGAGGCTAATTTTTCCTTCTTTTTAACAAACATGTTTGAAATTCCTACACTCCTTTCTAATCAACAGTCTGAAATATGGGTGGACGTGCTTAATCTTTCTCGTCAGACTCCCCTGTGGCATAAGCTCTGTTGCCTTTGGTGTAGGGTTCCTCCACCAGCACCTTTGAAAGAAGCAATATCCCTTTGCATAGACTAGAGAAAGTGTTAAACAGATATGCTCTTTGTTAGGCTGGAAATCCTCAAAGTTGGTGTCTGAAGAGGTTGTTCAGGTCATTCAAATTGGACAAGGCAGAAAGTGAAGCTCAGAGCGTTAGTTTCCTCATCTGTTGATTACAATACTAACCTTGCAGGGTTGCAAAGGACACAATGTGTGTAAAATACCTTGCACAGTACCTGTCAGAGAGCAGCTAACAGAAGCTGTTTAATGGGCCCAAGCAAGGACAGCTGTAGCACCATGGACAGCTCCTTAGGCCAGCCATTTTGGAAAAGGTCTTCCCAGACTAGCTGACGGCTGCCTCCTCAGGCAGCCTTACTGTGTGGAGAAGGACTCTGGTTCTCTAAAGGACTGTGGCCACTTAGACGAGGAAATCGTCCTCTTCTCCATCTCTATCGGAAGGTGCACTCCACCAGACATGAGGCTCATCCAAGGGATCTAAGTGCTCAGAGGTCTTGCTGGATTAGATACTTGCGTTTCCTTTTCCTGTCCTGTTGCTCACTCCCCAGCTGACCATTCTTTATAGATCCTTCTTCCCTTCAGGTGTGTATAGAGGGCTTAGGGCTCTTTGTTCTGGCTCCATCCCTAAAGTCTGTATTTCTTGACTAACATTGATTTCTCAGGGAAAGTGATCTGGCCCCACCCTGCACCTTCTTTGGCCTGATGTGTGGGTTTCAGAGTAATTTCCTACTACATTTAGGACAGCCAGCTCCTACGAGTGAAAATACCAGCCACGGCACTATCTTTCTAAATAAAACACTGAGTAAATGTTAGCAGGCTTCTTTGTCACAACGGGGCAGGAGCTATGAGAGGGGGTTGAGCAAAAAATGTGGACGTGCTCTTTGGTGACAGTGCCCAGCTGCTTGCGGTCCTGTCAGGCGCTCCTCCTGTGGCTGCCCACATGACAGCATGTGCATCTGTGCCCTATTCCCCCATCCCTCCTCTGAGACAGGTTCTCGATTCCTCAGTGCCAGCACCACTTGGCAATACGGGTGGGCTCTAGAGTTTTGCTCTTGAAAAAATTCATGGTAAAATCAGAATTTTGTAAAGTGAGTGTCACTTTCTCATCAGTTGACGTTAGGATTCAGTGCCTCGTTTTAATTTCCAATTGTTCCTGACTGTGAGTGGCTTCTGGACACTTCTGCTTCTGCCTCCTGCCAGGCTAGTTCTGTTAGGTGGCAGGAGCTTGATTGGTATTTATCAACTTTCCCCAAAGCAGGTCTTGTTACTCTTTCCGTGGACAATAGTAATAGCCTCATGCCTGTTTTTCTACCCCTTTCCCCCCCACCTTCAATCCTTTTACACAAAGATGCCAGATTAATTTTCCAAAAGTTTACCTAAGCATACATAGCCCTGCTTAAAATTATTTTTCTAAAAAAATATTGCTCTTTACTGTGTACAAAATTGCATATAAACCCCTCAGCTTGGTATTCAGTGTCCTTCTTGCTATGGCTTCTACCAGCCTTTCCTGCTCTTTTCCCAAATAATTAGCCCCCCACATCCCAACGGATTGATTAATAACTCCTAAAGAAGTATATCCTTGTACATGTATCCATGTTCCTCTGTCCTTCTGGAATGATCTCGCCCTTCTCATAAAGTCCTCCCGTTCTTCAAGGCCACAACAAACCCCATTCCTTTGTACAATCTTTGCTAAGTAACAATAAAAGCTAACATTTAGTAAGTACTTAGGATATAAGCACTGGGCTAAGCACATTACAGGCATTCTATGGCATTCATTCCTAGCAAAAGCAACTGATTGCAGCCCATACTTTGCAGACTAGGAAACCAAAGTTCAAGAAGTTAGGCTTCTGGCCCAAGGTGTTAGAAGTATTGAGTAGTGAAGCAGGATTTAAACCCAGGCAGCCTGAGCCTGGGGCCTCACCTTTAAACTGCTCTATGGTTACACGCAACACTTAGCAGTTGACTAACTAAGTGCTTGTATTGTAATTATCCATCTTGTATTATAATTGTCATCTCTGTGTGTGTGTGTGTGTGTGTGTGTGTGTGTGTGTGTGTGTGTGTTCCTCTCTTTCATTCTGGATAGTGAATGCATTGCCACCTTTGTCCTGTTCATCCAACCCTCACAGCGCCTAAAACTTTAGTGGAGGGAACTTTGATAAGGAGGGAGAGGGCTGTCAATGTGGGAATTTTGGGTGAAGGAGGAAACCTGCTCTACCTCCAGGGGTCTGTGACCCTAAGACAGAAATAGTGAATCTCATTCTAAACACAGCCTACAGCTCCTAAAGAAATGCCTATTTGCTGGGGCAAGTGGTCAAGGAGCTAACATCACTTCAGCCAGGCAGAACCCACAGCCCAGCGGCAGGGGCTGCCGTTTCCAACCAGCTCTTTCCTCCACCCTTGTCTAAAGGGACTGTGATGGGATAATAGCAAACCCACTCAGAGAGCAAGAGTCATGATGTGGTTCACCACAGAAAAAGAACGTGTGACCTGAGAGAAGTCAGCCAAGCCTCCGCTGGAGGCAGAGCTGTCTGGAAAGTGGAGCAAGTAGAGTGAGGATGGAAAAGGAGGAAGTGCTCAGATGGCCACTGATACGGTTCCCTCGTATTCTGGTTATCCCAGCACCCACACATTGGGTGATTTGAGAAAACTGTAATAAAGGGACTCTCCTCGAGAGTCTGGCAAGGTGTAGGGAAGCCATAGGGAGGTGCTGTGTCCTGGGCTGTGTAACAGTAGGTCATTCCCACCCCTCGGTCTGCGGGCCAGGGAAGGAGTGGGGTACGTGGAGACAGACAAGCTGTCTGACAAGAGCAGTGACCATCAGCCAACGGACATGGCCAGCCCATGGCAACCTTGGTACAATGTTGCTGGGGGATACCCCAACTTCATATTCTTTCCCCCCTCTAGTCTACTTAGTCATAAAGCAAGGAAGTGCATTAACGTCATTAATAGATTTTATAGACGTCAGCCTCCCAAGGTACAGAGCAAGGGGCAACGGGGTGAAGGGTGGACTTGTGGGGGCAAAAACAGCTGAGTCAGAGCGATGGGCTGGCCACAGTCAACCCAATACAGACTCTCAGAGCATGTTATGGACTGAATTGTGTCTCCCCACCCCCAAGTGCATATGCTGAAGCCCTAACCCCCGGTGTGACTGTGTTTGTAGAAAGAGTCTATAGAGAGGTAATTAAGGTTAAATAAGGTCATAAGATGGGTTCCTAATCCTATAGGGCCGGTGGCCTTATAAGAAGACAAGACACAAGGGACGCGTGCATACAAAGAAGGACCATGTGTGAGCACAGCAAGAAGGCAGCCATCTGCAAGCCGAGCAGAGAGGCCTCAGGAGCAATCAAACTTGCCAACACCTTGATCATGGACTTCTAGCCTCCAGAATTGTGAGAAAGTATGTTTCTGTTGTTTACGATATCTTGTTTAAGTATATTGTTACAGCAACTCTAGCCAACAAATACAGAGCAAGAGTGATACTTAGAGATTGTCTCACCTGACACTTAATTCATAGAGGAGATGTCTAAGCAGCAAGAAGGGATGTGCCTTCCCCAAGACCTCACGGTGACTTAGAGGCAGGGTTTGGACGAGACCCCAACATGGCAGACCCCCAGGCCAGCACCCCCCCACAACTCCACCTGGTGATCACGAGTTTAATGCAACTTGGACATGTATTTTGTTACGCTTGTATCCAGTGTTGGGTTTTAACGAAACTCGTTTCCAACTCTGAAAAATCCGATCTCATATTAATATCTAGATGCTCGACATCTCTTTAAACATGAGACGATCTGGACCCACATTCTAGCCTGGCCATAAATAGCCAGAGCTAAGATGCAGCTGTGTGCTCCTAAGGCATCCACACAACCAGCCGTCATCGTGCCTTCTTCACTCATTTAGTTACTGTCCGGCCCAATAAGCATTGTGATTATCAGCCTCCAACCACACCCAACCATTTTTCAAAGGAAACACACATGGACAAGAGTAACTAATTAATATGCTAAACCCCACAGGAAATACAAGCAGATAATCCAGACTTTGGAAACAAGGGGAATAAGCCTGTCCTCTGGGAGTTAAACTGTGGAGTCAACCCAGAGTTGTGCAGCATAGAGGTAGGGTAAGTTGTCTTAAAGAGATAAATGTCACCCAGGTGTGCAATACAGGACGGGGACATGACTATATGCGTAACATAACTAAAGAAAGAATGTGTCAACGGGTGTGGGGCTGGTCAACCATGAAAACTTAGAAACTATAGTCAGAAGTAAAAACTGCTGATAACCACCCAACCACCATTTACAGAGAGAGGGCCATAGTCAGAAATGCAGCCCAACCATTCCCAGGGCAGGTAAGGGCCACTGTGCAATGAACCATCTGAATCATCTTATGCTATGGCACCTGTTCTGGGTCCACGCTCACCAAATCACCTCCTCTGAAGACTTTGGTTTCCATGTAGAAAATGACTAGGCCCCCACCACGCCCCCAAGGATGGGTGGGGACCAGTTTCCTTGTCCTTCCATGTGCTAGCTTTCTGATGGATTGCATCCGTTTGGGGAGCGTTAACAGACTCATACCTCTGAAGATCAATTTGACTCTCCCTGCCCTGAAAAATCTAGTCTCTGAGCCTGCAAAACTAAGGGCCAGATGTTCTCTGGAGGCCTCTTGGGAGTCAGCAAGCTGGCCTTGCTGGCAAGTTTCCTCTCCCTTCCCCTGTGCCCATGCATATGGCAGAACCCCATCTTTCACTTAAAAAAAAAAAAAAAAAGTACATGAGCAACTTAACAGGGGTCTTCTAGATACAATGCCTTAATGAAAAGGAGAAAACTTGGATCTGAATGTCCACGTGGCTACTTAAATGAAATACAGTTTAAAATTCAGTTCCTGAGTCATACTGGCCCCATTTCAAGGATTCGCTAGCTACAGGCAGGTAGTGACGGCTGTACCGGACAGCTCAGCTGTAGAACATTTTCATCATCTCAGAAAGTTCTTTAGGACATGGCTGAGGTTGAAAATGGAATTCAAGTGTGTGGGGGGGAATAAGTGTGAACACAAGCACTTTCTGAAGGCTCTCAAATCACACCTCTTGGGTTTCCAGATGCCGCATCTATGGGTGAGGCCTGGCCACTTGCAGAGTCAGAGTGAGTGACCGTGAGTGGCAGGAAATTCATGTCAGGCTCCCCGAGAGAGAAAGAGGTTCAGGTCATGCCTCACTGGCCCCCCAACTTGGGATGAATTGGGAGGGAATTAGACGCTTCATCACTCCGGCAGCTAAGTGCCGGCAAAATGCTAAACCTGAGACCGAGCTCCAACACCTCTTTGCTGGGACTGACGCTTTCTGCAACTGCACAGAGGGGGTCCCGAGGACAGACGAGGGCCAGCACTCTCCTCCGACGACCCTGCAGAGGCTTCCCTATCAGTTAGCTCCTTCATTCAGCATCAGAACTTGGTGAGGATGGCGGGGCAGGATTACCAAGGCCATTTTACAAACGGCATCGAAGCTCAGGGGATTTAGTTCTTGGTAAAAGGCTGAGGGGTTTCAGGGGACCCAGGATTTGAGTCTTGATTCCCCAAACCCTGGCTTCATGCTTCTACTTCTCGTACCATGTTGCCTCTTTAGAGAAAGCTTCCAAGATTGCAAACCCATCTTCCCAAGAGGCTGAGGGTTGGGACACATGGTATGCAACCTGGAAAAGGAAAGATGCCTCTGTACCACTGAGCTCTGGATGGCAAGACAAAGGACGAGAACACCAAGGGGGTCCAGCTTAGATTACGAGGGGATGGGAATGAGAGAGTGGGGGGCAGTGGGGGATGGGAGAGAAGGAGGAGCTTGGGAAACACACTTTCCTTAGGACTGGAGCTCCACTTTCCAATCCACAGTGTGAGGGTGATGCTACTTGTCTCTTTCCAGCCACAGAGCGATGGTAGAACCATAGAGTGAAACCATGGAGGAGAAAATCATTGGGAAGATGGGAAGAAGCTCAGAGGATTATATGCCTCCTGCTCTCAGAACCCAAACAAAAGTAAAGCTAAAATAAACAGACATCTTTTTCTCAGCCTTTCACTTTCATGAAGGAGATAAATGTCAGAGAAATCAAGTGTACATCAGACGGATTATATATAAATTTCCCCCCGGGAGTCCACGTGTCAGCAGAGGTTTAGCTAAGCCTCCTACATGCACCCAGTTGGAGTCCTAAATAATGAGAATTGCTCGTGATGAAGTAACGAGGCCCTAGCAGACGGGGATAGGCTTGCTGACTCACCAGAAGCAGTCAGTCCTCAGATTTTATACAGCAGATTTCACTGTACTATTAGGATCTGAACTTTAGTAATCGGTGTGGAGTACAGATCACTGTCCTCGTTTAACAGAATATTTTAATTTTCCTAATTTTTCGGAATGAAGGCAATTTTATTTTATCACTGAAAAGTTATTTAGGTTTGTTGTTGACTTTTTTGAAGGGGAGGGGTGTAGTAGGGGAGGGGTTTAGTAGGGGAGGGAATTCCATTTTCCCTGATCTTTAACTTTTGGTGCAGTTTTGTGTTTCCTATTATATGGGTCACCGTGGACAGTGCTTTAACAATATGGAATGCGGGCAGTGTCACCTAATGACAGACTTCCAGGGAGAAAAGAGAACAGAAAGGAAAGAAAAAGTGTGTGTGTGTGTGTGTGTGTGTGTGAAGAGAGAGAGACAGAGAGACAAACTGACCCAACAATAATGCATCTCCTAGTAAATTCTGTACCATCAAGTCCCCACCTGTGAGGGAAAAACTTTCTAAGCCTCCCAGAGAGTCTACAGGGCTTGATCCAATTCTCACAAAGCAAAAGTCTACATACATCTAATAGCCTTCCCAGCCACGCCAATTCCAATCTATAAAAGATTCTTCCTGACGCAAAGGCAGGGCAAAGAGCTGACAAGGCCAAACTTTATTGAATTTAATGCTGTCTAATGCAATTCTCCAGGTGATATTTCTTAGCTTTTCAGACGGTTCTCATTCCAGCTCCATCCTATTGATCTCCAGCCAGATGATATAGGCGCTGTTTACTGAGGTGTTTCAATCAGTGCCCTGTGTTAACTACCCTTCAGCCAAACAAGCATCCTTTTCCTTCCACCTCTCTGCTTTCTCCCTTGCCTTCTCATTAGAACAGAGGTACACCTGGGGGTTTGTGTTACACTTCCGGTGAAGTGACTCTTGCCCTAAATTACCTTGCTGTGGTCTAAATGTTTGTGTCCCCCACCAAACTGATATGTGAAAACCTAACTCCCTCTATATCTCAGAGACATTTCTGTTTACTTTGTTTATTTATTCAGCTCTTTAGACTGATGGTTGCCAGATGGGAAGGGAGGGAGAAGGGGAGTGGATTAGAAAACACAAATTGGTTACCATAATATTGCCATGGATATGAAAGACAGTTTGGGGAATATAATCAATAATGCTGTAAAGATTTTGTAGGGTATCAGATGGGCACATGTCTTATTAAGGAGACCACTTCATGGACGGTGTAGATGCCTGACCACTGTGCTGTACACCTGAGGCTGAAGCTGAATAATATTGTATGTCAACTACCATGTTTCTCCGAAAGTAAGACCCAGCTGGGCCATCAGCTCTAATGCGTCTTTTGGAGCAAAAATTACTATAAGACCCGGTCTTATTTTAATATAAGACAGGGTCTTATCTAACGTAATATAAGACCGGGTCTTATAGTGATTTTTGCTCTAAAATACACATTAGAGTTGATGGTCCAGCTAGGTCTTATTTTTGGGGAAACATGGTATAATTTAACATGTATATATAGTCACAGGATATGGAGTACAGCATAGGGAATAGAGACAATGGAATTGTAATAGAGATATATGATGTCAGAGGGGCAACAGATTGGGGGAGGGGGTAATCACTGTGAGGGGTGAGATGTCTAACTAGTACATTGCTTTGTACACCTGAAACTAAAATAAATAAATAAATAAATAAATAAATAAATAAATAAATAAATAAATCCTAATTCCCAAGGTGATGGTGTTAGGAGATGGGCCTTTGGGAGTGGATTAGGTCATGTGGGTAGAGCCCTCATGAATGGGATTAGTGCCCTTATAAAAGCTGTCTAAGAAAGTTTCCTTGTCCCTTCTAGCATGTGAAGCCACAGAAGTAGGTAGTCTGCAACCCAGAAGGTCTTCATCAGGACCCAAACATGCTGGCACCCTTGTCTTGGACTCCAGCCTCCAGAACCGTGAGAAAGAATTTTCTGCTGTTTATAAGCCACCCAGTGTGCAGTATTTTGTTATAGCCACCCAGACTAAGACACACCTCTTCTCCCCAAGTCAAAACCATCCCATTCATTCACTTAACAAATGTTTTAGAGACCAAATCCCATTCCTTTAAATTCCAGTTAAATTATTAGAGTTCATCTAAACATAGTTTTGTGTGTGTGTGTGTATGTGTGTGTGTGTGTGCAGGGAAAGGGTTGATAAAGTACTGTATTCAAGTGTAAATTATGCTCTGTAAATAGACAAGAGAAAAGTCATTGTGACTATCTAGATATGAGGTATGATTGAAAAATACAGTGAATGTTTAAATTAAAAAAATTATTACAGTAAAAGACACATTGGGATTAATCCCCCTCCAAATACTCCCCTTCACTTTGACCACACTTATCCCATCATTCTTTCCACTTTTGAAGCAGTTCTGGAAGTCCTCTTTCATGAGTGTCTTTAGTTGTGCTGTCATGGCTGCCTCGATGTCCTGAACTGATTCAAAACATTTACCTTTCATGGTAATTTAGACTTTGGGGAAGAGCCAGAAGTCGCACAGTGCCAGATCCAGTGAATAAGGTGGATGAGGACACACTGTAATGTTTTTATTTGACAGAAATTGCCATATACCAGAAGCGATGTGTGACACAGAGCGTTGTCATGATGGAGGATGAAGTAAAGACACTCACGAAAGAGGACTTCCAGAACTGCTTCAGAAAGTGGCAAGAATGATGGGATAAGTGTGTTCAAAGCAAGGGGGAGTATTTTGAGAGGGATTAATGGTAATGTGTCTTTTACTATAATAACTTTTTTTTAAATTTAAACATTCACCATGTTTTTCGATCACACCTCGTATTTCTGCATTTCTCATTATACTTACTTTGCAGTTGGTGATACACTTGCTAAAAGTTTTAGCCATCCCAATATGGTCACCAGGCATTTTTACCTATTTGGACAGGTATATCAATCAAACTACTGGAGAAAAGGAGATGGTACACACACACACACACACACACACACACACACACACACACACACACTATAAGCTGAAGCTAGTTTAATAAAGGGACTATTTACAAATTGCAACTGAGATGTAGAGAAAATACAAAGAGCTAGTGCTGTACCCCAGGGCCAGTAATAGAGCAATTACCAACCCCGTGCATGCAAGGAAGGCATAGGGACCAGTCATGGATCCCAAAAGCAGAGAACCATCATATGGAGAGGACCACCTGATAGGAGCTGTGATTTTTAGTGGAAGGCAGCAGCTAGTCCATAATGAAACCATAGGGAGAGAGATGCAGAAATAGATACCCTGACTTTGCTTTTATCCTGCCCTCAATATTTCCCACCAGGGCTGCCCACTGGCCAGAGGACAGGGAAGCGCTTAGATTTAGTCCAAACAGCTTACTCTCCTGAGTCAGAAAATGATAGAAAATGCACCTGGAGAGGAAAATGGAAGATTTCTAGCACAACTTATCCCAACACTCGTTATTTCTAAAAACTGTCTTGCAATCATCTCCAAAATTAAAGATTATTTCTCCCAAAGACCAACTCCTCATCCTGCCTTCACATAAAATACCATACACAGTCCTGAAACCCCAGAACTCAGTCTTAAAGATTTAGAGAAGTTGTCCAGCCATGTTCATTCTTTCACAACTGTCACCTATAGGAAAAATATTCTTGTCTAACTTAAGCCCATTTTGCTGCATGTTAAGCTTGTTTTCATACATCCTGTAATTGAGGAGCTGAAACATGGTGACTATCGGTAATGAAAAGCACAGTGGATTAGAGGTGAGAAGATGAATTATAGTCTTCACTCTGGTGCTGTCAGTGGTCCTCAAGGCAAATCTCTTCATCATTCTATGCTTCTCTTAACCTTTGGGTATTTCACCAAAAGATACTTATTGCCTTTTAAATGTTCTAGCGAAAAAAATCACACATCCCAGGGAAAGAATTTTTGATGACTATGTCATAAAATATAAGATTTCTCATGGTATCCTTGAAGATAATCATTAAATATTTCCTTCCACCAAATCATTAATTTAACTTTCCTCAGTTTTTCCTCATAAACTTTGTTTTCAGCTTTCTAGAATTTTCCCTTCCTCACCAAGATTTTCACTGATTTATTTTTAGTATAATTTCTAAGAGAATCAATCTCAGCTGCTTAAAGCATTCCTGGGTGTTTTGCCCTGAACACCCTCTCGGAGCACTTACACCATTTGTGCTTTCCTCCGCAACTCACTAGTGACAAATTCTCTTAAATTTTTTTCATTTGAGAATGTCTTGATTTCCCCCTTCAGTCCTGAAGGATATTTTCACTAGGTATAGGATTCTGGGTTGGTAATTCTTTTCTTTCAGCATTTGAAAAATAAAATACTGTCCCACTTTCTTCTGGCCCGCATGGTTTAATATAAGAAATCTACCATCATTTCATTTGTTTTCTCCTATAAGTAAGATGTCATTCTTGAGTCCCTTTCAAGATTTTTCCTTTGTTGTTAGTTTTCAGCAGTTTAACTATTAAACATCTTGCCATGATTTCTTTAAATTTATCCTGTTTGTGGTTTACTCAGCTTCTTGAATGTGTAGGTTTATGTCTCTTGCCAAAATTGGGAATTTTTCTACCATTATTTCTTTGAGCGCTTTGTTAGCCCCATTCCCTTCCTTCTCTTCTGGGATTCTGAGGACATGAATGTTTGCTGATTTATCATCGTCATACAAGTCACCAATGTTCTGTTTGGCTCTTCTTTTTTCAGCCTATTTTTTCTGCTGTTCAGTTTATTTATTTCTGCTGTTTTATCTTCCAGTTCACTGATTCTGTCCTCTGTCACCTCCATTCTGCTATTGAACCCAGCCACTGAGCTCTTTCCTCCAGTTACTTTCTTTTTTATCTTCATTTTCCATTTGGTTCTTCTTTATATCTTCTATTTCTTTGCTGAGGCTTTTAATCTTTTCATTAGTTTCAAGCATGTTCATAATTGCTCATTGAAGTATTTTTATCACGGCTGTTTTAAAATCTTTGTCAGATAATTCTAACATCTCTGTCATTTCAGTGTTGCCATCCATTGATTGTCTTTTTTTCTCTCAGTTTGAGATCTTTCTGGATCTTGGTATTGACAAGAGATTTTCTAGTGAAGACTGGACATGTTTGCATTAAGTTATAAGACTCTAAATCTTATTAAAATATTCTATTTTAACTGGCTTTCTCTGACAGCACTCCAGCAGGAGAAGAGGTGGCACCTACTTGCTACTTTCAGATGGAGGTAAAAGCATGTTCCTCAGTTAGCCTTTGTTGAAACCCAAAGTGGTGGTGGTGGTGAAGGGGCTCCTTGTTACTAAAAGTCAGTGGCAAGAGCTCTGACTCTCTACATGGCCCTCATTGACACCATGGAGACATGGCCTCATCTCTACTGCATGATGGTAGAAGTCCTAAGTCTCCAATAGACCTCTGGCACCACTTTAGCAGAGACGGAAGGAGAGTCTCATCACTGCCAGGTAGAGGTAGAAGTCCAAACTCCCAAGCTTCCCAAGTAGTCTCCACTGATACCGTGGTTACAGAGGAGGAGGAAGAGCTGGTCACCAGGTCACAAGATGAAAGTTCCAGTCCTCTATTTGGCTTTATCTGATACCACCCCTCATGAGGGTGGTCATGGAGGCTCCTCACTTGGCCTGTGCTGGCATGTGTGGCACGGGACCACAGTTTTTCCGTGGTGTTTGGCTGGAGTGTAAATTTGTTATTGTCTAAAGGTATTCTGTCTTCCTAGGCTGTCCTTTTCTTGGTATTTCAGTCAGAGAGAGTAGGTTTTTGTTGGGCCTTTGTGTTTATTGGTATTTCTAGGTTGCTGAATTCTTCAATTCCAAACCTAGGATATATGACATGTAAAGAATACTGAAGGAATCCTCCAACATGTCGTGCCTGAGATCAAGCAGTCTGTCCCCTCTCCACTTCAGAGTGTTCTTATGCTAGTGTCATACATGGTATCCAGGTTTTTAGTAGTATTTAGCAGGAGTAATAGGAAAAAGCATGTGTACTCCATCTTCCCAGAAGCGGGAGTCACCCACAGTACATATTTAAAATGTGCATTTATTGACAACATTTAAAAATCAGATTTCAAGTAAAAATCCAGAGATCTAGCTTCTCTTAAAAACTTGTTTGGTTATCTGGCAATATTGGGCCTGTACTCCAGAAGGGAAACAAACAGCTAGAGCTGCATTGTCCGATATGATATCCCACTAGCCACATATAGGTTAATAAGTTAGAATTTAATTTAGCTAAAATTAAATAAATTAAAGATTCAATTCCTCAGTCACACGAGCCACATATGACCAGGAAGCCACCGTAATTGGATAGTGCAGATGTAGAACATTTCCATCACTGCAGAGTGTTCTGTTGCAAAAGTTCTGCATGACGGGGGTACCTGGTGGGGGCTTGTACATCATGGGGGCATGCCGGCTTCATTTTGCCAACTCCCCGCCACTTGATAACACATGAGGACATGTCATTCATTTACGTCAGACGCTGACAAATTTGTGTTAACAGTCTTTGGCTTAATAGGCCAGTAGAATTTTTGAGTTGTGGAGATACAGAGGCAGGCACAGCAGGTGGAATGCACAGTGTGAGCAATGAGCCAAGGTGGAGGAGCTGTGGTTCTGGAAAGTCAGAGCAGTTTGGTTTGGATAGAAAGTAGAAGAATCAGGGGAGAAGAGCACTGTAGAGACGAGAGTCTTGGTAGAAAAGAGACACAATTGTAGTCTCCCCTTGGCCTCTAGCTCTCTGTGGGAGCGGGCCAAAACATGAACCATCCTCACCTGGGCTCACTCTCCCCTTTGCGCTCTGTGTTTCAGCTGAGTTGGCTTTCTCTCGGGTTTTTGGATGTGCCAAGAAACTTCCTTCTTCAGGGCGTTCATACTGCCGGCGCCCCTGCCTGGATCACACTGCACCCTGACTTTCACCCCACATGCTGGGCCAACTCCACATAACCAGCTGACCTCAGGGAAGCTTCCTGGGACCCTCCACCAGGTGTGATCCCAGCCATCTGTGCTCATAGTGCCAGGTTCAACTTCATGACATGCATCGCATGTACTTTCATCATCTACTGACGTAGGTACTTAGCTGTTGTGTCTCCCTCCCCCTGCACGTGGATGTGAGACCCAGGACCACGGCTGTCTGGTTCACTGCTGTTTTCTCTGAACTAGCAGAGGGACTGGCGCAGAGTGAACACCGAGCAAACGCTGACTGTCCGGAGATATGAAAGTTCTTCAGACCTTAGTTTCTGCGTCAGCAAAATAGACCAAGAGTAACAACTACCTTGGCATTACAAACACATTAGAAGGACAAAACAAGATGCAGAGATATTTTAAAATTTAAGATAAAAAAACATAAACATTTTAAGATATTGAAAGGAAAGCTGATAACTGTTAGTTACAACCATGAGACTCTGGTGACCCTGTTAAAAACAGATACGTTTTAGGACTCAGGCTATGTCACATGCTGAAGCCCCGCGTTGTTAAAAAAGTAGCTGGACAGCCCTGCTCTGAGGTCTCCTCTTGTAAAATCTGATTGGCTGCCGAATGTTTTGTGTGGTGTTAACTATCTCGTAGCTTGTTTTATTTTCATCTAAATCCTGATGAAAGTGCCTTTTATGTCTTAGCTAATCACCTCCAAGTCAAAGAATGACAAACCTTCAAGACCTCCACTTCCCCATTTGTTAAGTAGAAATAATACCCCCTACTCTGTTTAACTCACAGGTTTGTGAAGCTCAGCTGAGACAAGTAATGGGAACACAGCTGACAAATTACAGTGCGCTGTGCAAACGTGCGGTGTTCTTATCTGGAAGCAGTACTTGCTTGGGTTTCTTCTCTCAGGGAGCTGTGTTTGCAGAAGTGAGAGGCTTGGCCCAAGGCCAACATGAACTTTACTTTTAAAGAGAATTCAATCCGAGAGGCGCTGGGAAAATTCTGAATGTTGACCCCAATGGGGCCAGGAAGATAAAAAATGCACTGTGAGTGTCGCTAGCACATTCCCGCCTCTTCAGACCCTGCCTGGGAAAGCCTTGGAGCAATGGCTGCCTCTGACCCACAAGGAAGCACCTATAACCAAACACCAGGCGCTTCTGCTCCACCAACTGCATCTGAGGACGTCACAGGCAGAATGGAAGGGCCCCAAGAGGGGATCAGCGGAGCCTCAAGACAGGCACAGCCTTTATGTTATCTCCTTGTCCCTGACCCTATTTGGGACAAGGTGAGGCGAGCACATCTGCAGCATTCACCTCTCGGGACAGCAGAGGGCAGTGGTGCCCTCGTCCAGGTCCACACCCAAGCCGGTCGGGAAGGGCGGAGCAGGTCCGGCTGGGTGTGTGCGCAGGGCAGCAGCGCAGGAGCGGCGCCTGGCCCGCCCATACCTGGGATTGGTTCTGCTTCTGCCCATCCTCCTCCCACCCAGCCCCAGTGAACACCCCCCACTGCAGACACACACACACACACACACACACACACACACACACGCACAGTGGAGATTTTCCAAATTAATCCCTACAAACTATGGCTTTAGCCATTTAACATCTATATTGAATCAAAAATAAAAAACAGGGGGCAATTATTGCTTAAGGTCAGGAAGCCTGGAAGTTTTTATAACTAAGGAAAGAGATGAGCCCGTGCCTCCAGGCAGCCAGGAGTTGGTTTGCTAAAGCAGCCAGGGCGGTGTTGTCTAAGGGTCAGGGGACCTCATTTTAGCTCCAACTCGGCCACAGTCTGATGTGACCTGAGACCCATCGCTTCCCTCTCTGTATCCCAGTTGCCTCTAATGTGAAATGCAGGCGTTGGTCTCAACATTCCATATTCACTTTAACTTCCGGCCCTGTGCTCTCCCTGCTTTCTTCATCTTCCGAATGGAAAACAGGGGAGGTGTCCCCTCCAGTCCCTGAGAAAGAAGGCCCTTAAGTGCAGGAAGCCAGCTGGGCCTGGCAAGCTCCCGTCCCCCTGGTCCAAAGGTACTTAAAATGAGTTTAGGCACCTGTGGAGTTCAGGGCAAGTTTTAAGGTATGTGGGTTTATTTGACTAAATTAGAAATCAGGAAAGAGGTCAAAAGGAAGTCAAATGATGATTTTAAAGGGAACTGAATTCATTCTGTCTGTTACCTCTGGCAGTGGGATCCCACAAGGGGCTGTTTCTGGAGGGATGTGGAGTTGGGGTATTAAACCTGCAGGGTTTTGCTCTAGGAAACAGGCTTTAGAAGGATGGGCTGAGGGACGCAGGGCCAGATTTCAGTAAAATTATGAGGTTGGTGACATTTCCGTTCCGTTCCTCCCTCCCATTGAGGACACCTTCGTGACCCATTTTCAGGACAGCCATCCAATGGCTTCGTGACAGACACAACTCCCTCCTGACTGCTCCCAGGCACACGCTTCCCATCCCCACAAAACTGCCCTGGTTAAGTCTAGTTCTCTAGATGTCACCTGATTTCAATATAGGGATATGCGTATAGGTCTCTAAAAGCCACTTTATTTCAACAAATAGGTATTCCTATCGACGAGGGGCCAGACCTATGCTAGGAGACAAAATAGGACATGGCCCTGCCCTCAAGGGACAGCTCCAAGGGTGACAATCGACAATGTCCCTTCTCTTCCCTGACAATTCTAGGCAGTGAACTTGAGCACTTCAGGTGGACTTGAGCTCCAAGTTGGCTGCAGGCCTGCCCTTTCCCAGTCCTACAGTCGTCCAGAGGAAGCGAGCGTTCTGCCAGGGCCTGCTCTTCCCCATCTCCTTTGAATATTGAATTGAACATCTGAACCTAAGAGCTCACCATGTCTTCTCCAGTTCCAATCACAGGATCCAAATGTCCCGCTTATTGATAATGCATTTGGAAATCTGTTTTCTGCTTGCTCTAAGGGAATTGTGTAAAATGTCCATTTCCTCAAATCAAAGCATTTCCAAGAGAATTAGCCAATTTGTCGACTTATTAAAAATAACAGCATAATAAGGGAAGAGATGGCTTGGATGCTACAGGAGACAGTCATAACATTAATTCTTCTTCACAGACTTTGGACTTTCAAAGCACAGTATTCTATTGTGACAGAACAATAACACGCCTCCCCCAACTTTGCAACTGGCTTCTCCTCTGTCATTCCAAAGACCCGGAAAATTATTCTCCATCCTTTTGGATGGTTCGGGGCTAGAGCCCTCCTGACAGAGCTCATGGCTTTGGGCGTTGCCATGGTTCTGCTCTTGGCGTGCTGGGTGTGGCTGGGAGGACACAGCAGCCATGCCCAGTGGCTCTGCCCCAGGTATGTTAGCGGGAGGCGCCTGGAACACCAGGCTCTTCACCAGAACCTCGTAGAGGGTCTGCAACCAGACATCAGGGGATTGGGGTCCAGCCACAGCCTCAGCTGGGACCTGAGCCAAGTACCCTCCTTCTCCAGGTCTCGATTTCCTCATCTATAACATTCTGTCTTTGGCTTGGAAATGGGCTACTCTCGAACAAATCCTGGTACGTAATAAATTTATCTGTGAAATGAGGCAAGATCAGGGCTATATAGAGAGTTCCTGTTAAGCCACGTCTGTTGAGTCTAAAAGACTGTCTTCAATCTTGATGTCAGGTCTTTCTTACATGTAATGATAAAACTTTAAAAAAATGAAGTGACAGTGCAAATGAATGATAGTTTTGTTTTGCTTGGTTTTGTTTTTACTGTCTTACTTGGCAAAATGAAAAAAAAAAACTGCAACTCTTTGTCAGTACTGAACTGTACTGGTCCACCAAATTGAGGATTGGGAACCACTGAAATGGATGACCTCTAAGCATCTTAGACGAAAGTCCCTCTGGGTCTGATTGCCACACCAGCTGGGAGGTAAGCTCAGCACTGCCCTTACTGAGAAAATGAGTAGTTGTTTGTCTATTTTATGATGGTTCTCAATGATGGCTACACTTAGATTCACAAGGCAGCCTTTAAAAAAATACCAAATCCCCAGCACTCCCTCCCCGCAATCAATTGAATGCGAGTCTCTGGGAGTGAGGCTCAAGCAAGGGGACTTTTGACAAAGCTCCACAGCCAGTGCTGTTAATGCACAGCCAGTAATAAGAACCACAGACTGAGGTATTCACAGGCCTGACCGTATAGTAAAACTACTCGGGAGAATGTTCATAAAAATTCAGATTCCTAGGCTCCACTCCAGATTTACTAAATCAGAAGAAACTCTAAGGGCTCAAGGAATCTTTGTTTTCCAAAGATGTCATTGCAGCCAGACCCCAGACTGCTGTTTAGGAATCACAAGTTCCTGTTACACGCTAAACGTTGAGGGGTCCCAGGAAGGTTCACTGCTCCTCCATGCGTCTGTCTGACATAAGGGTCACATCTGAAATGTCAACATTTAGGATCCATTCCTTGCCTCGTAGCATCCTCCCTTGGAGCTGCTGAGAACTTCGTTTGTTATGTTCCTAAGCAAAGCCCAAAGGAGTTAGAAACCTTCACAAAATTATATGAAGTGTCCAAAGGCTTTTGCATGAATGAAGTAGTTGAGACAAGATCTACTATAAAACAGACCAGCGATAAATGAAAGCAAAGAATTGCATCCAGAGCTCAAAGCCCGTGCTTCTGCCTCCAAATCCCTGTGAAACCCTCATGAAAGTACCCGGGGTTGGACTACCGTCCAAGAGAGAGTCGCTACACCCAAAAGGCCTCCAACCAAAAACATCAGCCCCACAGCTCAGCCTCCCCTGCCCCCACGGTTAGGACATGGCTGTTTAGAAAAGGGAGTGACAGATTAGAGGACAGCAAGCTGGCCCCTGAGGGAATGAGCAGAGAATCATTCATTCATTCATTCATTCATTCAGTAATAATGGTAAAACCAACATTTATTGAGCCTTACTCTGTAAAAGGCACTACCCTAATCACTTTAAATGTATTAACTCATTTACTCTCACAGTATCTTTTAAGACAGGTGTCATCATTAGTTACATTTCATAGAGAAGGAAACTGAGACACAGGTGGCTAAATCAGTTCCGTAAGAACACATAGGTACATACTGGAGCCAGGATTCAAACCCAGACAGCTTGGCTCCAGAAACATGTGCCAGGCATTGAACTAGACTGTTGGGGATATAATGGTAGACAACACCCCAGAGCCCCAGGATGCTCAAAGGTTAAGTCTGAGGCCAGGGAAGCAGTGGAAAGGGTTATAGGAGGTAGATCTCTCACTGATCTACCTCTGGCCTTGAGAAAGTCTCTTCCCCTCTCTAGCCTCAGTTTATGGATCTGTAAAGTGTGAGCATGGTCTAAATATTCTCTAAGATCTTCTTAGTGCAAAAAAAAAAAAAAAAAAACCAAAAACACAAAATAATAAACTAGGCAGTAGAATACAGACAGGAGTTTTTGGATTAAGGAATGGTTTAAAGAGGAGAAGCAAACCCCAAAGAAAGATGGAAATAGCCATTCTGTCCTTCTCTATAATCTGGGGGGATGATCCACGTAAGCACCCTTCTCTCTAATTTGGAAGATCTGTGTAGGACCCATGAGAGAGGTTGAAGGGAACAAAAACCATGACGACTTTCCTTCTGCTCCCCAGTGAGTTTCCTTTCAATGATGTATCAGCTGTCACCATAAAGGGAATTAGAGATGCAGGGAGTTTGAGGCAGGGACTTCACTGGTTATTTCAGTGGACATGTTCACAACAGCCACCAGCATCAAATATCCATCCCCATCTGCAGTAACCCTGCCAAGGCACCCGAAAAGTGCACTTGCTAAATACCTCAACATCTGGACAGCAGCCTTTCCAGAGGGATCAGAGCCAGAGAGAGCAGAGCCATAGCTCAAAGTGACAGTGTAACTAGCTTAAACAGATGAAAGGACAAAGGTGGCCAGAAAACATCACCCCAGCCAGGCCTGCCGTGGAGTGGCGTGGGCTGCTGCGAGGAGACCAGTTATTTGGCAATGAAGCCCTTATTTACAGCAATCTCCTTGGCTAACAAACAAAATGTGTTGATCTCTCTATCTTGTTTCAAGGTCAAAAATGAGCCTTCTGTTCCATTTTTATTCCAATCAGAAGATCTAATTCCAGGCCACTCTTTGGACTTGGCAAAGCACAACCACTGTCCTTTGAGATGTGCTGCACTTCTGTAGATTAAGTTGGATTGCTTCCCATGACAGCAATCAGCCCGGGACCCGGAGCTCCTGGCCGAGCATCATCTAGCGCTCCCGGCAGCACCACCACCCCGGACACCCCCTCTTCCTGTCTTCCTCACCTCTTCTCTCCTCTGTCTCTGTTTCTGTCTCTCACTCATAAAACTACCATGAAATCCTTTCAAATGAATAGACTGAAAATTGTTTGGAAGTTCCTCAAAAAGGTAAACATCGTGTTACCATATGTCCCAGCAGCGATTCTCCTTCCAGGTATACCCAAGAGAACTGAAACTATATGGGCATAAAAGCATGCACAGGAATGTCCATAGCAGTATTATTCATAACAGCCAAAAAAGTTAAAACAACCCAGATGTTCCTCGATGGATGAATGAATAAACAAAATGGGGGAAAAACCCATACAATGGAATATTATTTGGCCATAAAAAGGGATGAAGTACTTATATGCTACAATGTGGATAACCCTTAAAAACATGCTAAATGAAATCAGCCAGATACAAAAAACAAAACACATATGGCGTGATTCTATTTATAGGAAATGTCCAAAGTAGATAAGTCTATGGAGATAGAAGTAGTTAGTGCTTGCTTAGGGCTGAGGGTTGTAGGGGGCTGACTGCTAGTGAGTAGGGGATTACTTTTAAAGGAGATAAAAATATTCTAAAATTAGGTTGTGGTAATGATTGCACAACTCTGTAAATACGGTTTTGAAAATGAGTCAAACACTTTAAATGGGTGAATTGTATAGGATATGAATTGTACCTCAATAAAGCTGTTTAAAATCAATATATTACTTGAATGCACCTTATAATGCAATATAATAAAGTTTACAGGGTATTTACGTGGATTAAATTCTTACACAGCCTTAGAGAAAATGAAAGGAAATTTTCTATTACCTTCTTCTTCCTTTTCTCACTGCAGAGATGTTCTCACAAAAGTGGGAAATAGTTGCCTAGCACCTTTCACCTCAAATTTCAAACAGATCTAAAACAAACATTTTTATGGTTATAGAAGCCCCCCAAAAAATGATATTTGTTTATCCAAAAACAAGAATGATGGAAGTTAGATATATTGATGGATTTCTTTATTTTTGATGTGATATGATAAAATAGACATTTAAATCAGCTACAGAAGTTTCAACCCAAAGAACAATAGAAAACAGGAGACAGCCTTCTATCCTGTATTGTTAAATATTTGCCTGCCAGGAGGCAAGGTGAGTGTCCTAGAACTTCAGGATTCTTCTATCCACACTTCCCCGAGGCAGGGACAAACTGTTCAGTCTGCCTCTCAGAGCAGAGAGGGACAACACCAGAGACATAGAAGCTTCTCTGGTTCTGTCTTCACTGTGGCTTCCTGACTCCTTGGCAGGTTTGCTTTCAGATTGCAGTTGCTATTTGGTGTCACCGGTGCTGTAGAACCGTGGCGGCATGACCTTGGGCAGCTCGCTTGACTTTGGTGGAGCACAGCTTCTCAGCAGGAAAATATTTCCCCCCAGGCCACCTTGGAGGCTCGTTCTGAGAATCAAGTGAGATCATGGATGGGAAATACTTTGAAAATTATAAAATACTTTTCACATGAGAAGGTCTGTTATAACTAATCTCCATCTTGAAACAATGTTAGCATTGGCTGTAGGGCATTAACTTTCAGGCCTGATAATATCTATGGTCTTATGGAGGCCACGCCACCGCAACACACACAGACCCATCATATTCAGAAAACCACAGCCTTAGAATCAGAGAATCTTGAAATCAAGAGGAACTTGCAAAGCATCCACTTAGCAGAAGACATCTCTGACATTTGAATCTTTTCCCCAACTACTCTGACAAACAATGCAGTTCATTTTGTGTTCTGACCAACTTAAGCACCATTTTTCTACTTAGGAGGCAGATCTACCCATTTGAGAGATGCAACTAAATTTAATCCAACAAATCTTTTGGGTCCACATTTTGGCTAGAAATTGTGGGGAAATGCCCTGTCCTCTTGAAGCTTTCAATATGGCTGGAGAAGTAAAATTCTCATTTGAGTCAGTCAAAAGACAACTCAAGGCAGTATTTAAGCCAAACACCAGAAGGTAGGTAGATTCCTTCCTTATATGTGTTTTCTATGGCTATTGTAACAAATTACCATAAGCGTGGTGGCTTAAAACAATGCAAATTTATTCTCTTACAGTTTTTGGTGTCATTTACTAGGCTAAAGTCAAGGTGTTGGCAGGACTGGTTTCTTCCGTAGGCTTCAGAAGAGAATCTGTTTCTTGTCTCTTCCAGCTTCTGGTGGCTGCCAGAATTCCTTGGCTTGTGGCCATGTCACTCTAGTCTCTGCTTCCCTCGTCACATGGCCTTCTCCTCTTCTGTAGTCAAATCTCCCTTTGCCTCCCTCGTAGAAGGATTTTTGTGATTACATTTAGGGCCCATCTGAATAAGCCAGAGTCATCTCACCATCTCAAGAACTTTAATTTGATCACATGTGCAAAGTCTCTTTTGCTATATAAGGTACCTTCACAGGTTTGGAGGACGAGAACATGGGTATAAAGCATCATTCAACCCACCCCAGTCCTCGCTGGCATCAGTGATTTGGAGGGGGATAAATCAACTTTGGCCAAGAGAAATGACTTAAGGAGAACAGACTTAGGATAAATTCAAACATGCATAGAATTTGATCAAGAAGAGAGAAAGAAGATCATTAAATTGATTAACAATAAGGATGAAAATAATCAAGGAGGCTGGAATTAAGCATCATTTACGACCACATATTTGTGTTAGATTCCTTCATCTGTTAGGAGACCAAATTCTCCAATACTTGCTCTCTGTCTCAAGAAGCCATAATGGATCGGAAGAAGAACCATAACTTCACAAGGCAGTGAAGAAACTGCCCTGGGCTTCCCACCGGGAAAGGAGAGCTCAGCAAGAGCTACGGTCTGGGCAGGCTTACTGGGAGAGGTGGGCCTTGAGTAGGTCATTACCCATTACTTCAAACAGCCACGTGAGGGATGGGGGCCGAGGAAGAAGACTAAGAAAGGACCAGCAAGGTTGGTAAGACAACTCCCTGGGAACCTTGCCCGAGGCAGTTACAGTACAACAGTGGGATTGAAGCCAGGTTTGAGAAGCCACGTTGAAAAGAGAATGGATCGGTAAGAACTGGAGATACAGTAAAGAGAAGGGGAGAAAAATGAAAAGGAATGGCTCCCAGGAAGAGTGACAGGTCAGAAAAAGGAAGGGGGAGGGTTTAAGAGAAGAGAAACCTAACAACATAAAAGAGAAAAAACACCAGAGGAAAGGGCAAAATTGGAAATGGTGGAGAGCACGGTAATGCTTGTGGACTGCAGCTTGTAAAAACGGCTTTGGTGGGAAACACCATCCTCAGCTTTAGGAAGGTCTGAGAACACGACTCCAGGATCAGCCCTTCCTGTCCCCATCGGCCCCTTGGTGAGGGTGGGGAGGCTGCATCCTGCTCGGTCACTGTGACATTTTCCTAAAGTTGGCAGTTTGTTTGCAAACACTTTTCAGCCGGCAATAGGGGTAGGAGAGGTAAGAGTTTCCCTCTAACCATCTCAGCTAGATCCAGTTCTAATGCGGTGTCAAACGGACACTGGTCTCATTAGGGAGACCACCTCAGGGATGATGTAGATGCCTGATCACTGCACTGTACACCTGAAGCTGAACAATAATGAATGTCAACTACAATTTTATATATATATATATATATATATATATATATATATATATATATATATATATAAAAGAAGTGTACAGCATTAGGAATAGAGACAGTGGAAATGTAACGGCTGTGTGCAATGTCAGAGGGGTAGTGGATGGGGGGAGGGGGTTATCACTGTGTGAGGGATATAAATGATAAATGTCTAACTATTACATTGTTTTGTGCACCTGAAACTAATATAAAAAAGTTTTTTAAAAAACTCATTAGCACATGGAGAAGCCTGTGAGCCTTGGCTTCTGAGTTTTTAGAGGTAGTGAAACTGTTTTCACCAGTCTGGTTCATTTGTGAGCAATGTCCACCCTTGTCAGTTCCCTCTAGGGTTCAGCTCTAGGAGGGTCTGGCTGAGAACTAGCACATCATCATTTTCACCCCATTCTATTGGCTGAAACAAGTCACATGGTCAAACCCAAAATCAAGGGGTGGGAAATATTCTCCCCTTTCATGAGAGGAACTGCAAAGTCCAAGGCAAAGGATGTGGGTACAGGGAAGAATGAGAAGTACGTTAATACCATCATCCGCACTAAAGATTATGTGTCTTAAGAAGGTAACTCCGCCAGCAATGTAGAGTGGCTGAAAGGAAGGGAAAAGTACAGGTAGAGAAACTAGTTTGGATTATGGTTATAATTAACCCAGAAGATGACAAGATCAGGAACTAAAGCAATGACAGTTGCAATGGAGGAGAGAACAGACTCAGGATGTCTTAACTGCGTCTCCTCTGGGAGACCTTTGACTCTGAGAAATAACTAGGTGAAAACCCATCAATGGACATTGCGTGGTGATATTGATTGAGCCGTGTTGGGCTATCAATTCCTAACATTTCTTCTGCAGGTTATAAGACATGGCTATTTATCTTCTGTCTTTGATCCTAGGCAGGATGATTCTTTGCTAGAAAAGTCTAAGAGATAAATGGGGGCTTGCGGGTGGCTGCACAGCAAGAAACATGATAGAGCTGCCACTGAGGTCGGAAGCTTTACTAATTCTTTTATTCCTTCCTTGACAGCTATGGCACACAGCTATCACAGCCCCTGTAGCACTTACAGCCTCCGCCATGCTTTACGACACTGATTATATTCTATTGTTCTTTCACTATCCTGTGGGTGAACCTAGTCTCATAAAGTATCTTAGGTTTCTCAGTTACAGAGATTCCAGCTTCTCTGCTGGAATCCAGAGCATAAGTACAATAAAGGTGTTTGTTGTTTTTTTTTGTTTTTTTTTTTTTGCCTTAATTGTCTTTTGTTCCAGTTACTTTTCCTCTCTCAAGTATTATTTACTAATTTCTCCCACCTTTGGGACACCTGTTGGGAATTAGATTCAGTAGCCAGACTGCAGTGTCTTAGGGAAACAAGAGGCTGATGCCATCCTCTCAGGAAAGGCTGCTGTCAGTCAGGCTGCCTTGGTATTTCTGAGCCCTGGTGTTGAATTCTTTAATGATTCTTCAGTTTGGTGATGGGGGAGAGACCTGAAATTAGTAGCTCCACTCCCCATAACTTTAGTTATACCTTTTTAAAGGTACTGAGATAAATTTGGCACCACCGAAAGAGCAGAAGGTTTGGAGACAGATTCAAATCCTCCCCATGTCACTTATTAGCAATGAGATATTCATTTAATATCATTGAGCCAGTTGTCTTGAGTGTAAAATGGGGCTACTGATAACATTTGCATTCCCCAGTGACTGTTAGAATCAAATAAGATAAAAAGGATGAAATTTTTTATAATTAGGAATGTTCCACGCACAAGCACATTCTAAAAGGTTTTCAGGAAATCTAGAATCTTTCTCCTTGTCCCAATTCCTAGCCCCTTCAATCCCAATCATAATGATTATCATCCAAGAGGTCTTCTCAATATATCGAATCCAATCTAGTTTCACTTCCGTTTATTTGTCTTTCTTTTTCTTTCTAAAGTACAGAAAAAATTATCTCAACTTATTTTTCTTTTAAAAGCCAAACTTCCTGTCATGTGCAACATTCCATTCTGAGCACTACATTTGAGAAGGATATTGACAAATTAGAGCCACTTAAGAGAAGAGGGTTCAAAATCACAGATTGACTTTCTGAAAGAGGGGAAAGAATACCACTTTGCAGGTAGAGATACTTTGACAGATTCTTAAAGGACTCCTGTTAGTTTGGAGGATTGGAGTTTTTTCTGTCAGCCCTGTCTTAGCTCAAGTTTCCTAGAAGACAGAGAACCTGAGGCAAGGATTAAGTGCTGAGACTACGGGAGAGGTGCAGTCCCGAGGCGTTGAGAGTGAAGGAAAGGGAAATGAGGCAGGGAAAGAGCGCCATGTGATGGGTTTATATACTGAATGATGCTTCATCGTGAACCATAAAGAGGCACGGCTGGTCAATTGTTAGGTAAAATTGCTCAATCACACAGGTTGTCCCTGGAGATGAAGGCAAAACTGTGTTTTGGAGGAATCTGTGAGGATATTTACCCTCCTATAATCTGTCTCTCATTGGTCACATTTGACCCCGCAGAGAGTTAACTTCCTTGTATTTCCAGGTTGCATCATCTGGCCCCTCAGCAGCTACATGTGTTTGGAAAGTCACATCCCACACCCCATGCTGTGGCATTTCATCTAAGTCTGGAAGCAGCAGAGGAATAAAAACTTGAGATGCGTAATCAGTTGGCCATGTTGCACAGGAGTTTACTGTGGAAGAAACTGGCGGACCCCAGGAAAGAAACCCTCATGGACCCAAGCTGAGCCAGTGGCTATAGTGGAATAACTGAATGGCTGCTCAGAGAAGGACAGACAGGCACAGTGGTGGCGGACGTGGACACGCAGTGGAGGGTCCAGGAAAGCACGGCACCAAGAGAATAGGAAGAGGTACATAGAGGTGTTCTATATAGCCTCCTGTATGCAGCATCTTTTGATCCTACTAGGTACCGGACATGTGCTAAACCCTGAGAATACAAAAAAACAAAACAAAACAAAAAACACTAAGTTATGGCCTCTTCCCCAGAGGCACACACAGCCCTGTATACGCTACCGAGCCATGGGCATATTACTGGAGTATAAAATACATAAGCACTAGGCAGATGTACATACAGGCTACAGTGGAGGCATAATAAGTGGAGGTGACAGAGAGAACACTGTTGCTTAAATAGAAGGAAAAGGTATAAAGATCATCACTGACAGATGTAGATTGGGCTGTTTCACAAAGTAGCAAATTTCCTGTTCCTGAGGCATTCGAGCACCAGCTGGTAAGCCACTGAGCTACGCGCCACAGAGAGGACAAAAGCATCCAACGCATGAACTAGGTGACTCCTAGGGCCATTCCAGCTCTGGAGTTCTATATTCCTGTGACGGATTTAAACTTGACATTCACAGCCAGATAATTCAGTTGGTTAGAAACTTTCATTAAATGTCTACATTTGAAGGTCCCAGATAAGCTTCCAGTTTTGTTTCAATTTTGTTGAGACCATACCCGGGAACCTGTCTCCTTATGTTGTAAACATATGCCCTTGGTCACCACTGGGGAAGGATGAGAGAATGTGACAGACTGTCTTACTGCTCCTACTATGAGAAAAATAACTCTTACCAGCAACAGCCAACTGGCAATCTAACAGAAAATAAAAGATCAGCCAAAATAGCAACACAAGTATAAATATCTCTAAATTAACCTTACAAAGGATGGATATAATTTTTATACATATATTCAAAAAACCAAAACAATTAAAAGGGTATCAAAGAAGACATGAAAAAGTGAAGAGATATGTTATGTTATTAGATGAGACAACTTAGTGTAAAAATGTCAATTTTCATTAAATTAATCTATAAATTCAATGCAATTCCAATAAAAAATTCCAGCATAAAATTTTGAGGGATTTGACAACTTGACTGTCAAATTTATATGGAGGAATAATAGTGCATGAATAGCAAAATCAACTTTGAGAGCAAAGAGGGGGTAACTTTTCTGTCAGTATTAAAATATACGACAAGTCAAAATATATATTTTTTTTATATAAAGGATGCTAGTAGTAACACAGAAACAGAGAAAGAGATCAAGAATAGAGAACTCGGGAAAAAACAGCGAAATAGAGGAGCATGAAAAACCAGTGAGAAAAGCATAGGCTATTCAGTAAATATTGTGGAGAAAAATGACTAAATATATAAAAAAATATAAAGTTGGATCCCTGCCTCATACCACACATAAAGGTAAGTCCCCAAAATGTTAAGGACCTAAATGTGAAGGAAGGGTAGGGAACATCTTTCTGACAGTGGGGTGGAAGAGGACTTCCTGAATTAGCTCCCCAAAATCATAACACATGCAAATATTGATAAAGCTGAATACATCAGTGAACTTATGTTTGAGCAACGACTCCACAAAGTTAACAAATAGGTGGCAAGTTGAAAGATTTTTTTCATCCTCTAAACAAAATGATTGATATCCACACTATAATATGAAGTCCTACAAGTAAAAGGACAGGAAATCCAATAGCACAAAGGATGTGAACAGACAAATCTCAGAAGCAGAAGTGGCCATATCATTTGTCAAACAAACCAGGACACTTTAAGAGTGAAAATGGGCACTGTGAACAACTGTGCCAGTACAACAAGCAAAATCCCTGGATGTCCTAGACAAACCAAGATGTACAGTCAAACCTTAATAGTTGATAAGTATACAAAGAGATGCTTAACCTTACCAGTAATAATACAACTACACAAATTCAAATTAAAGTAACAATGAAATACCATTTTGCACCCATCAAGGCTATAAAAATTAGAAAGCCATATAATACCAAGTATTAGCTAAGATGAGTACTACTGGTGAGTGTAAAACCACGTAGTCTTTCTAGTGAATAATCTGACAGTACTGAATAGGATTAAGCAGACGTATAATCTAAGACCCAGAACTCCAACTCTTGCATATATACCCCAGGGAACTTGTACAAAAGACCACACATGGAGATGTACAAGGATGTCCATTTCTGGCACCATGATAATACACAGTTAGAGGCGATATAGGTGTCCATCACAAGGGGACTGGATAACAACACAGTGATAGATGCATATGATGGAGTCTGATACTTCAGAATGAAGCAATGACCTGGGTGAATATACAGCAACACAGATTTCAAAATAATAACATCAAGACTTACGGTATTCCAGCATCTGCTTGGAAATCGCCAATCCATCCTAACGGCAAGTATAAAGCCAAACAGATTGAAAAATTAACAACTCTTCTTTGATCCATAAAAGAAGTGAGGACAAAGGGCAAACTGCTGTCCCCAAAACTGGAGAGACTGGCAGGTGAATACAGGGAGTCACAGCTTACCGGAGCAGAGACTCATGAACAGAAACCACAATGGGAACCAGTGCCTGAAACCGGTTCCTGTCATGATTGAAAAAACCTGAACCGTAATTGGTGAATTGCTGGAGGATCAGTGAGGACAAGTTTGAGAATTAAAACCTCCTGGAAGACCCAGTCAAAAGGGACTCCCACACGTTTATGAGTTTTACCTCCAGGAGCGTGACCAGATTGTCACAGTGAATAGTGGAGAAAAATCCCCTTTTGCTTCCAGCAAGAGTTGGGGGAAAGGACTCATTTTAAAATATGCCAGAGCTCTCTGCCCTAATAAGGCCTGCCCTCAGGAGAAACTAGTTAACCAGAGCCTAATCTCCTGGGGTATTATCAGAGCCTGATAACCTAGAGGAAAAGAAATATCAGTCAGCTCTAGCCTTCCATGTGGGAGAAAGGAAATACCCAGCCCCAGCCCACAATAACTACCTAAAGGCAGAAAAAACTGAAAAACACATGAAGTTCACAGTCCAGAGTCATAGTCTCAGTAAAAGACAGACCTAATCACAGGAGCTATAGAATGCTTCCCCTCCGACTACACCTCATCACCACAGTCCTAAAGGCCTGTTTACAACAGTTCCTTTTACCTGGTACATCATGTCCAGTTATCAAGGAAAAGTTACAAGGCATACTAAAAGGCAGAAACAAAACACACACAAAAAAACAAAAAATCCGCAATTTGAGACAGAGCAAGCAAGCTTCAGAACCAGATGTGGCAGAGATGTGGGAATTGTCAGAATGAGAATTTAAAAGAACTGTGATTAATATGCTAAGGGTTCTAATGAACAAAGTAGATAGCATCAAGAACAGAGAGGCAATGTAAGCAGAGAGATGGAAATTCTAAGAGAGGTACAAAAAGAAATGCCAGAGATCAAAAACACTGTAACAGAAATGAAAAAAATACACTTATGGGCTTAATGGTTGACTGGACACAGCTAAGGAAAGAATCTCTGAGCTTACGGCTATCTCAACAGAAACCTTTAAAACTGAAAAACAAAGAGAAAAAAGACTGAAAAGAGCAGAACAGATTATCCAAGAACTGTGGGACAACTACAAAAGGTGTGATGTATATGTAATGGGAATATCAGAATTAATGTCAGACATGAAACCACAGATACAGGAAGCTCAGAGAATAACCAAACTGATTAATAAAAATAAGTTTTAAAAACCACCTTACACCTAGCATACCATTTTCAAACTTCTTTTTAATTTTATTTTTTTCTTATAAATTGTATTGGGGAACAGTGTGTTTCTCCAGCGCCCATCAGCTCCAAGTCGTTGTCCTTCAATCTAGCTGTGGAGGGTGCAGCTCAGCTCCAAGTCCAGCTGCCGTTTTCAATCTTTAGTTGCAGGGGGCACAGCCCACCATCCCATGTGGGACTTGAACCAGCAACCTTATTGTTGACAGCTTGAGTTCCAACAAGCTAAGCCATCCGGCTGCCCCTCCGGAAGCTCAGTGGCAGCTCGTTGCCTTCAATCTAGTTGTGGAGGGCACAGCTCACTGGCCCATGTGGGAATCGAACCAGCAACCCTGTTGTTCAGAGCTTGCATTCTAACCAACTGAGCCATCCAGCTTCTCCCATTTTCAAACTATAGAAAATAAAAGATAAAAAAAAAAACCCTAAAAGAAAGCCAGAGGGAAAAAATACCTTTCCTATAAAGGAACAATCATAAGAATTATATCCAACTTCTCAGAAACCACGCAAGCAAGAGAGTGATGTGAAATATTTAAAATGTTGAGAGAACAAAACCACCAACCTAGAATTCTGTACCCTGCGAAATTATCCTTCAAAAATGAAGGGAAAACATAGACTTTCAGACAAATGAAAATTGAGGGAATTTGTTGCTAGTAGCCCCACCTTGCAAGAAATATTAAAAGTTCGTTAGAGAGAAGGAAAATAATACAGGCCAGTTTGGAACTACTTAAACAAAGGAAGAATATCAAAGGAATAAGCGAAGGTAAAATGAAAAAGTTTATCTTTCTTATTCTTTATTGATTTAACAGATAATAGTTTCTTCAAAACAGTAATAGCAACAATATTTGATTATGTATGCTTATGTATTATATATATCTTATGCACATATGTATATATTAGATGAATGGATACATACATACATATACTTACGTATGTTTATACTCGTATATATGTAAAATAAATGACAGCAACGATACAAAGGACAAGAGGAAGGAATTAGGATTCTTTTGTTATTATACGATACTCACACATCTTGTGAAATGGCATCATGTTACTTGAAAGGGGACTTGGATTAGTTGTAAATGTATATTGTAAACTTAAGGGCAACCACTAAAAAAGTTTGAAAGAGCAGCATAATTGATATGGTAAGAAAGGAGAGAAAATGGAATCATAAAAAATGCTCGATTAAAATCATTAAATGAGCCCATTTGTGTGTACTTTGGGGTCCAAATATTTATCACAAACAAAGCTGGCTGATATCATTGCTTTGATACGTACGACCATCATCACCTCTTGTATTTCTCTACTACGTATCCTTCCGAAGTATATTCACAGCTATGGTCTCATTTTACCCTAACAACTCTGTGAAAAAGGAAAGGGAAATCAAGAATAGATGGGAATTATTCTGATCCCCATTCTAGAGATGCACAAACAGAGTCCCAGAAAGAAGCGACTGTCCCAGTGATGTCACCAGTGAGTGAGCGGGTGGTCCTGGCCTCTGGGTTGCTGCCCAGCACTTGTTACTCAGGGCCCTCACGTTTGAGTAACCCTGAATGCTGATAAGAGTGCAGCCCTCCATGCCTCTTATACAACCTACCTCGGCTCCACCCTCTCTTGGGAAACCAGAGCCAGCATTTCACAGGCGACATAGACTCACAATCACACAATGGGTATTGCTTCAAAAAGACACCGATGAGACTTTAAAGGTGGAGTAATCAGGCTGATAAAATATTGAGCCCCGCAGTGGATAATAATATTGAGCTCTAAAAGGAATACTAGTATTGACCTGCCTTATCAGGTCCGTTGGGAGGATTAGCTCACTGGCAATTGTGAAATGAAGGAACATAAATGATAGCACATTTGGGAGTCCCTTGTCCTCTTCGGACTCTGCCTGGAGTGAGAGTGGTGGCCATCTGGATGCCATGGCCATGATGACCTGCCTGATGGAAACCTTCCCCCCTGTCCCTGTTGTGCAATGTGTTTTTCCCCCCCACAACCATAAGAAAAAGACTTGCCCTTCTTTGCAAAAAAAAAACAAAGCAAAGCAAAGACTTTTTTGTTTTTGGTGGAAAGCAGAGGCATGTGGGAAATTCCAGATGCTTTTGCTTTTAAGAACTAAGACTAATACTCTCTCTCTCGTCTGTGGAAGCTATGGGTGGAAGTGTGAGAGTTAAGAGAAGAAGAAGAAAGAATGGAAAAGCTCTGCCAAAGCCAGGCTTGACAGAGAGGCTACAGGGAGGCTGAGCGCTGAGTTTTGTGGTTCTGACCTGGAGTACCTGTTTACTGGAAAATGTTACTCTCTCTCTCCTCACCCACTTCAGCAGCCAGCCTATGTGGGAAAGCTGCTGTGGGTTGTTTTTGTTTTTTTTTTTTTATAGTAATACTGGTAGGAGTTCAGGTTCAACTAAAACACTAATTGATGCATGTTTGTGTGTGTGTGCATCGCGTGCTTAAAAATTTTTTTTTTTTTTTTTTTTTTTGATGCTTGAGTCATGCTCTCTCTCTCTCCCCCCCCTTGAAAAAAAAAAATAAGTGAATGGGTCACATAGCTCAAAAGTAGCCGACCCAAGATGGCCCCAGAGGAGAGAGCAGCGCGAGAGACGAGAGCTCGTGCCGTCCAGGGCCATGGCAGCAGCCAAGCCAATGCCGTCGAGGGGGGGGTCATGGAAAAAAAAACTACACTCCTGGGCTTCTCCTTCATTCTCCCACTAGTACCTCACCCACAACACTTCTGACACCAGCAATGGGTTGGTTCCCCCATTCCATTCTCTGCCAGCTGGGTGCCCTGTATAATTCAATTCAATTCTGACACTAACAGGACTTAGTGCAGACCCCACAGGTTAAGGGCTCAGTCCCCAAGACTGCCCCCCCTTCAGACACCAATGTCAAGTAGTAGGTCCCCAAGTTACCCACAAATCCTGTCCAACTTGGCTGCCAATCAGAGATTCCTATGGCTCCCTCCTTCGATGGCACCATTTGCTAGAATAGCTCACACAACTCAGGGAAACACTTACTTATGTTTACCCATTTATTATTTAATAAGGGATATGATAAAGGATATGGATAAATAAACGGATGAAGAGATGCATAGGGTGAGGTCTGGGCGTCCCAAGTGCAGGAGCTTCTATGCCCATGCAGTTAGGGTGTGCCTCCCTCCTCCCTATGTGTGTGTTCACCAACCCAGAAGCTCTCCGAACCCCAAACTATGGGGATTTTTATGTAGGCTTCACCACATACTCATGATCAATTATTAACTCCATTTCCAGCCCCTCTGCCCTCGCCGATCTATGGAAAATGGGGGGAGAAAGCTGGAAGTTCCAAGCTTCTAATCAGAGCTTGGTCTTTCTGGTGACCACCTTCCATCCTAAAGCTATCCAGGAGTCCAGCAAGAGTCACCTCATTAGAATAAAAGATAGTCTTATCACCCAGAAAATTCCAAGGCATTTAGGAGCTCAGTGTCAGATGCTCCTAACACTCTGAAAATTCCAAAGTCTTAGGAGCTCTGTGTCAGGAAGCAGGATCAAATACTACATGTTAGAACAAAAGATTCCCCTAGCACTGCTGTTTAGATGGGTTTCAGGAGCTCTGTGTCAGGAGCCGGTGAGGGTGGGGGGGATACACATGTATGTATCTTACTATTGTGCAGGACATGTCCCCCGCGCTAAGCACTTAGCATTAGGAGCAGCCATAACAGAGCCCAGCCTTCCTGACACCCCAAGGAGTCCCCTCATGGACACCTGTAAGCCTCCGTTTGCACAAAAAAGTGGTGAAGTTCACCTTGGTATTCTAGTTGCTTGCATTCCCCTGCCATCCCCTCAATTTCTCCCTTCTCAAAGGCATTTTAAAGAAATGATTTAAAATTGCTTGGAAATTGAAGCAAGATTGTATGGTTATCGATTCAAATTCTAGCATGTTTGACTCAGAGCTGTCTCTCTCATTCCTGCCACCAGTTCTGATGGCTAAAGAGGAATTCCAAGGAGTAGTGGGGCTGTAATCAAATTGCCCAAGAATCCCCACCCCCTCCCCACGCAGGGGAATTTAATATTTCCATTCTAGATGAGGTCTCATTGCCAAAATGTTAATTGGGATTTCAGTTTGCCCCTCTCCCTTCTAAGATTTTGCTTAAACTAGTATTTTTGGTTCTGTGCTCCTGTCTCTTGACAGCAGACAATAAACAACCCCTGAATATTCACAGAATGGCAAGAGCTGAGTTTAGCCAGCAACTTGGCAGATAAACACAGTAACAGTGGCTTCTAAGCACTGCTCTTGGGGATGTGATAGCGAATGTGCTGTGGCAAAGAAATCCTACACTTTGTGTCATCCTCTGCATAGAAAGAGTCTGGGACTATTGTATCTTATAAGGAAACAAGATATTAAACAGACAAGATAATAGTAATAAGAGTCTGTTTGTGTGTTAAAGGGTTTGAGACATAATCATACAGACCTGGATCTACTTATTTTCTAGGCTTCCTTTAGCAAATATTCTTTGCTTGGTTTCTATGGAAACTGGAAACTGCACACGAGCCAGAGACACTCAATAGTCTCTAGCAGGCGTGTCCATTTTAGATTTCTCTGCTTTAAGTGATATTATGTTGTAATCACTAAGATTAAAAAAAAAATACTAATCCATATACTGGACTCTCAGAATCATTGCTGAGAAAGAAGGTCAATGTTCACAGCTACCATTTGCTGAGCACTTGCTATGTTCCAGGAAAGGTACTAAACAATTAGAGACCTTAATTCGATCCCCCCAATAGCCCTGTGGGTTTGGCTGGTATCTGTTACTGTCAGAGTCCATCCACTCTAGGTCTTTCAGATGGGAGGAACTGAATACAGGGAATTATTAGACGTGTGACAGAATCACCTGTATGAGGGGGTGGGGGGCTGTGCGGCACCTCATAGAGTGACAATCATAGGACGCTGCTACCAAGTGTGGGGCTAGAAAGACAACAGGACAAGGCAGTGTTTCCAGTGCCCATGCATTGGTAAGAACTAGAACCGCCATGAGGACTGTATGTAGCACCAGAGACCACGGAGAGAGACTCTCTGGTGGGCAATGGAGCCATGGAGGGAACACAACTACGACCAGCACTCCCCAGGAAGCACAGAGAGAGCAACGGAGGGAGGAATACCCTGAATCTCTGTCAAGGCCTCCTACTGAAAAACAACTTGCTCAGAAGCCAGAGGGCAAAGGATCCTGGGAAACAAGTTCCCCTGTGATACAGAGGAGAGCAAAGGAAGTACAGGGATGGAGCTGCAAACAAACTAGCAGTTGACTAGCAGAGTATTACTATTCCAGTTTCATGCCAGAGAAAACTGAGTCAGGGAAAGAATTTTAAGACAAACACTAGCAAGTTAAATGACTGGTTGTTTGGTTAAGAGCCCGTGTTCTTAACCACCGTGTGACACCTTCTGTAGAGAGAAAAAGGGCTTCTTCATACTCATGGCGTTTCTATATTACAGGCCCAGTTGATTACGAAAACCTTTAGTTGTGGGGGTATTTCCACCTGAAATTTGCCTATTTGCGGGGTTCTGGATATTTACTTGATGTGTGCTTATTTCAGAAGATTCAGCCTAACCACATATAGACATTTATGCCTTAAGTTATAGAATTTTGCAAAGGCCACTTACTCACTGATGACGTGGACCTGGGAGTTAGGGGAAAACAGGATGGATGAGAAAGCTCGCCTTTCTCATATTTGCTAGAGAACTGGACTGTGATTCCAACTGGTTAGAGCGTTGCAATAAGGTGATGGGGAAACAGGCAAAAATTCCCAGTTCTTACCTTCTCACTTAATGTCTAACCAGTTGCCACTGCTAAACTTGTAAGAGAAATTTATCAGGGATAAACTAAGATTTCTAACTATCAACTTCATCTTTTGTCTGAATTGGGGGATAAAGACCGTTATTTGAGAGACACCACAGAAAATCTTGGAGAAAACTGTTTCAGCTAATAGCCAGAGTAAAGCCATTCACGTTTTAACAGAGTTTACTTAAAAACCAAGACACTTTCTAGTGTAAGGATCTTCAGTGACTAGTAGTGGAGGGATAAATCTTTGTACAGTTTTCCTGTATATTTACGTTCTGTATTTGTAACACCAGCTTGTAACAGTGGTCAACTGTGCGAGTTGCCTACTGTGTGGAAGCTCTGTCTTCCTTCTCCAAGGTTCAAAGTGCTTCCCTCGTTAATGACCCATGAAGCGGGATGTTTCTATCCCATTGATACCCTGAGGCCTTCTAGGGAAAATGGTGAATTCTGCTCCTTGCAAGCCTGGGACAGCATCCAATCTTGATCCCAGAAAAGAAGCAACTTATGGACAACGGAAGCAGGCAGAGTCTAATGCCTCCTAGCCCCCGCCACCCCCAAGATTTTTCCAGAACTACTAAAATTTAAAATAGCTTTGCTCTTTGCGGCAATGGGTACTTAATGACCAGAAAGTCTTAATACCCACATTCTCACCACTTACATAAGATAGAACACTTTTGAGGAACAAGTGGTACCTGTTGATTTTGTCAGATGCTTGCCTAAGATAAAAGGCAATTATTGTACTTGGTTCTCAAAAAGAGGTGAAGGAAGCCGGGCACGACCAGGAAGCTTTCAGGAGGACGTGGGCCTTCTGCTGGGTCAATGGCACTCCTTTCACTTTTAATACCTGCAAGTGTCTGTCGTCTTTTCAGTCAAGGACAGGCGATAACCAATTTCTAGGACTTGGAAATCCAGATGGGGGCAGAGGATATTTGACAGGTACATATTTGCTACAGTTTCAGTCTGGACTGAAGAAAGAGCATTTGATTATTAAAGTTATTTTAAAACTGCTTTGCTTATCTTGTTGAAACTCTAATAGTAACAGAAGTTTAAAACAAGAATATTTTATTAATCTTTTCAAAGAACCAGCTCTTTGTTACATTAATTTTTCTATTATCTTTTTGTTCTCTGTTTCATTTTAATTCTGCTCTAATTTTTATTATTTCTTTCCTTCTGCTGACTTTGGGTTTCATTTGTTCTTCTTTTTCTAGTTCTTCAAGATTTGAAGGTAGGTTGTTTACTTGGGATTTTTCTTGTTTCTTGAGATAGGCCTGTAATGATATAAATTTCCCTCTTAATATTGCAAACCCCTGGCTTGACTCGCTAAGGAAAAAAGAAAAGACACAAATAAACAAAATCAGAAATGCAAGTGGAGTAGTTATGATGGATACCACAGAAATAGAAAGGGGATCATACAAGAATACTATGAAGGACTATATGCCACTAAATTCAATAACCAAGAAGAAATGGACAAGTTCTTAGAAATATATAACCTTCCTAGACTGAATCATAAAGAACTGGAAAATCTAAACAGACGGATCAACAGTAAGGAAAATGAAACAATCATCCAAAATCTTCCCAAAAGCAAAAGTCCAGGACCAGATGGTTTCACTAGTGAATTCTACCAAACATACAAAGATGATTTAATACCTCTCCTCCTCAAACTTTTCCAAAAATTGAAGAAGAGGCAATACCTCCTAATTCATTTTATGAGACCAACATTACATTGATACCAAAACCTGGTAAGGATAACACAAAAAAAGAAAACTAAAGACCAATATCTCTTCTGGGTATCTATCCAGCAAATCTGAAAACATTTATCTGTAAAGATATATGTACCCCTATGTTCATTGCAGCATAGGGGTGGTCAAGACATAAAAACAACTGAAGTGTCCTTTGATAGATGACTGGATAAAGAAGATGTGGTACATATATACAATGGAATACTACTCAGCCATAAGGAAAGATAAAATACTGCCATTTGCGACAACATGGATGGGTCTTGAAATTATCAGGCTAAGCGAAATAAGTCAAACAAAAGAAGTCGAGAACCATATGACTTCACTCATACGTGGGATATAAAACTGAAGTAACAAATGAACAAGACAAACAAACAAAAAATCATAGATACAGACAATAGTTCAATGGTTACCAGAGGGTAAGGGAGGGGGTGTTAGAAAAGGGTAAAGAGGGTCAAATATATGGTGATGGAAGGAGAACTGACTCTGGGTGGTGAACACACAATGCAATATATAGATGATGTATTATAGAAATGTACATCTGAAATCTATATAATTTTACTAACCAATGTCACCCAAAAAATTTAATAACAAAATTTTAAAATAACAAAGAACTTCAACATTCTGTTTGTTCAGATGGTTCCATTTCAAGAGATACTGTTGACAAAGCGATCTGATCTACCTGCATCAAACTATCCTACAGAGAAAAGCTTTCTGGGGAGACACACACAGAGAGAAAATAGGTTGAATCTTTCCTTCTCAGAACCAGCTGAAAATACAGTTTACGTTTTTATCTTATGGGAAGTTGTCCCATCTCAGCCCATTAAATTGTTCCAAGAAGTAGTACCAATGGAGGAAAGCCATGTGTCCATCTTCCCGTGGAAAATTCCAGTTGGAGGAAGGGGAGGGGCAGAGGGAAGTTTCCTACCCAGGAAGGCAACCACGCTGCCCACCACCTCCTTCAGCAGCGAGGGCCTGTCTACCTTCACTCACACCAGGCCAAGCACAGCCCAGAGGCAGCACCAGCCTTGGTGTGGCAAACAGCACAGTGCATGGTGGTGACAAAGCTCCCGGGTTCCCAAGGCAACAAGCTCATCTCCCCAGGCCTGAAACTACTCCCTTAGCCAGTCCTTGGGTAAAGGAGTGACAACTCCTCATACCATCAAGATACCGACGTGTAAAGCCCTCCTCTGGTCACTAACACTCCAACTGAAAGTGGACGATCTGATGGCCTAACTGGACAGCAGGGCTGTGAGAGGACGGGCTGTCCCAGCACCTTGTATGAGCCTCTCCACAAGGCTTTGCAGGTCTGGTCTCTGCTGTGATTGGTGCCTTTTCCTCCTGGCACTTCCATACTCTCCATCGAGCTCCCACATTTTCTGTCAATTCCATTGTCCCAGTCCCTCCTCTCGGCCCATTTATGACACCTATGGAGCCTTTCCAGACCCTTCCCACAATGGTCACTCCTACCTCTGACCTCTCATAGCTTTTAGCTTATTTTAAGAAATAAATTACTTATTACATTGGTTCTTAGAAATGTTTTTATTTTCCCTTTGCTGGTTGCTGTGTTTCCACCATATTTATGCTCAATAAACACTTGCTGAATAAATGAACGAATGACAGTTTGGAATCAGAGGAGATGGTCCAGCCATAGGTCTATGCCTGAGGCAAGTGCCTGAGGAAGGCCCCAGGAAGGATGCTGGGAAGCTTGGAGGGGGCCTGAGGGTGCTCTAGGGCAGCAGGGGTTATCAAGCAGGGCGTCCCTAGGAGACAAAAGCTCAGGAAAGTGTCAGAGGACTTTGGTTTTGCTGCCTGGAAATATAACCCTAGTCTTGATATCACACCTGTCTGAAGTTATTGCCATGTCCTCTCCTTCAGCCCATCCAAGGCTCTTTCCCAGGGTTCTTGTTTGTGGCAGCAAAGTGAACTGCTGGTGTTCTTTCTCCATGTGGCCCTGGCGCAGCTGTCAATCATGGTGACCGGCCCCCCTCATCACACTGTTGGACCCAGAAGGTGTCACATCCTTGGACACAGTAACTTGTCCAAGGGGTGGACACAAGAATCCAGGCCGATTGGGGGCCTCCCATGGAATCTTCGGATTGGAGGTAGAAAGCTAGTTTTTCTCAGTTTTAAATCAGTAAGTGTTCATGGCTAGTGTGGCTAGGAGCTATTTTTTCTGACATGTGGAAAGAAATTCTCTGATGTAAAAGAGAATGGGATTAAGTAGAGATATTGTGAAATTGAAGTGAAGGAAGAGAGGAAGGAGAGAAGAGGGAGATGTGTGATGTGAGCTGAACATATCTGGGATTCAAATATAGGGAGGAGAGGAAAGGAAGGAGAGAGGAGAGGGGAGAAGAGGGAAGAGAGAAGCACTTTCTAGGTCTTTGGTGGGTTTGCACTTTCTGTCCTGGGGTTTTGATTTCTGGAACTCTGCTTCCCATTTTATGAGACACTCCAGTATCCTTCCCACCCATGAAAGCCAATAATTCCCTTCTTGCTTAAGCCAATTTGAGTTGACTTTCTGTGATTTGCAAACCGAAGGAGACTGCAGGCATTGTTGGGTGTGAGGATTTGCTTAGGGAACCCCTCTTTCTCCCTGGCCAGTCCTCTACTGCCAGCCAGTAACTGGAATGTCAGCTTCCACGCCCAACAACAATTAACCTGCAACAACAGGAACTGAACTCCAAGATAAACAAAAGAGAGAAACCCAATATCCAAAATGGCAACCTTTCAATGGACTTGGAAACGCCTGCCTCTTGCAGGCAGCCTGCCTGTGCTGAGGGAACAGAGTTATAATCCCCCTCTCCACCCCAACGCTAGACACACCTGACATTCCACCTATATCCTGCTCGCGATTGCTGCCGAAAGGTATTGCCCTGTACTTCAATATGACAGAAACGCCTTTTCTTTTCTCTACTTATTGATTCCATGGTTGCTATTCCGATGATAACGTATCTTCTTGGGGCAGTTTCTGTGTGTCCTGAATGGCTAAACACTTGCGGCACCAGATCTAATATAAAAAGTGGGGAGAAATGGATTTTTGATGAGATCAAATTAAGTCGAGAAGGACAGAAAAGAAACCTGACAGATGTCCTTGTTGAAAAACAGAATGCAAGCATTTGAAATAATGTGAGTCTTCTTGAATCTTGTACGTATTTCCTAAAAGTGAGAGGAAAGAATTGTATTCCTATAGCACTTTTCTTCAGAGGGCATCCCAGGTTTTTTTTGGTTTTTGTTTTTTTAATTGGAGGAAAGAAAGCAAAGGCACCTCACCTCATAGGAATATTCCGGTGCCTGTGTGGCAAGCCCATGCAGCTGAGCTGTTATTTAAAGACATGAAAACACAGATCCCTGGGTAGACGAGCTGAGTTCACTTCAAAAGCTGGGCTAGGACGGACCAAGGATTGCTTCCAACGCCCCACAGCCCCACCACAGAGGGCTGAGCTGCTGGGAATCACGGTCTCCATAGGTGCTGCCACAGTTCTCCTCCCAGCCACCAGATGCTGGGGTTTAAGAGATGAAAGATGGACCGAGCGAAACAAGGCCAGAGAAACTGAGCCCCGACGTGGTTCCCATTATGACTGAAGAAAACAAGTATATCAAATTTGCCAGAGCTCTAATTGGATGGGTTTTATAACAGGCATCATAGCAACAGGGGCTATTTTTTGAGAGCTGATGAAAAATCAGAGGTGGGTTTTTCGGTTCAATGACATTTTTCTAAATAATAGCTTAAGGTCCAAAAACCACAATGTCCTGGCCACAGTTTCCTCCTCTGCTGATGAGAAGTCCAGTGCTAGTCAAATCTCCTCTGAGCTGCAGGCCTACTGCACAGCTGGGGAAAAATTAGGGCCTGCCATGGAGAAAGGCCACAATGGATTACTTGACCACAAGCTGCCACATCAGGGCCATCCTGCGACTGCAGGGACCCATATGGAGAGAATCCCAGGACCCATGGAAGGGTCAGTGAGCACTGTGGACAGAGCTGTGGACAGAGGCAGAAATTTCCACAGGGATAAAAATATCTTACTGGAGATGTCAGTTATAGGCTAGATAATTATAAAGTTCCCTCACCCCCCAAAAAGCCACTCTAACCACAAACCACACGAATAGTTGGTTACCACCCATTCACTGATGGGAATATAAGACAAACCTGGTTGCTTTTGGTAAATTTCACAATCTTTCTGAAGAGAGAGAGAATGATCGGTAAAATGACGGGTATTTCCTTTTCCTATATTTAGGTTTAATTTATTAAACTTCCACCCAAAATGTAGGAAGACTCCCCTATAGGACCAGGGCCACCATGTAAGGAGGTGCAGGTCGATCCCTGAACAACTCCAGGGTATCCTCACATCGCGGGCAATGGCCATAAATGACACATCCCATTTCCAGGTGCTATGGTCACAAAACTCCTCATAAATGTCTACAGTGAACAAGCAGTACCATTTGATATCACCACTAACTACAGAGTCTGGGGTTCCACTCTCTGGGTTTCCAAATAACTATCTAGACCAGGGTCTATTGCCAGACGCAGAGACCTGGGTGCTGTGGGTACTGTAGGGTTGTCTCCTGGCAGGTCTGTTTCCCCATGAGTCTCCACTGCTTCCTGAGTCTGCAGCTTCCCCCAGCCTCTCTGGGGACAGCCTGGCCAGAATCTGAATGCTTCTTTCCTGATCTGGTTAGGAAATGTCCCATCCCCACCCCCACACCCATGGAGGGTACGGCAACGCTCTGGCTTCTTGGCGCTGGCTACCTGGTACCACTTCTGCAAGTGTGCAGCCAACCACACCTGGGCACTGACGGCCATGGAAGAAGAGCATGGAGTCTCCTGAGGGCTCTGCTCTATCCAGCCGCTGAGGACAGCCCCCACTTCTGGATCCATAAATTAAATACACAGACTAACCTTCTCCCACCTGGTGTTCATCTCAAGCTGTCAGCAAAGCCATTGGAAATTTGTCCTCAGAGAATTACACCCCATTCTCCATACAAGAACAGACCTCTCACGCTGCTACTAAACTTCTCCCTTGGGCACTGAGGGCCTTCATGGATACTGGGCACTCACAAAGCCAGCACACTTCATGCGGATGTGATATGATGACCATAAAAACACATGTTTACATTGGCAATGCAACACAGCAGCCGTTTATCCAAGCCTTAAAGACACCAAGACATACGCGTTTCGGGTATTCTAATAAAAATCTTTCCGATTCCGACTTTGATTCTTCTTGGTGATAATCACACTCTAGTAATGCCACCTGTGGGATTCTATTTTCTTTCCCCCATCTTTATTTTTGTGAAGATAAAAGCAGTTGGAAATGACTAGTTGAAATTACCTCCATTTAGATCACTCTGTTGGAAGTTGAAATCTGTTTTTCTTCTTGATTTCTTTGTATGTAAAAACAGTGCTACCTAGAGCTGTCTTTCATGATCAAAGATAATGGTGATGCTTCCCAAAAAACAAGTGAGAATGAAAATCGTCATCATCACCACCATCATCTACCTCTGGTCATCTACCTCTGTGCTATCCAGGGTCTGATCAGTTAGCTCTGTCAGGTAGCTAATCGTCCTTAAAACGGCCTCGCCCTGGTCCCTAAGCTGTCCCTCACAGCCGCACTGTGGAGAGCTTTGTAACAACAACTCACTTCTTTAAGCACTTGCTATGTGCCAAGCACTGCTCTGTTTCCGTGTATTATCTCATTTAATTCTCCTGAAATCCCAAAATGGTAGGTATTCTCAATACCCCCATTTTACAGACAAAGAAACTGTAGCACAAGAGGTTGTGTCATTCGCCCCAGGTCACGTGGCTGGTAAGGATTCGGACCTAAGCAGTCGAGCTCCAGAGCACACAGGCTGGGCTCTGACACTGTGATACCCTCAGCTCAGCTGGAGGCAAAGCAAGGCACAACTCTTCACCGTGTATCCACAGATCCCTCTTTAGAGATGTAGGGTCCCCAAGATAAAGCAAGTCCTGAACCTCCCTGCCTCCACCATCCCCCTGCACCCCATGGTGGCTCCCTGCTGCTAGTCATATGCACGCGCACAAAATGCCCCTCTGGCCTGCCCAGGTTCTCTCTGCATGTGCAATGCCCCCCTCTGGCCCTCACGCCCACCTATTCATCTTTGAAGCTTGGTCCACACACCAGGTTCCCAGGCAGCCTCGAGAGTTCTGACAATCCACTACCTCCTTCCCTCCCCACCCCGTAATCCTCACACTCTCAACCAGTCCACATGTCCCCATGCTAACTGCCCTTTCCAAAGTTAACATTTCCAAATGGCAGGATAAGTTCAGAGTCATTTAAAGGGAAAATAGGCGTACTTGAGACATACCATGAAAATGTTGGCCTTTTGAAAAAAAAAAAAACCCCACAACAACAACTCATCCTTCCCCTCCCTACAGAAACAGTGAGCTCAGGTGGCCTCTTGTGTATTGTTTTTCCCAGGGAAGCCAATTTCCGTTCAGTTCCCACTGTTTCATAACACAAGAGCTCAATTTACAGACTTCCAAACAGAGGGATGGGTGCTCAGTTCTGTTTTATTCTTCCCTCAAGAAAAAGCCTCTATCTCAGTTGCAGGCTTACACAGACTTAACAGCCATAAGCCCCATAAGCTCTGGCATGCCATAAATAGCCCTTTTCATCCAAAACTGCAAATCACAATTCTCCCGTAAAAACCAGAGCTACTCGGAGAGCTGCCCACGGCGCTGAGCGTGGAGCTTTGCTTTTTAGTGGCATTTAATAAAGATTTGTTGACGGATCGATTTATCTGGGTCTCCCATATCAGGTGTAGCCTGAGTTTCTTACATTTTTTCAAAGGGATTAGAACTAAGATTTAAAAGCAACTCTTAATGCACCAACCTCTCCGTTCCCACAGTCCTTTGGGCCCAGAATCGTAGAACCTATTTATAATGCATGACTTTCAGAGCCCCTGTGGGAGCCAGAGGGCAAGAAGGGACACAGGACTGTGCAGTAAAAGCCCCTACGCCATCTGGACTACGGCACAATGAGAAGTGGTGTCCTCATGACAGCCTGAAGGCCATCAGGAAGGGGCCCTCTGCATCACCAGAGAAAAGAAAACCAAGAATGTGGTCTTGACAGTTGAGCGTTTGGCATGAGGAATCCTGATTCCACCACTCCCGGTCCTGAGGCCTTAGGCAGGTTCCTCGGCATCTCTGTGGAATGATTTCCTCATCCACACCAGCTCCTAGGATTTCGGTCAGGATTCAATGAGGGAACGTGTGGTAAGCCCCGGAGACACTATCTGGCATGGAGCAAGCATCACTCATGTTTTAAGTAACCAGCTTAGCAATACAGCAAAGGAAATTTCACTGTGCTTTTAATTTTATGAAAATTGGGGGTCCGTGTGTACCAATTACGGTAACTCTGATAACCAGGATATTCAGTCAAACAGAACACCCTGCTCTCCCCAAATGCCAGACAGATGGGAGCTCATAGTCCACATCAAAGTACTGACAGGAATCAGGAGTAATTGGGATTGCAAAACACCAGGGGTGCTCAAATAAAACCACATCATAAATGTTTGAAATGAAGTTATAACTTCAGGAACAGGCAAGCCACATGAACTATCCGACTTTGTAAAAGCCTGTCCTCTCAACCACAAGGTTGCCGGTTCGACTCCCGCAAGGGATGGTGGGCTGTGCCCCCTGCAACTAGCAATGGCAACTGGACCTGGAGCTGAGCTGCGCCCTCCACAACTAAGACTGCAAGAACAACAACTTGAAGCTGAACAGAACCCTCCACAACTAAGATTGAAAGGACAACAATTTGACCATTGTTCCCCAATAAAGTCCTGTTCCCCTTCCCCAATAAAATCTTTAAAAAAAAAAAAAAAAAAAATTAAATGTAACAAATAAGCAGGCAGAATAAAATGGATCCCTAGGCAGTGAAGAAACTTGTTAATAAACTTGCTGAACCACCAACAACCCAGAAAAATAATAGTAAGTGAGGACGAGGACATTTGGCATTGATCTTGAAGTGAGTTTGGGAGAGAGAAGCTCTTTGGGCAACTGAGTAACTAACTTTCAGGGAAAGAGGGTGGTGAAAGAACAGGGGCAGAATGATGGAGAGTTTCCCTTGCTTGCCCTCCCTCTGCGGTTACCACATCATGTTTCAAGGATGGGTCATCGTCAGGGTTAGAATGACCTGGGCTACATAAAGAAATCAATTCTGTGAGTATTTACTGAGCACCTCCCAGGTCCAAGGCACCACGCCACATGAGAGATACAAAGATGAGTAAGGCTGGTCCTGGAAACATCTGAACCACAGGGATAATAGCTGTGAACACGTAACAGGCAGTCGATCTGCAGCAGAGTTACATGCAGCACATAGGGACACAGGAAGGAGGTGAATTTCCACCAAGAGTATGAGGGAAGGCTTCCTGCAGGAGGTGGCATTTGAAGTGACCCTGAAGAGTGTGGAAAATGCTTCAGGCAGAGTAGTGGCATCCATCCATCCATCCATCCAAATATCCATTCAATTAATAAATAGTTACTGAGCACTTACTATCAGACACTGTGTTACTTGCTGATGACAGAATTTTGAGTTAAAAGAGACAGAATTCTTACTGTTAGGAGCTACTGGGGAGGCAACTATTCACTGAAGCATCAAACCTTCAGATGTAAATTGCAGTGTGGCAATGCCATGAGGGTGGTCCAAGTTTCTGCCTGAGGTTCGAACAGGAATGTCTGACCTGGCAGAGAAGTCCAGCAAAGCCTTGCTGAGGACGTGATGATGGAACTGCGGTCTGAAGGGGAGTCAGAGACGTCCAGGCAGGGAAAGGGGACTGCAGCATCCCCACCTGAGGGAACGACAGGCTTCAAGGTAGGAAAGAAGCGTGATGAGAACAAGGGGCTGAAACCGTCTGGGAGGCCAGAGCACGGTGTGGGGGACACAATGTGTGGAGATGAGGCCAGGGAGCCAGCAGGGGTGTGTGGGGTCTTGGGGGGGCGGTCTTGGTGAGGAGCTCCCACCCTGTATTCTAAGAACAACGGACAGTCTTACAAACAGTTTAGTTGGTGCCGTAATATGGAGGAGGAGGAGGTGGCATGACGAGAGTTTAATTTTGGAAAGTTAACTGGCTGGTGTAGAGACGGGGTTAGGGCTGCAGTGCGTGAACTGGCAGCCCAGCAAGAGACATGGTGGTGGCCAGGCCGGGGCGGGCAGCACTGGGGATGGGGAGAAAAGGTGTCAAGAGATAGTTAGGGGTAAGTCAGCAAGACTGGAAGCTAGATGGTGGGGCTTCGGTGAGGAAGAGGGAGGTTTCATGGATCCCTCTGGCTTTCTGAACTGAACAGATGGCGGTGCCAATTGCCTAAACAAAAAGGACAATGACAAAGGGCCATTGTGGTAAAGAGAGACGAGATGGAAGGAGTCAGAAGTTTGGAGGGGTGGTCAACATGTATCTCCCTCAGTAAACTAAAAGCCCTCCAAGGGTAGGACTCTGTCTCTTTTTACTCAAAACTGTGTCCGTGGCAAATAGTACAGTGCCTGACAGATAGATAGCAAGTGCTCGGCAACCGCGCGTTAATTGAGGGACTAGCTGGATCAATGGATGATTTGGGTTTGGGACACGTAAAGTGTGAGGTGCTTTAAGACACCTCAGAGGAGATGTCAGGTAAAAGGCTGGGTAGGTGGACTCCAGCTCAGGAGAGAAGTCAGGACAGGAGCTATAGGTGCGTGATCACATAAGGAGAGTAGCTGGAAGAGAAAATGAACAGGCCTGGATTCAACCTTTAGAAATTCCAACAGGTCAGGGCCAGGTGGGGGGAGGGGGGTGAAGGTACACAAAGGAGAGAGACAAGCGGCAGGCAGAGTCAGAGGGAGTATTGCAAGAAGGAGAGAGTGGTCAACGGTGTCAATTGCAAGTAAGATGAGAACTGAAGAACGTCCTTCGGATTTAGCAGCACTGAGGTCATCGGTGACCTTTGTGGGAGCTGTTTCTGTGCAGTGATGGAGTGGGAGCCAGATTGGAGGGGGTGAGGAGTGGGAGGTGATGACACGGTGACAGGGTGTAGACACAAGTCTTAGGAGGAGTTTGGCGGTGAAGAGGAGGAGAGAGGTCGGGCGAAAGCTGAGCAAAGGAGGGCGTGTGGCTGGCAGATTTGAGAAGTGACAACAGCCCCGTGTGGCTAGAATAGTGGATTTTGTGCCTTTTTTTCTGCCCCAACATCCCCTGGGGAACAAATACCCCAAGTCATTAACAGAATCAGACTATCAGGAGGAGTGATGAACTTGGTTTTGGGTGATGTAAATGGAGGGGTTTACGGAGGGGGCAGGCAGAGAGAGATGTTGGCAGGGTAGCTGGAAACAGGGTATAGGGCAGCGCGGTCCATCACCAGCTACTGCCAAATCCAGCCCCCACCTGTTTTTATGCGGCCAGCCCACAAGCTAAGAATGGCTTTTACATTTTTAAATGGTTGGAAAAAAGTGAAAGGGGGAATAATACTTCATGACAGTAATAAGTATATGAAGTTCTAATTTCAGTGTCCATAAATAAAGTTTTATTGGAACACAGCCACATTGGTCCATTTATATACCATGGATGGCTGCTTTTGCGTCACTAAGGCAGAATTGAGTAGTTGCGACAGACCAACTGGCCCACACAGCTTAAAATATTTACTATCTGGCGTGTTACAGAAAAAGTTTGCCAATCCTTGGTCAAGGGCATAGGAAAGCAATCAGAGCAACTTTTTAACAGTCAACATTATGGGAAAGAATCAAGTAAAAGGGGCCCGGATTACACTGCACATGAAGGAAAACAGGTGGCTGGCCATTTGTGGGTTGCAGATGGGATGGGAACAGCCTAACATCTGTGGGCCTAGGATGGACATTTGTCTCCGCTCCACCCGTGTTCCCTCCCCTTGCTGATGTCATGAGCAGGCCCCCACAAGGCTCAGTCTAAAGGATGCTTCTTCAGGGAGACATGTCCCTTCCCTTCCCGACTGATTCTCCCAGCCCTCTTAGACAAAGCTTCTGCGCTTCTCCTGTACACCATTTATCACCATGGTAATTAAATAATTATTTGTAGAACCCTTGGTTGACTTCGCGTCTCTTCCCCTGCACTGGGAGGCACTGTGGTGTAATGGCTGAGAGCAGGTTGCAGAGATACGCTGTGAAGTTCAACCCTGGTTGTGCCATCTCCTGGCTGGGTGTCCGTGGCTCACTTATCCTTTCCTGGCCTCAGCTTTCTCATTAGCAAAATGGGAACAGTGAGAGTCTGTATGACTCAAGGTTGTAAGGAGTAACTAAGATAATAAGCTGCAAAGTGCCTGCAATATAGTAAGTGCTCAATAAATATAGCATCGTTAGTAACTAGGTATGTGGATGAGGGGAGTGTGGTAAAGGAATAGGAGAAAACAAAGATGAAACCTGAATTCCAGGGCAACTGGGTGGATGGTGACGCCATTTCCAGAGATAGGGAACACAGGAGGGGGAGCGGGGTTGGGGGACTTGCCATGTCTGCGGTGCCTGGGCTCAGCCAAGTGGCCACGGGAGGTGGACAGATGAATGTGGAGGTAAGCGTAGTTGATGGGTGGGCTAAGGGATTGGGGAGTGTGAAGGCTCGGGAACGCTGGGAGAAACAGCTGAAACATAAGGTTGCTGGGTTGTGTTTTCGGCCTGTGTGAAAATGCCCTGGCTTTATCATTGCTGCTGTGTGATGATCTATCTACACCTTAATAAACATGAGCTATTACTCTCGTTACGTTCCTTGAGCACTGGTTCTGGATTGTCTTGTTAATGACTGGATCTCCAATCCTTCTAGCATAGTACCTAGCATATAGTAGGTGCTCAATAAATATTTATTCAAAGAGTACGTAAAGGAGTAAAGGAAAGGAGAGAGACATAGATGTACCAACTTGATTGTTGGGTTGGGGGTTACAGCGAATGCTGTGGCCCACCCTGGACATCACCAGCTGTCCCCACACATACTGGCAGCAACACCTGTGTCTTGCTGCCTGAGGGAATTCTCTGGCAACAGGAGCAGACAGCCCATGCATGGGGCAGCTGGAAATTCTGGGGAATGACCGCCCTCAGGAAGGAGCAAGTCTCAGCCACTGAGGGATGGCAATTGGTGGATAAATACCCAGCACCCTCAGCCCTCAGTCGAATGTTCCGTGAGCCATGCTCTTGCCAAGGAATTGTGTCACAGTATCCCCTGTAGAGTTTTGCTCCATTTATAAGTTCATTGGGTCCATGATCACCACACAGCAGTCAGAATGCGGGATCACAGGAGGGTGAAAGCCACATTGAAGTCATCAAAGGGACTCCCAAACATCTGAACCTAGGTCCTCGGAACAAGGCAAGGAAGAAAACATCGGCTCTTGAGGTGTCTGCTTGGATCCTAGCCATACGACCCTCTGTCTGACCACAGGGAACCAGCCCCCTGCAAGCCAAGCTGGCAGCTACGTGAACTCTGAGGAAGGTCGGAGACACCTCTGTCTCAGGGCCTGGTCACTGTGGGCAGGCCCCCAGGGTCAGTTTCATCATCTATAATTAGCAAAGGAAACAAACAGGCCAGACCTCCCTTCGTAGCTCCCACAACTATGTCCTATTCTCTCCCTGCATTTTGGCGACTTTCGTTTTCCCATACCTGCCCTGGCGTCACTTCCCTGGGGTCCTGCGTTATTATAATTACAATGTACGGGTCTCAACCAAGAGTTCAGTGAAGACACTACATTTTCAGTGCCTGATACACTACAAGCACTGAAAATATTTAATGAATGGATCAGTATGCTCATCCTCCCTTTCTTTGTCCCGCTCGTGTCCTCTAAACCTGAGAGACTGTCCCCCTTTTCCTGTATATGAGGGAAACCATGACAAGGCCACCTGCCCCACCCTCTTTTCTTTGACTTTCAGTTCTGAAGTCTTCCTGGGTTCGGCAGTCACCTGCCACCTCCTGGGCCCCTTTGCCCTTATGTTTCCAAATCCAATATCTTTTACTCCTGTGAGCATATTGGCTCAGCTGACTCTCTGAAGCTCCCTTGGCTAACCTTTCTGCTCGACCGCTGAGCCATTTGTGACCTGCAGGTAGAATAAACACAGAGGCTGCTCAATCATCAGTCACTCCTGGAGAGTCATCTGCATGACGTGACCGGACTCCTCGTGAACTTGGCCTTGTGTGGATCTTCTATGATGGTTCCAAGATACAATGAGTCTTGACCTTAGAGCTCACAGAGGAAAGGAAGAGTGATCTCCAAACCTTGTAGCTATGACATTCTGTTCCCAAATGAAGAGGTCCAATCTTTCCAAGGCTTTGATCCTTCCAGAAACCCCTGTCCTGATGTCATGTTCTATCCCAGAACACCAGGAAAACATCCCTGGTGGGCAGACGCACGGGGTTTCTCTATTTTTTCCTGTGTTTGCTTTTTTCTCTCTCTCTTTTTCCTGTTTTGTGCTCAGCACTCAGTTAACTGTCTGATAACCAAAGAAGATGTTTATAAAGTGGTTCCTAGAACTCTGCTTTTGGCCATGATGGAATAACTGGTACTAACTAACCCTGCCACTATACACGTTTATGATACCGGAGAAAATTTACGAACAACTCTTCAGATATTGGAAAAGAGGTGCACAGGACTGTGATGCCCGAGAGAAGAGAATCCATCGAGGTGAGTCCTCTGATCACCTCGGCTTCCTGACTCTCGGCACTTACTAGATCCCAGGACAGGGAGGAAGAACGCAGGCAGAGGATGGGAGTCTGCCTGAGCTTAACACAAAAGGCTCAAAGTTCAGGGAGGTAGAGGTGGCTGGAAGTTGAGGGACAGGCTGCCAAAGAAGTAGCTCCAAGGAAAAGAGCTTCAGATGTCTTGTTAGGTGCCCTTGGTGTAAATAAGAAACTGCATATTTGTAGGCGTGACTCCTACGACCACACAAAGAACCACCACCAGAGAAAGAACTATTGGAGAGCAATAAGCTGAACAACTATCAGAACTCACTCCTGGTTGGGAAGCGTTCAAATCCCAACCAACCAGAAAGAAGAAAACTTTCTCAACACCCAGGGAATTCAATAGACACTCTATCCAAGTCAAGTCTTAAACGTAGTGCTAAATGAGCACTCCTCACAAACCTAACCGGGTATTCACCTAGTGCTAGTAAGTGAACTGCCTGCCAGAACAAAACTCGGCGCTCTTTGAAAGAACAGAAAATTCAATCAAAAACTTAACATTCACAATGCTCCGTGTTCAATTAAAAAATATTAGACGTGGAAAGAACCAGAAAAATGAAAACCATGACTCAGAAAGTGTATAAAAACAGTGTTGGTGAGGATGTGGGGCAACTGGAACTTCATACCTTGTTTATTGGAGGGGAGGGGTTAAAAGGGAGTAACCACTTTGGAAAACAATTTGTCAGTTTCAAATACAATCAAACATGCTTCTTACTTTATAACCTAGAAATTTCACTCCTAGGTACATACCCAAGAGAAATGAAAACATGTCCACACAAAAACTTGTGCATGAACACTTACAGACACTTCATTCACAACAGCCAAAAATTGAAAACAACTCCAATGTCCATCAAAGGGGAAATGGACCCACAAGCTGTGATGCAGTCATGTGCCACTTAAAGACAGAGCTACTCTCTGAGCATGTGTCATTAGGCATTTTTGTCATTGTGCAAATATCACAGAGTACATTTACATAAACCTAGACACACAGCCTATGGCTCCTAGGCCACAGCCGGTACAGCACGTTCCTGGACAAAACAACACGAGATTAAAACCAGCACAGGAGAAAAGGGTGCACTCAAGAGACATAAACAGAAGATGTACGTGGCTGCTGCCAGTGCAACGTGGCAGACTGCTGTACAGCAAACTAGCTTTGTAAGTAGAACTAGTACACTCTGAAATAACAGTAGGAAGCATCGCACGGTAAATAAATAAACCAGTAACACAGTCATTATCATCACGTATTACGTACTGTGCATATTGTATGTGCTGTACTTTTATACAACTGCCAGCACAGTAGGTCTGTTTATACCAGCTTCACCACAAATACGTGACTGAGGGACTGCACGGTGACATATGACAGCTACGATGTCACTGGTTGATAGGAATTTTTCAATGCCATTATACTATTACAAAACCTCTGTCATATATGCAGTCTGCCATTGACCAAAATGTCATCGTGGGGAAAATAGCTATCGAATGGAACACTACTCAGCAGCAAAAAATAACGAACTATTGAGACACACAATATGAAAGAATCTCTAAAACATTGTGCTGAGCAAAAAGGAGCCAGATACAAAAGAGTACTGTCTGTGATTATATTTGTGAGGGGTCCAAGAACAGGTTCAAAAGCAAGTCTACAATCCTAGAAATCCGATGAGTAATTTCCTGGGTCAGGGGGTTCAGGGATCAACTGCAAAGGGAAACAGAAGGATTTCTGGGAGGATAGAAATGCTCTATGTCTTAGTTGTGGTAGTGATTACATGTGGGTGTGCGTTTGTCACAACTTAAACTGAAAACTTAAAACAGGTGCATATATATATATATATATATATATATATATATATATATATATACACATACATACACACACACATACACACATATACACATATATACATATTATATATTACACCTCAATAAAGTGATTTTAAGTGATTTTTGATCGCCAGGAGCCTGTGATTAAACACAAGGGAGCCCCTATGATCACGCACAAGCCAGAGCACATTGGACACTAACTTCTGCCGTGCACGCCCCGGTGTCATGGGGAGCAGAGCAGACGGAAGGTGGTGAGGGGCTAGTCAGCGTACGTTGCAGAGGGAAACTGTCCGGGAGCTGAAGGGAAAGGGAGAATTGGGGGCATGGAGAGAAGGCTGAGACTCCAAGCCCAGACTGAGCACATGGAAGTGGCAGTAGGGGGGCCTGCATGGGGACCATGCAAAGGACTGCGGCTGGTTCAGATGAGGTTGGATATAAGAAAGGAATCAAGTGTAGGGTCTTAGAAGCAAGGGAAAGGATATATAGGGCTGCAGACGGGCATTCTTATGAGTCCTGAGTAGGGTAACGGCAGCGCGGGGGTGATGTGTCTGCCGCAGGGAATTCAAGGCCAGGAATCCGTGAAGGAGGCTCTTGCAGGTGTATATGCAAGACGGATGGGGGCCTGCTCTAGATAGGTGACCCGGGATGCAAAGGGAGGAGGAGATCCAAGAACGTTCCGATGAGCAGAAGCGATAGAGGTGCTGACTCCTTACAGGACTTTCTGGACCACGGAGAGCCCCCTGTCCCAGCGGATGGAGCTCAGACTCGGAAATCCACAGCCTTAGTTCCGAGCCTGGCTCCCCCACAGATCTGGGCAAATTTTAAAGCAATCCAAACCTTACTTTCCTCATTTGAGAGAGGGAATAATAATTCTCAACTTGCAGGGTCACTGAGAGGATTGGAGGTGAGGAAGCTGCAGCACCTCGCGCAAAGCAGGTAATAAATGACAGACATTGTAATTCATTCTGTGATTGATCAGAGATCCCTGGGACCACGACATGAGATGTCTCCTCCCTTTGGGTCATGGGGGTGGAGTCACACCTACACTGGATGAGTGAAAAGAAAGAAATTAACATTCACAAACACCCAGGTCTACTAGTCATGAAGGACAAGCAACCCCAGATGGAAACATCACTCACATATGGCAGCGTGTGGGCCACAAAAGAGAGTGAGGTGAGTCCCTTTCACTAGATAAGAAAAGGTCAAGGGGCCTGATTGTGGAAATTTGGGCCAAAGGTTCATAACTTGAAGTTTCTCTATTGGGAGAAGGATGCCTTTTTAATTTGCAAATTGACCGACAGTAGCCTACTTAGCCCAACGTCTCTGTCATTAAGTGGCCCCCTTGACGCTTTGACGCAGGTAACTGTGGCTCTCGGGGAATCCTAGGAGACCACTGCTCCAGAATCCTGTCTCCAAGTGTTGGAGGTGTCAGGCAAGCACTAACTGAATATAGTTTCTCCGATCTAGGGAAGATTATCGTCTTGGTATTGGGAGAGACAGGCATTTACTGAGCATTTATTGTTTATAAGGCAGGTACTACACTAGGGGATTTACCTGGATTGCCTGGAATAACTGTTCACTTATTCAACAATTATTTTTTGAGTTCGAACAGACACTGTGCAAGACTACAGTTGCACTGGGATCAGGGAGCCATAAACAGATCAGAACTACAGAGTGACAAGTTCCCCCCGAGAGTGGGTCCAGGGCAGATTGCCAGTCCCTCACCCGGCCTTAGTGGGGGAAGGGGTGTGTATGTATGAGTGAAACACCCCAGGCAGAGGAAAGAGAGAGCGCTAAGCCTAGCAGTGAGAGACTGAGAGTGGGTCATTAGGGCAATTGCCAGCAGTTCCTATGTGTGGAGCAGGAAGTCGGTAGCAGTAACCAGCAGCTTGGTCACAAAGGGGTCATGTGCCTGGAAGAGAGTTACCAGGTTTAACAAACAAAAACATAGGATGTTAGACCTGAAGAAAACTACCTCAGCCAGGTGGCCAAGGTCAACGTCAACATTGATAAATCATGTGGAGAACACGTCCCCTGAACATGATGGAAGGAGAATGATACTTCATCTCTGTGGTCTTCCTCCCCAAAGCACATCACCCCTGTCTCATCATGAAAACATCAGGCAGACCCCAACTGAGGGACATTCTACAAAACGCCTGGCCAGCGCTCCTCAAAACTGTCAAGGTCATTAAAACAAGGAATGATGGACAAACTGTCACAAGCAGGAGGAGCTGAGGGGAACATGTCAACTAAATGTGATGCTGTGATACGCTATCTTGGATGGGATCCTGGAACAGAAAAGGACATTAGGTAAAAACTAAGGAAATCTAATAACTAAATCTAAACTCAATCTAAAAACTAAAGTTGGACTTTAGTTAATGATAATACATCAACATAAGTTTATTAATTGTGACAAATGGATCCTACTGACCTAAGATATTTTTTATGGTAACTCTGTACTAACTTCATAATTTTTCTATAAATCTAAAACAAGGATTGAGAGCAGCCATTGTGTCTGGAAGATTCCAGCAGAAGCAGGTGAATACTTCTGAGCACCAAAACTCAGGGCCACTCCAAACACAAGGCCATACTTCCCACTGGTGCCCGCTCCCCACCGATGCCCACTGCCCCCCTCCCTCCCACCTCTCACCATCAAGGTCGAACCAGACATACTCAGAGCCATGAATGGAAAATTTAGAAAGGAGCTTCAGAGACATTCATCCAACATCCCCCTTTGAGTAGAGTTCCCATCCAGAGCTGTCCCCATAGATGTCACCTCCTTGGTGTAGCTCTTAACTACTGGTTCTGGCTTGTGGCTGTCTTTCCCCATCTTTAATTCCCATTTCTAATCTGCTTAGGTGTGAGACAGCAGCTTACTTACCAAGCCTACGGCAGCTATGTGTTAAGTAAGAGTCAACGGTCTTTAAGCAAGGACCCAAAAGGCTCTTCTGTGTAGAGCGAGAAACTCTGTAATGTGTATTCCAGCTGCTCAGGGATCTTTCTGTCTTACCTCCTCCCCATCTTGTTCCAAATAAATGCTGCTATTTTATACCTGGGTTCCACAGAGATGAGGTTAAGTGACTGCATTTGGAGGAGCACAGCCCAAGGGTTGCTTTAGTTTATTTTAGTAGCACATGAGGGAAGGCAGAGGGGCAACAGAAGGATGACGTGTACTTGACTGGCAAAATCTCCTGCAGGAAATTACTGATGCCAGCCAGCTGCTCCAGGCCCCTGCCGGGCCGTTTCTCCTCCTCTCCCATCTCTCAGGGGATAGCCTTCCCGCGGTGGCTTGCCAGGAAGACAAGGAGGGCAAAGGTCTAGGCCTGCTGTGTGCTTACCTCGAACACTTCCCCCCATGGAACCCCTGACACGCAGGGCCCTGCCAGGGGTGGGGATGGGAGGAAGTGTCCGGCAATCCTCTTTTCTTGAGAAATGGGATTGGAAATGGGGTAATCGTCTAAATGGGCAGTCCTGATGAGTCGATAAACATAAGTCCCATTTTTATTACGGTGATAAGGCTGCCTGAGCGAGCGTAATCCCTCTCCCGGGCTCTGAGAAATTGCCAGGCCGCCAGCCGCCAGCCTGCCCTACACCACGGCTGCATTAGTCTGATGGGAAGAGGCACTGAGCTCTAGACGAGCTGCATTTCATAATGGCATTTAAAAGCATGGATCCTGGTGTCACACCAGAGCCCAGTACACTGCTGACTGAGCTCACTGTCCCTTGCCGCTGCCTTCCTGCTCCCCCCAACACTGATATGGCATAGTTGGTGCAAATGCAGGGCTACCTTCAGTCACGTAAGGTGAAATAGTGTCAGGAAAGACTGCAATTTAAAACGGCTCATGGAAACATGGAATAATGGGAAAAACCTCTGGCCTCTAGCCCCAGCCAATCCACTAACTCTTGAGGCCTCAGTTTCCCCAAGTGCATTATGTGATTGCTAAGGTCCTGCCCCACTGTCCCATGTAAAAGACCCACAGATTCATGACTCTCCCCACCAGCCAGGAATTCCAGCCTTACAGAGTAATTCCTCTGTGTTTTAAGGGCCGTTTTATCTTCTACACCTCCATACTGAATTACAACCTTCCATTTTATTAATGAACCCCTTATGGGAAAGGATGACCTAGAGGAGCTGGAAGCGAGGCCCTAAGGAACTAGGACAGGCAGGGGAGGTGTGGCCTTGTGTGCCAGAAAGATGCAAGGGGCTCAGGAAAGAAGGTAGCAAAACACCCACAGCCCGTCATCGGGGCTCACCCTGTGGGCAAAGCCACACTGGGAATGGATGAAGTCCAGGCAGGTGTAGCACAGAGTAGGACAGTTGGTTCTGCTGGTGGCACTCAGGGACCTTCAGAACAAATCATGGCCGGTCCTGTGTGCCCTTTGCCTCCTGAATGGAGGATTCACCTTTCCTCCCATTCGCTCATTTACTCAAGCACTGATGAGCCAGGAGGCAGGAGGTACAGCAAAATTAAGACGGGATTTCGATTCGGAGGCTGGGCACTAGCTGCAGTGTCAGCATTTATTTGTCACCTGACACCGAATAAAGCATGTCACCATTCTGAGCCAGCAAAATAAGGTGAGTGCCTGCCTTGCACACTTCGTGGGCAGGGCTGATGCCTTGCACACCTCCAGGGGGTGCCATTCCCATGGGAGTTTACGTGAATAGAGCTGGTCAGAACTGGGCGACGTACAACAGGCACAGCTGCATTCGGCCCTACTTGTAGTTAAAAACATCAAACGACATAAGTGCTACTAACATAGCACTATTATTATATTGGTAGCATTCTAGAAAGAGATACTGGATCCATAAAAGACATTCACAAAACGCTAACATTTAGTGGCATCAGTTTTGCATCCTATCCGATTCGACCATGGTGGGACAATGGAGCAATTCATTTTGTCACCCTAGTGCTGCCGGTGTGGTTCAGACGACAGGAACAATAGAAAACAATAAACGAAATAGGAGGTGTGGCCCCAAGCCCAGAGCGAGGCAAAGACCCTTCATTACGTGCGCCCCTGGTCCCAAGACCACGCTACTGTCCACACTACACCCCTCTCAAAATACCCTTCATTATAAGATGCTCACAATGTCTCCGTTAGAACAGGCTTCTCAAATCAGAACAGGAAGACGGGAACCAGGCACGTTTAGCCCAAAACAAGGTTCCCTGGATTTCACACCCCTCACACAGAAACTCACCGTCAGCTCAGGGCAGCGCCCTTTCCTCTCCATCTTCCAGGGGCCACTTTGGCCTCAAGAGGAGAAAGACCCACAGATTCATGATGCTGCCACACTGCCCACTACCCCACAGACTCCAAACCCCTTCTCACTCGTCCTGCACATCAGCAGACAGGGCAGAAGTGTTAAAATATGCAAAGCCCCTTGATCCACTACTGCCTTTTTTACAGGGGTGGGGAATGGGAGTGGGAGATATGCGCCCTGAGAGCGCTTGTCCCCACCTCTCTATCTCTCCTCTCATGGCTGCAGTTCATCTCGTCCTCATCACATGCCTCCTAAAGCCCTTTGCCCGCTACTTTATACCCCTCTCGGAGCTACTGCTCTAAAACATGCTGTTGGACCATCACATGCATGCGTCACAGGCTGCACAGCGCCCTCGTGCCCAGACATCTCAGCCACAAACTTGTTCCCGGCCTCACCTCGGGCTACTTCCTCCCACGCAGCTTTCATCTCAGTCCCGCGGGGCGGCCCTACCCATTCCCGAGTAACCTCCATGCATTCACCCAATGCACGATTAAATGAGAGTGTGAGGTGTATCAGGCAGCGTGCAGGGCCCTGGGAGGGTGGTAGGGCGCAAACCCAGCCAGGCATCCCAGAGCTTACAACCTTTCTGGGAAAACACACATCCATCAAATAACCACAAAAACAAATGTACGCGTACAAGCTGTGATATTTGATAAAGAAACGGGCTCGGAGATGTACAAGGAGGAAGGGCTGAAGTCGTCCGGGAGAGCAGAGGTTTCCCTGAAGATGTGATGTTTGAGCTGATACGTGAACAACGAGAAGGAGGAATTAGGCAAATGGGGTGGGAATGGCAGCAGCAACCGGAGAGAGGGTTCCAAGTGGAGGGAGCTGCCTGGGCCCAGGGTCGGTGAGGAATACAAAGAGGGCTGGTGTGTCTGAGGACACGGGTAGGGGTGCTATGGAGCTGGCGAAGGTGCCAGGGGTCAGATTACAAGGGGTCTTACAGGCTCTCCTGAGGATATGGCTCTTTATCCTAAGAGAAATGAGGAAGCATTAAGAGGTGTTAAGCAGGGGAGGATGGCAGTAGGGACCGTGGGACATCATCAGACCTGCATTTTGAAATGCTCGTTCCAGCTGCTGTGAGGGGTAGGGGCGGGGGCTCAGAGTGGGTGTGGGGACCCAGTGAGGAGGAAATTGCATTCATCCCAGGCAAGAGATGCAAATATAAATATGGACTGGGGACTGGGCGTGGAGAGCAAGCCGAGCAAATCAATTTCCCAAACCAGAGTCTCCCAAACCAGATGGGTGGGAGGTGCCGTCTGGAAAGATGGAATACCGGAAGAGGGACAGATTGGGGTGAAAAGATCCTGAAATCAGTTTGGGACATAATGGGTTTAGGGGGCCTTTGAGGCCTCCAAGAGGAAAGCTCAGTGATCGATGGGTCTGGGGTGGAGACGGACATTCCAAAAGCCATCTGCACACAGATTGTAACGGAAGACGTGGACGTGAATGAGCTTGCTGTACGGCACCACTCGCGGTCACCTCTCTCTCCAATCGCTCCACCTCTGCCTGCCCCGCACACGGAAAGCAGGTCTCTGCTACCTCAGAGAACCCCTTAGGCTCCGTTCCTGCTCCTGGGGCTATAGGGCCTCTTGTATAATTTTATGACCGAGCCCTCACAGGTTCTCCCCACTAACAATCCAAGACCACGCTGGGGACAGAGACTTGTGGCTCTCGCCCTGATGTCCTCAGCATACGAAGGAGAGCCTGGCTCTTGGGTAAGCTGTAAGACACAGGCCGTTTCCCTGCTCCACCAAAAAGCCCGGTGCAATGTGACTCTGAAAGGGGGAGAGAAGCTCAGACCCAAGCGCCTCATCTAGAAACTGGTCTCAGAGGCCTCAGAAGGCAAATGGTCTCATCCCGTACCTCTGCTTCCCAGAAACCCACACAGGTACTGACGAGTTTTAAAGGGAGAATGACGTGGATGTTTTCCCAATGTTACTATAGGGACGCACATTGTTTTCCCACTGTTACTATAGGGAAAGTAAATCTGCTATTTACTGGGCATGTAGTTCTCTTTTGTTCAAGGCTTTATGTGCAAGGCACCTGACAGGTAAAGAAATGAGTAAGGTCTGTCCTCAAAGAACTTCTAGCACGATCTCTTACAGAACCCAGTGCCCTGACTATACTTCAAAACAAAGTTGTGCATTATTCCACGTGAGATATGTATAAGAAAATCAAAGCCTGAGTCCTCAAGGTTATAATCTCAAGAAAATATAGGACAAACATAAAGGAGAAGTTAACTGTACCAACCTACGCAGAGCCACCCTACCTTGCCCAGTGCCTTTTTTTCAATTAGGCAAAGGTACCCTTCCTCCAAGCAGACACAGCCTCGCAGGGGGCCCTATGACTTGGCTGGATTTCAGCCCATGTCCCCCGCCCTGGCCAGGTGTCCCTATGCAACGCACATCCTGCACATGTGTGTGTGACACCAGTTACGGGTGGCATTCCTGGGCAGGGATCAATACGGGAGCCAGGGAATAGGTAGAATTGACTGGGTAAGGACAGAAGAAACACCTGCAAGGAAGGCCAGAGGCACGTCCGGTGACAAATCAGGTTTGGCCAAGGTGAAGGGTGCCCCTGGGGGGTAGTGATAACGGAAGGCCCCAAACACCAGGCTGAGGGGGTCAGACTTGACCTTGGAGAAGCTGAGCACAGCCTGGGGACAGACCCCCTGTGATGGTTAATTTTATGTGTCCCCTCGAATGGGCCTCGAGGTGCCCAGATCAAACACTGCTTCTGGGTGTGTCTGTGAGGATGTTTCTGGATGAGATTAGCATTTGCATCAGCGAACTCAGTAAAGCCGGCTGCCCTCCGCAGGGCAGGTAGGCATCATCCAATCCACTGAGCACCTGAATAGGACAAAAGGTGGAGGAAGGAAGGAGTTGCCCCTTTTTTCCTGCCTCACTACTTAAGCTAGTGCAGCTCGTCTCATCTCCTGCCCTCAGACTGGGGCCGACATCATCAGCTCCCCTAATTCTCAGGCCTCGGACTCTGAATGACACCACTGGCTCTCCTGGGCCTCCAGGATGCAGACAGCAGATGGTGGGGAAAAAATGATAGATAGATAGATAGATAGATAGATAGATAGATAGATAGATAGATAGATAGATAGATAGATAGACATATTAGGTTGGTGCAAAAGTATTTGCAGTTTTTGTCATTATTTTTAACCTTTTAAACCGCAATTACTTTTGCACCAACCTAACAGACACAGTAGGTATCCGACTGGTTTGTTTGTCTGAAGAATCCTGACTATCACACCCCCTTCCCTAAGCAATGCCATGGAGAGTTGGCGGCAGCCTTGGTGCTCACCAAAGTGCCCACTTGCATCTGAAGGTTCATGAACGATAACATTGGACAAGAAAACAACTAAATATCTTGTGCTGACATGAAACCCCACATGACAACATTTAATCCCTTGCATTTATAGCCTGCCTAAAAAAAAATATTTTTTATACCCAGTATATTTATTTTTACAATAGTCTCATTTGATTAATAGGATGAGAAAACAGAACAGTGAAGGGCCTTCACGAAGGTCAAAGAGAAAATCCACAGCGGGAAAAAACTGGGACTGGGACCCTGGTCTCTTACTCAGAAATCGGGGCTCAGGGCACATGGCTTTCCTGTACTTGCCTCGGCAGGGTCCCTCTTTCACCAGCCACCACACTGATGACTTAAGTCCGCCAGCCCTGGGTCCTTTCCAAGAAAAGACGGAGCTTCTAAACAAGCAGTAATGACATTGATTATGCCAAGCCAGAGGCAAGGGATTCTGGATTGTTTGCTTAAAACACTTGCTCAGCAGCACCCTGTGCCCTCACCCCTGCCACCCTTCGTCCCAAGAAAGAACTATACGGTAGGTACTTCATTAACATAAAGGGGGAAATAATTCCCTGTGGATTTTTGCAGTCTCATTTTCCTAGCTTGTCAAATGCCAGCAGCAAGCAGGTCTGGCTGCACTGCTAGCTTGGCTCTGTCTTATTTTGTAGTGTTTTGCAGATTGCAGCAGTATTTGTTTCTTCCCCCCCAAATGGACAAAAACATATCACCTTTGAGTTTCCTGGTGTATCATTCAAAAGATTTCCCAGTTCAATTTGGACTTCGTAATATAGTATTCTCTTTCGCTATCACAAGCCATATTTTTTCCTCCAAGAAAGAACATAAAAAGTTATTTTTAACATCATACCACAAGATACGTGATCAAAATACAATAAAAAAAAAATCTAAATGGAAGACTTTCCAGTATGTCGTGCAAAGCATGAAAAGCAAACTGTTTCAAAGCTAATTTTCAGCTATCATATGTACATTCCCTCCCCCAACCTTTTTTTTTTTTCCTACTTTACCCTTTTCTTACTAAAGAAGCTGGAATGAAAGATTTGTCTCTTTTTCTCAAAAATCCATCTCTCGCTGCTGAGTTTCTCCACACCTGGATTCACACATCTCCCACATCACGACAATTACCTCCATGGTAACCACTCATGACATCATAAACGCAATGTGATAGCAGAAGAAACAAGAGCTACTTGAGACCCTGTTGGAGGCAAATGTCCTTTATGATCTAAGGGACTCACAGAAACAAAGGGAATTTTGTCTTGAGATTTTAGCAGAAAAGTAGTTCTTAAAATCTATTCTTGTATTTCAGTATTTACTGGATTTCAAAGCTTCTTGCTTCCCAGGAGCTTGTGAATATGGTCAAAGGGCCATAGCATGCTAAAATGGCACCATATCACCTGTACCCAAAAGCAAACTGGTGGGACCAGTGGGTATCAGCCTAAAGGCATAAATCCTTAACAACCGTGAGATCTCACAAGTATTTCGATGGTCAAAAGAGGGGCTCCTGGAATGGCTCCATGGTTTTGTAGAAAACAATGTGTTCCTGGAAAGTCTTTTTCTCTTTCTACCTTTCCTTAGCCAAAATCAATGCCCAAAGCCTCAAGCCAAGGTTAACAGTTATTAATAACTTGGTGGAGAGCAGCCAAAAGCAGAGTGGCCACACCATGAGTATGTGACATGCACACCACACACACGCTTCGCAGAGAAGAAGTGCTTTGTTGTGACACAGCAGTGAGATGTGAGATGAATGTTAACATCCACTTTTCACAGGTATTTTTCTCTGCAACGACCCCAGATTTGAGACTTAAATTTTTATTTCAAATACTATTAGATAAATCAGGGCTCTCAAAACATAGACCTCAAGTTGGAGATGTCAAAGTACATTACAGGAATACCTTGTTGTATTATTCGTTGCTTTGTTGCACTTCTCAGATATTGTGTTTTATACACATTGAAAGTTTGTGGCCACCTTGTATCAAGTGAGTCTATCCAATAGCATTGGTTCACTTCATTTTGGTACTTCTTGCAATATTTCAAATGTTTCATTATTATTATGTTTATTATGGTGATTTGTGATCAGTGATCTTTGATGTTACTGTTGTCATTGTTATGGGGCCTCACAAACCACACCATATAAGACAGCAAACTTAATCGATCAATGTTGTACGTGTTCTGACTGCTCCACTAACCGGCCATTTTCCTGTCTTTCTCCCCATCCTTGGGCCTGTCTATTCCCTGAGACACAGCACTATTGACATTTGGCCAATTAATTATCTTACAAAGACCTCTAAGAGTTTAAGTGAAAGGAGGAGTTACGTGTCTCTCACTTTAATTCAAAGGCTAGAAATGATTAAGCTTAGTGAGGAAAGCACGTCAAAAGCCAAGATATGCCAAAAGCTCGGCCTCTTGCACCAAACAGCCAATTTGTAAATGCAAAAGAGAAGTTCTTGAAGGAAATTAAAAGTGCTACTCCAGTGAACACACAAATGAAAAGAAAGCGAAACAGCCATATTGCTGATATGGTGAAAGCTTTAGTGGTCTGGATAGAAGATTAAACCAGATGCAACCTTCCCTTAAACCAAAGCCTGATCCAGAGCAAAGCCCTAACTCTCTTCAGTTCTATGAAGGCTGAGAGAGGTGAGGAAGCTGCAGAAATAAAGTCTGAAGCTAGCAGAGGTTGGTTCATGAGGTTTAAAGAAAGAAGCTGTCTCTATAACATAAAAGTACAAGGTAAAGGAGCAAGTTATCCAGAAGATCTAGTGAAGATAATTAATGAAGATGGCTACACTAAACAATAGTTTCGAATGTTAACTAAACTGCCTTATACTAGAAAAAGATGCCATCTAGGGCTTTCATAGCTAGAGGAGAAATCAATGCCTGGCTTCAAAGCTTCAAAGGACAGGCTGACTCTCTTGTTAGGGGCTAATGCAGCTGGGGACCATAAGTTGAAGCCAATGCTCATTTACCATCCAAAAATCCTAAGGCCCTTAAGATTATGCTAAATGTACTCTGCCTGTGCTCTATAAATGAAACAACAAATCTTAAATGACAGCACATTATGTTTACAACATGGTTTACTGAATATTTTAAGTCCACTGTGGAGACCTACTTCTCAGAAAAAAGATTCCTTTCAAAATATTATGGCTCTTTGACAATGCACCTGGTCACCCAAGAGCTCTGATGGAGATGGACAATGAAATTAATGTTGTTTTTGTGCCTGTTAACACATTACCCGTCCTGCAGCCCATGGATCAGGAGTAATTTCGACTTTCAAGTCTTATTACTTAAGAAATACAGTTAGTAAGGCTATAGCTGCCATTGATAGTGATTCCTATGGTGGATCTGGAAAAAATAATTGAAAACCTTCTGGAAAGGATTCATCATCCTAGATGCCATTAAGAATATTCATGATTCGTGGGAAGAAGTCAAAATATCAATGTTAACAGGAGTTTGGAAGAAGTTGATTCCAACCCTCGTGGATGACTTTGTGGGATTCAAGACTTCAGTGAAGGAAGTAACTTCAGATGTGGTGGAAATAGCAAGAAAACTGGGATTATAAGTGGAGCTCAGGCTGAAAATGTGACTGTACTGCTGCCATCTCATGATAAAATTTCAATGGGTAAGAAATTGCTCCTTATGGATGAGCAAAAAAAGTGATTTCTTGAGATAGAATCTATTCCTGGTAAAGATTCTGTGAAGATTGTTGAAAGGACAACAAAGGATTTAGGATATGACAAAGACCTAGTTTATACAGCAGCCATAGCGTTGGAGAGGATTGACTAATTTTGAAAGAAGTTCTACTGTGAGTAAAATGCTATCAAACAGTATCACATGCTACAAAGAAATTGTTTGTGAAAGGAAAAGTCAATTGATACAGCAAACTTCACTGTTGTCTTATTTTAAGAAGTTGCCTCAGCCATCCCAACCTTCAGCAACCACCACCCTGATCGGTCAGCAGCCATCAACGTCAACATAAGACCCTCCACCGGCAAAAAACATGATTTGCATTTTTTAGCAACAAATTATTTTTAAATTAAGGTCTGTGCATTTTTAAACATAATGCTACTGCATATTTAATAGACTACAGTATAAACATAACTTTTTACGTGCACCAGGAAAACAAATAATTCATGTGACTCGCTTTATTACAATATTTGCTTTACTGTGATCTGGAACTGAACCTGCAATTTTCCAAGGTATGCCTCTATTTACTAAAACCGCTGCAGCTTTCCCCCCACCTCTTCTTTCACAAGATGCTAGTGTAAAATTCAGGCTACTTTAATCTCTGTGATTGCAAAAGAAAAAGAGAGAAACAAACAAAAACTGAAGTTTGAAGAGGAACTGAACTCACAATCTGGGAGCAAAAAAGTAAACATTACCCAGTGAGCTTCTCAGTTTAATTACCGGCCTGAGAATTTCAATTTACATGTTTTTAATTAGCCACAGAAAAACTCACCTATTATTCTCTGAATACAGAATTTTCAAAGCAAACAGAAAACGGGGGAGGAAAGGCTTATTTAAGAGCCTCCAAGATTTAATCTTTGCATTCTTCTCATTCTTTTTCCCAAATTTGGGGTTAAAATTTGTCACAAAGTGTTTCTATGAACAAAAATTAATTCTGGCCATTATTTTAGCAAACAATTTTAGAAGCACATGGCTCTCATCGAGGGCTATATAGACTTTTGCATAAACAAAACAACACAACTGTGTTTCCTCCTGAAATGCAGAGAATCAAACTGCACGGGTGTGTTTGCTGATTGAGTGAATGAGTGGGTGGGAGTGAACGTTTCAGGGCTCCTTCACTCATCCTGCCTTTTGATGGCCTTACTCTTTTACTTGCATTTTTTAAGTATATTAACTTGTTTCTTGTCTATCTTGGGTCTTCAGCTTGGGGAAAAAGAAGGAGGAAGCGGAGAAAGAGGAGGAGGAGGAGGAGGAGGAAGAGGAGGAAGAGGAGGAGGAGGAAGAGGAGGAGGAGGAGGAGGAGGAGGGGGAGGAGGGGGAGGAGGAGGGGGAGGGGGAGGAGGAGGAGGAGGGGGAGGAGGAGGAAGAGGAGGAGGAGGGGGAGGGGGAGGAGGAGGGGGAGGAAGAGGAGGAGGAGGAGGAGAAGAGCAAAATTAATTTTAATTGACTTTATTTTCAAAAATGTGTCATTCCAGATTTCTAAAAAGTAGAATTCCAAATGACTGTGCATGGCCAGAGTTTCCAGGAGCCTTCAAATGGCTGTAACTGACTTATCGTGGGCTCACAATGACATCTAGGGAGAAAGCGCTTTTGATTATGAAGGAATAACCGTTTTAACGAGGCTACAGCCCTTTACTGAAACCCACTGAAAAGTCCACAATTGTTCAAGCAGGTCTGAGTCCCAGCAATGGGCAAGGAACTCTGCTAAATACCTTGCGGGAGGAAAAAGATGCCAGTTTATGGTTCTTAAGGAGCTTGTTAGGGAGCTAGAACACTGCAGACGTGTGGAACCCATTGGTTACCATTGATCCGTGCTTTGAAAGTTCTAAGGAGCGGGAGACCACTTCTGAGTATGGAGACCATTGTTGCTTCATAGAAACGTCATAGTTAATCTGAGAGGATGCAGCAAGAATCAGTGGACAGACATAACAGGTGCAATGACGCAGAGCCAGATACCTAGGATACACGAGCAGAGGACTCGCTCTGCCGAGTGCCTGCTGGGGCCAGGGTGCAGAGCAGAAAGAGGATGTTGCAGGCCAAAGCCATGGACCAAAGAGTGGATACTCGAGTCGACCTATCATTCCAGGATCTGAGTAGCAGTGAGAAGAGAGAAGGAATGGGGTGGCCAGGGCCTCCAGGGAGTGTTTAAAAGGAGACAGCCACAGTTTAAGATAGACACACCATCACTGTGGGTTTCTCAGTGACTCACAAAAGGGAAAAGAAACATGGTCAATTATTAAGCTGCTGGGCTTAAAAAAAAATTTTTTTTTAAAAAAAACACATTGTCCTGTCAACCTGGAAAGAGTTTTCTGGGACCTCCAAAGAAGCATCACTATGCTTCTGACACTTACATCAACCATGACATATTAGAATGCACTGGCTGCTGCTTCTGGAATGGCCATATCCCAAAGACAGCTTGTTAAGAACCATTCTCCTGCCAACCCCAAGTCTTCAGATCTTCAGCAGAGTTGGGGACACTTGGCAAGGTCTTCTGTGCCCAGAGTAACGATGAGAAGAGCTCTGGGCTACATGTCAAGAGAGGGGGTACTGGCTGATCCAGCCTGGACATTAACTCTTTGTGGACTGTGGACGAGCCTCTTCCTCCGTTGAGGCCCCATTTTAAATTCATAAAACGAGGAGACTGGACAAAATACTTCTTCTGTGTCTTGCATTCTGTGAGTTGGGATCAAGTGACTGTCCCAAGTTCATGCAGTCATATAAAACTGAGAGCCTGGACCAGACCCTGACCCACTGACCCAGTGTTCTTTCCACATGGCTGGGCTACACGCGTGGGAGACGTGCATGTAAAGACTAACATTCACTGAGTGCTACTGCATGTCAGTGTGTCTATTCTTTATCTAATTAGTTCTCATATCAATCATCTGAGTTACATAAATTTGTCAAATCCCTTTGCAGATAGGAAACAAACACGGAAAGATTAAGTCATTTGCCTGTAACCACAAAATTAGTAAAAGCAAAGCCAGAATTTGAAGTCAGACAGTCCAGGTACAGGACCCATTATCTTCTGCTCTCCACTCTACACAGCAGAATAAGAAGCAGCAGCAGAGCGACATAAGGGACATGGAATCTTAAAATAGAAACCATGGCAGACTTCCAGTGGTGAATTCACATCGCAAGTATGAGAGCTTTCAGAAGAAGTATTTTGGTCAGCGTTGCTTGCCTGCATACCTCCTCGTTCCCTCCCCATAGATGACCACATGAACAGTCCCTGGGGGGTCATTTACGATCCAGTGGTCTTAACTGTGGTCTGAATGGAGTACGGAAAATGACCACATAGAAAATCAGAAGCTAGTGGCCTCCTGGCTGACTCCCCCAGCTCATAGGACAAGGAAAACCAAAACCATCACATATTTTTACTACAAAATAAAACCCAAGAGAGGGCATCCTCTTAAAATCTGCAGGGAGCCACACTGACGTCAGCCCTAGCCACACAGGTGCACACTCAGGCTTACCCGGTGGAACACGTCTCAGATTCGCGGCTGTGCCAGGCCAGACATTATTTTAAACACAACAAAGGAAAAGGGTACTTAAAAACTCTAACTCTATACCTTTTTACTTATGACCTCTTAGATGTCAATTCCAGGAGATTTATTAGTTATTTTTGAGAAGATTTTCCTATTGCTAATAAAAACTGGGTTAGCATGGTTGCCAGAATCCTGGATGAAGACTGGTAACCGTACGTCCAGCCCAGCATTTTTCACCAACGAGCCACTTGAGCACGGCTGCTCATTTGACTTCCTCGAGCCCTGGTTCCTCATCTGTAGTGACGGGACCGATCTCAGAGTTCTGTAGCTCTGAGACCAGTCAAGGACCAACAGCCCTTGAATTGTCTGTTTTGCTGGATGGATCCACAGAACAAAATTGATATCCATGGGGATTAAATTCAAACAAGAAACAAGAGGCAATGAGTGCTCTTCTGAAAGAGGCATTAAGTTCAGATAAAAGTGAGCCTCTGTCTGGTTCTGGAAGCTTGGCTTGGCACTGACCTGCTGCCAGGCTCTGGGGCTTCTCAATCTGTCCGCACAGCAGGGAGAGAGAAGGCTCCCTCCCTGGGGGGATGCTTGCATGAAGCAAAAGCACTGCAATCCTCAGTGACCTCCCTGGAGGGCAGGTTTGCCTCCTTCTCGGGGAGAGCTTCAACAGCACAGACAGTCGAGGACATGAGGTAATGAACTCGGCAGCCATGGCCGAGAGGAAAGCAAGCATGAGACCCCTGGACCGTTCTGGGATGGGGGCAGGAGCCCCTTCATCACACTTCACGATTCTGCTTCATCAGACCATGGGTCTGCCCATAGCTTTGCCAGAAAAACCCTCTGCTACATTCTTGATGGACACACACCTGGATGATAAATGGCTGTTTCTTCCAGCCTCCCAATCCCGGATTACATTTACCAAAATTTGTATTCTTCTGAGCCTAGGTAGCAGATTAGCTTTTTTCAATGCATAGAGCCATGCTTAGGTCCTTTAAAAAAAACTTCACATGTCCAGCCGTCCAAGAGTGGAAGGCACTGCTCCTGCTCATTAATGCACTTTTTCCTAGACCAAAACAGAGGCTAGAGGATCAGCATTCAGTGCATTGCAGCAGGGTTCCTGCATGATAAGAGGGAGGACAGATGGCCCAGTTTCTGCCACTAAAGTATAAAGCTCATGATGGCAGCAATATTACAGCCACTGCATGGACCCAGCAACTAGTATAGCTTCTGGCACACAGTAGGTGCTCAGTATATGGGATGGATGGATGGATGGATGGATGGATGGATGGATGGATGGATGGATGGATGGATTCCGACTCTAAAATCCTAGGATTCTCTGATTCTTTGGCCTATATCAACCATACTAACTCCTAAAATCTCTCACTCTCATTCCATCTCCACATTTATCTGGCCTCAGGAATCCCCACACTGGTGGACTGGCTACTTTATTCCTTGATAAGATTACTTTTAAAATAATAATAGCTCTCCTTTGTTGAATGCTTAAATAAATGAATCACTATGCTAGGTACTGTAAATGTATCATCGCTTTTCATCTACAAAACAACCCAAGGAGGTTATATTATTACTTCCCAACAGGTAAGGAAACTGAGGCAGAGAGAGTATATGTTTTGCTGATGACCGCCCTACCCACCTGGTAGGTGGTGGGTTTAGCTTGGAACTCAGGCAGGGTGACTCCAGAGGTAATATCCTTAAACCCAGACTTGCTGTGTAAGCTTCAGCCTTGCTTGTACCTGGAGCATTCACTACAGATCTTTCAACCAGAGGAAAGGGCGCCCCAGGTGTGTGGGCTTCCAGAATCATCCGGGGCACTACATGCTCTGTCTTCAAGGTTCTCCAAGGCCCTACGGGTTTCCTCTGTTCATTTTCATCTGACTCATTGAAGAGTATTCTTCAAATAGAAGAAGTGTAAGTGACAGCATAAAGTCTATTCAAGACCAGGTACCAAACTTTGTACCTGTTCAGACCTACAGGTAGAGCGAACTCAGTCGGATTAGATATTTACATAAGCCTTCCACCATCATTGTACACCAACACTTACTATGCTTAGCCTGTAATGATATTCAATGACTGTTTGTGGAATTAATAATTTATTAATAAACTAATGAATGAATAATTTAGAAAAATTCCAGTAAAAACCTTATATTTTTAGACCACAAAATGTCATTATTCTTTTTGAAACATATACCTTCAGTGTCTGCTGTGTTCCTAGCCCTATACCGACCATTGTAGGAGACAAAGGGAAACTATTCACCGAGGCCCTACCATCAGAAACTACAGTTGAAGTGGGAAACAACATTCAAAGGCTGGAAACAACCAGCCTGCAATAGAGTCTAACGTCATAAAAGCATTTGTCACTATCCTGTGTATCAGGACAATCAAATGTGTTCCTCTAGAGCTTCTTCTATGCATTTAAAATAATTTGCAGTAGGTAAGATCGTCAAATCCATTTTAGAGAGGAGAAAATGCAGCACAGAAAGGTTATTCACCCTTAATGACACACGTCGTAAGTGTCACGCCAGGATGTGAGTCCGTGTGAATCCAGAGCCCATTTCTTAACCTCTACTCTCCACACTACACGGTCGAATAAGAGCGACATAAAGTGAAATAGGTCCATTGCAAATTCATGTACAAATACATTGTATAGGTAGGTATGGTTTTTGTTTCATTTCTCTGTGTGTGTGTGTGTGTGTGTGTGTGCGTGCGTGCGTGTGTGTGTGGTTTTATCATAAATGAGATCACACACTATGTACTGTTTTGTGGACTGCTTTTTCATACAACCTGTGTCTTGAAGATATTTCCATGCAATTGCAGAATACATCAATCTGTTTGTTTATAGTAGCAGTGTATTCTGCGGTACGGGTACTAATTTAACTTTCTTCCTACTGATGGAAAATTAAGGTTGTTTCCTGTTTTTCAACTACAGTGCTTCAGCTAGCACTTGTAGTGATACACACATGTACGAATCGTTCTGCAGTACAGGTTTCTAGCAGTGATATTGTTTGGTCATAGTAAATCCACATTCTTGCAGAGGATTTATAGTAGGATTTTTGCCACCGTGGCCAACGGTGCAGTGAAAGCCACGAGAACTTGCCGAGACAGGCGCTGTAGGTGGGTGTTCACACACCTCATACTTACATTTAGTACCGCACACTTTCCTCCCAGCCTTCACATACATTATCTCACTTATCTTTATAATACGTTCTAAAGAATACTACTCTCAGAATACTGTTTACAGACAAAAAAACGGAGACCTAGCAAAGTTAAGAGGCTTGTCCAGGGTCATTCATGAATTAAAATCAGAGCTAGAACTGGAAAAACTCTCATTTGTAATTTAGGGCTGTATCCTTTCAGACCACAGTGGTATAACAAATTGTATATAATAAATGTTTGGTTTATGCTCAGCCATTAACAAATTCATGTATACATGTTGTAAAAAGTGGACGACATGAGCAGGTAGGCATTGCAAGTTTTGAGAACAGAAATGTATAAGAGGGTGGGATGTATTTTCCAGCTTAAAAATAGTATGATTTTGTGATCCTAGAGAACTAAATAAAATAAAATGAAGAGAAAAGCTCTTTGCTGATAAAATGGGGATAAAAAGCAAAAAAGAGTCCAGAAAGGGTGTTGGGAATGGGAGATTCCTACAAAAATTGGTCCCAGGAGTCCCCACAAACATATGCCAAAGAGAAGTCCTCAGAACATACTCACTGTCTCGTGGAAGCCCGAATAACCCGACTCAACTTTCACACCTAGAAGTTTCTTCTCTAACTGAAAGGTGGAAGTGACAATTCGATTAGTGAGAATTCCAAGTTGAATTCTTCTCAAAGATAATTTACTCCAAGTGAAAGATTTTACTGTTAGATATTATCTATGATTAAACAATAGGTATCATTTGGTAAGAGAATTTTGACGAGCAATGAGTCAGCTTCTCGGCAGAAATGAATACAAAAACCTATCCTTCATCATCCTGATCATAGTGACAGGAGCAGGAAACCTGCAATGATGTTTCAAACACTTGCTCAGTCAGCTGCCCTAACATTTACACGTAAGTTTCCACGAAGGATTCTGTAAGGACTTAAGATATCTCATCTCAACAGCTATAAAAGACAGACTGCCCGTCTCAGTGCCTTTCACTTGGCTAGCACGTAATTTATCTATAAATTGTTACACTCCTCCAGTTCTGACTGTACACATGGCAGATTAAATTAGGAGCGAATCAAAGACAAGGAGTCATGTTGCATAGTGTCCTAGAAGGTGGTCATCTATCAGTTCCAACCAAAGCTTTTGAAAACATGTAAGCTTTCACCACCAGTCCATGCTGAGGAGGAAAGAAAAAAACAGGAAGCGTGTCCCTTCAAGATTTGTATTTTCTGAAAACAATACTGTTCTTAAGGAGAAGGTCTTGGACTATGAAAAAGAGTTGGCAAGAGATTGCACCCTATTACTGCATGCCACTGGGAGTTTGGGCTAGAATCTCCAGTTCTGGCTTGAAGCAGGACACGCAGTGTCCTGGGCACCATGTATAAAAGATTGGCTGTGAACTTTGCCAAGGACTTCTTCACATTTCTGCTGACCAAAATTTTCAGTAAATGTCTGACTTCCACACCACCTATTCTGAGGTCTTCTGCTGCAGCCCATGGCAAACAAAAGCCTTCATTTTCGTTTAGGTATCTTCTTTGACTGGCTCCAGCAAAGAGTCTCCTCTCTAGGGATTATTGACAAAGATGTAGCTCGTAAGGAGAGCAAGAGAGGGGTTCAATCTGTGACGGGAAGGATAGAAAGTATGACACCTTTGTAGGACGCTCAGATGCTCACTGCATAGAGGGCTAGCAGGAACTATGAGATTGTCGTTGCTGTGGCAACCATGCCTGCCTAAATGAACAACAAAATTAATAGTCCTAACAGGCTTTGGTGGCATCAACAGGATGACAACACTTCCCTTTACTGGGGAATGTGTAGATTCAGTAGTGATCCTACTTAGATATGATTCTCACGCAAAGGAAAATAGTGTCCAATAAGAGCAAATAAAAAGAATAACCATCATATACTTGCCACATACATTTCTCCAAGCCAAGGGCAAGGACCGTTATTTTGCCTCCCTGCTGAAGTTAAGAGGCAACCTTCAAACTCCCAGGTTTCTTTGTGACATCCTACTTAATTTTATCACGCTTTTGTTGGTCTCCTGTTGAGCTTTTGTGGTAAGCAGATAAGGCTAAAGGGTGGTTGAGGGGATGCGGAATGAGATACAAAAAAGCAAAAGGTAAAATTAGCTGTAGCAAATAATTGGACCCTGCTCGGCCTTGAAGAAGGCACAAAACATGTTAATTAAGTAGATTCATACGTTGCTTGCTAAAGGGGCTATTCTAGACAGCAGGAAGTAAGTTTAAAACAGGTAAGAACGTTTTTTCTGGATTAAGGTTAGTTGAGCCATTGCTCTGAATAATGGATGAATTTTATCATTAGGTGGAGATAGGGAACGAGAAAAAAATGCTTTCTGAGGATGTTAGATGTTATTAAAAATCCACTGGACTCAGCACCTTTTAGATCATCAGAGAGTCTTCAAGAAATTGCCCAATCACTGTTACATTAATTGAACTGTACAGTGATAATGTTCATTTAATATATTGGCTTTTCAGATAAGGGTAACATTCTGATCCAATTTTAGGCAGAAGCTTCATTCCCCAAATGTTTAATATAATTATGTGACAAAATTGGTTATTCCAGTAGTTGGAATGAAGAAAATATCTCAGGTTAAATAGTTTGTCCTAAGTTTGGGGCAATGTGTACATTGGGAATAAAATTCTGTATCAGGTAATCGCAAACTGGACATTTAAAGCCTGGTGCTGAAAGGCTGGGTCATAGGCATGGATTAGTTGGCTTAGAACAGAGTTAGGTCAGCTCTACAATCAGACACCCTAAGGCCAGTCAAGTCCACTCAGAATTACATTCAAGCTTGCCACAAAGAGTAAGCAAAACACGCAATGAGCTCCATGCAATCCCATCACAGCTCAGAGTATACACATGGCTAACAACAGATTCAAGATTTTACCTTGTTTTAAAAAGAATGAAGCACATACACCTATACTTACAAATCCATGTAACAAATCATCAAAAAAAAATGCTCTAAGTAGATATGTGAGTACTACAGACTGAGTTAGTCATGTAACTATTAGTCTTTATGGTTTTATAGTATCAGACTGAACACACATTAATTTTGCAAATAGGCAAATAAGTAAAACCCATCTTCATTAAACAAAAGCAAACAGATGCTTTAAATATCGTATTACAGGGTGGTGAGAGTTGCATATGAAGATAAATTGTCATTTTGAAAGTTTCTTCCCAACAGTATGGAGGTTCCTCAAAAAAAAAGTTAAGAATAGAGCTATCATATGACCCAAAATCTGTCTTCTGGGTATGTGCCCCAAAATTTGAAAACACTTATTCCTAAAGATACATGTACCCCATATGTTCATTGCAGCATTATTCAAAGGACATCATCTGTCATGGTGTCCTTTGACAGATGATTGGATAAAGAAGATGTGGTACGTATACATAATGGAATATTACTCGGCCATAAAAAATGATGAAATGTTGCATTTGCAACAACATGGATGGATTTGAAAGTATCACGCTAAGTGAAATAAGTAGATGGAAAAGGATAAGAGCCATATGATTTCACTCACAAGTGGGATATAAAACTGAAAGCAACAAACAAACAAACAAAACAAACTTATAGACGTAGACAACAGTATGGTGGTTTCCAGAGGGGTTGGGGGTGAGGGAAGAATGAAGAGGGTAAAGGGAGTCAAATTTATGATGATGGAGGGAGTCTAGACTTTGGGTAGTGAGCGCACAAATACAGGTGATGTATTATAGAATTGTACACCTGCAACTTACAGAGTGTTATCAACCAAGGTTACCCCAATAAATTTAATTAAATACAAATAAAATAAATAAATAAACAAAAAATTTTCCTTCCCCTCTCCACTAACCCCCCAATAAAGACTTCCTATTACTATAAGCCTGTGATATATTTTAGAGAACATACTCAAGAGATAATATAAAAGTAATCATATATTATTTATATTAACATCTTCCATTGTTAATGTCTTATTTCTTGATCTGGGTGCTGGTTACATGACTGTATTCACTTTATGAAAATTCATCAGGCTGTACACAATTTTCTGAATGTATGCCAGATTTCAGCAAAGGTTTCTGAAAACCTTTTCCTGTGTCTGCACTGCTGATGTATACAAATAGTTATATGTTGTTTTAGAGCCAACACATTTATACCTATAAATGTAAAGGCAAAAAAAAAGTTTTGTAATCATATTTATGTGTACCAAATAAGTTCACCATTTAAATAAAAGATGTGGATTATAGCTCTGGCTTGGCCACTAACTGGGGGTTGAATTTGAGCTTCTCTGTGCCTCACTTTTCTCTCCTAATTAAAAAGGGTTGATTGAGCTACAATCCAGTGTCTCTTCCAGCTTCCATGTTACACGATCCTGGGTAGCAGGTCAAAGGAGAAGTAAGAATCCTTTGGTGAATCTTTCTGTAAAGCAACAAGTCACTTCTCTTTTATACACAAGAATTTAACGGGGAAAGACAGCTGGAGTGACAAAAGCCTGATTAAGCCATAGCCTTGACCCATAGGACTAGGCTCTGTTAACCACAAGAAAGCCTCAGTCTAGTCACTTAATTCTGGAGCCCAAAGAAAGAAGAAGCTGCTGAGTATTTCCTCCATTAAAGTCTAAAAATCAGTAAGACAAGGATTAACCTTTTCCTGCCAAGAGAACTATGCAGGGATTTCAGTGGAGCTAAATGTAATCAAAGGGCCATAAACATTTACTGAGCTCCTGAACGCCAAGCTTCTGGGTGGCTGTTGGAGATAAAATGGCGGGGGGGGGGGGGGGCAGATGGGATCCTACCTAGTGGGTCTGGAGCTTGTGGGGACCATGGACAAGCAAACACACGATTACAGGAGGACTTAGATGTTCAGTGCTGTAAGGGGAGAAATGGAAGGTGTCATACCAAAAAGCAGAGGAAGGGCACATCACCCACTGGGGAGGGGCCATATCAGAGAGGGTTTCTGGAGCAAGTGATGTCTAAATCATGAGCAGGAGCCATCTAACTATGTTTAGCTCCCATGCTGGGAGGCATCGCCGCCTAGAGCAGGCTCCAGATTCAAACTGCTTAGCTTCAGCTCTCGGTGCTACTGCTTTTTTAGCTGTGTGAGCTGGGGTAGGACTCTTATACTCACTAAGCCTCAGTGTCCTTATCTGAGAAATGGGAATAATAATAGTACTGGTGGGTTTTTGTAAGGAATCAATGAGAGAATCTGTGTAAGCCCTACTTAGCACAGAGCCTAACTACGAGGACTGTTGTCATTAATAATAAGACAGGTGTGGCGAGGGGTCAGGTAACATTCCCGGTGGAATGCCTGTGCATTCAGTGTTCCCCAGAGGGGACACAAATATGGCCACTTGGGTCCTGAGAGTAGTCCAGTCCAGCAGGAGAGAAGAGAGGGAGGAGAAGGTGGTGGGAGGCCGCTGGAGCAGAAGGCCGGCACCACAGGATACAAGGCCCTGCAGCAAAGAGTTTGGAGTCCATCCCGAAGGAATGAGGAGCACGAACGTGTTCTAAACGGAGCGGCTCATGATATTCTTATCCACCTTTACCAGTAGCGGAGGAGCATGCTGCCCACAGAAAAAATATTTCTTTTACCCCAAACCATCTAAGACTCTGCAGCCATTAGCTACAGGTTGGTGCGAAAGTAATTGCGGTTTTTGCAATTATTTTTAACCTTGTAAACTGCAATGACTTTTGCACCAACCTAATATTTTCCTCTACCGAGGATGAGGTCCAGTTGGAATTTAAAAAGCTCACTAACATCCGGGGATTCCCTTCCCTTGGTGGGTTGGAGATGCTGGACGCTCAAATAACTGCACTTCATTCAGGAGAGGTGTCAGCAAAATAGTGTGAGTCAGCCGAAGAGACCCAGTTCAGAAAATTAACATACTATATCTTTTCATGAGCCATGAGCTGCAATATACAGCAAGCCTCTCTCGAGTCATTAAACTTACTCAATTAGATTACAGAAAATCCCAGACAACTAGCCCTGCTCTAGTCAGAGTTCTGCAGAACGCAGATCTTTTTTTTTTTCTAGGAGAGGAAAAGCAAGCGGAAACCACAGCAGCAGAGCATTGCGTAACACGGACACAAGACACACCTTCTCCTGCACTTCCCATCTCTTTAAACTGGACTTCTAAGGAGAACTTTCGTAAGAACAAACCAAGGCTTCTCGGGATGAATACGTATTAGACTCCATAGGGATGGATGGAAAGACTGACATGATTCAACACTTAGAAATGAGCTGGAAGAAGAAGTAAGCAATCCATCTCTGATGCAGGCAACCTAGTGCTTCTGGGTAGTTTGATGCGAAGGTGCCACGGACCATTTGTAGGGTGAGTGAGCAAGAGAGTGGCAGATGTGAAGTGTATTTGGAAGAGAGCAATTCAAATCCTCCTTGCAAAAGGATGAACTACCAGTGAGCAACCAAAAACAACAACTGAAATTATGGTGTGGCCCCTGTTTGACTATTGAAGCCAGAAAAGTTGGGGTATCACCATGAAGAGCACTGGAAGCAAAAGCAGAAGCCACTGTGCTTCAGCCTCTCAACCAAAATGGAGGCACATCTGCTCCCGAAATGCTGTGCAGCTTTTGGCTAGGCACCAAGAAATAAAAAACAGAACCTGCTGGCGTATTCGCATGTCTCCTGATTGTCCACCAGACTCAATGAAATCACATATAGTATTTTGCACAGAGCAATGAGACTGAAATATCAGTAACAAAGACCAATCTGTTCATGCATTTAGTGAGTAGTTACTGCAAACTGGCTAAATGCAAGGCACCGTGCTAGCAAAGGCAAGCAATCTCCAGGAGGAGATAACACACACTGACCTCAAGTGGCTTACTGTCTAGTAGATGAAATGAGATACGGACGTCATCAATAACTGAGCACAAAGCAGTAAAAACCAGAATAGAGGAGCACATAAAGTGCCATAGAAACATCCTACACACATATTTAAAGAATGTTATTACGTTGGTCAATCATATATAAGATCTATATTTATTAACCTCATTGATTTTAAGGCTTTAACCTGGACAGAGATGGTCACTGTGGTTTTCCTGACAATCCCATTTTAATGCCCACGGCCAAGGCCCGATATTGATCAGCAGGTTATAGGGGCAACAGGAAAATGGGAAGTTTCTGAATAGGGCTAGACTCTGGGGCTACTAGTAATAGTGGGTATTAAGAAGATGGACTTTTTTCCTGATGACAGAATAGAAGGGAGAGTTCGGTCAGTTTTTGAGTGAGATCTGCCATTCTTTCTGCTGCCTTTGCCCTCAGGTTTATCCTACAACTGCAGCAAGGTGCAAGAGCCATGCCCTAAAATGCTCTTTAATGGAGGGGAATAAACATCAGGCTCATTGTCAGGATAAAGTAGCTAACATCCTTTTTCCAACCAACTCAGCTTAGAGAAGCCATTTACTATATTAATACCAACAACTCTGTCCTCCACTGCCCTGTTCCATGCCAAAAGGTACACACTGGATTTAGGAGATTAATTCTGTTTGTGGAACTGCCAGCTCTCTCCAGCCTTTATAATCAGAGTTCAAGGGGGAAATCAGCGGTACTGCAAAAGGTGATGAAAGACAAATAAATGTCTCTGGGAGTATGACATTTCCATATCCCCAAAGTAAGATGCTCCAAGGAAACCAGGTATAGAAAAAGTTTTCATTTTGTTAAATACAAAGCCCTCTTACTCCTCTCTCTCTGTGAGCGCTGACACAAGAAACAAGCTTGTGTTGTTAGCTGCCTTTGCAGTTATCAACGTCTCCTTCATGGGCCTCTTGAATTAATTAATGAAAATAGATAGACTTACCCCCTTCTCCATCACTTCCACCATTATATTTACTTTCGCCTCTGTGTGTTAGTAGAGGGAGGGGCATATTTATACAGGTGTCTCTTAGTTAATAGAATGCATTTAACTTAGTTAATAAAATGTATTAATCAAGTTCCTAAATGTAATGAAATCACATTTCAGAATAAAGCAAACCTCTTAAGGTCACATATTTAAAGAAAATGAAGATTTTCAAGCATATGACATTATTAAAAATATTAGCGATGAAATTAATGAAGAACTAGCTATCTGTTTGGTTTCTAATGTATCAAGGTATGTTATCAGATGTTATGTAAGATTTTTTTTTTTAAGTTCAATATATGGTCCCTATGTTCAGGGAGTTTCTAATTGAGTTGGGAAGACACATTTAAAAATATATACAAATTACAATAAGAATCAAATTTTAGAACAGTACCAACACGCCTGCTAAGTCCAGAACGTTTAAGAAATGGAAAAGAATGAGTGTAAATGTTAAACTTCATTTCAAAAGAGGCTGGAGTTGCTGTAAATCACCAAAGCTTCAGGCGTTTCCACCTTTCAGCGAGATTCACTTCATGAAACAGGGCAAAGTTCATGGCCCTACTGGCAAAAGTGTCAGTTTTTATGTTCTGTTTTTGTATTTTGGGTATTTTTAATTTTAGGATTCATGTTAAATAATTATAATATTTTTTAATATTATAATTATTCTCCCCATCCAATCCCTAAAGATAATTATTTTTAAGAAGAGTTTCAATTCATTAAGGAATACTTGTAATATTCAAATCATATTTCATCTTGTTTCTTTTATTTTAAGAATGCTTCATGTGAGTATTGCCTTCTCTGGGTTCTCTAAAATAGTAGCAGCTACAGCATGACCAACTGATCTGTGCTGAATAAGATAAGGATGCTGTTTGGGAGAAGGTAGAGGTTCCATTTTTGGGGTGCTTTAATTAACAATTTAACTTCTAACTTCAGTTCAAACAAAATAGAAATGTTAATTGTTAACCAAAATAACTCTTCAACTTGAGTTATAAAATTGTTTGGGATTCTTAGTTCTCTCTCTCTCTCTCCTTTCATCTCTAATATGCAAAGAGCCCAGAAAGGTGCAAAACTTAGAAGAGAAATCAATATCAAAGCTGAACATTTGAATTCAAACTGCAGAGGAAGAAAAGGAACAGCTTGAAGAATCACAAGGGATATAACTGTTGTTATTGCTTCAAATCAGTGAAAGCACATGCTGCATTTTAAGTAAGTTATTTGCCTGGTTTGTGTTATTTTTTATAAATAAACATAAAACTATAATCTTAGATGCATGGTGAGAATCCAGATAATTGCTTTTACTTTTATAATTGGGAGTCAGCTGTGTCTCAAAACAGTGAATCTGAAAGGTGCTCCAGGGATGACATACTGTACGCATTCAAAATAACATGGGAGAAAAAATAAATAACATGGGAGGCGGACTTCCTTTGTAAAACATCAGAGCACTGGTGGCCACTGCATAAGTGTTTCGGAGTTTTTGTTTCATCCTTCTAGAGTTCCCGGAAATATGGACCAAGATGGTCGTATGTTGAGAAAAATGAAGGATCAATTGTTTTGTTGCTAAATTAAAATCTAAAGTGTCCCCAAGCTATCCAATTTCACATCCACACACACAAATTATAACCTCATAGTTCAAAGCTTCCAAGTCTAATTACTGTGCCAGTATTAGGATTATAATGCACCCCATTCTTGATTATTGAAAGACTAATTATCTAGGCCAGGCATTTAAGCTTGTCCCTATTCCCTTGGTTTTCTGCCATTTGGTTATTTTAAGGTTCACTGGCCTCTTCACATGCAGGGCAGAGGAAACAATAAAAGATGAAACTCAAATCAGCAAATTTTAACTTTCCACCTGATCTAGTAAAAATTGTGGGACAGAGGAGGAATGGTTAACCTGACAATCGAGGTTCTCTATGTATTTGATTTATTCATAGTGTTTTCTTTCTTCAATGATAAACTGACCAGATGTCTTGAATTTAGTAAAGTAACACTTGATTTTGACTCTTTGACCTTCCTATTGTGTCACTCTATTGATTATTTTTGTCCCTCAGATCCCAGTTCTTCCTCTCTTTGTCCTTCCTTCTCCCTTTCCTTCCCAACTGTCAGCAGGAATTACTAAACGACAGTCTTTTTATTTCTGACTTTGAAGGGGAATCCCTAGGATTTCCAGGCCTTTCCCATCAATCATGCTTTTACCGCCACTAGCTTTGCTAGACTAGACCCTCAACTTTCCGTGCTGCTCCTAGCAGAGACTGTGTGCAGCCCTCTCACCCCTCCCTCAGCTGAAAGTTTTATCATGTCTTCAACCCTCTACCTAAAGTCTTGTCACCTTAGCTATTCTTTAGGTATTTAAGAGGAACCACTGTCCAGCTCTTACCCCCACTCCCACCATGTACCTCTCTAAGTGACAAAATTCTCAGCCAATAGAATATAAATCAAAGCATTGCTTCTTTCAGTCCTGCCTTCCCATCAGTGGTTGTTCACCAGCTAAAGCCACAATGATTTTCTGCAGCTCAAACTGTCAAAGATTCAGTCAAATGCTCAGACCAGAGGGAGGATGGATCCCCAGGGAAGAACGTGCCTATGCACAAGATCCCAAAACTCATAGGATTCATCTTCCATTAATTTTGTGTGGGAACCAAACGCCTGTACAGAACTTGGACACACAAATTGGAGATGTTTTCAAAATACAAAGACAATTATTATTTAAAAAGTAAAGGGCCAGGAAACACGAAAGAATGGGAGAAGCTCCAACATGTATCTCGTGTAATTCCAGAAGCACGAAATAGAGGAAGAGGCAAGAGAGGCATCATTGGCAGAAATAACAGCTAAGAACAGCTAAGAATTTTCCAGGCCTGAGGAGTGAAGAAACACATGAGTCCTTGGAGTAAATGTTTACATCAATTGCTGAGACAGAAAAATAAAAATAAATCCACATCCGAGCATACCATAGTGAAAATCCAGAACAGCAGGGATAACGAGAAAATCCTAAATGCTACCAGGAGAGAAGACAGATTACCTACAAAGAAGCTGTCATTACACTGAAAGCAGGCTTCTCATGAGTGAAACGATGCCAGCAGACAGTGGGGAAATAGCTTCCAAACGATAAGGGAAGATACGAGAATTGTCCATAGAGCAAAAACCAGTGCTGTGTGACTGCAATAGGTCATGAAAGCATACACTGCAGTAAGAAGAAAAATGAACCCAGAAGAAAGGCATGGGAGACAAAGAGCATAATTAGCAAAGAAATTAACAAAATGTGTTGGTAAATCTATTTAAGTAATGGTTGCTAATGATAATAATAACAACTAATTTTGTACCTCTAAAAACTGGTAAAACTAAAATTCTACATGACAATAAAGTGGCAGATAGTAATCTGTGGATAACTGAAGCCTGCGAAATTCCTAGTCTTATTCAGAAGGAGAATAGAGAATCTGAAGACTTACAGACTTTAGCTTGAAAACTTAATGTGTGTGTTATAAATGTAAAGAAATCATTTTAAAAAACAGAAATCTAAAATTTTCAAACTGCTGAGGTGGAGGAAAGAATAATGAAAATGTAAAATCCAAAATAGAGCAAGAAGGATAAAAACAAAACAAAACAAAAAAAAAACAAGTAGGTAAAAAGCTTGGTAACTATAAAATAACATAAGATGGTAGAAATAAGCCCGGCTATGTTATTAATTACAATCAATGGAAATAGATTAAACTCAGCAAATCAAGAAACTTAACTGTAACTGTGGATTAACAAAAATGTAGTAATGGGCTACTTTCAAGAGACACACCTAAAACAAATACAGAAAGGTTGAAAATGAAGAGATGAAAAAAGATAGACCAGGCAAATACTGACTAGAAGAATTCTAGTGAGTAATACTGATAGAAGATAAAATGGAATTTAAGACTGAAAGCAATCACAGAAATAAAGAGCTTCTATTGAAAGTTCACAAGAAAATTTAACTATCATGATCCTGTATAGATCTACTAAGACAGCTTAGACATATATATATATATATATATATATATATATATATATATATATATATGAAAAACTGATAGAATTACAAAGAATATATATATTTCATATATATATATATATATGAAAAACTGATAGAATTTCAAAGAAAATTGGATAAATCCACAGTTATAGTGGGATATTTTAACACGACAATCTCAGACACTGATAGATAAATTAGACAAAGAATCAGACAACACAACTAACAAACATGATATATTGGACAGATACACTAAAAGAACACTAGACACCCCCATGTAATAGAGAATATCATTTTCATGTATATGTGGCATACTTACAAAAAATTAAGTCACAAAGAAAATTTCAACAAAATTGAAAAAGTTAATAGCATACAGTTTGCATACTCTGCCACACTGCAATTAAATTAGCATCAAAGAGAAAAGAGAGTAAACATAAAACACCTTTATATTTTGAAGTGAAAATTGCACTTTTAAATAATCCAAGGTTAAAGTGGAAATTACAATGGGATTATAAAAGATTTAGAACTAAATGACAGTGTAAATGAAAACGTTTGTTCTCTGAAAATGTTCTTTCAAAACTTGTAAAATGCCCAATACCAACCCTGGACCTTCTCCCTCCAGCTCCCACAGCCCATTCTCCTAGAACCAATGCTGAGACAGGCAAATTTCCTTTCTGCCTACCTAGAGAATGCAGGGGATGGGAATATGGGTGGGGTGGGGAGTCGGCGGGGGAGAGCAGGGTTCCAATCACTGTATGGGTTACCTTTCAGGTCCTAGACTTATCCTTTAATCCAACCATCTTGCTTCGGACCTCAGCTTTCTCTCCTGCTCCCCATTAAGGGTCTATTAAAATTGAAGTTCAAAGGATAAAAACAAGGGAATCTAAGAACTTTCCTTATTTTCTTTCGAGGTTCACAATTCATCCTGAGATTTTTAAAAATGTTTCCTTCATCACTTTAGACGTTTGTATTAGGAAGGATTCTTGGGATATATAGTCTACCATTTTGCCCAAATGGAGTGTCACCATTAGTCCAGTTACCGATCCCCTCTGTGTCTCAGTTTTCTCTTCTATAAAATGGAGGTAATAATAAAATCTACCTTCTAAGTTTGTTGTGGGAAGTCAATGAGGGAGTGGAGTGCATGTAAAATTCTTGGGCACTAAGCAAGTGCTCAATAAACGCTGAGTATTAGCAGAACAGTTGGTATCAATAAGGAGAGTACAAAACAATTCAGTATCATAGAGCAATCTCACCTGTAAATATACATGAAAATTTCTAATTAAAAAATAAAGTTAAGCAAATGAAATCAAGCAGGATATAAAAGAGTGCAAAATGGCCAGGTGCATTTAGCTCAGGAGGTTTCACATTTAAAAAAAAAAAACAAAAAAAAAACTAACCCATATAGCTGACCGTACTAAAAGATTAAAGGAAGAAACTACATGATCATCTTAATAGATACAGTCAAAAGAATAGAATTTAATCTTCATTCATTACAATTACTGTCAGCAAAGTAGAAGAGAACCTCCTTAAATTCATGGAGCAGCCACAACACACTAAGAGCAAACATCAGAAATCAAGGTGTTATTACTTTGTGAGGGGCGTAAATGTCTAATTAGTATGTTGTCTTATACACCTGAAACTAATAAAAAAAGAAAAGAAAAAAGAAATCAAGCTCAATCTTTAGAAGGATTTCTGCTGAAATCACAAATAAAACAAAGACGTCTACTTCCACCACGACTATTCAATATTACACAGGAGTTTCTAGACTAGTCCAGTAGAAATGTACTGAGAGCTACATGTGCATTTTTAAATTCTCTAGCACGCATATTTTTGAAAAAGTAAAAAGAAACAGAAGAAATTAATAATATATTTTATTTAACCTAATTATTATATCCAAATGATTATCACTTCAGCATGTAATTAATATAAAAAATTACTAATGGGATATTTTTTCATATTAAATTCTTCAAAATCTGGTGTGTATATTTACTTACAGCACAACTCAGACTAGCCACACACATTCCAACTGTCTAATAGGCACATGTGAAAAGGGGCTAAATTTCACATGTGATCAGGGAAACTTACCAGTTTGACAAACATTTAAAAGCCTGACAATGGCAAGTATTGGCAAGGATATACGTAGAGGACTCTGACACATTGCTGGTACAAGCACCCGTGGAGAACAATATTGGAAAACAGTATTTAATATCTGAAAATGTGTATAATATTCAGCCCAACAATTCCATTTCTAGATACCTACTTTAGGAAAAGTCTCTCCTAAGTGTGTAATTATTTTTGAGGATGTTCTTTCTGTTCAGTATTGTTTGTAATAGGAAAAAAATTGGAAATATTCTCAATAACTATAAAGAGAGATAAATTGAGGTATACTCATGCCATAGAATAATCTATGCAGATAAAATGAACTAGATGTAGATGCACTAAAATGGACCAAGCTCAAAAACAATAATAGGACAATATGTATAGTATGATAGCACTTATGTAGAATTTACAAAATGTATAAAAATAATACTACACATATTTTAGCCATATTATATATCTAATAAAAATCACAACAGTGATGGCTCTGGTAAGGAACAAAGGGAGGGAAATGAGAATGAGAAAGGAAGAGATCAAAGACTTATCAGTAAAGCATTACTTCTTTGATTTTAAAAAATCTGAAGCAAATATAAGAAATATCATTTGGAAATTCCGCTTGATGGCAACATAGACATTTCACAGGATTATCATTGGCATATTTCTGTATTTTTTGAAAGATTTATAATTATAATCATATAATGCTTCTTTCTATCTATCTATCAAGGATGAAAAATTCTTACTAGCTACAGAGAATCAGAATAGCTGCCATTGAAAGGAAACTTAAAGGAAATGATATTCTTTGTGTACACAAAAGTGAAGATCTGTGTCAACACCTACACAAGGATGCACACGTGTAAGTGGCAGAGGCCCAGTCGGGTATCAGACATGCCACCGCCTGACTGTAAGAGACGGTGGCACATAGCAGACACTTACTCGATCAGTACTGGCTCGGTGAATGCATAGAATGTGTTGCACTGGTGGGTGGGACCTTCAAGTTGATCTGCATGAAAAGAGGTTTGCCACTGTTGTGCTGCGATAGCTTAAGATGGCTTTGCAGCTACATCTGAGGGTTCACCATGGGGAACAGAATATGTTACCTGACCCGGATATTGGTCTTTAGTCCAATAAGGTCATTGCTTTATGGAAAGAGGAAGTATGTCTAGGCTACAGGGGAAGTCACTTTTCCCCATGTTACCCTGAAAACAGCAATTGTACTTTGGTAAACAAGTGACAAAGTGTGTCGCACACTGAATGAGCATGTGTGAATCGGAGGAAGGATATTTTCCCTTCTTCCTCAAACCCAGCATGACGTTGGCTCAGGTAGGACTCCAGAAGACTGATTTACTTTGGTACCTCAAGGATTTGCTACAGAAAACTGTATGTATTTCTACTGCTAGAGCCCCATGGTAACTTGACATGGCGTTACATAGTTTTCAGTATCTCCACATCAAACCACTTCCCCACATAAAATATTTATGTACCATAAAAGCTGATCTAACAACAATTTATAGAAAGATAGATGAATAGAGGAAGGATAGGAGATAGATGATAGGTAAATAGACAATAGATATGATATGATATGATATGATATGATATGATATGATATGATATGATATGATATGATATGATATCGAGATACCTTTTCTCCTACTGGAGAAGATTTCTCTAAGAGAAAACTCTATTAGATAAAATTTAGCTGCTAAAACATTGAACAAATATGCCAAAAACTCATGAAAATTCTGTTTAAAACAAAGATCCTCAGGAATGTTTCACAATTAACTATGTTCCAAGCATAACAAACCTAAATATGAGAATTGGCAAGCAGACCTACAGATAGTGGACAGAAGGGGGCTTTGAGTGCTTCACGTGGTCTTTTTTGGCTCCAACTTAAGAGGGCCAGGATGTGGTTTCAATTTTGAATGTGCTAATTATGTTTGTCAATTGTGAGCTTGCTTAATTAATTAGTCATGCAAATTTAACTTGAGTATTTTTTGCACATCTAAATCATTACTATAGCAATTAAAAGGCTGCTTTGATTAGCTCCTTTCACAGTGTGTAGCACAGCATAGTTGTGTCAACTTCCTTTGGACAATCTAGCATTTGAGTACTAATATTCTGTATGTTTGGGGGGAAATAACAACCAAGACAGATGACAAGAAAAGTGGCCTAGAAGCAGAAGGTAAGTCAGCAACTGTCGGCACCATAAAAATCAGTGGCTACAGACTGGCAATTGTAACAGTACGTGCTCAGGAGGAGTTCCCAGAGGTGGAGAGCGTTGGTGTGCTGAATAAACCAGGAACATGTTTCTTTTGGTAAATTAAGGTGTGAAGTTAACAGTCAGAAATTTATTGGTCTGGAACAAAATCAATGTCAAAACCTATAAAACACCATAGGAACCAGGCTTGTTCCTGTCTGGAAGACCTAGCCTGACTCTCATAATCACTAATAAATACTGTGTCCAGGTGAAGCCTGCGCCAACTCAAGCTCTCCCCAAGGACCATTTCATACTTTAAAACAAGCCCAACTGTCAGGAACATGTTATGATATTAGGTTGAACTTCCTCTTAATTGCTAAATAGGTGTTGCATTCCCCTATGAACCACTCGCAGATGGTGTATCTCTCCTTTCTGCAGAGTCAGAACCTGACACATAGTGGGATTTAATATATTTCTCTCACCCCACACTGGAAACGAATTGCAAATTCAAAAACAAATATAGGCTTTTAGTCCCCCATTCAGAGCTACCTGTCAACCAGAACTTCCCATCCATTCCCCCACCATCAGCCCTAATTAAAGCACAGAACTAATGGCAACTATTTAGACAATAGAATGCCATTTCTCATTTTAAAGTCATCCCAAAGGCTAGTAACTTCACATACCTGGTTTGTCTCAGAAGGTCACCAGCATCTCTGATAGAATCCAGCTGTAGAATAGAAAATAATATTTCATCCCAGAAGTGGAAGATCCTTTGGTGATAAATTTTAAAAAAAACCAATGTTGAATGCTATAAGGTACATTAAAAGCAGTGGGGGAATGGCTTTGGGTGACACATGGAAAACTCAGCACCAATGAGAATAAAGGGATGGAAAAGGGTGAAAGAGGAAAGAGTTTTTCAAGGAGTCATCAATGATAAAAATGTATGCATTTCCTGAGCACTCCAGGACAAATTATTAAGGTATCAATTAGGCTTAAACAAAGGTGGCCCTGTTTTTGAGAAATCTGAATATCCTAGAGAAATTTAATAACTAAACTGACATGATTTGGATTCCAAAGTTTCTTAATACCCCAAATCCTCCAGTACCCTGATAAAACTGAAATTTATTTTCAAACTTTTCTCAATAAGTTTCCCCAAAAAATACCCCACATATGTGGACACGCAGATACATGGACACATATGCACTGAATACATTGCTATTAAATTCTTATATATTTAGGGCTTCTCAATAAAGACTGTGCTGGAAACTAGTTCCTTCCCACCTGCTAAGGGGTCTCCCTTAGCAATTACATACACGCACACACACACACGCACTCACGCACGCACGCACTGCATTATCTTCCATTTTCCATCCTCTGGATTCTTGTACTATGCATATTGATGAACTCATGCCGTCCACCCCAGCCTTTTCTCTAGCAGACATGCTCTCTCCCTTTCTGCCTTCACAGTCTTTCTCATGACGATAACTAGTTTTACTGCCTCCACTTCCTCGCCACTTCCTCACTTCTCAGCCCACTGCAATCTGGTTTCCACTAAAACTGATCCCGCTGAAGTCATCCAACCCTCTCCATTTGCCAAGTCAAGTGAAAACTTCTCGGTCTATCTCATGAGGTCTTCCTGAAAGCTGTGGACTACTGATCGCCCCCTTCTTGGAATTCTGTCACCAAGGCTTCTTTGGTGACACTCTTTCCTAGTCTCTCTCTCTCTCTCTCTCTCTCTCTCTCTCTCTCTCTCTCTCTCTCCTTCCTCTGCCCTCCAACCCTCCCCCTCCCTCACTGGCTCTTCCTCTTTGGACATCTCCCTAAAAGTGTAAAGCCCCAGAGTTCTTTCCTTATAGCACATACATTCATCTCAGTCAGAAGCCTGGGACTTATCCTCTGCCATCATCTTCTTCTTCACACTGAATGTACCTCAAGTCCTGTTGAGTGTATATCTTCATTTTCTGCCTGACCTCTGGGCTCTCCAACCTACTGTCCAAACTACAACTACAGTGAGATTTCTAAGAAGTAAATCTGATCATATCACTCTCTTGCTCAATACTCTACAGTGGTTCCCATCAAGTATCACTGTGGATTTCCAACTTTAAAAAGAAAAAACGGAATCTTTTCTGCACTGGGAAGCTATGAATTATGTATGGCAGCACAATGCCTGGTAACTAGTACATGCTCAATAAACTGCTGAGTAAAATGAAGTCCACCTTAAAACATGCGCACATGTAGGGCTGAGAGGTTCCTGCTGCAGCAGGGGAAGGAGCCAAGCCCCTAACCCCACCCCCACCACGCTGGTCCTGATCACACTCCCACCAACACCTCAGGCAGCCCTGTGAATCCCCTACTGCTCTGGGGCATGTCTGGCAAGCTTCCCAGCTTGGCTGTAGATTCTTGACAATCTGATTCCTACCCACTCTCCAACATCATCTCCGACTGCTCTCCATCTTTACCCTTCACATCAGCCTCGCCAAGCTGAATTACTTGCCCTGGCTGGATGTGTCAGGGCTTCGTACATGTAATTCTTTCTGCCTAGAATACTCTTACCCTCTTCTACGGCCTAGAAAATTCCCATTTACTCCTCAAGGCCAACTAAAAGAGAAAGCCTTTCCTGATTCCGTAAGCAGAATGCATCATTCCCCTTGGGCCATAAATATACCTCATACATATCTTTATTATAAACCTTGTCACATTAGGAATCAATTTTTATTTACAGGTTTATCTCCTCTACTGGGCTATGAAGGCAAGAATTATTTTGGATTTATCTTGTAACCCAGGGCCTAGCAAAGTGCCTACTATTCAGGGGGTACTCAATATATATTTGCATAACAAATAAAATTCTACCGGAACAAATCATTCTTTTATCTCATTTCCTTTTTGTAATGAGATGGAGAATAAACATTTCTTAATCCTTTCTATCATTTTGCAGTCACAGGGTGCCCCAGGTTAAAAATTGGCCAGCTAATCTTCTATTATCTATGTTTCAACAGAAATAAATCAGGATTAAGCCTTGTGGATTCATCTAAACACTTAGAGAGAATGTTAGTCTTTTTCATTGAAATTGAGATGTCTGAGATCTAACGGGTTATGCTAACTGTCCATCTCTTGGGCACTATTGAAATAATGTCTCGCATCTTAGATTTTAAACAATGAAATAAGAAAGGAAAAACATGCAGATCATGTTTATTTAATGTGGGCGAAAAAAACAGAGCACAAAAATCTGATCCCTTAACAGATCAGATGGGTCCATCTCTTTAATGATATAAAATCGGAAATGAGAAACATCAGGTGCAGTTCGTTAAAGAATATTTGACGGCAAAATTTAATTCAAGCTATGTAAATCAGACTTTTCCCAGGCAATTAAAAAACATTCTCTAATTCTCCACTGGTCTCCAGGGTCAGTGTTTCTGCATCAATTTTTGTATCAGTTTCCTTATGATTCTGAAACACCAACGTGTTGGTCTTCTGGTAGATGATTTTGTCTTCCACTTTGGAGCAGTTTTGCAATCGTGTAGTAGAGAATCATATTCATCTTTGACATATAGCATTCACTCATACTATGGCAACAAGTAGTTTACCTATCATCTGATTAACCAAAAAAATATCTAGTATAACCAAGGCTTCTGCACATACCAACATAATGTATTTGGTGTTCACAAAGACGGCATTGCAGGACTCTAAAGTACCTCTGAATCACGGAAGAGAGGTGAAATGAATCCCTTGAGTCTTGTTTCATGTCCAAGTGTACTTTATTGTATTTTAATTCCCTGAAAAATCATGATTCATATACAGCTTGTATAGAGCGTGGATTGTGGATGTGTGGAATATTTGTTTGTAACATCCAGTCCACCAACCATGACTCATAATAGAAATCTTAATCCAAATTAGGGGTTCTCAAAGTGTGCTCTAGAGACCCTTGAGGAAACTGGAAAACCCTTCAGGAGCTCCACAAGGTCAAAAGCATATTTGTAGTAATACTATGACAGGATTTGTTTTTTCCATTCTCATTCTTTCACAAGTTGGAGATTTCCAGAGGCTACATGATATGTGATACTGGAACATATTGAATGTGGAAGCAGTTATGAGAATCCAGCTGTCTTCTATTAAGCCAGACATTAAAGATAACAAAATATAAAACAATCTCACAAATTTTTGGTTTTGGAAAATAGAGTTATATTTCATGAAAATGTGTTATTTATGTTAAAATACACTAGGAGAATTTGGAATTTATTGTGCCTCCTGAATCTGAGGAGTCACATCTTTTACCTATTCTGGAAATGTTTCACTTATTATTTCTTCAAACATTTCCTATTTCCTCCCATTCTCTTCTCCATCTAGAATGCCAATGCTACCTGTTTGTCCTTTTCAAGCTCACACGTTCAGTGTCTTCAGAAATATTTTCATCCTTGTAACTTGGTTCTGCACTGAGTACTTCCTTCAGAGCTTTCCAGTTTGTTAATTCTTTTTACTACTGAGCCTAATCTTATTTAGCCCTTCTACTGCATTCTAAAATTCAATTATCATATTTTTTATTTTTAGAATTTCTTCTTTGTTTTTTAAAATCTGTCAGGTCTTGTTTATGTGTGTGTTCTTAGTAACATTTTACTTCTGACATTATTTCCTTAAACCTCTTAAAAATGTAAAACTCATTTTATACTCACTATCTGATTGCTCAAGTATCCAAAGATTGTAGAGGTCTAATACTACCATTTTCATCTATTACATTCATGCATGGAAATCTGTTTCTTCCTGTATGATGCAATTTTAGGTTGTGAGTTTATGTTCATTCAATCGAGCCTTATACCCATGGGAATCTTATGCAGCCTGGTTGAAGACCCACGTCTTTAGAGAGGATTTGCATTTGCCTCTGTTAGGCATTCGAGGTGCCTGAGGTAGTATATATTAGAACCCCTAATCTACTTGAGGGGAGGCCTATGGTTATACATTCTCAGGAGACACTATTTTCCCACTGTATTGGCAGGCCAAGCCAGAGAATTTGCCTTACCATCTCCTTTTACTGGTTATTTTGTTCTAGTCCATCTTTTCATGGCAGATGCAGTGCTTGAGGATTGCAGTTTCACGTGAGAGTCTTGGTTCTCCACTTTGTTGGGCCCAAGGGCTTGTCTTCGTGTGGCTGTTAAACACTGAGCACATGATTACCTGGAAGAGGAAAGGCTCCTGGACATCTGTGGCTTCCATGTCTGCTTCCTTTCTTGGTTGTCAGCTTCTTCTTCAGTTTTGGACCCTGTGGAACTGCCTTACTTTTTGCAAGCCTAGCTCTACAGATGAGATCGTTATTTAATATTCCAGGTTTTTTTTAGAAGGTTTTCAGATTATCTAGTTTGCCACATTGCCCAGGAATATAAATTGGTACATTTCTGAAAGGTAAAAGGTACATACCACTTGACCCAGCAATTATTTGTCAAGGAATTTATTCTTTGGATGGAAATTTGCCCTACCTATCAAAGCTTAAAACATAAATAACTTTTAACCCAGCAATTCTGCTTTCTAGAAATTTATCCTCTATACTTAAACTTATACCAAATGCCATATAAATATTATTTGTTGTAGCAGGTATAGTGAGAGAATGAAGATTGTAAACAACGTAGATGTCCATCATTAGAATAGCTGAATAGAGTACTGCCCACAATATTCTGAAATAGTTAAAAAGAACTGAAAAGATCCATAAGAGCTGATATGGAAAGATGTTTATGATACAAGTTGCACGACTTCTTTATGTAAAAGATACAAGATGCGCTAATATGTGCTTATACATTCATTTAAAAAGCTCCTGAAAAGATACACAATTAACTGTTAATAAGTCTTTAGAGAAGAATTGGGGATTGGAATTGAACCATTGTTATACAAACATTGTTTGTAAATGACAAACAGGCTAATATGAAATGATTTTTTACCCATTTTTAAATATCAGCTTCCTACTGCTTCATTATCATTAGCAATGTTATTGGAGGCATTTGAAAATAGCCTTTCTCTTGAGAAACTGTTCTGCAACTCTTATGTACTACCTGTCTGTCATTCCTTACCTGTCCCCTACCTGTCAATTATTATTCCAAGTAATCTGATTGTCCTCTGCTGACTTTACTAGGACACTCATTACCTAATGCTCTAAATATAATGGTAGAGACTGAAATAGTTAGATTTCTTACTTTCACCTGCCCTGAGAAGGAAAGATTTACAGTGTCCGTGAAGGACTCAAATATTAAAATGCCATACGACTGCAGAGGGAGAGGAAGGGCTCACTGAGAACTAAGTGAGAAACCAGACCTATTACTTTAGCTGTGTCACAGCTTGATCAGCAGGAGATACTAATTTCAATATCTGAGCCCGGATGTAGCTTCTAGCTGAAGCTTGAATTTTCAGAGAACCGCTTAATTTGTAAGGACTAGTAGCTGAGTTAGGCATTTGTGCAGCTGGGAACATCTTCTGGCGTGAGCCTGCAGGTTTTGTTTTGAACATCTTCATTCTTTCACATGATGCACTCCTGGTGATAACAGTGCACAGCTTCAGTTACTTCATTTCCCAGTAGATTTACATGCATAAATATGACAGTGCCCATGTCATTTTACCAAGCCTTTCAAGTACTAAAATCCTATTTCCTTTTTCATTCTCCTTAAAATAGGCTTCATATTAGTGCCATGATGAAAGCTGGCCCAGATATTATTCCACATCTGGACTACAATTTTCACCATTTTGTGATGCTATGTCATGAGTTGTATGTTTAAGATGTTTTTGTAAAACTAAGTTGTTTTGATTATGGAGGTGAAATTATTTGTTCTAATGTTTGGATTTTTAGGTTCAAAAAACCTTATTTTACATTTTTTTTGAGAAAATTATCAGAAGACAGTTTTCCTTTTAGGAAGACAATTATTTCCCTTTTGAGTTTTTAAAATAACATGATACCATTTATATAAAATTTACAAACATACGAAAGAATACTATCCATTGTCTCTGCATGCATGCATGCACATTAGTAATAAAACCACACCTGCCTAGAGCAGGTATGTTGTAGACTGCATTCCCCCCAGCAAGGCCTTGGACCAAGAATTTGAGAAAGACGAGCTTACAGAGAAACACTTGGTGTCCTATTATGTGTCAGGCACTACATTAGTTTCTTTACATAGTAAATTCTTTCATTCAACCTTCATGGCAACTCTATGAATTATATACTGTTTTTTAACAAGCTTGTTAATTTGGAATAATTTTCGATATATGGAATGGTTGCAAAGATAGCAATGGTAATATATCCCTCACCCAGTTTCAGTTGCCCCTATTGTTATTATTTACATTACTGTGGTTAGTTGGTCACAATTAAGAAACCAACATTGGTAAATAAGTGTTAACCAAACTTAAAATTTGATTCCATTTTCACCAGTTCCTTTCATGAATGTCTTTTTTCTGTTCTGCAATCTAGTCCAGGATACTACATTGCGTTCACTTGTCATGTTTCCTTAGTCCCCTCTGGTCTGTGGCAGTATCTTAGTCCTTCTCTGTTTTTCACGATCTTAACGGTTTTAAGAAGTATTGGTCAGGTATTTTATAAAATGTTCCTCAAATTGGGTTTGCCTGACGTTTTCCTCACAATTAGATGGGAGTTATGGGTTTTTAGAAAGAGCACCACAAAAGGGAAGTGTCTTTCTCATCACACGATATCAGGGCATAAATAACATCCATATTACATCACTTGGTGATGTTACGATGTTTATAAGCCCAATTCAACCAATTAGGAAGTGGAAGTTTATCAAGTCTAATGTTCCACAACATCTAAGTGATGGAATTAGGGTAACATTTAATTTCTTTTCTTTGCCATTTTGGTTGCAAGTAAACTATTCAAGCTTTATCCTCACCCCACCCCCCAAACTCTCCACTGCAGCTTGACGTGCCATTCCTCTATGCTATTTTATGCTCTTCTCAACCCCAAGCTGACAAGTTTTCCAAGTCCTTCAGTGTTCAGCTCAAATCCAATCTGCTCTTTGAAACTCTCCCTGACCCCCAACATACTCTTCTTTGATGAAATCTTGAGGCACTTATTGTGTGTGCCTCAAATTCTTCACTTTGCATGTCTTTTCTTAACCTCTGTCTTTCAAAGCTTCAAGCGGAAAGACAGTGGAGAGACCAACCCGCATGTAACCCATGTGCTCCTGAAATGAAGGAGCTTGGTGTCTCACCACCTGGCATTTTACCCTCTTCAGTCCTCCACACAGTAGCTAGAGGCATGCTTCTAAACTGCAAATGTAATTATACCACTGACTTGCTTAAAACTTTTCAATGACTCCCCGTGATTTACAAAATAAGGTCCAAGGGTCTGATTCGAACATATAAGGTCCTTCCTGATCTGACCGTCATCCACAATGTCACCGTATCTCTAGCCTTCACCTCACACTCCACTCTGCAGTGTCCTCCATGTCAGTCATGATGAACTACTGGCAATTTCTAAGTGCCCTGTGACCTTTCTGACCCTGCGCCTTTGCATCTGCACTGTTAACAGTGAGGATACCATTGCAGAAGATTTCCACTCAAACTGGCTGATAGAACAGCAACAATTACAACACCATGTAACAGCAAGTTGGAAAGGAGGGAGAGTTGTCCAGCAACTCAACAATGGCAACAATGACCCGGTCCTTTTTTTTCTCTCTTTGCTTTGCCATCCTCAGAAAATGTGATTTGCCCTCAGGTTGGCTCCCTTTATAAGCACAAGATAACTGCAGTCGTTCTAAGCATTCCCTCGAAGCACAGCAATACGGACTGAACTTCTCTGAGTCTCAGGCTGTCCATCTGTAAATTAGGGATAATTTTGATGCCTAGTAGTTGTTTTAAAGATTAAATGGGATGATATATAGAAAACACCCAACACAGTACTTAACACACAGCTTCCTGTATACTTTTTGGAGAACACGTATTCATCTTGTATTTTATAAATGCCATCCTCCCACCTTTCACACGCATTTCCCAGCACAATGTTCTGTGCAAGTATAGTTGCTCAGTAAGTGTGTTGAGAGCACCTCAATCTAAAAACATAAATACAGATTATTAAACAAATTAAACAACCAGCTCAGTTTGCCACGTCCTAATTACCTTATTAGATTAGCTGAGAGAACTATTCGATAACATTTCCTAAATTCTCTGTGAACAGAACTCTTCTCTAAGCCTCTCTTGCGACCCTCCAGAACATTAGATCTGCGCTCTGGCTTCAGTGACCTTTCGCTAGGAACGCTTCTGCTTTTCCACTCCACCTTCTTCAGTACTCTGGGCTTCATTTCAGATCTGGCCTTCTGAGGTATGCCTTCCTCCCCTTCCTAACACTTCTTTGTTGCTAAAAATAGGTGATGTCCCTTCGGAGCAAAAACACTTGGCAAATCAGTTAGCTTTTATAGGTCCAGCTTCATACTGGTCTCTGTGAGACTGGGGGATGGATGGATTAAATAAAGGAAGAAGCTCACAACCATTGCCTCTCCATGTGTCCCTGCATTCCCCAAAGGAGTTTACAAAACTTATGCAAAAATAGCAATATCATGCTCATCAAATATGCACAAGCTAAAGGATGCTAAGTGAGACTTTGCAGAATTCTAAAGAGTAAATAAAACAGCCAGCTCAGAAGATCACCAGAAAGCATTTTGAGGAAGCATTTAATTAAAGGACCCTAAGATCAACCCAACCAACCAAGACTGGAGCTGTTGGTGATCATGATTTATTAACCACACCGCTCCAAGGAAAACAAGAGCACGTAATATGGGCCAATGTCCTTTAGATTATGATGGATACCTTTAGGACTTCTCTCATCTAGGCTAGCTCTTGATATGATACTGTCAGCTTGGGTTCTGCATATACACAATTCTTTATACCTCCTGTGAAGTTTTGTGACATTAACCCTGAAAGAGGCATCAGTGTATTACCTAAAATATTCTTCTCCTCCCCTGGATATTCAACTGCTTTGAAATAGTCTATTTCCTTGCAAGGGAAAAATTTCTATTCAATACAATATTTAATCCTCCTTATATTTGTAGTGTGAATGAATGCATTCATATGGCTGGATCCATATTTCCATGGGTATCAAGGCAGGAACATATTGTTACATATATCTCCATATTCATGGACAAATCTGTATATGTACATACTTGAAAATGAGTGTGTTTTTACCACTTTGAACTTCTAAAACTCATCTCTGGAGTTGCATTGTCCTAATTTCTTTGAATGAAAGTAGGAAAATTGCAGCACAAACTAAAATTGCTCAGAGGCCTAAATTTAAAGGTAACTAGCCCAATTTAGTATTCAATTAAATCCTGTTCTGTCTAATCTATTAGCAACTGTGTCAACCCACTTGTCAACTACTATCTCTGATTCTTCTATCCTCAGCTCAAAAATCATTCTACCTTCTCTTTATTTTCTAGACTTCATGCCAAATTCCCTGCCTGCTGTTCAGTATTTCACACATATCCTTAGGCCCATGGTTCTCCTAGCCTGATTTATAGGCCTCTGGTTATCTGTTAAAAGATTATTTTGGTGTATAAATAGTCCAAAGAGTGAGTCACACAAAAATGGATATGAGGGAGAGGTACGCATGAAGAATTAGAAGTATTCTCTAGTGAAAATTGATATTGTCATAGAATCATAGAACAAAAAGAATAGATCAGCATCCCAACAATATTACCACTGATGGGTGGCTATCCAGCTACTAATTCAGTATCTCCACAGCCATCCCAAGCATGCTTCCCATCATGACTACCCACTCTTACACATTGAGGTCACATCTGTTTTCCTATAACTTCTACCATTCAAGTATTCATCCATTAGAATGGCTAACCTCTAGAGACTAACCATTGAGCCACTGAACCCTTTGAGAATCTGATGAAAATAATAGACCTTCTTCATAGAAAACTGCATGCGAAGAAAGGATTTTTCTTAGAATTTCAGGGAGTGCACAGTCCTGCAAAACCCATTCATCCATGGACACCCTGATAAAGAATTCCTCACTACTGTTTTATGTGAGTAGAAAAATAGAGGAAAAATAAGCCATGTTTTTTTTCCTCCTTCAAGGAGCTTACTTTCTAATCCCGAATGCTTGTAACACATTTAATTGTAATAAGGCAGTATACGGTCGAGTTCTGATTTTATCCGGGGGACAGAACATTCCACTCTTGCCTGTATAGCCAGAGGGAAGTCCCTGCAAATGGCCTCCATGCATTCATATTCCATAAGGGAACTAAAGGCCTTGGCAGGGTTCTCAGAACCATCATAAAATGACACAGCACCAAAAAAGCACAGGAGGGTGCTGGTCATGGCCTGGTACATAGTACTCAATAAATGCTTGCTGAATGATCTAAGAATAAAATGCCCCTTGGCCTTCCAAAGATGAAAGTTGAAAAGAACAATAAAAGTGCTTCATTAGCCTGCAAGCTTCCTTAGGAATAGCATTTCTGTACACTTCAACACTTAATCTAAAAATGTCAAAGCATTTCTAAACCCAAAACAAACCTCTATGAGACATGTTTTAGATGAGCTAAGAAAGGTTAAAAAGATGTGTCCAAGGTCACAAAAGCCAAACTACGGAATAGAACCCAGAAGGTTCTCCAAGCAAATCGTAGGAAGGGAGCACCAGGACGTCCATTTCAACCTCTTAATAATGGCACCTTCTAACAGAGTCATTGGACAGTTTTAAGAAGAGGTGATTAATTTTCTTTGAAATCCAGATGTTACTCTGCTTTCTTTATATGATGGTGACCTTGAAAGTTCAGTAAAGAAACTTCATCAAATAAGATAACAGGAAAAACACCTCTTAGCTGGTTCACATCACTTCAGTGTGTGCTGTACAATTGCTCTGTAATGAAACACAAAATGTTTTCTTTCAGCTGGGATCATTGCTCTTCCGTACTTTATACAAATGTTGCATATGGTAAGGATGGTTTTGCTTGGTGTCATTTTTGCTTAAATAAAAGGATCTTACTTCAAGACAAATAAAATTTTTGAAAGAGAGTCAAAGAATTTAACACTCCACCACCACCAATAAGTGAAATAGTCCTTTAATCCCTTATAATGAATGCCCTTTCCCAGATAAATCAAAGAACTAGCGTAATACAACAGGGGATCAGGAAGTATGAGTTCAGGTCCTGGCTCAACGACCCAATAATTGTGTGAATTTGATCAAATCACCCTACCAATGTGAGCGTCCATTTTATCACCAGTAAAACCGAGGTAATAAAACCTGCCCTAATGCTCTCTGTGGCTGAAATGAGGTTTATGTGAGATTAGATCTTTCTCCACGTATGTAAATCTCAGAGTCTTAGGAGTCAAATTGGAGTAGCGAGTATAAGAATTAAGATTACTCCTAGACATATTTCTTTTTTGCCTTCTACTGTACCTCAGCCCAAGCACCACTCAAGTCCTAATCAGCTAAACAGCATCTGAGCTGCCCCTAATTTCATGAACACTCAAAGCTATTTATTTTGGGGAAAGGTAAGACATATATAATGACTTGTTCTAAAGTCTGATGTCAGAATAAAAACAGTCAGCAGCTGAATTCAGAGACCCCCGGGTTCCCAGTTAGTCAATAGTCAGTTAACCATCACTAACGCACACTAGAATATAAGCACATCCTTACGAAAGTCTTCATACATGAACTCGATCAAAGGGGTAACAGTCCTTATTTTTTAAATTAACATACACAGAATCAGGCGAGTTCAGAGACAGGCAATTCAGAGGTGTAATCCTGAACAGATGGCTGCTCTCCACATGCTATCTCCGAAGGGGATATTTTCAAGGTAAATAGAAACAAATGTTTGGGTGCATTGTATACCAAAATAATAGATGTCACAAAAAGCATTTTCCAGCATGAAACAAGTTTCTTATTAATCACATTTTTATGACAAAGACAAAAGCTGGTTTATGAGCTAGTTTAAGGCATTCACTCTCATTTCATTATTAAATTATGCTTGTGAATAGACAATATGTTCAGTTACTTCTATGATAGTTAAGTCATTTTAAACCGGCTATTGCCATTCTAGCCCCTCATTTCCACTCCCCCAACTTAGTTCCTAACAACATTAAGCCACAAAAGTAGTGTGTCTCCCTTTAAAACATTCCTTTTATAACCAATAGTCTGAGAGCTTTTAAGAGAACCATATATACTGTTCTTTTATTAACTAATTTATTCAACTTATGTATCTCAGGAATATTTACTATGAAAGGGTAAAAGATACAAGTCCCAATTCTGTCATCGATTATAAGACATTAAAAACACCTCATAACTTCTCCTTGCCTCAGTTATGCAAGCCATCAACGATCTTTGACCTGCTCACCCACATGAAATGCTCATTCATTGTATGAATATGCTCATTCATTCATTCATTCATTCATTTATTTAATTCAACAAATATTCATTGAGCCCCGACTCTGTGCTGAGCCCTGGCACGGTGCTGTGGATATGTTAGTAAACCCCACAGACATGGGTCAAACCTCATGAGCTTAATATATAAAAATTAACAGAAGGAAACTAAAGTGAAAGGTCTTCTTTGAACAGGTAAGTGAGAAAAAGATATCCCAACTTGGGAGCCTTTAGGGTGTAGCCTCCTTTTGCCCAGAGTTTCAGGTGAGGTTCCAGAGGAATAGCATGGATTACAAGAGAAAAACTATCAACTGTACAAAAAGGGACCACCTCATAACTGCTTTATATCCATACAGGCTCAAAATATGAGTTAAAATACAATGCCAAATGTGTCTTCTCCGACGTGTGCTTTTCCCACTGCCCATAATTGTTCATAGTGGCTTTTTTCTCTTTTGGAAGGGAGCTGTTATAACTTTAAACACAAATGCACAAACAAAAGCAGCACTCTAAACAACACAGGACAATGTGACATATTCTCTAGTCCAGTTTTTCCCAAAATGTGGTAACGTAGACCACTGAAACACATGAAATTATTTCAGGTGGTGCATAGATAAAATGTTCTTAATGGTTACGTGTTGACTTGAACATGTATCAGAAAAACTATACCTAGCACATCCAAGCCATGATTTCACTGACACGTGAGCTTTGCATGAGGCTACAGTACGTGGCACTGTCATAGCCCGCTTTACACAGCCCATGTGGGTCACGGGAGCAGGGCTCAGGTGTGTCCATGGATGCTTCCAACCTGCCATCACAATTTTAGAGGCACAGGAAGTACAAGTGCTATCACTAGCGATTGAATCTCTCATCCTGAATGTGCACGTGTATTGCAGCAATCTTGTCTGAAACAGGCCATGCTGCTACTGAAAATAACAATAGCTCCAGAAATAGTCTTGGGAAAGTGTCTCAGCTTGGGTCACTTCCCCTCCTTAAAGCAAACATTATAGTTAGTGGGGTGGGGGTCTCAAAGTGGGCAGGCAGGAAGCTTTGTTGCCTCCTCTGGAACCTGGGTGTGGAGCAACCCTACCTAAACTGTATGGGTTGGCACTGGAGAAGTGGTTCCACAAAAATAATCTGAGGAATTGTTCCTTATATGTATAATACAGATAGTAATTCTTACATTATAGTATTGTGGTGAGGAGTCAATGAAATAAAAAACGTATTTTGCCTGACCAAGCCAGCGAACGGCTCAAAGCAAGTGGTCAACAAATGATGGCACTAGTAGTAGTGATCATTGTATTGTTGTTTGTTAACACGATGATTATTTTTGTTGTCACAGTAGTGGTTCGCTAAAACAATTTTAAGGTCACACTTGTTAACTTAATTATTTTATCAACCTACAAATAAAGGACAACTATTTGAATATAACCTTTGGAGATCCATTAAGTCAAGGTAGCACTGCCTTCAATTAGACAAATATCCTTAATTCGTTTATCATCTCCATGCACAATCAAGGTGTACTGAATTACCACAATAAAATTATCATTGTCTCACCAAACAGCTTTTTGTTTCATTCTTAAATGACACATAGTTTTATCATGACATAATTTTATCTAAATGATTATACACCAATAGTGTTAGTATTTATAGTTATGCTGTATTTACAATAAATTTCAATGTATTTTTCATAAGCCAGTACACTATTGAGTTAATTTACTGTAAACTTTATGAGTTTCAAAATTAAAAGTAGTGATAATAATAAAACAACAGCATCAGCAAGAACCTATTAATGTTGCTAGAATCTTTACTTTTTAAAAAGCACATTATATGGTCAGGGAGAAGAGCTAAAACAAAAATGAAAATTGAAACTAACAAAATAAAACCGGTTGTCCCTCTGTGGACCAAGAATAATACTGTATATACCCTTTAATTAACCCAATTCATTGAAGATTTATGATAGATAGACTGGCATAAAATCAAAAGTCAACCAAAATATTTCTAGTAAGACAATATATAAATAAAACATATTTGGTTCATAATTTTATGAGGAAAGATTTTCATCTATTAAGATTATCATGAAAAATACATTTAACAAATACGAAGCATTGAAAAAGTTTCTTCAGTATATTAGGCCCTCAACAAAATATAAAAATAAGTCAACTTTTAAAATATACAGTTTATTTTAACCTTCATTACTGCAAACCTTGACAAAGTTCAGGAGAAACGAGACAAATGTGGGTGAAATATTATCTAAATATCATACATTTAAAATATCCTAGAATAAGTCATAGAAGGAATTTAAAAATCCTAGAACTACATGTGGTAATCACTGATGTTTTTCAATGTAAAAGTGATTGCCAAAGGAAACAAAGAATGAGCTCACTGTAAAGTTAAATCCTAGCCAGACTGTCAAATAAATGATCTATCAGCAGAGGTGGCCAGCCTCCTACGTAGTGAAGGCAGCTACAAAGTTCCCAGGGGAAGGGGTGGAAGTGGCAAAGCCATTTCTGTTTGTGGCTTTTTTTTATGTTCTAGTGCTTCCTCGCATGGAATTAGTTTCTTAGTAAGAACACCAGATACCAAAATGTGTATCTATAGCATATGTTTTTAGAAATATAAATGCATGTGGCTTCCTACCAAAAACCTCAACTGAATTAAGAGAGGCATTAGCGTTAGGTTTTTGCTTTTAGTAAAGATTATGAGTTCCTTTTTCTAGAATGATTGCATCTATGTTCATGAGGAATATTGGTCTGTAATTTTCTTTTATTGTAATGTCATGGGTTATGGTATCAGGGTAATGCTGTCCTCATAGAATGAGTTGGGAAGTATTCCTTTCTCTTCAATTTTCTGGAAGAGTTTGTTAGAATTGATATTTCTTTTTTCTTCCTTAAAAGCTCAGTAGAATTCCCAAGTGAAGCCATTTGAGTCTGCCATTTTCTTCATGGGAAAACTACAAATGCAATATCTTTAACAGCTAGAGGGTTGTTATGGATATCTATTTCTTCTTGAATAAGCTTTGGTAGTTTGTGTCTTTCAAAATGAATTTGTCTATTTCATCAAAGTTGTTGAATTTATTGGCATCTAAGTTGTTCATAATGTTCCCTCAGTATCTTTATTAATATCTGCATCATCTGTAGTAATGTCACTTCTCTCATTCTTGATATTAGTAATTTGTGCCCTATATCTTTTTTTTAACTTGTCAGTCTGGCTAGTTTATCAATTTTATTGATCTTCTCGAAGAACTAGCTTTTGGTTTCATTTAGTTTTCTCTTTTTCTGCTCTATATTTCATTTATTTTTGTTCTGATCTTTACTGTGTCCTTTCTTCTACACACTTTGGGTTTAATTTACCCTTCTAGTTTCTTACGTGAAAGGTTAGCTTACTGATTTGAAACCTTTCCTCTTGACTCATTTAGGTATTTAGTGTCGTAAATTTCTTTCTAAGTACTGCCTTAGTAGCATCACGCAAGTTTTGGTATGTTTTCATTTTCATTCAGCTCAAAATATTTTTTAGGAAGCAAGAATTCACATTGGGGTAAACAGTCTATTCAATAAATGGTGCTGGGAAATCTAGACAGACACATGCAAAAAAATGAAGCTGGACCACCTCCTTATACTATATACAAGAATAAATTCAAAATCGATTAAAGACTTCAATGTAAGATCTGAAACCATAAAACTCCTAGAAGAAAATATAGGAAGAAAATTTGTAGACATTACCCTTAGTAACATTTTTACTGATATATCCCTTTGGGCAAGGGAAGTAAGAGAAAAAAATAAACATACGGGATTACATCAAACCAAAAAGTTTTTGCACAGCAAATGAAACCATCAACAGACAAAAAGGCATCCTACTGAATGGGAGAAGATATTTGTCAATGATACATCTGATAAGGGGTTAATATCCAAAATTTTTATTTAAAAAAACTCATTCAACTCAACACCAAAAAAAAAAAATTTTAAAAATGGGCAGAGGACATGAAGAGACATTTTTCTAAAGAGGACATACACATGGCAAACAGACATATGAAAAAATGCTCAGCTTCACTAATCGTTAGAGAAATGCAAATTAAAAACGACAGTGGGATACCCCCTAACTCCGGTCAGAATGGCTATCATATCATCAGTAAATCAACAAACAACAAGTGCTGGTGAGGATGTGGAGAAAAGGGATCTTTCATGCACTGCTGGTGGGATTGCAGATTGGTGCGGCCACTATGGAAATCAGTATGGAGGTATCACAAAAAAATTGAAAATGAAACTACCTTGTGACCCAACAATTCCACTATGGGGTATCTATCCAGAGAATTCCAAAACGTTAATTCAAAAAAATCTCTGCACTCCTATGACTGGAACCAGCCACCAGGACCAAGGTAACAGCCTACTCCCTGGGGCCAAAGTTCGCTCCAACAAGGACAAGCACAGAAACTGATTTGATGCTTAGCCACCAAGTAGCACATCCAGAGGCTGTGACAATTTTCTTGTTCATGACCTGGATCAGTCTAAGACCTGTCACAATGGTTAGTCTGCCCCCAGGAAGCTAAGTGCTCCCGCTGAAAGGACTGGAAAGAACCTGTCTGACCCAACTTCCCATCTCCTACCTGAATTCCGCTTCAAATATAGCCTCAGAAAGTTGTCATGGGGTTGACAGTGTTTTCTCTCAGTAGTTATAGTGATGGCAGCTGGCTGTAAAAGAAGCTGGTTCCTAAAAAGAATAGCTCCCTAAGGAAAGCAGGAGGTAACTGGATTCTGCAGCCAACAGCAAGTTGTCTTCACCACCAAGAAATTTTGAATGCCACAGCCTAGTTAATCTATGGCAGAGAACCCAGGTATTCTCTATTTAATTCTACTTTTCTTTACAATAGGTTACTCTTGTAGTGAAAGAAAAACTTTAATTTTTATCTATGGGATAAACCTGCAAATCCTTGGTTCTTTCATGCTTAGCGACTGTTAGCTCTAAGGTTCCAGAAGCATTTACTGAATTCCTCCATTAACTTGAGGAAATCCTTTCAGCAAATAGGCAGGGAGCAACTGGTAATCACTAACCAAGATACACGTTAGGGGTTTGGGAAGTAAGTGAAGACCTGGGAGAACTGTTAGAGGCAATGCCCGAAGAACAGGACTGAAGAGACCTAGTGGAGGCTGTTGGGAGAAGGCAATCTCCTTGTCAAGCTCATGTGCCCTTTTTATTCCTTACACTGACTGTCTCACTCCTGGATCTACGTAACTCTCTTGGCGATCCTTCCCCAGCACCCTGGGATGTTCCTCACTCATCCTACTCACCTGCGAAGAAATACTGTGCTCTCAGAATCCATTGGGTGGTGATTATGAACTATTATCTGCCTGCTGTGCTGAAAGGAATACAAGGCAATCTGGAGAAAACCATTCACGATGGGCTTTTTTAAAAATTCCAGTATATTTAGAAGTGGTGTCACTTCTAAGTTGAAAAATCAAAGTCAAGCTACAGTCCTTTCATAATATTGGATTGTTTTGTTTACAAAGGTGTCATATTTCTAAAGCAAATGCCATAAGAAGTATGAAAGATTCATTTTTGATTTGAAGGGAGGAAAAAAGAAAAGAGAACACATTGTGATATATAGATGATATATTATAGAGTTGTACGCTTGAAACCTACGTAACTGTACTAATCATTGTCATCCCCAATAAATGTAATTAAAAAAAGGTAAAGAAAAAACAAAGGGAACCATTTCAACACTGGAAGAGATGCACACAGATTCAAGGCCTGACCGGATTTGTAATCTTTTCTCACTTTGCCCTGCAGAGGGGCCTATAGCTCTGCCTTCTATCGTCTCCCCAATGTCAATCTCCAGGTTCTCGGTCCACTCAACTCAGATGTGGAATTATGGGTGTAGAATAGAAAAGATATCTAAAATTCCATTCCTTGATTGAGGAAATTGAGGCCTAGGAGGAGAATTGAATTTCCCAAAGTTGGCTAAACCAAGACTAGTAATTCTGTCTCTTGAGTCCCAGTATAGCGTTCTTTTCACTTTGCTGCCTTTTTTGATGTTACTCCCCTTTAGTTTTAAAAATTACTTTCATTTATTATTTGTCCAACTCTATTGGGACTGAAGCTTTCCGCTATCTTCTTTTAATAGTTGCATATCACCTACTCCCAATTTCTGGTTATCTTTATGAGGGAGGGGGTGTTGCAAAACATGGAGAGTATTCTGATAATTATGCACTACAAAGATATCTATTCTATATTAACAGCTAGAAATAATTTATTGGAATGAATATAATAGGATCACAAATTGCTTGGATAAATTTCATTTATAATAATCAATCATATCTGACAAAGGGGGAAAGGATTATTGAGTAAAGTAAAAGCTAACTAAAATATGAATACTATAAGTATAAAAATATTTAAAAGAGCAACTTAGATATACGCTCTTTGAACCTTGGATCTTAGGGAAATAGCATGATGTGGCAGAAAGGCCACTGTCTTGGAACTCAGAAAATTAAGATGACCATCCTGATTATACAATATATCAGCTATGTTACCTTGGGTAAATCACTTGTACTTCTCTAAGCTTAACTTCATTATGCATGAAATGTAAATAGAAACCTTGGTTATTTCAAAGGGCTATTAAAAGAATCAAATCAAACAATTATTAAAGATGGCTATAATTCAAAGATCAAAGACTATATGCACCATGTTGGCAGAGGACAGTATGTGTCATATTCAACAGTGTATTTCCAGCACCTAACACAGAGTCTGAAACACAGTAAATACACAATAAATATGTATTAAATAAATAAATGCAATGATAGGGGAAATATTCTTAACACAATGGGTTTTGTGGTGTTTTTTTTTTGTTTTGTTTTGTTTGTTTTTTGCTGAGAAATGTTTATGGGGTGATAAAGCTAAATATAGACGTGGAGCAGAGATGGAGGAGACAAAAGAGAAGAAGGAAAGAATGACTGCTGTCACTTCTTTCCTAGAACAGAAACAGAGGTTGTGGAATCAAAAAAAGGATGATCAAATTGACAAACCCCAAAATCTACCCTTTTTCTTTCCCTGCCCCATTCACCCCACCTCTCAATCCAGGATCCCACCATTGACTTTTTTTAAAGATTGCCTTGGGGGGACCAGCCCAGTCGCTCAGGCTGTTAGAGCTCCATGCTCCTAACTCCGAAGGCTGCCAGTTCGATTCCCACATGGGCCAGTGGGCTCTCAACCACAAGGTTGCCAGTTCAATTCCTCGAGTCCCACAAGGGATGGTGGGCAGCGCCCCCTGCAACTAAAATTGAACACGGCACCTTGAGTTGAGCTGCCGCTGAGCTCCCGGGTGGCTCAGTTGGTTGGAGAGCGTCCTCTGAACCACAAGGTTGCCGGTTCGACTCCCACAAGGGATGGTGGGCTGTGCCCCCTGCAACTAGCAACAGCAACTGGACCTGGAGCTGAGCTGCGCCCTCCACAACTAAGACTGAAAGGACAACAACTTGAAGCTGAATGGCACCCTCCACAACTAAGATTGAAAGGACAAAAACTTGACTTGGGAAAAAAAAAAAGTCCTGGAAGTACACACTGTGCCCCAATAAAGTCCTGTTCCCCTTCCCCAATAAAAAAATCTTTAAAAAAAAAAAAAAGATTGTCTTGGAGCATCTACCTCATTAATTTCAGTCATTGTTCAGCATTACATTCAGTGCTTTTACTGATATCTGTATATATCATCTCTTTGGTCATTAGGAACAGTGCTGTTTTTAATTTGTACTCAATGTAACTAGTTGAAATCCCTCTCTCCTCCATTTTGTTTTCCTCTTCTCTCAGTCCCCTCCAAAGGCTACAGTGGCCCAGCAGACCGCAGGGACAGATAGCTCAAGAAGAAAATCAGTTCAGCTCTTTTTCTACTTCAAACTCTGAATTGATTCTAGCTAAAAGTCCTTTGGGATAGGTGTCTGGTTGAAAACGCATCTCTTTCTGAATTGCCCTTCTTCGATTTTATAGATGTGCTCCATCACACACATAAGAATTTCATAAAAATGTTTTTCTCTGCCACGGAGGTCAGGGTTTTGCGGGTCTTCGGGGAATAGATAAGACGCTCAAATGTCAGCTCAACTGAAGAACCATGTTACCTCAATGGGACATCACGTTGTTGGTACTTGGCAAACTTTGGGAACACCCCAAACCACATGTATTTTAGAGGACGCAGTCACAAAATTATAACAGTCTAGTCGGGCCTAATACCTCCAATCTTCTTCTAATAAGTTTGAATTAATTGATAGCCTTACCCTCCCACCAGTCACATTTGTTACTGCCAATTCAAACTGGTTTTAACTGGGTTCAGACAAAATTCATCTACTTTTTGCTTTCACAGATACAACTGACAAGAATAAACAAAAACAATTTCTATCTTGAAAGAGCAATGCAATAATAAAACTTTGGACCTTGAAGCTTTCAGAAGACTAATAAGATAATATCTAAAACGTGTTTGAGCTGCATGTGTGAAAGGCGCTATGGAGATTTAAAAAAAAATACGATAAATAATGCAAGAAACCTTTGAGTCAAGAAATCTCCTGTCTTCTGGAGGACTTAATAAGTATTAAATACTTTACAAACATATACCTGCTAATCTTATCTGTCTACTCCAGTACAGGTAGGTTGAAAAGTACTATTATTCCCATTATAACAAATAAGAATATTGGTTTCTAATGAAAAATTACATGAGGGATGACGGCTGTTAGGTGATAGTTTCTTATTAAACCAAGCTTCCAACTTCAATTTTAGCTCTTGGTCAATCTTACCAATGTGAAAACACTAGTCCTACCCCCTCCAGCTGTCCGTACAATTCAATCCAAATGTATCCTTATGGAATTCTCTTGCCATCCTAAATTGAGAAAAATCATGAAGCACACCCTCTTTGGAGTTCTTGAACCATCAAAGTACAACAAATAATGTTCTGAACAGTGACCACATAATGGATTTCAATAACTTAAGAGCTCAATTCAATTAGCTTCAAGCCTTAATCCGCTCCTTCATTCAAGTCCCTTCATTTAAAAATACACAAAACACTTCTTTCTTCCCATCGCATCTTTTATTCCTAACAATTATAAATAAAGAACCTAATTTTTTTCATGAACTCTACAAAATAACAAATGAGATGCAAAATTTAGCAAAGAATTGTTTGATGGAAAATTCAAAAACATTTGGCATACACTTTTCTCACACACTGCTAAATGCCAATACATCTCCCATTTGTTTGTTTAAAATCAGTACTGTTTCATTTTTCAGAACCTTACTTGAAAACAAGCCATTACCTTTTTGAACTCACCCCATCTTAAAAATGTTCTAGAATCATCAAGTCACAAAATTTCTATTAGAGAAATCAAAACGTCTCAGATCTGGAAAGAACTTTGATATATGATCTGATTTAGCCTTTGCCTATAAAGAAGTGAATTTAATTAACAAGTATTAAAACTGATGATCTGAAGACAGTGGGTCATGCTTGAGCTTTTGGGATAAATACAAAGTGATAAGACAATTCCTTTACCTCAAAGGAGTTTCCAGTCCAGTGATGTGTTTCTCAGAAGGCATCGGTTTCACGGAAGGGAGGTCTGATTTTAATAATGAACATTTTAATAATGATTTGGAAATTCTAGGCATGGGACCCAGGAATCTGCATTTTTAAAAGCATCCCAGGTAATTCTTATGTACAATACCATTTGAGAACCACTGCTTCAGTAGGTCTGAGAGATATACACAAAACAATATCAGTCAGAGAAGTGCTAAATATTTGCTAAATAGGGGATCTGTCTTCTAGGGACATAAACATACTTGATCAGCATCTTCCCTCATTAATGCCGGATAATTTTCAGAAAACACTAAGTCATCTCTTAATCTTACCCAGACATTCTTCTAAATTATATTGACCACTAAGTTAGCTTGTGAGCTGTTAATTTTATAATTAGAAACCTTTAGTGCAGAAAACCTAAAATCTCTAGTAATCTACCATTCGCCCTAAAATGCCTAATTCACTTGACATTTAGTTTGGTTTCATTTGGCTCATGAACCACACATTGTAGCCTATTTTCTTCCCATGACAGTAGTGTTCATAAGGAATAGTAATTTTCATAATTTCCTTTGACAGAAATACAAAAAACTAGTGAACATAAAGAAAAGTTGAATTCAGAAACATGGGAGATATTTGGACTTTTAAGAAAAGTAAGCTCCTAGTGGAATTGGTACATACAGATTCTGTATAAGCCCTAGCACTTTGTGTACAGAAAAATCACCTGGGGAGTGGCTACCAATACAGATTGCAGGAGAGTCTAATTTGGTAGAAGGGTAACTGAATTTTTAACAAGCACCCAGCTGATTCTGATGTGAATGGTTTTGAGAAAACATTCTAGGGATTTCAAGAATCTAAGCTCATCTCTAAACCTCCCTTTTAGTCTAAATCAATATATTAAACACAGTAGATTGTCAATACATGCATATTTAATTAAAGCAATAACAAATGGCAACAAATAGAGAAATTCAGTTCATCTAATCACAGCCCACAATCTGTAAGTCAGAGCTGAGGGACCTTGCTTTTATGACTGTCTCCTGAATTAGAAGCCATACGTAATCAAAAAGCAACTTAATGAAGGTTACTTTTGTTCCTTTTAGAGAGCATATAAAGCATTCTAATTACCTACTTTTAAAATTAAAAATATTTCGAATAGTGTGTGTGTGGCAAGGGGGACAGTTGACTGAGGGTGGGTTAAATGACCATTATTCTCTGGCCAACAGGAATAATCAGAGAAATACAATTCTGAAGATCATATAAAATAAAACCAAGTGGATTTGATCATTGCTGATGTTAGGACTGTAATTTCCCCATTCCCACAGGAATTAATTGTGGACAAATATCGTGTTTTCTAATTACTAATAACTCACAGAGTACTGGAATGTTCTCATCCTCACTTCCTTTGGGGGGACAAAATACAATCAATCGGGTTCTATAGTTGTGAGCTTTCTGTGAATCTAGGAAGCATGCTATATATATATTTATATAACATGTTTTTATTTATATATTTATATACTTATATAACATATGATTTCTCAAATAGTCAAAGGAGCCCTGGCTTATTACTGAATGACTGTGTGACCTTGAATAAGTTATTCAATCCCTCAGAGGCTCAGTTTTTTCAGCTGTAAAATGGGTATGCAGGTCAATTTGGATTCATGGTCCAGGCTCTTTCTACTCAGGTTTGATGCTCCCCACATCACAGTGCCTAACTGAGGTTTATGTGAGAGGATCACATGAGATCATTTTTATAAAAGTGCTCTGTAAGCTGTAAACCATTATACAGATGAAGCGGATTACTAGTCTTTTATGAAACTGAGCTATAAAGATGCAAAGTGACCCAGAAAAAGAAAGCAGGGTAGACAAACCTGAAAAACTACACCCATGTTGCATAGGACATTACCCCGTACATGGTAGGTAGGTGCTGAATAAGTACTGAGTGAATAAAGAAAAACGCAAAACACAGGTTTTTGCCTCCACCATACTACAATATCAAGAAGGAATAAATATACCTAAAATCAAGGATAGTTTGATTCAACTATACAAGCCACAATCCCCCAAGAGCCTCAGATCTTAAATTAAAAATTACTTGATATGAAAGCATTAAAATGTAAAACATAACTCACCATCTGCAAAGAAGTCATTATATTCTTACCTCTTTAGTCTTTCAGACGCAATCTGGCAGGGATAGCAGAGTCTCGATGAGGTTGCCGAATTTTTTCCCCGTATCTGATAGAACTGCATAATCATCCTAGCAAACTTACAAGAAATCACTAATTCTACAAAATGTTGGGTACTTCAGCTCTGTTTTGTATCTGGAAGGCTGATTTTTAGTGATACCCTGATTTTAAGCAAACCAGATTTATCCCCTAAGCTCCCCTCAACACACACACAAAAGGTGACTGGAATACAGGTGTGTGTGGAGGGGGAGAGGGGGTGACAGGGAAGAAGTTATTTACTTTATAAAGCAGTTCTTTATAAGAGTCCTTTGCCAGTTTCCTAGAATATGTAAAATGTGGTTCAAATTTAAATATTCAAATTACATTACATACCACTTTTGACATATTTGTGGAATGAGGTAAACCCATAGTGGGAAATAACAAATTAAGAAATTCGGGGTGGAAGGGAATGTTTTCTTCTGGGTGGGCCTGAACTGCCTTTTTTTCCCCATTGCAAATGTATTTTTATGCTGGGTAACATTTCCAAAACCGGGGTGTTTTTTTTCTAATGTTGAAATGAAACAAACAAGTTTGCTTTCAGAGTCACAGAAATGCCCAACTGTTAGGAAAAAAAAAACGTTTTGCACTGGCCGCTTGCCTCTCCTGTCCCCAAGCAACCTTTCCTATTGGCCCTTTTCTCTGGGAGGGCCCCTGGGGCTGTCTGGTGGAACTGATTGTAAAACCTTTTTGTGCAATGAGGACTAGTTTCTTCAAAATCTCAGAGACCACCCAGAACATGCCCGATGTTTGGCAAATGTGTATGAGTCTCCTCAGAAAGCTGAGCAACTGACTCGCCGTCTTTACTTGAACCAAAAAAAAAAAAAAAAAAAAAAGAAACCACGGGGAAAGATGTTTTACAAGACGAGGAAAGGAAGAAAATCTATTCAAAATCCATTTTATGAATTTGTGTTTGGGAAATGGGCAGGACAGAAGAATTCAGTGCAAAGACCACAACCAAGCTAAAGCATCCAAAATGAGCAAAAGCGCTGCAATTCTGTGTCGGAGTGAGCATTTGCTAGAAGCTCACTCGCAGGAAAACCTGGCCCTCCCCTCCGAAAGCTTCCCAGGGTGGGGACTGTCTCCTGCGCTGACACCTACAGCTGGGAACCTTGGAGTGGGGAGCGCGCTGGCAACGGGATGCAGAGGCGCCTAGATAACAGCCCCAGACTTTGTCTTATCCTGTTGTGTTCCTCTCTCCTCATAGCCATACTAGGTGCTCAATAAATGTGTGTGGGACGCAGGAAGCGAAAAAGCCGAATCTGCCCCCACGCTTCAGGGGCGAATGATCGGGAACTCAGGTTTCCTCAGAACCACCGTCTCCTCGCGTTGGCTGAGGTCACTCGCCCTCAGCTGCTACGGCCCCAGCAGCAGGAAAGCAACCAAGAATGCGAACCGCTGGAGCCAAGATGGAGAAGAAGCCGAAGGAGCGAGGCAGGCAGCACGGGACGCGAGCCGAGGAGCACACCTGACGGCCGCGCGGGCGGCTGGGCCCTGCGTCCCCATTGACAAGGAGGCCGGCGCAGCTGGCGCACCGGGACGGGGCTGGGAGGGGAGGGGCCCCGGCGCGCGCCCGGCCCTAGGCCCCGCCCTCACCAGGCCCCGCACGCGCCCATCCCGGGCAGCCGGGGGCTTGTGGGGGGGCCACTGGGGGAGGGGAAACTGCACCGCGCGCGCGTCGCCGCCAGCTGACGCTAGTCCCGGCGCGCGCGCGCCTCCCCCGCTCCCGCCCCTCCCGGTCCCGGGGGCCCGGCGCGCGGCCCTGCTGACGTCAGCGGGCGGCCGGCGGTGCGGGGTGCGCAGAGCCGCTGGCGCACTCGCGCGCTGCGCTCGCCCCCTCCCCCGCCCGGGCTGTGGCGCGCGCGCTCGCTCGCCCTCCCTTCATTTTTTTCTTTCCTCCCTCCCAGCCTCTCTCTCTCGCTGCCTCTCTCTCCCCCTCGAGCTCCCGACTGCCCGCGGCTCCCTGGCGCTCTCCCTCTCTGCCGTAGGCTCCCCCGAGCGATGCGATCCCTGGGAGACAGCGACACCGCCTCCCGCTAGAGACCTGCCCCCCGGGCCGGCCCCCTGCCCAGCCCTGCCCAGTGCGCGGGGGTCGGTGAAGGCGCCACGGACGCACCGACGGCTGAAGACCGGCGATGCACATGCACTAGCAGCACCCCCTAACTCACTCCCTCCACACCCCGCGCCGCCGCCTCCTCCTCCTCCTCCGGCAGCAACGGCAGAAGGAGCCACCCTGCCCCCCACCCCACCCTCCGCCGGCTCCCGTGCGGCTCCTGCCTCAACTATTATTTTATTTTGGGTCGTGCACAAGCCTCAGTGCCTGCAGCCCGCGCCTCCTCGGACCGCGGGCGCCTCCTGCCTCGGCTTCGGAGCCCCAGCCCCGGCCACCCTCGCCTGGACACCCCCAGAACCCCGCCAGCTTCCGCGAGTCTCCGCTGCTAGAATCTTGTTAGCGGCTGTCTTTTTCTGGGGTTCTGGTTTCCCGACATTTTTGTTTTCAGCCAAGGGGAGGATATCGTGATTTTTTTCCCCCTTTGAGCCCAGGCTCTGCTCTCTGGGGGGGTGGGGGGCGCGCCGAGCCGGGGAGCCGTGCCAGCCTAGTCGTGCGGGCTGTGGCAGGGAAGGGGCCACCATGGGATGTACTCTGAGCGCAGAGGAGAGAGCCGCCCTCGAGCGGAGCAAGGCGATTGAGAAAAACCTCAAAGAGGATGGCATCAGCGCCGCCAAAGACGTGAAATTACTCCTGCTGGGTAAGGACCGGGCTGCCACCCCCATCCCCCGACCCCGGCCACTCCGCACCCCCCTCCGCCAGCTCCCCCACCCCACTCGCGCCCTGGGAGACCTGCTTCCCGAGTTGGCACCACCATGTACCCCGGATCGCCCACCCCCTCGCATGCCTTACCCCCCAACCCTCCCCCGTTCCCCTAAACTGACACTCACCAGTTTATCCCCACCTGTCTGTCCCAACAGGGGCTGGAGAATCAGGAAAAAGCACCATTGTGAAGCAGATGAAGTAAGTCCCCTGTGGCATTGGGATTTGTACTTTTATGAAGAATAATTTTTTATCATTTGTATTACCTTGCTCACTCCACATTGCTCTCCAGGCCGGGGTTTTAATTCGTGTCCACACACACACACACACACACACACACACACCTACACCTGGATTTGACTCCCCTCCCCCACACCCTACGTTGGTTCTGGGTCCTACACCCCACCTCGCAGGGTGGGTGTCTTTGAGGGAGGAGGGGTAGGGAGCGTCTGTAGTTGTATGAATGACAGTATCCGCCATATTGATCAGAACATCACACTATTGGCAAGATGATGATCATTACTCTTACTTGTGGGGTGTTTTGTGTATCGCTGGCTCCATTTTTGTCTGTGTCTCTGTTTCATTCTGTCTCTCACCCCTGCTCCCTCCACCCCCCCCACCCCCACCCCCACCCCCACCCCCCGCACTCTACATTCATAATCCCATTTCCCTTACTCTTCTCATGGGGCAGTGATTTTGAACTTGGCTAAAACATGGAGGGGACCCAGCCCTAGATTGCTGGGTTGGAGGATCAAGTGTCTGCTGTTCATAGATTTGGTGCTGAATCGGAGATTGTGGTTTCTGCCCCCCACCCCTCAAAACAGAGGATGAGGGTTAGGGGAAGGGGCATGTGGTAGGGGAGGGGGTGGGTTTCCAAGTGGATGTAACTGGCACAGCTGTATCCAAGGCAGAGGTGGAAGGGGGATTTTGGCTGTGCGGCTGAATGCCTGTCCCTTGCTGCCCCCCCCTTCCCCCCCCACTCTGCCAGCGTTTGCTCTCCTGACACTGGCAGTTTTCATTCACTTTATGGCCTTTATCAATGTATTTATTTACATTCTGCATAGGCCATGTTCCATGTAATCTACCCACAATGCGGATTTCAGGCCCTACTTGCTGCCGCCCCCTTCTTCCTTAGATATCAGTTTCCCCTCCTAATTAACTGGGGGTGGATTTGAGTGATGGTTGAAAATTAAAACAAAATGGGATATTCCTTCCCTTCCACACTTTCTCAGTAAGAAACCTCGCCCCTCCTTCCCACTCTTAAACTCGCTTCTTGCCCCATCCACTGGGCAGTTCCTGGTGAGCCCACAGACAGCTTGTTTGGGGAGGGGTTGGCCTGTGGGAAAAGGGTGCACGCTCTCTGGGCCTCCTGGCCCTGCTGCTTTCATTGACCTGTCAGTTCAGGACGGAGAAGTTCGTTAAGACCGTTTAGGGAGTATTCCACGTCGCTTTGCTGTGACACCTTCGTGCACACACAGTTCCTAATTAGGGGTTGCTGTGCAGTAAACAAAAATGATTATTTTTCAACTTGACAAAATAGCCGAAGTAATTGCATCCCGTAGGAAAACAGTGGAAAATAAAAACCCCTTTCGTGGAGGGGTGGGTGGGAGACGGAGCATGCTTGCGGTTTTAGAACCAAGATGGAAAAAAATCTTGTATGTGTAACAGGCATGACAAGCGGGTTCTAGGCGGCGCCATGATGGTTGGGAGTAGCGACTTGGAGACAATTTCCCCCGTTTGCTTGACATGGTCTTATTTTTGTCCGAGAGCTCCCTGGGGCTTTCTTTGAAGAGGCCCCCTCGGCTTGCCGCACCCCTCTGAGCCACGGGTAATTTGGCCTGGGGCTTTTCTGGAGCTTGTGCAACCCAGATGGATGGGGAGGCGGGGCCTGGGGAATTGCTCTTTGCAACAAGGTGCATGTTGCATCTGCCTGGAGCCTTTGCAGGTCGGTAAATGCAAGCAGAGCCATCCCTTTCTCCCCTAAAGGAGACGTTTTAGAATTTCAGGAGTCTGTAATCTGCAGTGGCGGGCTCAGAGCCCGGTAGAAGCCCCAGCCACCAGAGCTGGGTGAGGTTTCAGGCGTTGCGAGTGGTGGACAGCGCCCAGCCGAGGCCAGAAAAGTCGATGGGGCTCAGCTCGGCGGCGCTCGGCAAGGCTCGGCGCGGGCTGGCCGGGGAGCTCGGAGGGAGTCGGCAGTGTTCGGAGCCGAGTCGGGGCTCCGGCAGAGAGAGCCGAGTGCTTCGGAGGGGGCCGAAGGCATTCGGCAACTCACAGGGATGGGGAAGAAGGAAAGGGAGGTATGCTAGAGACTGCAAATTAACTTTGCATCCACCAAATCAACTCCTTACCTGCTTTTCTTGAACATGCCTCATGAATTAGGTTGGTTTAATAAGATGTTTAAAAATATATACTGAGTCCGCCTTTTTTTTTCAAAGAGCTGAGGAGATAGGTGTGCCATTTTAGAATGAAAATTCCTAATTATGTACTGAGGCAGGAAATCTTAAATGAAGGTTGTATGTAGACTTAAATGTAGACTTTCCCAAGACAGTCTCATGTGTCTCATACTCGGTTACACTAAGGGGGCAAAAAACCAAGCTTGTGATGTTTGAGGTAGTTAAATCAGATATTTGAGCATTTTTTTCTTTTCCCTGCACTCCCCCTCTTTTCTCACTCCCACAGGACACCTTTTTAGAAAAAAATGTCAGGCAAAACTGAGATTTTTGTAGGTAAAACTATTAATATTTTTAAAAATACACCAACTCTCTTTAGATAGGCTAGGTTTGCTCAAAAGGTCTAAGAGATTTCTGGCTCATGTAAATTTTGCTACAAGGGACCCTGGTGTCCTACCTTCCGGAGCATTCATGAATGGCAGCTTTTGCTGTAAGTCCTCCAACTTGGCTTGAAATAAATCAGATCAGGGCCTTGTGCCAAGCTGGATGCAGGACTTGTTTTATTAACCACAAAATGTGGGATTGGTGTCACTGTATCCTAGTGACAAATTCTTTTGAGTCTCCCCTTGCAGAAATGATTTTCCTGATTGCCGTTTGGCTGAGAGGCACTTGAGTCAGGAGAACTGTACTGTAGGTGGGGCCAGGCCTGTAAATCTAGGTGGCATTTACAGAAAGCAATTTTGGACTTGCCTGTGCAATACGATTGGTGACCAACCAACCTATCAGACCGTGCGTGTGAGTTAATTGGGCTGCTATTTTATTTCACCTGAGCAGATGAAATTAGGGAGTTTACCATGGATAATGCCCTGTGAGAACTTGATTTCCTAATGGGGTCTGGAGTTTAATAGCTCGACCTATTGGACTGACAGGAAGAATATTGATATTCAGACATCTACAGACCTTTTAAAATCAGCTTTTCCAAAAGAGCAAAGAGCTATTCCATTCAGCCCATATTGCCATCCATGTTGTATCATGCTGATTAGAGAAGGAATAGGCTTCCATATACACATATGTCTGTAGTAATTGAAATAATATGATAAAGGACTGGCTGGCAGATGCTGCTTAGAACAAAATTCTTTTGCTTGATACATGTTGTAATGAGAAACTTGCATCCACTTAGGAGGTGTCATTGATTAGACTGTCATTTTAAAAGACTGATTCTTAACACTTTATTAAAAATTTCATTTGAACATAGCTTTCTGGGATTTTTTTTTTTTTTTTTTTTTTTTTTTTTGTATGTGTGATTGTGAACTAGAACTAGCGTTTGGGAGCTCTGTGTCAGACAATCCAAAACATGTTAGTACTGAGAAATAAACAATGATATTTGATATTTGAGACAGCACAATATAATTTCACACATACCATGAATACTCAGTGTCCTTTTTTAATGTGTGGCGTTTTAAATAATTTTGTGTTAAGAGGTTGTGGCATTACCTGTGATACAACTTGACCATTTTGCAATCAGTGGGATTCTTTTATTCAGACTAATCAATATTTTAAAAGGAAAAGTTAATTTTATTTAATTACCAAAAACCTTTACAAAGAAATTTCTTAAGGAATTATATTTTGTGAAGTATGGAATCAACAGAATAGCACTTTAAATGACTTCCTGTTCTGAACAAATAGTAACAACTGGGTGGCCAGCTAGCTACCTGATGAAACTGCAAAATGAACTGTGGAGTTGCCATGACCACTACAGTTTGCCCTCATTTGAAGTGTTGAGTTTTGTGTGATGTCGAGTCCGAGCTCTCTGTCTCTGGAGCATGAAGTGGATTTTGAGGAAGATGGAGAGTTCGAAGGTGGCAGTGAGGCCTGGCCTGCTAGTCTGTGTGCTTTACAGTAAAATGGACACAGTAAAATGGAGCACTTTGGATGTGTGTTCGTGCCCAAGGTGCCTGCTCAGTGCCATTGTAAAGCAGATTGAAGGATTTGCCTGACGAAGACATGATGCTCATACAAATATGTCAGGCCTGCCGGTGGGATATGATTCCAAGGACAGACGCCACCCTATCAGGGAAGGAAGTCTTAAGACGTCACCTGCTGCCAGAAGCTGGTGGTTTCCTCCTACCAGCTTACCCTGGTGTTGCAATTAGGGTGTCTACAGTTTGGCTGGGGTTCAGGGCAAGCCTGTGTTCATTCAGCACACCGCTGCTCAGCACCTACAGAGTGGTAGGCATGAGCGGAGGTGAAGGGCAAGTCTGACAGGGCAGTTCCTGCACATCCCCAAAGGGTCCCACGTTGAGGCAGTGCTCCGCTGAGAGCTGCTCTTCTAGATCTGTGGACTTGTTATTTCTGTGATCATCCCCTTGGCTGCTTTGCTCACCTCCCTTCCTCCTGTCTCCATGTTTATTCAAATGGATGCACCTTGCTCTCTGGAGACAGCGTAAGCGTGAACAGAATGTCAGATCAAGTAACAGATGAGTTCTCCTTTGCTGATGGATGGTGCTCGCTCCCTCCTTACTGTTCACTGAGCTGTAAATACCAGCAGACCTTCCTGCCAGAAGAGGAGCAAAACAATCCACCTGATCTCCTCAGGAATGAGCTACGGAATTCTTGAGCCTCTGTTACCTGTTAGATTCTGAAATAGAACCTGTCTGCTCGTTGAAGAGCGTTGTTGCTGATTAGATTAAATAGATGAGGCTTCATGGGGGATTGACACGACTCAAAAGGAATCCAGAATTTCTGTTCTGTCTGTGTGGGGATAGATTCGATGTACAGTGCCCAGAATCAGAGTGCTGCCATGTTTCCTTAGCACTTGGAACTCCCCCGGTTAGCTTGTGCCTCTTAGCATGCCGCATCTACGTACTGAAGAGAGGACAGGATCTGCTCCCAGTACCCTAGTGCTGTTAACTCTGCAGACTTAATGTGAATAGAATAAGATACTATTTTTCTGACATGTACTCAGTCCATTTGGATGCAGGGACTTGGCTCCCTGTCTCCCAGGGTGTTTTCATTCTCTCATTTCTTATGAAGCTAGACAGACCATTATCAAAAGAGCACATCTTGAGCTGAAAGACAATAGGCAAGCTGGTGAGGGGATGATTGCAAACTGAAGGGAAAAAAATTTTGGAAAGAATTAGCCCCACGTTTGACACTAGCAAATAACTTTCAATTTTGAAAATAGAAAAAGAAATGTGTGTCCATGTAGGAGTGTGTACACACCTACTAAATGGATTTTAAAATAACAGGGGCTATGAGAAGGGCACTTTCACCTCACTTCCTTATTGATTGCCTCCTCATAAAAAGCTTGAAGGTGTTCAGATGAACTCCAGTCTAAGAGTTTGTTCGAGTTTGTATCACATTCTTATTTTATTCTGTGCTCTCATTCATGCACAATAGTGGTTAGAAAAGAAACCATCCAACAAATCAGTCATCAGCATAGAGGGGAAGGAGAGGAAAGAATAGTGGCCTGTTACCAGTTCAAAGAAATAGGTAGTTTCTTATTTAGAGAAGTTGTTTAGCACATTTCTCTGAAATTGAGAGGTAATAAAAAGCATGGACTCTGTAACCAGGCTGCCTGGCTTCAAATCTTGGCTCTACCACTAACTAGATGTGTAACCTTAAACATGTTACTTAACTTTTTGTGCCTTGGCTTCTTTGCCTGTAAAATGGGGCTGATGATAAAAATAACTACCTAGTAAGGTTGTTGTGAGCATTAAATGATGTAATATATGAAATGCCCTTATACTAGTTTTCTAGAAATCATTACACAAATGTCAGCCGTAGTTTTTACTTGATTGATTAGTGGGTGTTCCCTTCCCATATGGAGTTTTCTTCTCAAGTACGTGAGACTTAGCTGCCCTGAGAGCCAGAAGTGGGGTGCTGTGCTTCACGCTCGTGGCTTCTTCCCCTTGCCTGCTCTGCAGCACCAGTTATATAACAAACTGTGTTGTCATAACTGATGTGACATTTTTGATGGCGCAGCTGCTTCAACCCAAGAGGCTGGAGTGATACTACAAAGACTGGGAAAGAGCACTGGACCTAGAGTCAAGACAAGTGGCGCTGCCCCTACCTCTCTGGGGCTCCGTTTCCTAAAAAGTTGGACCAGGGCTACCCCAAGCTCCTTTCTTATGCTAAATGGTCGATGAAATTGGGAATAATCTTCATTTCCAGGGTCTTGAGTTCTCTTATGTGAATTTCTAAATGTAAAAGCATCAGTTATGGTTCCATCCTACAGGGGTAGGGGGTACCCATGTAAACTCTTTTTAGGCCAAGATAATTGCAGAATAGCAGCCTCAACCCAAAGCTTTGTCAGCTAGGAAAGTCATAGTCCTGAGAGGCATGTTGAGAAAACCACTTCTAACCAAACTTGTCATGCAGACGTGGTTCTCAAACCAAAGAGGAGGATCTGAAAGTGTCCTGTTAGTAGAAATAGAATGTTTCCGGGTGGAGAGACACAGTGACATGTTAGAAGGAGAAGTGGTTTGTCTGTGGCTTCCAGAACATTTAGAAATGGAGACAGCCCCGGCTTCCACCAGGGATGGCTGCACGTGAAGGGTCTTGCCCGGGTTCACGTGCCTGAGATCCTGAACTTGGGAGGCTGCAGACTAGTAAAGGGAGGGTCAGAGGACTTTGTTTTAAGTTTGATTCATTCTCTAATTTGATGTTGGGCAGGTCATTTAGACCCCAATTCATCTCTTAATCAGGATATGGGCTTTCACCATAGAATGTCTCAGGCCTCTTTCAGCTGTAAGACACAGTAAATGCAAAGAGAAACCTAGAAGCCTGAAATGCAGGGAGGGATTGTGGGAGTATTTACTGCCCACAGCTTTTATCTGCTGAGCCATCTTTAGTTCTAATTTTCTTTACAGAGAAGAGGAAAAACATTGTGCTTTTCATAGCACCAAAAAATTAAAGTAAAATACTGCAAAGCTAATAGTGAACACCTTGAGTTTGTCCCCCTACTCACTTGATTTCTCAACCAAGAATGGAGAAAAGAGAAAAGGGAATAATAATATACAAGTATAAGGAGAGTGCTCCATGGTCAAGGATTTACCCTGGATTCTCTGCCTGTCTTCTGTGGGAAATTTTTACCTATGGGGATGGCTTCCCCATGCAGTAAAATCAACCCTGGGTCACCTGCCTCCAGGATCTCAAAGCACTAATGTTTGTTACACGCTGTAAATCAATTGGCTGTTTATGTGTCCCTTGCTAGTCTGGGTGCCCCCTCCCTACCAGGGTTCTCTAAAGCAGGGATGATAACTTATTCTTGCTCGTAATGCAGCACTGAGCCCAATATCTGGCACAAAGGCGGTACTTAATAAATGTTAGTTGAAGAAAAGAGAAAAAGAATTGCACCCGAAGAATACAGGCTTATTTCTGTACAAGCCAAAGGAATAATCAACTGAAAGCCTTTGCTGAGCGTTGGCTGTGGTCATCATTCTCAGTCCAGTCCATTATCCCCATTTGTTTTTTCACACCGGATGAGGAACTGAGACTCAGAGAAGTAAGGTGGCTTGCTCGAGGCCACACAGCTTAGGAAGTGATAGCCATGCATTGAGACCGTGATTTGTCTGATTCCAAAACCTATGTCCTTCCCATTCTAAGCACACACAGTCCTTACTACACCAGCACCAGAGTGGGCAATGGAGAGCTGGCAGGCAGGGACCCAGTACCATCAGCACATGGGCTGGCACTAGCCGTGGCTGAGCTCAGCCGCTGAGAATAGCAAGTGTCTGTCTGGTGTTGGATTCCCCCTGGAAGGGAAGGCAGTGGTGGTCATCATGTAGCACATTGGTTCTGACACCTGAGGGTTCCCTGCCACCATCTGGGCAGCTCCATTTTCCACTCCTGCCTCAGAGATGTGGGTCATTGGCAGGTGGCAACAGAGAAACTGCCACAGAAGGCTCTGGCTTGGGTGGCAGCAGATGGCTTGGAGAAGACTTGGAAGAGAGAGGACAGTAAGATATCCATCCATTCAACCATTCATCCATCTGTTGATCCATCAATCCATCTGTCCATCCGTCAGTGTTTACTGAGTACCTACTGTGTGCTAGGCATATACATGGTGTCATGGAGGTAGAGGGGAAGGCCTCAGTCCCTGTCCTGGAGGAACTCAGCCTAAAGGAAGTCGTATGTAAAAGACACTTACTCTTCAGGGCAGGAAGCGCCACAAAACTATGGGAGACCAAAGGGCACCCTCTCTAGGCAGGAAGTTCGGGGAGGTTGGCCGAGAGAAAATGACATGTGCGTGGAGACCTAGTTAGCCAGGTAGAAAACAGGACTGCCGAGCAGACGTGGAAAGGCACTAAGATATGTCACCACGTTGAACATGTCAGGAATATAAAATAATTTGGTTTGATTACAGCACAATATGTAAAAGGCATCTCAGGAGATGAAGGGTGAAAGACGAGACAGAGATCAGGTCATGAAGGACCTTCACTGTTGTGCTCAGGACTTTGGATTTTATGCTGAATATAATGAGATGCCACTGGAGGGGTTTAAGGAAATGGGTGTGAGGACCAGTTTGCATGTCAGAAAGAGCACCTGTGCAGACTGGACTGGCGAGTCAAATCTGGAGATGAGGAGGCCAGGTGGAAAGTTCTCCCTGTGATCCAGGTGGGGAAAGATTAAGAACTAAATTAAAGCAGTGGTAGTAGGAGAAGAAAAAGGAGACGGTTTAAGAGAGAGTTGGGCGGTGGAATCATTGAACTTGTTTGATGATAACTTGGGGTGAGGGACATTAAGGAGGAACTGACTTGTCAAGGATATAGCCAAGAATGAGTCCACTTGTGTGTGGGGTGGGGGGGTTTGCAGGGGTGCCATTCCTGGAGGTAGAAAAAAATGAAGGAGGAAGAGTGAAGACTTGGGGAGAGAAACAGTGACTTAGTTTGGTCATGTTGATGATGCTTGTGGCTCATCCAAGTGGAGATTGCTGGCAGGCAGTTGCACAGACTCGTGGGGACTAGGAGAGAGGACCCCCTCGGGGAGAAGGGTCAGTGGGATTCTGTGGTGCTAGTGGGCAGTGAGAGCCATGGGAGTTGGTAACCTCACCAGGCTGCATGAAAGGGGCCATAAGGCAGAGGATGCCTCGCCCACCACATGCACAGCACCCCGCTCCAGGAAAGGAGAAGCTTTTAGGAAGAAAAGCCTGAGGGAACCTGAGAGGGAGCGGCTGAGAGATGGAAAGAAAACCCAAGGTAGAGCAGCATCAAGAAAGCCAAGCAAGGAAAGAATTTCCAGAAGGCCAGGAAATGGTTAGTTGAGTCAGATACTGCAGTCGTCAAAACTGATGAAGATTGGCAGGTGGCCACTGGGTCTGGAAAGCTGTGACCTTGGCAAGAGCAGTTTCAGTGGAGTGGCAGGAGAAAAGCCAAACCGCTGTAGGAGGGAAGCAGTGAGGGGGGCTGAGGAAATGGAGGCCATAAATGGAGACTCCTGGAAAAGAAACCTGGGCTGTAGAAGGATGGGGAGCAGGGGAGGGACAGAGTGAGAGACGGAGGGTATGGGGTTCAGGGAGGGTTTTATTTTGATTGTTCATTTGGCTGCCATGGAGGGACTTCTCCACGGAGAAGCTGTAAAGAAAGAGCCCATGTGGAGGGAGACATTGCAGGTCTGGGAAAGAGGAAGTGGGAGAAGGGGCAGGGCTCCACGAAGATGGGCAGAGAGCGGGGGCAGATGTGGATGGCAGCTTGATCTGGACCTAAATGTGCATCTTCTTCCCTGGGCCTGCCAGGAGGACAGTAAGGGTGGGGCGTGAGAAGAGAAATTTGGGGGTGGGATGGTGGAGACAAGAAGTTAAAGGAGTTCCTGCCTTACCATTTATTTTTCTCTGTGAAGTGGGAAAAATTAGAAAGCAGCCGTGCTTATTTACCAGCACACCAAAGATGGGTAATCTTTATTCTAGTCAAACTACTTATTCACTTACCCAGTGTTTATCTAGCACCTGGATAAACAGTGTTAGGCGCTGTTCTAGGTGCTTAGAGATTCAGTGGTGAGCAAGTCAAGGCCCAGGGGAATCAGGCAATAACTTTGTTAACAAATAATCGGACATAATAAATGCAGATTGTGGAAAATTCCCGGAGTCACAACTTTGGGTGAGGCCTTATGCTGATCACCAGGGGCTCCAGTTTTTGCCCTCAGTTGAATCAGTTGGAGGAGACAAATGAGTGCCAGCGGGCACAGAAGAGGCAAGGATGGAATTTAATTTGCACAAAGGCTCACGATTAGGCCTCCAAGCAAGTAGGTGGAGAAATGAGAGTTCGGTGGACACCTGTAGTTTCACTCTGCCCAGCTTCACTCATTCCAGGCTATTTTGGTGGGACTGCTCGTCAGAGTAGATAGACGTGGGCGTGACTCAGGCCTTGCCATTCACAGTATCCCATTCTCCCGGCCACGGTGATTGGCCCGGGGATGGGATGCGACTCAAGCCAGGCCAGTGTCCTTCTCTGGAATTTTGTAGTGACTATGCTGGGATCTTCATCTGAGATCCCAGCAAGAGGCTCCCTGGATTGGAATGATGACAGCCTGGAGCTGTCTACAGCCTTATCTCCACGTCACCGTTGCTCTCTGTAAGGAGGAAGCTTGCTTACCACGGAGAGACTGAGGCTTTGAGAGATTGGGAGATGGGGGAGGGAATGGGGCAGAGAGAGGAAGAGAGAGAGGAAGCCAGAAGGACATTTGATGTTATTATTGTCATCTCTGAAGCTGGCTGTGTAGACCAGACAGTTAGGGAACCAACAAATCTCTTCTTTTACACAAACTGATGTGAGCTGGAATTCTCTCCTTTACAACCAGAATCATCCTGATGAAAAGGGTTTCTTCTGCCTTTCGGGAAGGAGAAACAGGATGAGCTAAAGCACAAGAGCGGGACGCAGACATGCAGGGCACCATCAGGGAGTAGTGGGCAGTCTTCTGTGACTGGGGTCAGGGGGCTTTGTGGGAACGTGAGAAGCAGTGATAGGAAGCGGACAGGGGAGCTAGGCTGTCAGCTTCCCTGTCAGTTTGCTAAGGGGCGTAGACTTTCAATACATCCTACCCATGGCAGGGCAACGGGGTGCCAAGTGAGGAGAACTTGGAGAAGGGAGACCAGAGAAGAGGCTTAGGAATAGAGAGAATTTTGTCTGGTTTTTGTTTTTGTTTTTTTTGTCTAAACTAGGGAAATTAGAAAGAAAGTCAACAAGGAGAGATTGTGGAGGCAGAAGAGGTGAGGCCTGATGTCCAGTTGAACGTGGGGAGAAGAGAGTAGATCAGAGGAGTCCTCCCAGTTTTAAACCTGGGTGATGCAGTTTAGTTATGTCATCAAGTTAGGAAGCATAGGACCAAGGAGAGAGGTAACAGAAGGAAGATGGCAAGTCAGACCACAGGCACGAGTGCAGGTCCTTGCAGGATAACGGCTGTGTTCAGCGGTTCTCGCAGGAAGTCATTCTGGTGTTTAGCAGAGAGGTCGGGGCTGGAAGGAGAGTGGGGCCATGACAGTGGGTGCAGGGCCCCTGGGGTGAGTATGCAGATGGCGAGACGGGGGCCCAGGGAAGGAGCCCTCCCTCCCCCAGGAGGTGAGCAGGGGAACCTGCCTTTGGTAGACTCATAAGTAGCTCCAACTGGGGAAAGGGACTGAGGCCAGATGAGCAGGAGAACCCCGTCACATGGGGAACCCAGGGATGACACGTGCTTCAGGAAGTTCTGTGTGGCAGCAGGGTTCTCTTCCCGTGTTGCCAAGTTAGATAAGGACTGAGAAAAGGCCATTGTTTTTGGTGATTGAAGCTGCTGCTGGCCTTTGAAAGAGCAGTTTCAGTAGAGGGAAAGGGGTAGAAGCCAAACTCGAGAAGATTTGAGGGTGGAGGTAAGTCTGCACCGGGAGTAGAGAAACGGGAGTTCTCCCCCAGCTCGGTCCCTCCTTCGCTTGGGGGCCCCAGGCAAACTCCTGAACTCCTCGAGGACCTAGTGTCATCACATAAAAATTCAGAAACTGGACCGAATAATCTATAAACTTCCACTCAAGTCTTAAGGTCCGAGTTTACATTTTGCTGTCCAGCAAAACAGATGCTCTCGTGGCAAAGGAAGTCCCCACCTTCTCCCTTGGCCACCCCCAACTGAGATAATCAATTATAACAGAATTAAGCTTTCAGAAGTCTGATGCTAATTGAGAAAGAAAACTGGGACATCAGCTCAGGGATTGGTGGACACCAGTGCATGTTGGATCCAGGTGTGCTCTCCGCGGAGAGTGTGGAGCCCTGCAAGGTAGGACTCTGTCTCGTGATCCTGTCACGGTTTATGAGACCTGGACGGTGTGCTGCTCTGCCACGGGCAGGAGTGCTGAAGATGGTGCCAGGGCACGGAGGCAAACAGCCCCGCCTACACGAAGGAGCTCCAGCCAGCGTGGGCGAAGAAGGCCTGGAGGAACCCTGCTTCTGGAGAGCAGCACGCCGGAGGGCACCAGGGGGCAAGGGCAGGAGAGGCACTGGCTCTGGCTCTAGGTCACTCTCTGGCCCCGTGGGGCTTGGGGAGGGGCTTTGGGGAAGGGCTGGTCGAATGGCAGCAGGGAGACCCTGGTTCTGAGTTGTGACCATTCTTTTTTCCCACCACGTGCAACATAAGGCCTGTTTCTTCTCTGAATCCTTTCCTTAGAGTTTCAACCGTGTGCACCTCACTGTTCCTAACTCTTTTGGCACCTGTTTGTTCTGTGAACACCAGTAGAAGAGCAAGCAAACATGTTTTAGTGCTTTCAAGCTTTCTGGAGATAGAGCTCTTAGTAAGACTTGCAAGCTTGCTGCCCTCAAGAACCTTATAGTTAAGCAGGGAGACAGTAAATAAGTAAATGAATAAGCAAAGTCACTTCATGTAGTGATACGTTCTAATAGGAAATCAGGGTTAAACAGTGGAGAGTGGTGGGAGGAGATGAGGGATAAGAGAGCAGGTCAGGAAAGATATGAGAAAGATGGAATCGCAGATGCAAAGGCCCTGAGGCAGAAATGAGCTAAAAGAAGGCCAAGGAGGCTGGCCCACAGGGAAGGAAAAGTGACGCAGAAAGGGATTAGAGGAGGGGAGAAGCCACCGTGCAGGGCCTGGTGGCCATGGAGAGGCCTTTGGGTTCCGTTTGGAATGCCCTGGGGTGGGGAGGTTTGAAGCACAGGACGACTTGACCTGTCTTATATTTTAAAAAGATCCCTCTGCATTCTAGAAAAAGCAAACCCATAGGGACAGAAACCACGTCAGTGGTTTCTAAGGATGGTAGGGGAGAGAGATTGACTACAAAGGGGCACAAGGGAACTTTGGGAGGTGATAGAAATAGTCTCTTTTTCGTAGTGGTGTTTATACAACTGTTATGTTTATCATCAAACTGTACGGAAGCTAGACAGTAGGACTGTCACACAGTCAGTCCACGCAGTGCATCCACTCGTGGCTGGTCTTCTAATTTAGCCTGTGTCCCATGCTATTCCTGGTGGCTCCCTTACATCAGTTTATTGATGTGTGTGCCTAGTTTTCCTATTTACACAGCTTTCCTTTACAACTGGCATGAAAGCTCAATGTGGGTAGAAACCATCTGCTTCTTTTGTGTGGACCCGTGGTAGAGGCTTATGACATGTTTGTCCTCATATTTGAGGGGTGCTTTAACGTTTACAAGCTGCTTCTACATTCGTTTTCCCCTTTGAGCCTTACAGCAGCCCTTTCGGGCTATGCAGACGTCCCCACATCCCCATTTTATAGATGAAGAAACTGAGATGAAAAGAAGTCAGTGTCACAGTGTCAGAAGCATGAATTTTGGAGATTTTGGCTTTGCTGCTTTTTAGCTATAAGTGTGATTTGAGGAAAATTATTTAATCAATATAAAGAGAGTAAAAATAAACACATTGAAGACACACTGTGGGAATTAAATGAGGTAACACAGCTAAAAGTACGTAGTTGAAATTCACTAACTTGTAGCTGTTTGATCATGTTTTCCTATCAGAGAAAAGTGATTTATTCGAGGTGATGAACCACATGGCAGTTGTTCTGACTCGCGCGTGTCTCCTTCCGTCATATTGCTCAGTACGTTCTTACTGTTTTTCAGTTGATTGGTTCAGGGCTAATTACTTTTTACTAACTCAGAGCCCTTAGTGCAGTCAATTGTTAATTAAGCCCCTACTTACTGAGCACTCGCTATGTGCTGGACATAGGATATGGGGGTGAGCCGAGACAGGCCCCGTCTCTGCCCTCGAGGGCGGAGGTGCCCTGCAGGTAGCAAACATGACGGCCCCTGAGCGGTGGAGGGTGCGGAGGGAGGCCCTGCCTCGCTTTGGAGAATGGGGAGGTAACATTGAAACTGTCTTTTTTAACACAAAAAGCATTTCTGTTGTGACATAGATCAATGTACGTGCAAAATGTGCATTTACCTTACATGTTTCACAAGCGTTTTAGAAATCACGTAATCCTGTAACCATCAGTAGGTCAAAAGCTCGGACATTGCTTGTACCCAAGAAAGTCCCTCCCTCGGCCGCTACCTTGACGGTCATGCTCTTTCCTGGCCTTTCTGTGGACTCGACCACCTATGTGTGCATCTTCTGATACAATTTATTCTCACCTGGCTTTGATATAGTTGGCGTCACACTGTTATGTATCAAGTCGTCGATCCTCCTTCAGCACTGTGTTTGTAGTATTCACCCAAGTTGTGTGTCGCTGTAGTTCCTCCATTTTCATTGGTGTGTAGTATTCTATGGTATTTGTCTTATGAGTAGTTACAATTTTCCTATGTAACATTCACAAATATTTGTAAATAGTCATGAATGTGCTGTATATTGTATGCTATGTATCATTCACTTTATTGCTATATACTTGCTTTGTTATGTACCCGCTATGACCTTACTGTAATGTGTTATGTTTATCCATTCTACTGTTAATGTGCCTGGAGGCCATTATGAAGGGTGCTGCTGTGAAGACCCACATAGACACGTTTCCTGAGGCATACGCATTTGTGAAGGGCTTTGTGAAGTGGAATTGCTGGCAATCTCCAACTGTAATAGTTAATACCACATTGTTTTCCGAAGTGGTCATTCCATTTTTACATATGCAGTAGCAGAAAGAATTCCTGGTGTTCCAAATCTTGCCAAGATTTAGTATTGTTGAACTACTTAATTTTTGCCAAACTGATAGGAAAGTAATAATCTCTCGTTGTGGTTTTACTTTACTATTCCAAATTGTTAATGAAGTGAACAGCTTCTCATATGTTTACTAGAGACACTGGATTTCCTCTTTTGGGAAGCACCTGTCCTCTTGTCGCTTTTGCTTTTTAGGTTGTAATTTTCTCACTAATTTGTAGGATTTCTTTATATGTTCTGGATACTCGTTTGTTTCCAGTTTTATTCATTACACATATTACTTCCCATTCTCTGGCTTATATTTGCACTTCGTTCATGGTGCACTGTGATAAAAAGGTGTTCTTATTTTTAATGTAGTCAGATTTTTTCAGTCGTCCCCTTTGGTTAGTGTCTTTTGTGTTCTATTTAAGAAATCTTTCTTTATCTTGAGGTGGCAAAAGCTATCCTTCTTTTTTCCCTCTTCAAAAAGCTTTGAAGCTTTTTTCATTTCATATTTTGGTGTCTAATTCACCTGTAATTGACTCTTACATGTGGTACAAGATAGAAGTCCAGTCTCATTTTTTTTCCCCCGAATGGATACCCATTTGTCCCAGTGCCGCTTGTTGAAAAGGCCATTTTTGCAGTCACTGTTTTGTAGAGTCACCTCTGTCATAAGTCAAGTGTTTGTATATGCAGGGACCCGCTCCTTGGCTGTCTAGTCCATTCCATTGGAGTCTTTACTCCTGTGTCAGTACCACACGGTCTTGATTCCTAGAGCTTTAAATATGTCTGGATATTTGGTTTAGCAAATACCCCACCACGACCACCTTGGTCATCTTCATGAGAATTTTGGCTGTTTTCAGCCCTTTGTGTTTGCATGTAAATATTAGAATCACTTTATGTCTCTCACACACACACTCACACACTCACACACTCACACACACTCACCTATTGGGATTTTGATTAGTATTTCTTTGAATCCACTAATCTGTTTGGCTAGAAGTGACATCTTTAAATCTTGAGTCTTCTTGATCCATGAGCTATGTTTCACCATTTGTTTAAGTTGCCATTAACTGCTTTTAAAAATATTTATAATTTTCCCCATACAGGTTTTATATACTTTTTGTTAGATTTATAGCTAGATACTTGATCTTTACAATGGTCTTGTAATTGCTTCTTTTTTGTGAATTGCATTTTGTATCTGTTGCTGATATATAGAAATACGATTGGTTTTTTTGTATATTGATTTTGTATTCGTCGATCTTACTTCATTTTATATAAAGTCTAATGGTTAATCTGTCGACTGAGTTCCAGAGAAGGGAGTGACCTCTCTAATTCCCATGGCTCGCTAGTAACAGAGCAAGAATGAGTGTGGTCCCATTTCTCCTTTCCTTCCCAAGAGAGGATATTCAGGAAGCGTTGGGGGAAGTCAGCTGGGGAGAAGGAAATAATACTTATCGAACATCTGTAATTTAAGATGCTTCATACAAATGATCAGCTTAGCTCACGATCAGGTTATTGGTTATCCCCATTTTGTAGGTGAAGAAAATGAGATTCAGAGAGGTTATCCAAAGCACGGGTTCAGGGTCACCTCTCGGTTCATCACTGAGAGGACATTCTCGAGTTGGAAGAGTCCTGTCCTGTTACTTTGTCACGTATATACCAGTCAGCGTGCCTTCTGCTTTCAGTGTCGACACCCACGAACTCTCTGGGCCTCCTGCCCTCAACCTGCTGTCTCCCAGGGCCCCAGCCCTGCGCACACCTGGGGCTGCCACTAACACGCTGTAGGAGCATCTTTGGGCTCACGCAGGCCTGCTTACTGTCGGCTCTTGGGGTGAGTTCCTACCCGAGGTCCCGAGATCGGTTTCCACCCCTGCCTCCTTACACAGTTCCCTCCCAGCTGAGAAAATGTGTTCACAACTTGTTGGGTCCTAGGAACCAAATTAGGAGTTGTCCTGGGCCTCTTTTCTCAGCCCTGACTTGAAAACATGGTAGGGCTTTTTATGAGCCTGCTTTGTTGTACAGCTGCCTGGAGAGAGTTTGTGACTGCAGGCCTTCCCAGCACCCCTGCCCCAGGCCTGCTGATTGTCAGGAGCTGCCTGCAGGCAAGGAGGGGCTGTGGCTGGCTGTGCAAAGGAATTGTGAAGTGGTCTGTTTGGGAGCACAGCCCAGCAGTCTCTATTCAGTGTGACAGCTTCCTACTCTGGAACACATGGCCCTTCACTGGATGACTGTAAATTATGCAACTCCAGAGTTAAACAATGAGGAGTAATGGCGAAAAGGAAGGGACAAACTGGATTGCAGCCGGGATCTGAAATGTGAGTGTGCAGGCTTAGGCTGCTTGGCGATTGATGAGAGGAAGGTCTTTAGCAATTGGGAAAATCCAGGAAGTCCTGTCACAGGGCTACTTGTGAGCATGGGTTTTACTTTCTTAAAAATGTAAATGTTCTTTTCAAACCCTGTTTACTAATTCTGGGAGAGTTTTAGAAACTAGGAGGGACATTTACAAAAGAAAGCAGTCCTATGGTGTTACCAAATGTAGTTGAGTCCTCATGGCCCCAAGTCATCCTTTTTTGTGATAGCTTTGTGCTAAAAATCAGTAGTGCCACTAAGGGCAATTGATGTACAGACGATTTACCCCGTGTGCCCCCACCTGGTCCTGGAAGGCAGTTAACTCTGCGTTGATATGCTGAGTGTAACGTCCCTGTCTCTTCTCTCACTGTCATCTGTCAGGTCTTGCTGCTTGCAGTGGTCCTACCTCAAGCGGTATTCCCTTTCTACTCTGAATCTGCAGTGGCCTGGAAGCTACCTGACTGGGTTTGTCACACTAGTGTGTAGGATAACAGTAGATAGCTCTAAGTGAGGCGCTAAGGAACTCTCCTAGGACGAGATGCTTGTGCTCGAGGGCCTGGACCTTTCTGCATTTCTGCCGATTTATGACACGGGGTTAAGTGTGTGAAAGTGGATTGACAGCTGTGCAGGGATGGTGACAAGGTGTTCTTGTGCAGTGTGGTGCTCAGAGTTCTTCATTGTCCTGCAGGGCAGATGTCAGGGTTTCGATTCGTAGCAATTGCTGGACAAGCAGCTCCTAGGTAAGAGTGATATACTGTCATTTGTTGCAAAAGATGTTGGGCTGCCTTGAGCCGCGAGGAGGCTGGTATGAAGCATCTCTATAGCAAAAGTACTCTGCTGAGCCCTTTCTATAAAATGACGTGGGCACACATGGGTACCACCCAGGCTCTGACTGGCAGGCAGGGACATCCCCAGCAACCCTCCCCAGGAGTGGGCACCCTGGGGATCTGCTCACCTGCCTGAGAACTTAAGGTCGCTCACCTGAGCCATCCAGACCCGGTACTGCTCTTTGGTCAAGACCCACACTCAGTTCTTTCAGGGAAGAGAGAATGTGAGCTTAGCTGTTTTCAGATGTTTGCAGCCCTCGCACTGAAGTGTTGGAAACCACTTGGATAAAATGCTTTCTACCAACATTATTGTTTGTTCTTTTTTTTTCACTCTGCAGATATTTACTGAGCGCCTACTGTGTACCCAGCACTGTTTTAAGTGTTGGAACTGAGTCAATTCCTGCCCGCGTGGAGCATTCTTACATTCTAGTGGTGGGGAGACAGGCAGTAAGAAACAAGTGAAATGCATAGTAGGCCATCTGGTGATAAATGCGATGGGGAAGAAGAAAGCAGGGAAGGGAGGTCAAGAATGGGGAGGAGATGTGACAGTTGTTAAAAGATGAAACGGAGCAAAGACTTGATGGAGATGAGGAGCCAGCCAGGTACCGTGGGGGAAGTGGGGATCGAAAGTGTGAAGGCTCCAAGTCAGGAGGGTTCCTGGTATGTGTATGAGGGGCGTCAAGGAGGCCTGTGTAGCTGACGTCACAAATGAAGCGGAAAATGGGCACCCTTGTGGAGTCCATCGTTGTCTGGAGTGCGGTCTCACTTAAAGGTGGGGTCAGAAAGGAAGCTCCATCACAAACCTGCGTGGACCTGTGTCTGTGGGCATATGGACTGTTAATTGCCTGCAAGGCCAGCTGCTTGAGGGTGTGTGTGTGTGTGTGTGTGTGTGTGTGTGTGTGTGTGTGTGTGTATTCATGTGCCCTGACAGAGGAGGGACACGGGAGGGAAGGAGCCCTTCCAGGAATGGAGTGGCTGACTCTGCATGGCCTCGGGAGGACGTCATTTCTGGCTGGTCTTTCAGAGACAAGCACCCAGAGCGTGTGGGCTGCCCCGTGCTGCTGGTCTCCTAGTGGAGGAGGCTCTGATCATTGGCCTTGGTTCTGCCGCCTGCTCTCCTGCTGCCCCGGCCCCAGACCATGAGCGCTGAGGCCTGAACAGGACGAGGAGGGAGGCCTGCAGACCCATCAGCATTGTTGACCCCGGTATGGCCTCGGCAAGCAGATTTGGGGTTGAGGTGCAGATCCCAGGGAGCCAGGGCCACAGGGCAGGCTTCCCCAGGTGTGGCTCGAAAGTTTAGTGGCATACAAGTGAACCATATAGATGGATATGTTTATTCAATGTGTTTTTGGACAAAAGATCCCTCACACATCAAAATCATGGTTTTACAAATAAATGTGTTTAGGATGAAGTTAGAGTAAGCAGGGCATTTTTTAAAAGGCAATAAAAGCCAGGAAGGTGGGGGAACAAAGCTGTTTGGGGCAGTGCTGTCCTCAAACCTGCCCTCAGCACAGGGTTTCTGACCGGGTCCTGCCTGCTTAGGGACAGGAGCACCTTGGAAGGGTTCCTCCTCTGCCATCTTGGGAGGTCGCGGCAGTGTCTCTGTTCCAGCCCCAGGTCCACGGGGTGCCCCCTAATTCCCACTCTGTCATCTTCTTCCCAGCACTACCTGCCGGATGTGTGTCCCCATGGCCTGCACCTGGCCGGTGCCCCATTGCCACCGTCTCTGGCTCATCCTTTCTCCGGGTCTGTGGCATAGAGTCTCCTCAGCTGTCTTCCAGGAATGCTGGTTTTGCCCTTCCCCGCCCTGCACAGCCACCTCGTGGCTTCTGTTCACCCTCTGCATTGGGCCTGAAACCCTCGTCGGCTCTGAGAACGTACCACAGCCCAGGCCACTGCACACACACACACACACACACACACACACACACACACACACACACACTGCTCCTGAGCTGCCTCTCCTGCCAGGGGCTGCCTCTCTCTGGCACCCACCCACACACCTGCCTCCGTTATCTCCCCAGGCAGCCTTCCTCTCTCCCTTCATGTGGCGATCCAGCCTCCGTGGGGTGTTCCTCCGAACGCTAACTCACAACAACCTCCATCCTCTAAGTCGGCACCACGCCATCAGAGTTTCTTAATATGTTATCGTGGTCCCATAGGTATTATCGCTTTGTTTCTCTGGGCGTCACAGACATACATGTGCACTGTTACCACAGAGACACGCGTGCAGACATGCACTATTACCACACAGGCACACACGTGCACACACATGCACTGTTACCACACAGGCACACCCGTGCACACCCGTGCACTGTTACCACACAGGCACACACGTGCACACACATGCATTGTTACCACACAGGCACACACGTGCACAGGTGTGCACTGTTACCACACAGACACACACGTGCACTCTTACTACATACACGCGTGCACTCTTACCACACACGTGCACATGTGTGCACTGTTACCACACAGAGACACACATGCACACACGTGCACTCTTACACACACATGCACACATGTGCACTGTTACCACACAGACACACATGTGCACACACGTGCACTCTTACCACACAGACACACACGTGCACTCTTGCTCCCTGTGAGCCTAGCACACGGCTGTGCCGTGAGCTGACTGGAGAGAAGCAGTGTGAGCATCACGGTCAAGCGCGCTGCAGCGTCGGTGGCGGCCCTGCCTGGTTGGCATCCGGGCTGTGCCACCTTCCAGCTCTGTGACCTTGGGCAAGTAGGTTTGAGGATTATGTGAAACACACTAGAAAGTATCTAGCCCAGTCCTAGGAACGTAATAATGATGATTGCTGTTGGCAAACATTTGGATGTGTAGGGCTTGGTTCCTCATCTAGGCTGTGAACCCCCTGTGGAGAGAGGGAGGATTCCAATACATACTCTCTTCTAGCCCATCAGCCAAATAGGTCCGCGGCGCACAGTGAATATTCAGGGTAAATTTACATAATAAGTAGAGCGGCTGATTTTATCATAAATTGACTGTTAGGCATAGAAGAAGTTTTTGTGACGCTTACATGAAACTTCAATAAACATACATGATATGTGTTGTGTATTTGGGACCCCAGTGGATTAAGAACTGCTGAGCCTATCAAACGCAGCTCTTTATTGAGCACTTACTGTATGCAGGTAGAGGGAAGGGCTATACTCCCCGTCCTCCTGTTTAGATGCCCGTCTCTGACCACCCATCTCCTTTCTCCACAGCCTAGACCTGGGACCTCTGCTCCTTTTCCCTGCAGATCTTGGAATTTTCAACTTATTCCTGCAGATGCTAGGGCCGGTGCTAAGCAATAGAGGAGTTTTGGGCAGGGCTACAATGCTAGACCCTTCCTTCCTGCACTTCTACTGCTAGGGGCAAAAAAACCTAAAAGAAATCGTATCTTGATCTAGGCAGTGTTACACAGGTTATATCTCTATAAAAATCTATTGAGCTGTACACTTAAGATTTATATGTCTTACCATATGTAAATTATATCTCAATCTTTTAAAAGGTAATAATAGTATTTTTTGTTAAGTGAAGGAAAGCCTGAGAAATTAAGCAATGCCCCTCTGAGTCTCCCAGCCTCAGGAGAGTCTGATTCTGCGGAGAACAAGGAGGGGTGCTCTGTGGGGGGAGGTGTTTGATCCCTCCAAAAAGAAAGGCACGCCCCAGACAGCCTAGTGTTCCCTACTCAGCTGCTAGCATCAGCCATCCATGAGCCTCCTTCATCCCCCACGTGTGCAACTGGCAGTAACCAACCAGAGGAGATGCCCCAGCAGCCACTTTACATGCCCTGAACTGCCCGGCACATGCGTTCATGGCTACAGCCCCGCCTTGGGCACAAACCACCAGCCTCTGTGAAGCACAGGATTCAAGTGCTGTCTCTGCCGTTTGCCAGGCTAGGAATCAGCAGGTCCTCACCCTCACTGAGCGTAAAATGACCTGTGATATCAGTCTCCTGCACCTGCCTGCGAGGAGAAGCCAGTGAGGTCACGGACAGGAAAGTCTTACAGGACCGTGAAATAGAAACTATCGACAAAATACAGCCCCAAGCCCTGCTTAATTCCCCCGATATTTGAGAGCCCCAAGTTTTCAGGGGCAGGAAAGCCCAGTAGCTCAGTGTGCAGACTCCAGAGGCAGACTGCCCGGGTTCACTGGTTGCTAGCTGCATGACCTTGGCCAGCTGCTTACCCTCCTGGTGCCTCAGTTTCCTCAGTTGTAAAATGGGATAATGACATCACTTACCCCACAGAGTTGTACTAAGGATTAGATGAGTTAATCCAGGCAAAGCACTTCACTCAGGGCTCAGGTATGCAGCTAAAATTACCATGGGCACGGCTCTCTGCTAAGGCTTGAGAGGACACCTTTATTGGGCAGAAACCAAAATTAAACGCGTAAAAAAATAAAATAAAAAACAGAAAAACCAGGACAGGTCTCATCGAATAGTAACTGCTTCATGCACGAGCTATATTGTCCGTGACTTGGGGCTTGAGGTTGATTATTGGCTGTATTTGGTAAATTTTTTCCATCCTAAAACCTTTCATCTTTCGAGTTGAACTAATACATAGAAGTCCCCTGTGACATGGCCTTGCCTTCAGAGTTTTGCTGCAGCATCAATTGTGAGCTCTCTGACTTACAATTCAGCAAAAAAGTGACAGGCTGGGGATTCTTGTTCAATCAAGGTGATTGCTGCATAGTCATTTTTAACAGGACACCAGATCTAGCTGAACGCTGGCAGCGGCGTAGTGTGCGTATTAAATTCAGGACTCCGGTGATACAGATTGAGCCTCTGCGTCTTTCTCTCGTGAGCATGGTTTCTAAAAAATCGTGTACAGCTGACACAGTGGCTTCTGTGCTGCCTGAGGGGGTAAGTCAAGTGCCGGCTCTTTCTTCATCCAGTTTTTCAAATGAGTATTTGTAGAGCCCTGGGTTGGGCACTGTGGGGAATGCAGACAAGGGTAAGAGGGCCATACTGGAGAAAGGCTGCCGAGCGCCAGGTGTTTGCATGCATTGGCATGATTTAGTACCAGGCATTGCACCAGGAGTTCGGTATTATGACTCCCGTTTTACAGGTAAGAAAACTGAAATAAGGTTAAGTCAGTTGTCCAAATTCCGTCTCTTGGATATAGCCAGATGTGACCTCAAGAGCTTTCCTAGGCCCCTATATTGCACTGTTCCATGGCTACCATCCCCAGTGTTACATATGAATGGCACCCCCAGGATCTTATTCTTGAGGAGCTTAAAACGAAATAAGGTAGATGAAAAATGTCAGTTAATAACAGTGCGTGGTAGAGTCCAGTAAAGGGACAGAGAATATACTGTGTATGTTCCTCGGAGGGAAGAGGCACTTACCAAGATGGGGTTTGGCAGGGGAGATGCCGAACAACTCAGAGTCTGAAATCAGTTGTGTTGGGCTTTGCATTTCAATCCAAAAGCCCAAGCGTTATTTCTGATATTCGAGAAATTGCCAAAAACAATTAAGAAGCTGTGCCTAGCCCCAGGTGGACCAGGAAATCCTCTCAAGTGTCCCACAGTGGCTTCCCTCCTCCCTGCCCTTTGCTGGAGATGGAAAATGCCCCCAGTACAGGAGAGGACAGCTGCTCTCTCCTGGAGCTGGGTGCCCAACTGGCTCCCACTTCCCTGAGCAAGGAGGTGATGGTATCTGAGCCTCAGCAGCCTTTCTGGGTTGGTAAAGATAGACCATCACCTACCCTTCGGTTCTTGTAGGGGAGTGAGTTGTAGGGAGGAGTAGGGTATGAGGCACCTATGTCAGTAGAGAAAAACAAAAGTGGAGCGTTAACATGCAGGAAGTTTGGCAAGAGGGGTTTCCAGCAGATAATTCTCGCACAAAATTGGAGATGTGCACTGGGGGCCCAGCCACACCGTCCACTGTGGTAACTGACTCCACGGCCCGGCTTGAGCAGTGCGTTTGCTCTGCTCCCACCAGAGCTCAGGGGTGACCTGCTGACTCCTGGCTACCTGAGACCCTCAGACAGTCTCCGGGCTCGGCGTGTCCTGGCCCTGCCCGCCTCTCCAGCCGCTTCTCTCGCTGGCCACCTCCTCCAATGCTTCAGCCACACTGATCTTCTTCAGTTTCTGAGACATGCTCCGCGTGCTCTCTCATTCATCTCCAGGCCTTTGTCCATGCTGTGCCCTCTTCCTGGAGTCCTTTTTGTTCTGCTCTTTGGCCAAGTCCTACTTGCCGTCCAGGCCTCAGCGCAGATGTCACTTCACAGAAGCCTCCTCAGAACCCACAGGCCACTGGTGTTCCCATCGCACATGGAACGCACTGATCCTGTGCTCCTTCCAGTATCTTCTTATTGTGGGCATACGCCCACACCCTTTTTCAAATGTGAAAAATACCAACTTGAGGGCATGTGCTCAGTTGGAGCCGTTCCTTACTTCCACCCCCCAGCTACACCTCTGAGTGGACCCATTCCAGAGAGAGGCCACTGCACCCTAGAGATGCCATGGGGCACAACCACCTACCATCAAAGACGCAGTCACTGGTGGAGATGCCGGTGCGTTCAGGGAGTGCACTGTTCTGATCACCATGCCTGTTCCATCCCCTGGGTCTTGGGTTGGAACTACCACATGGGGTTAAGATCTGGTATAGTTAACTTTTCCTATCCGCCGGCCATCCTGGAGCTCCAGAGACCTGGCCCTGCGTACTCACCTCATCCTCCCCTCTCTGGCACGACCCCAGCTTAGGGAAGAAGTTCCCATGTGGCTAAGAAGCCCTCGGGCTTGGAAAGCTAAGGTGCCCCATCACATCTTTGCTGTTCTCACAGCATAAGGCTTCTTGGGGGGCCCTCAGTTAGTCAGAGCATCATGACTGTAATCGCCTTTCAGAAAGCCAGAGGCCTTTAAAGAGTTTTCTTTTGTATCAGGTAATAGGAAATCTGTCTTTCTCCCACCCTACGCCCCATCCCCCAGATAAAGATACACTAATACACAAAGAGGAAATTTAAGTCTTCCTGGGTCACACAGCCAACCAGAGGTCAAGACTTGAATCGTGTCTCTTGACCCTTGATGTAGGCCCTTGTCCATTGCCACGTTCTGACTCAGTCGTGGCTGATTTCTTCCTCTGGTCTCTGGAAGAGTCCTGAAAACCCCAAACTGCAAAATAGCCCCAGAGAAAAGCATGTGGAGGTACGTGCTAAATGTCCGGGAGCTAGGAGCCTGCCACGCAGCTCCTGGTGGTAAGCTAAGGCTCTGGTGCCTTGGGCTCCCCAAGGTCTGAGAATTTGAATTTCCAGAACTAGAGAAGGCCCTCATCAGTCAAAAAATGCAGCAAAGCAGAGGAAAATTATGTCTCAGTGTGATGCTGAGAAAGAGTGGGACTGCAGTGGTACCCCCAGAAACTCAGCAGGAAGAGCAAAGATGGGGACCCTGCCCTGCGCTGACCAAACTCCTCCACACCTGTCATTTTTGTTCCCCCCCCCCCCCCCAATGGCTCCTTAGATAGCCATGCAGGACACATGTCTCTGGCTCTGCAGGTAAAGAAACTGCAGTTGAAGGCAGACCTAGGGTGCAGGCCTCCTAGCCTGGGACGCTGCCATCATACCCACCGGCCTGTAAAAATTCACCCCACCTCCTCCACTCTCTTTGCTCCTCCCATGAGGTCACCTTGGAAGGTGCTTGGAAAAAAAAGTTTTTTTTTAAATCGTTTACTGAGAGCCTACTTTGGCCGGGTTCCATGATAATTCCAGCTTCCAGAACAGAATGATACTTGAAGTTTCTCCTACAACTATTCAGAGCCTGCTGGAGGAGTTTAGGGCCTAAAACTGGGGTTCTGACTATCTTTTGGGTCACAGGCCTTTTGAGAAACTGATGGAAGCGATGAAGAGTCTCCTCAGAAAAATGATCCTGCATCTTTGAATTTGGAAAGTAGGTTTGTATACCAGGGCTGACGGTCTCCCAAAGGCAGCCCACCCACCTGCCTCCGGTGTTCATGGATGGCAGATTAAGAAACTCTGGACCAAGTAAGGAGGCAACAGTGTTGTTCCTTGAGAAGAGTTGATAATGCTTCAAAGGCAGCTGGTCACAGGGAACAGAGGACGGGAGCACACGTGTGATGTTGTGCTCATTATCATCGTTTCAGCAAAGTGGGACTCGTGCCTGCGTCCTGTAGACTTTTATTTGTCATCCCAGGGTTGGGGAGGGAGCCAAGGCAGAGAGAAAGGTGACCACACCGGAGCCAGCTTAGATTCCAGGAGGATGTAAGCACTGCGCTTCTGTGTGGGATGGCAGGATGCTGGGTGGAATGTGGGGGAAACTTCAAAAAGGAGCTGGGAGTCAAGCACAGAAGTTTTGCAATGGGATTTAACAGGGTTTTTAAGAGAGCTCAACTCTGAGATGAACAGGAGATTTGAAGCCTTTATAAGGTCTTCCTAAATGATGCTGACAGCTAAGAGTGGCATGCCCCTGAGAGGCTGTGATTATCTCGAAGGAGAGCTCTTTATGGGAGCCTTATTAAGAACAGAGCATGTCAGTGGGAGGGAGGGAGCAGCAACGTGTTCACGGTTTCGGAGGGCAAGTGAGGCAGCCTCCTTGATTTGCAACGTGCTGTGTAGTCCTTTTTCGTTTTTTCTGCAACAGACCCATGAGGCTGGTAGAGAACCCTCCTGATCCCCAGAAATTGCAGGATACTAGAGTTGTTGCAGCAGGAGGTAGTGGGCTGCCCGTCTAAGGTATCCTTAAAGTAAACCCTTGAATGGGCCCCGGGTTTGCCCCTCTACAGCCAGGGTAACGTGATGCGATAATCTAGATTAGAATTCCTCCCTAAACCCTGGAGCCCTGCGAGTCCCTAGATTGGTGGCCTCCAAAAAAGAGCATGAAAGCCATGCCCCCTGTGAGATCTTACCCCCTCCCGTGTGCTCACCCGGTGAAGGGAGTCCATCAGCGCCACTGAAGGCGTGAGGCTCACCTTGGAGCCCAGGAGCCTGAGCTGCCCACCGCAGGTGGAAATGCAGAAACGGAGCGAGCCAAGGACCCGGAGACCGAGCCGGGGAGGGCATGTAGTCCAGTCCCTTCATTTGACACATGGGGAAACGATGTGACATGGCATTGCTGCTAGACTGGAAGAAGTGAAGATGAAAGTGATAATAGTAGCTGACATATTTGGAGCACTTGCAGCATACCAGGCCGTACCAGGCAGCTGGACTGGTGCCGTCACATGCCTTCGCTGTGAGGGGGGCATCGCAGTGTAGTTGAGGGTCCGTGTTCTGCACAGAGACGCCACGGTAGGTACGGTGCTGGCAGCTCCAACACCTGGCTGTGTCGTAACTGGATTCGCTTCCTACTGCTGCTGTTCCACATTACCACAATCTTCGTGGCTTAAAGCAGTGCAAAGGTATTATCTTCGAGCACATAGGTCAGAAGTCTGGTGCGGGTCTCACCAGACTACAATCGAGGCGTGTGCAGGCTGCGTTCCTTTTTGGAGTTCCTAGGGGCGAATCCATTTCTTGCTCTTTCGGATTGATGGCAGACTTCAATTCCTTGTGGTTATAGGAGTGCCCCCTGTTTTCGTCCTGATTGTAAACTGAGGGCTATCCCAGCTTCTAGAGCCTGCCTTTGGATTGTGAGGACTAAACGCAGAGGCCCTGGCACATTGGCAAATGTTTACTGGGTGTTAGTTGTGGAAATTGTCATCAAACCTCTTTCATAGTTGAAGAAACTGAGACATGGAGATGTCAAGTGACCTGCCCAAGGAATAAGATTCAGAACTCCTGGAGAGAAAAGACTATTTTATTCATCTCCTTCATCCCGCATACTACCCATAATGGAGGGCCTGGCCCAGAAAGATGCTCAGTAAATCTATAGTGAATGAATGACCAAGAAGCAGAGAGAGTGGGTGACTTGTATGAGCACCAATAGACTCGGAGAATGTCAGAGGTGGAGGGACTCTTAGAATCATCCTCCCAAGCCGCTGGGCTGGGAATCTACGCTCAGTGGGGAAGGGACCTGCCTCAGGTGACAGGGAATGGCAGAGCCCCAGAATGTAGCCAGTACGTCTTCCTCTGCACCAGGCTCTATTCATTTCTGTAGGGCTTTCTCCTCCCTGTAGTGTCAGCCGAGCCAGAGGCCAGTCCAGTGGGGTAGAGGTATTGACTCTGGCCCCTGGTTCAGCCTTGGAGAGAGGAACTAACGAGCAGAGTGAGAGCCCCTCCCTCCCTCCCTGCTTTGGCAAAGCCTGTCTGCTGCTGTTCCTCAGGCTTCTGCACATTCCCAGGGGCAACTCCCCAGTGGGACAGCAGCCTGTCCTGAGACCCACTCGTGCCTGCGTTACTACCCCTCTCCTCTGACCTAAGACTGCATTGCATAGTCAGGGTCTAGTCTGCCCGTGACACTTACAGCGTTATGGGACTGGGGACCACGTGGCTCCTCGGGACTCAGTTGCTCCATCTGTAACCCATCTGAACACCTCCAGGGTCCCAAGTGACAAGCCTAGCTTTCAGGCCTCTTTTAGAAGGGTGGCCCGAGAATGTTCAAATCAGCCTCAGGGACAGAGATGCACTGTTGTCCCAAGGGCTCCTTGGCTCTGCTTTGGTTGAGTACTGCTTGGCAGCCAATGAGATCTTTCTGAGCAACTGGTAGTGTCCCCTATCTCCACGAGAGCCAGCTCAGTCAGGATGGGGTGGTGCCCAGTGTCTCTGGGCCCTGAGGCTGTGCCAGGCTGCCCCTGACACGAGACAGCCACAGGCAAAGCCATTATGTCTCCATGGAGCAGAATGGGGCATTTATGCTGTCTCATCGGAATTAGGCTTTTGTCGTTGTGTCCGGGTGTTTGAGGAGAATTGAGCAAACTCTGAATTATTCTTTACTAGGCAAGAAATGTCAAGTGTCACAATGTCAGGGGTACCAGGCAACTCGTTGGAAGAATGGAAAACGTGGTGGGTGGTATCTTGAAAGAGGAACTAACGTGCGTTCCTGTTGGCACTTTCATATATTCCTAACTTTGATTTACACGAATCCCCTGAGCAGGTATGCTTTTCCCAGTTATATAGGGAAGGAAATAAAAGTCAGGAAGTGGTGGCTCTCCCTGGTCACCCAAAGCAGGAATTATTTGGGCTCTAACTAGTTCAATCCAAGCTTCATTTGGTTGTCAGGTCAGCACCTGGGTGTGTGCACTGTGTCCAGATCTGATGGGGCTGGAACCATCTTCCCTGCCTTCTGATGGGAGTGTGGGGTCCATTCTAGCTGAGAGGGAAAGGTGAACGGGATAATCATGATAGCCCCGTTTGTCGGGAAGACAGTACGTACTTATTGAGTGTCTGCCGTGTGTACTGTTCTAGGTTTCGTTTCGCTGTAAACGAAAGCGTCAGAGGCCTTGCCCTCAGGGAGCTGCCATTTTAGTTTCAGGGAGACACGCAAGCACACAAATTACAAGTTGCAGGTACTGGATGCCACGAAGAGAATGGGAGAGAGAAGTGTGGTTGACGATAGCTAGGGAGCTGCTTTAGCTAAGGTGGTCAGGGACGGCTTTCTAAGGAAGGAGATCTGGGGTTAGACAGGGGCAGCCGTGCAGGATCTGAGGAAAGAACTCCCCACACAGAGGGAGCAGGAATACAAGCACAGAGGTCGTGGTGAGTGTGTGATGACTTAGAGACAGGAGGCTGCCAGAGTGGCCAGAGCCAGATGGAGGGGTGGGAGGCGGCAGGAAGGGAGGCGGGCACTCTGGGAAGGGGCTGATGGTGCAGGCAGCGCCCTCAAGAATTTTTTCTGAGTGTGTTGAGAAACCTTTGGAGGGAGTTACTTATAAGAGAGATATGATCTGATGTATAGTTTGAAAGTTCACTCTGGCTGCTGTGTGGACGGTAGGCACAGGAGGGGCAAGAGAAGAAGCAGGGGGACAGGGTGAAGGCCACCGTGGCCTTCCAGGTGGGTCAGAGGGGTGGCGACGGGGCCCCAGGCGGGAATCAATAAGGCCTACTTCCGATGAGGGCAGTGGTGTTCTGGTAAGCCCAGCCTTACTTGTCGAATGTGCCAGTTTGTGTGGTGTAATAGTCTCGCCAGGGCTGATTTGAAGCTCCTAATCTGATGGTAAACGTTAGCTCTGTGAGCCAGCTGACCCAGCTGAACCAGCTCTAGCAACTACTGCTCGGCTGTGGAGGGTGAGCAGCCGAGAAGACCAGGGAGCAGTCCAAGGCCTTGGGTCTGAGCAACTGGGCGGGTGAGCAGTGACATCACTGAAGTTGAAGAGACCAGAGGTGGAGAGAAAGAGGAGAGGGCAGCGGTGGGGAAAATGGTCTGTTCTGGCCATTTATTCTTAATGCACTTCAGACATCAGTTAACAAGCTCTGGGCACTGGTATACTTTGTCTCTTTTGAATGCTAATCCTTCCAGTAGCTATCAGTTTGGTGGGTTTTTTCTCCATCGACAGAACAATAAACAGGATAAAAGGGGCTAAGAAACTTAACTGAGATTTCATAGCCAGGAAATGGCACAGCTGAATTTGAACTTAGTTGGGTTTGACACCATCCCAAGAGCCTAACTAACCATTACACACGCTGCCCCCAGAAACCATCCCATCATCACTGCATTTCCTGGGAGTTGAAAAGTGGGTCTTTAGAAAGTTTCGGAAAGCCTTCAGACCAGCCTAGAGAATGCCAAATGGCCCCCCAGAGAGCACATCCCACACTCAGGGGTGTTGCACGGGGTGTGGGTTGGTTTTGTGTTTGTGTTGGTTTTGTTGGGTTTTTTTGACGAGGGGGAGCTTTCTGCTGTTCTTGTTTGTTTCATTTTGTTTTATTGGCCTGTACAGTATTTTTAAAAAGAAGAAGCAAGAAATGTACTTGCTTTAGGCAAGTGTGTCTTCTCCGGCCACCACCTCAGGCTCCTCCAGCCCCCCTGTCTCGCCACCTGCCCACTTTACACACGTGGGAGCCCTTGCAGGGTCCCTTGCTCTGGAGGAGCCGGGTAGAGGGCCCTGGGCTTGGCCCTCGCACATCAGGCAGTGAGCACATGGCTCCTGCCTCCCCTCCCAGGTCCCTGCACTGGGTCCTGGGGTGCGTGTGTGCTTTGCACCCTCAGTTGCTCCCTTCCTGAGCAGCACCAGCAACCGAAGGCGTCACTGAACTTCTGCAGTAAGAACTGATCTTTCTGACTCAACAAATGCTGAAAATCTGCCCCCCTCCCTTTTCTGGCTGTATCACTGTTATTATTTTGCTAACACAGTGAGGCTTGGGCGTGTTGTCTTTCTCCAGCTGCAGCCTTTGACCTTTCTTTCTGGCGATATAATCAATGTAACAGAGCACCTCGGCGGCATCACCAGACACAGCTAGAGCTGCGTGAAATCTGCAGCCAGGGAGGCCTGCCCCCTCTCCCCCGCCGTGGTAGCTGCCATCTGCCTGGCTCCCGTGGACCGAGAGGGCCATGCTGGGCTTGGTTACCTGAAGTGGCATAGCAGGATTGACAGGAAGGTCTCACCCCGGAGTTGGCATGACCAGGTAGCCCTGAGCACTGCTCCAGGGCTGAGGGCACTTTCCAGAGCCGGGAGAAGGCCAGCCTGCCTCCGCCTGGACAGGCTCGTGTATTCCAAGTGCAACCAGAGAGGAAAGTTTCCTCAGGCTTAGTGAGGCCCAGCCAGGCTGGACCGAGAGCAGCAGGGCTCTCCAGACATTTCGGATTATGCATCTCTTTAGTAGAAGATGTTTGACTGTGTGTGTGTGTGTGTGTGTGTGTGTGTGTGTGTGTGTGTATGCATGCACAAGGACAGGTAGAAAAATACGTAAGTTAACTAAAAATTATTATAACTAGAAGCTGTAATGTTTTCTTCCGTGCCCTGTCGGTCACAGGGCACCCCTACCGTCCACCCCTACCCTCAGCGCCAACTCGAGCCTGCTGGCCTGGAGCTAGTGCAGTGGAGAGAACACTAGGTGGTCAGAAAACTTGGTTCCGAGTCCCAGGTCTGCTAATTAATTTGCTGCGTGCTGTGAGCACAGCTCCTCAGCTCACTGCCTCACTCCGTCAGGTCTGCATAAATGTCACTTTCTTCGGTCTTTTCGGACCACCTGCCCTACCTACATAAACTAGCATCCTCTCCCGCTGGTATCACCTCTTCTCTTACCCTGCTTTATAGTTCTTAAAAGTGCTCACTGCTACCTGGCATGTTTATGCATTTTTTGTTTGTTATCTAAGTTCCCCAGTGTGTGCTCTGTGGGAATGAGGATTGTTTGTTCTCTGCTGAATGACCGGCACATAGTAGGAACTCAGTAAATATTTGTTGATTGAATGAATTAACCTTTTCTTTATATAACCTAATACTGCTTAGTAAACTTTGATAATAGAGGAGAAATGGAAAATGACTTTGGTGCCTCCAAGGAAGATTTAGCGGGTGGAGGTGGAATCCTTTTAAAGAATATCTGCTTTGATGGAAGGCACCATTGTTGTCTTTACCCTTGGTTGGGGGACAGAAGCTGCAAGTAATTGGACCTCTGCTGGCTACCAGGCACTGTTCTAGGAGATGACTGACACATACACACATACATACATACATGAATAGATAGATGGAATTAATTTGATTTTCAAAATAACCCAGTGAGGTAAGTTTCATTATCTCCACTTTAGAGCTGAATAAATAAAATATCTTGAGGCTCAGAAACTCAAGGCCTTCTAACTCCAAAGTGCCTAAAACCATGGCAGGCACACAGTGAGTATCTGTGGAATGAAAGAAAGCCCAACTCTTTCCACTCCTACAGCTTCCCAAGCATTCCTGCCAAGCAGCCCCATGGAGCAGGCCTTGAGTTGTGCCCAAGGAGATCTAAGAGCATTGCCTGACGCAGCCAGCTTCAAGACCAGTTTCTTTGACACCTGGCTCCTTATTTTTAAAATTCATGTGAACCTTTGCATTTCCTTTGTATAGTAAAACAAATTCCTCTTGTTTTTGGTTGTGTGTTTTTTGTTTGTTTTTTTACTATAAAAATGATGCTTTTGATTATTTAGCCACTTACATTACATAAAAAAATAAAAAATAAAAATAAAAAAACCCTTCCGTTAAAACTGCCATTCTGCATTTACCTCATGGATGGTATGCTCTTGGTGTGAGCTTTGTACACCCAGGAGTCGTCCAACCGGTGTGCAAAGGCCACAGTGGAGCCTGGTGTGGGGCCTGGTCTCTCCCTGCCCCTCAGCGGGATCTCCTGCCACTTGTCTCTGTGCAAACATGGCTTGTCCAGAGGAAACGAGGTGTTCACTTCCAAGCCTGGACCATCTGTTGTTTCAGACCTGGATGGTGGCTGCACCTGGGCGAGCGGGGCCTTCAGCAAACAGTGCCGGGCCCGGCCCCCTGATAAGGGGTTGCCTCTCAAGCAGATTTTATAGCTCTGCCCTTCATCCCCAGTCAGAGAGTGGGTGGGGAGAGGATAAAATGTCCCAGAAGCTGTTGGAATAACCTTTATAGTTTGTTTTATATAAACCAGAGGTCCAGTGTGGTGTGAGAAATGGATCACTGAGAGTCAGCCCACCAGACTTTGATGTCCGAGAGCTAAGGGCCTCCGAGAAGGACCTCTTCTCAGGGTAATGCTTCAGGGGCCGAGTTTCTGATCATCCTATCTGATGTGGGAGTAAAGGCAGTCCGCTGACTCTTACATAAGGTTTCTTCACTCCTTGTGTCCTTGTTTGCCTCTTTCTGGAAGCCCAGACCATGCAGGTCCAGAGTCATGCAGTGGTTTAGAACTGGAAGGGCTCTTAGAAACCATCCAGCCCTCGCACTTCACAGATGGGAAACTGAGGCCCAGAGACAGAAAGGGAGGCTCCACGTACTGTAATCTATTGGTTTGCACCTTTGCAGTCCAGGGGCTGTGGAGCTGGGGCGCTGGCTGTCTGCTCTGTCCGGAAACAGCTGAGACTTTATTCAGTTTTTCCTATTCAGCTCACCCCCACCCCATGGATACCTCATAAAAGCCAGGACCCAGCAGGTGAGGAGAATGAGGCTGTACAGTCCATAATGCGGCTGTTTGGTTTACGCTCTGTGAAGGACTCGTTCGGTCCCTGTTCGGACCCAGCCCAGCCCTCTGAACCAGGGTGGCTGGCTTCGAGAGCCATTGGGAGGCGGCTCAGAATAGACTCACTCTTACCCGGAGAAGGCACTCCATTCAGGTCTCTGCCCAAATGTCACCTCTTCCAAGAGACCTTCTGTGACAGCCTGTCTTTTAAAATAGCGTTCCTCATCGCTCACAGTCCCCTTACCCTGCTTAATTCTCCTGCACTTATCACCGCCTCTCCTGTATTTCTTTGTGCATGTTGTCCCTTTCTAGCATCTATGTTCCCTGAGAGGCAGGTCTGCATCTACTTTGTTTACTGCTGTGGCCACAGAACCTAGAAGAGTACCCGGCATATTCTGTATGCTGAATAGATATTTATCGAAGGACTAAAAGGAGGAATGGGGGATTGTGGGGAGTAGAAAGAACTGGGCACACTGTGAGGGAAGAATTGGGCAGTTCTGGAAAAGACCAAGAGGTAGGGAAAGAAGGAAGTGTGTGGGCTCGGGGCCCAGCCGGATGCGGAGCCCCCGGAGGTGCTTAGGGGCTGGTAGGCGGCAGTGGGAGCTGGGGAGGCACTGGCAGCGGGGGTGGGAGAGACAGGAGGGTTAGGCGAACAAACAACCGCAAGGAGCGGATCTAGGCAGAGAGTGACCGCCCCTTCCTGTCTGAGTACAGTTGTGTTCAGAGCTGCTTCAAGGGGCGCGCCTGTAACTCTGTCACAAATCTCCAGGCTTGATACTAGGCCCTGGCCTCTGAAGTCCAGGATGTTTGATTCCCTGGTGGCCCAACCTGTATTTCCCAAGGGGCCTCTGTTCCTTTGAGGCTCAACACTCTTCCCGCCCAGCAGGGCAGGGCCATTGGCAAGGTGGAGCCAATCCCAGGAGACAGGTGTATCGCAGTTACAGGGTCATCCCCACAGCTGCCCAACAGCACATTCCCCATTTGGGTGGCAGATCAGAGCAACAGTGAGAATGTGGGAGCTGGAGGGACGCCCCCCCCCCCCAGACCATCTGGTCCAGTCTCACCTATTGCAGGAGGCTGAATGAGACTGATGCTCAGAGAAGGTGAAGCATAGAAATAGCTACCAAAAAAAAGATGTTATCCACTGTCTTCTCTGAGAAAATAAATTTACCCCCCCCCCCAAAAAAAAGGAAAAATCCTAGCAGACAACTCTGTATAATCCAGAATTTCCCACACTTGTTTGACTTCAGAGTTCTTTTTGCATAAAAAACTTTTGGCCTCTCACAGAGCTGACCTTCTTCACAGACCAGCTAGATCACTCACACAAGGTAGTGCCCAACTTTTCCTCTTTGTTTGATAGAATCCTGTTTTTTTCTTTCACAATAAAATGCGTTGGGAAAACATGACATTCTAGCCCTCCTCAAAAGGGTCGAGGTGCCCTCCAACTGGCTTTTTGCTCCTCTAACTAGAAAGACAGAAGAAAGGCAGCTTCACAAAGACTCCCCCTCCTCTGTATACCCTGTGGTTCTGTTTTTATTGTCCTAGGAAAGCCTGCAGCTCTTGCCATTTTGTGAGTACAGCAGAACATGTCATCTACACAAACAAGTGGCTTTCAAGACAGGCCCCAAAGAATTCACCATTAGGAAATTACGTCAGCAATGCTCACGTAGCTTGGGGGGCAGAGTATCATTGCACTTAAGTGGGTTTGAATCCTGCCGTCGCCAGGGGCAATTAGATACAGTACCTCGCTGTCTCAGTCTCCTCACCTGTAAAATGAGGTACACATAGTACCTGCCTCAGCTTGTTTGAAGGATTACATGAGGTCCATGTCTAGCATTTAGAATGGTGTCCAGTGCAAAGCCAGTGCTTACTGAGCACTTGTTAATGTTGTTATCACTAGAATGAGAGCTCTGGATAGGCAGCGACTTTGTATTGTTCTCTGCTGTACTTCCAGTGTCTAGAACAGGGGCTGGCACATAGTAGATGCTTAGTAAAGATTGGTTGAATGAACGAATGAGAAGGTGAATGAATGAGAAAATGAATGGATGGTCTTCCCTGTCTGGAGAGCAGAGCACGTTTCTGAGAGTCAGCAGAGTAGGCACCAAGTTAAAAGGGAGCTGCTTTCTGCAGGGCAAGGCTTTTTCCTCCCCGCCCTACTCTCTGTGCATGAATGAGGAGCCAGCACCCAAGAGGATGCAAGTCACGGGGTGGAACTCAGAAGCAGAGTGTGAGGTGATTTCCTGGAAGGTGACAGTGTCATCTGAGCATTTCGGGCCTTGAGGCTCCAAGCCTTGTGGACTTCTATTCCTGGTTACTACACACAGGTGTGTGGTTGCCCCAGCGGAGAGCTGCCAGCATGAGAACTGTTCCTCTTTGGAGTTTCCCAGAGAAGATGCTGCCTGTGGAGCTGCTCCTGGAAGGGGAAACGCCCTTAGCTGTCAGAGCAGGACTGAGAGCCCTTGGCCACCTTGATCTCTTGTCCCCCAAAGGCTCATATTCCCTCTTCTGCGAGTTGGCACCACCAAACGGCATTCAAACCCTTGGCCTGCTGATGTTGATTTTACCCCCTCTTGAGGAAACATAACCAAGGCGCTGGACCAAAATAATCAGGCCAGACTCCCGGACTCGCTCTGTCGGGTAGTGTGATGTTGATTTGCCCCCGCCCCTCAGCCTTCAGCAGCCTAAGCTCCGCCAGGCGCCTAAACTGGGAGGTTGATTCCACTCCAGGGCAGGGCAGTGTGTTCATGCATCCAGCCATGCCCGCATTGTTTTATTCCTAAAGGAACCAGGGTTTACCCAGAGTTAGGTATTTTTAAGGACTGTGAGTGACCCAACGCTCCCAGTCTCTGGCCGGAGGTGGGAGGTGACATCCGAAGGAGAGTCTGCCTGTCTCACCCTCTGCGGCTGTAGCAACTAGTCCAGGGAGTGGCACAGGCCTGAGCAAAACTTGTGTGTCCAGCCAGGCTCATGGCCTTGGCCCTGTGGCCCAGAATGTTCTTAGGCTGGGGATACTGCCAGGTGGGGGAAGGGTGCATATCAGGAGAGGGGGTGGGCACGCACTGAAAGCTGTTTTTCAGGAAGTGCAGGGATTAGCTGTGATTCAGCCAGGCCTGCAGTCCCTCCTGCTCTCCTGTGGGGTTCTTGTAGCCACTTTGGGGAGATCTCACTGAAGGAAAAAGCCTGGATGAGCCTGTGAACTATTTCAAAGCTGACTCCGCCTCTCCCATCTGCAGCTTCCATTTTCCCCAGTCCCTGGGACATTTGCTTCTCCTTTCCAGAGTCATCTTTGAGGGTATTGGATTCTTGAGGGCAGGTGATTCAGAACAGGAGCAGCCCCCCCACCTCTATCCCCCAACACTCCTGTTCTAGTGACCACACTGGGTGTGCAAGGGGCCCTTTCCAATTCAACGATTCCCCAAGAAACATATTCTGGCCCTAAGAATTGAGGAAACCAGTCTACTTCTCTCCTCCTAGTCATCTGTCTGGGTCAGAGGCCCTGTTTCACTTGGGGTGGTGAGCACACGGCCACCTGTAGCTGTGTTGTACCTGTCTAGTTAATGTTCAGCCACCAGCTTCCCCTGGAAATGTTACCCGTGTCTCTCAGGGAGTTTAAATATGGTGCCAGGTGCTTGGGGCCACAAATGACACCCATTCTCTAACCAGGTAGAGATGCTTAGCCACAGCTCACAGCTCTCAGGGTGCAGTTGGAGGGCGAGGAGAGGAAAGAGTATCAAGTTCATGCCCTCCTGAGGGCTGACGATTGAGGCAAGGCAGTCCTCCTAGTGTTTGGCTCCCCCAGAGACATTCCGGCACTTTTCTTTTGATTTGTAGGTGGCTTCAGGATGTTAATAAAAGTCCAAATAGTCCAGGTAGATCGTCCAGAAACTTGATATAGACTTAGAATCTTAGAGAAAGCACGTCGCCCAGCCTGTTTACAGAAAAAGAAGCTGACTCCCGCAGAGACCACAGGGGCACAGGGAGAGAGAGCCAGAGCGTCTGCAGGCAGCCCAGGGGGGTGCTCTCCGTGTTACAGCTTCTGCCCCTCTACCCTTTCCGCTCGGCTCCTGGGGCACCCGAGACCACACATCAATCTAAAACTTGTCTCTAACGGCAATACGCATGGTGGAATCCTTGCTAAGAGAGAGCCTTCCGTTTCCAAGGGACTTTGGTGGAGACAGGGCATGTGCCCTGCCCTCCTCAGGTCTCCCCAGCTGCCCTGCTGTGTGACCCCAGCCTCTGCGTCCTTCACCCTTTGCCGGTACCACTCTATCCCACAGCTGACAGCCAGTAAGCCTACCTCGTAGCTAGCCACTTGTCTGTTGGACTAAGATGCATGTGCAATGATTCTGGCAGGAGATAAGGTATTTACCTTCATCATTTGACCTCCGTGGGTCCCGTGGCCAAGTGTAAAACAGGAAGGGAAATAGAGTGGCACTTTATGTACGTGACTCAGGTGAGTCTTCGTTATTTGAAATTATCACAAAGAGGGATCAAGACTCCCGTTTTTACCTGAGATGGTGACTGTTCAAGTCATAGCCCATTTAGACGCAGGGAAGCTAAACATCAGTGTGAAGATAAAGTGTTTGTCCGCTCAGGTCTCCCCTTGAGTTCAAGCATTCATTCTTGGTCCCACTTCTTAGAAAGGAAGTAATGTTCTCCCATCGTTGCTTCCCAGATCTTTCCTGAAGCTGCTGTACTGGTTGACTTGCTGGCAAATCCGCATTGATCTGCTTTGGGGAGAAGAAATGAGTGGTATGGGCAATTTGGGCTGTAGTTTAAATTGAGTAATCAAATCTTAGGTACAACTTGCAAAATAGAACGTGTTAGAACATGCTTAGAAAGGGGAGCCTGTGTTAAATTGTCTCTTTTCTGTTCTCCTCACAACACACACACACACACACACACACACACACACACACACACACACACACCATTCAGCTTGAATCTGTGCACTTAACCTCCAGAGGTGGATTGGAGGAGGGGAAGGGAAAGTGCCCTTGTTAGGGACCTCAGAGATTCCCCAAATATAACTTCCAAATAGGTCTGAACTGCACTGGTCCAGGCCAGCCCACTCAGCTCCGTTGGCCAAGGTCAGAGAGATGAAGTACCAGTCCTTGGTCATCCTGTAAACAAACCTGCTGACTCCCAGTCCAGTGCTCCGTTTCACTATACCATGTTACTTCTCTCCTGGAGTGACCTTTTCAAGCCAGTCTGTGACTCACCAGAGCAAACTGGTCTCATGGCAGGATTGTCACACCTGCCGCTTTCTTCCCAAACTCAGTGATCTTCTGTAATCATCATATACCTTATGGCTTTGAATGACTTTAGTTTGCTTCACAAAGTCAGACTCACCAATAGAAGATGAAGTTTTGCCATAATTAAATATTTTCAGATTCTGAATACATCCTGAAAAAGGCAGACAGAAGTGCTTTACCAACGGCAGTGTTGCTGGAGTGTGTGGATTTATGCATTCGGATTTCTGTGTCTAGTCCTACTACTTCCTGCTGGGTGATCTTGGACAAGGTTATTTGTCTGTGCCTCAGTTACCTCGTCTGTAAGATGGGAATAATAACAGAACCGAGTTTGTCGAGTTGCGAGCATTACGTGGAATGCTATCCGGGATGTGTTCAGCACATTGCCTCGCACATAATAAGCACTCAGAGGAGTTGCTGTCATTTTCAGTTTCTTCTCTTTTGTTTTTAGGTTGGTCTCTCTCATAGTTGTAGACGATATCAACCAGTGCAAATAAACGTGGTGCAAAGAATACAACGAATTAAAGAGTAATGGCATTAGCGTAGTGGGGTTTGTGCAGCCATTCAACCGATATTTGTGAACCACTTGCTATGTACCATACACAGAGCTGCATATTGGGGTCAGTAAGAGAGATGTGATCCTACCTTGCAGGGGAGACAGGCATTTAAGAGATAATTACGGGGTGTGAAGTGTTACCACATGGATGCCCTGCATTGGAGAGAGGAGAAATCATGCATTCTGGTTGGAACAGAGCACCCCACTGTTCCAACCAAAAGAACGCAACCATCTCCCTGAATATCCATCTGTGTAAATTTAACTCTAGGGGGGAAAACACAGCCGTTCCATTTCCAAACTGGAATTCTCCCCCCATGTGTTTTGGGAAGTACAGATGCCTTGGCGTTTTCCCTCTAACAATAACAGAGATTGTTCACAATTATGAATGGTTTTGGTTGACTTCAGCTCCAGCAAAACCATGAATCATTCCATAACTTCTGAAATTGCAAAGAAATAACAAACGCTCTGGCTCCAGGGGGAAAAAAGGGGACATGTTATGGAGCACAAAGTCATCTAAATTAAAATGTGAATCCTTTTTTGTTTGTTTATTTAGCAGCTTCACATTCATTGCAAGGCCCGCTGGCAATGGATAAAAAAGCCAAGTTCAGTATCTAGGTACCTGGGATACCACTTGTACAGTTTAATCTGTGAAATCTATAACTGGCCACAATATAACTTCCTTTTTCCATCTTTCTCAAGGCTTTGAGCCAGAAGCATTGTTTCATGCATTTTACCATGTTCTGAGGAAGTAAGGCTGAAAGGAGATGTGTGTGACCGAGGGAATCCGTCATGGATCCCCATCACAGTGACCCACGGGCACATACATCCTTTGGTGGGTCCCCTTTTTCTGCCAGACCTGTTGGATCCTCTTGACACTTGGCCACAAGATGAGGTTCTCAAACGGTGGGACCCAAGAGGGTGAGGCTTCTCCGAACTGCAACAGCCTTTGAGGTACCAGCAGCGCCTGGGATTTGAGCAAGGCTGAGATACAGGTTGTCAGCACCTTCTTTTCCCTCTTTTCCTAGAAAGGTGCATCCTTTCTTAAAAAGGTGCATCCTGGTCATAGACACCCAGATGTCCTTGCCCGGGCATGCATTCAGAGGCACCCCTTCTAACTTCTCGGAGCTGAGACCAGATTGGGGGGCGGGGGCAAACACGTGCGAACCCTGCCACGGCCTCAGAGTCTTGCTTTCCCATCATATTGACACGTCTTTCTTCATGTTAGTAATGCCCACATAGCTATAAGAATTTGTTGAAAAGGACTTCTTTTGGAAAATAAGCTCGGGGGAGTCATTGTTTCTCCCTAACTCTGCTTCCGCTCCTGCTCTGGTTTCATTCTGGGGATACAAGACGGGTAGCAATAGTCATAACCATTGGCATAGCATGCCTTCCACATACACATTGATTCTCACTAGCATTTTGGCCCCACAATTAGTACTTGTTTATTACAGATAAATTGGTATATACAGACTTTAAAATTGTAAGAAAATAAATATGACCTGTATTCCCACTGCTCAGAGGAAACCGCAGTATATATATTTCCAGACTTCTTTCAGTTCATGTGTATGTGTTTTTAAAGACTAATTAGTATCAAACTGAACACGTAATTTTGTTACTCTTCCTTGCATTCAATATACACTGTGTACATTTTCCTATATCAACAAATATAATTACACATCACTTAGTATGCTCGGTGGATCTCTTGGAAGATCTCTCATTTCCTTCTCCTTGCATTCAGGAGACAATAGATGGGGACAATAGAAAATAGACTTTCCCATTGCATCACAGACTCGCATCTGAGGCACCGTGGAAAGTTTTGCACTGGCCCATCACAAACTCCACCCGAGACCCTGCTCTCATTGAGTTGTGATTATGAGTATGCCCACTTCATCAGCCGTTGCCAAGGTAAAGGCCAGCTTGGCACCATGGAAACCATGGGGGATTGCCTTGGTGCCACTCAGAAGCACTGAGTAGGTTGTCTCAACAAAGAAAAAGGGGAGAGTGTTTTAATAGAACTCCCTTTGGTAATCAGATGCTTTAATGAAAAGTGGCCAGGTCCACGTTCCCCTCCCCTGCCCAGGCTTCGTGCAGCTGGGAAAAAACCCCCAGGGACAGCGAGGGTCCTAGGGACATACTGAACAGGCCAGGTCCCCAGCGCTGAGCCCACAGGGCCTGGCGAGGCACTACCAGATAAGAATATCTGTTCCAGAGATGCTGACACACCATGTTCTTCAGGTTTTAATGAAGAATTGTTTCAGTGATGAGTTCTAGAGATAATTGCTGAGTGTTTATTGTTCCACGAAAAAAGTTAAGAATTTCCATATTTAGAGCAGATTGGTCACTGTGGGAACTACTGCACATAATCCAGGTGCTGGACCCTTTGTAAATGTCATCGTTAATCATCCCTGGAGCCTTCAGCCAGGGATCTCTTTCCCAAGAAGGTAGATGAGTAAGATTGTCCCTTATTCCTTAAAAGATAACAACAGACAGCATACAGCATCGTAGAGTAGGTGACTCGGCAGAGTGGCAGCACCTTTGTGGGGTGGGGTTGGAGGTCTCAGCAACTGTCTTGAGCCATTCAGAAAAGGAATCCTGTGTCCACAACAGTGCTCACAGGTCAAGCTTTTGAATCAGAAGAACAACTTGCCGTTGTCTCCTGAGGCTGCAGAAATGCATGAGTGAGTGGTCTGGAGAGGAAGACGCAGCACAGGGCTTTGCGTAACACACCCTGGACTCGGGGCAGGGGCACGGCCAGGCCCTGGTGTTATTTCACAGAGGAAATGGGGACTCTTCCTCATCAAGTGCATCTGAAAGCCACCTCAGCAGCCTCCAGGCATGTCTTCCCATTGCTTTCAGTTCCGTCTGTGCAGGGCTCTTGCTTTCTCTGTGGACACCACTCCCTGGGCCCTCCTTGTCTGAGTGGTCATGGAAGGCATTTTGCTGTCCCCCGTATCCAAATTCAGTTTAGCGAACCGTCATTGGGCACCCCCGCTGGTGCCTCACCTCCAGGTGTCTGTGGGGAGCCAGGTGTGAACACCAGTAACTTCACTCCCTGCGGTGGTATTAATTTTCAACCACTTCCCTAAAATGGCTTCTTTTTGGTCCCATCAATCAAATCATCATGGCCCTGCTTAATGTGGCTATTGGGGGGGGTGTCCCATATGTGAACATTTGAGCATGTCAGTGTGATGGCAGTTCTTCTGTTGTCTTGAACTTTTATCTGAACTTCATATCAAAATTAATTTTTCCCTTTTCTATTGCCTTTGCCGATTCCTCTACGGAATGCCTACACAGGCTCCTGAGTGGAGCTCCGCGACTTGACCTTGGGTGAATTGGTTGGTCTTAGATGGTGGTTTCCCCTCCCTCTGCAGGCTCAGGCTGCTCACGGCCAGGTGCTGAATGTGGCGAGGCAGTGAGCATGAAGCAGACCAAGGTGTGCTGCTGGAGCGGGTCATCCCACAGAGCCCAGGGGTCCCGGCAGTGCTTAGAAAACTGTAATAGGACAGGTTCTTCACGGGCTCTGGTTTGGTTTGTCTCTGCTCAGGAAGGCGACGCTTGTGCAGGTGGAGAAAGCAGGTAACAGCCAAGGGAGTGGCAGCCAAGGCCAGGTGCCTGCAGGGGAAAGGTGCTGCTCCCGGGAGGCGGCACCCAGCTCTCTCCAGGGCTTTGTGCTCTTCATACTCTGTGTGCTTGGTGGCCCAGGCTCTGCTCACTGCGTCGTGGAGCAGGGCCCGACCTCGAGACCCAAGCAGTCCTGCTGCTGCAGCCCGAGGGGGCCATGCAGGCTCCTCTGCAGACCCTACCGCGCTCTGACGCTGGACTACGGAGCTTGTCCCCACACATTCAGTGCCCTCGGGGTGGGTGATGATGCCTGGATCCTGTGTTGTGATTCCCACCGTCTGGAATGCTGGCAGAGGGGGGTGAAGCATTGCTCCTCAAGTGCCTTCCTCAGCGTAACGTGCAGCAGTCCTGGTGCCAGGGTGGCCATACACAGCGCCCCGCTCCGTCACTAAGTGGGGGGAGTTCTCTTCCAGTCCTTCCGGTCAAGTCAAGGAGACTTCCCGTTGGCACTAGGGTGTCTAACATCCTTCTCAAGCTTGCTAGGCTTCCTTTTCAGCACAGAGCATTTTAGTGTATGGTTTTATTCTATGGTTTTGTTTCCAATGTGTTTGCTTTTCTGCTTATGTCCCATTTAAAGTGTGTGATACTGGTTTTCCATTTTAGGCAGTAATGTAAAATGTTTAAGTAATAAGATAGCTGTTTCCAGTATGGAGAATTAAATTAAACTACTCAGCTAATCAAGGATGGTAGTACATGGTAATGGCCAAAACTCGTACGAGTGGTCCTTGAGTGACTAAAGTTTGAGAAATGCTCAATCAGACCTGCTTCTTCCCTTACCGTGCAGGCCAATGTCCCTTCTTGCCGAGGCAGCTGAGAGGGCGTATTGATTGAGTGTGTGTGGATTACATCACTCACAGGCGCTCCTGACTCCAGGCCTGTGGCTGCTGACCACGAGCAGAGGTCATACCGTCCGCTGGCAGAAACCCCGGCCTGAGCCTCAGTGCGAAGCCACACTTGGGAAAATGAAAATCCCTAGACTTGGGGGTTCCCTGCACCATACCTGGGTGGTCACCGCCAGATTTAGGGGGTGCTGTGGCAGTCATTCTGCCCACTCTCCCGAGAGCCTCCGGGGCACAGCAATAACAGCAAAAACACTAATAGCAAACACATATTAACTCTTCCTCCATGCTGGCACTTCACACAGGTTATCTTAGTTACTTCTCATAATGCGAAAGGGTATGGTCGCACTGGTAGTGATAAGAAAAGGAGGAAGGAAAAGATGATAAAAGTTAATATTTACTAAGTGGTCTCCTCAAAATGATCTACAGATTGAACACAATGCCTCTCGGAATCCCAGATGCCTTCTCTGTAGAAATTGACAAGCTGATTCTAACACCATATGGAATTTCAGGGGACCCAGAGGAGCCAAAACAATCCTGAAAAAACAAAAAGTGGTTCTTATACCTCCAAATTGCAAAACTTACTACAAATCAACAGTAATCAAGACACAGCAGTGCTGGCACAGGATGGGCGTACAGATCAATGGAATAGAATTGAGAGTCCAGAAATAAATTCATGCATATACAATCAACTGATTTTTTTACAAGGTTGCCAAAACCATTCAGTGAGGAAAGAATAGCCTTTTCAACAAACGGTGCTGGGACAATTGGATAGCCACATACAAAAGAATGAAGTTGGACCCTTACCTAACACCATGTACAAAAAATATCTCAAAATATATCAAAGACCTAAATGTAAGAGCAAAAATCATAAAACATAAGGGTAAATCTTCATGAGTTTGGTAAAGCGCTCTTAGATACGACACCAAAAGCACAAGCAACAAAAGAACAATAGATAAATTGGACTTCATGAAAATTAAAAGCTTTTCTGCTTCAAAGGACATCATCATAAAAGTGCAAAGACAACCTAAAGAATGAGAGAACGTATTTGCAACTCACATATCCAATACAGGATTTGTATCCAGAGTATAGAAAGAACTTTTACAACTCGATAATAAAAAGACAAATATCTCAAGTAAAACACTGGTCAAAGGATCTGAATAGACACCTACAATGATGATATACAGATGGCCAATAAGACATGAAAAGGTGCTTAATATCATTAGCCGTCAGGGAAATGCAAGTCCAAACCACGAGATATGGCTTAACAGTTGCTTGGAGGGCTAAAATCAAAACGTCAGATAAATAGTGTTAGTCAAGCATGTGGACAAATCAGAAGCCTCATACACCTATGGTGGGAATGTTAGATGGAACAGCAAAATAATCCAGCAATCCCTCCAACGATTAAGCGTAGAGTTACTCTGTGGCTTGACTTTATGACTTCCTGGTTGGAAAATAACCCAAATAGACAAATAGGTAAACAAAATGTGGTATTTCCATTTAATGCAATATTATTCAACTATAGAAAGGAATGAAGTGCTGACACATGCTACAACATGGATGAACCTTGAAAGCATTACGCTAAGTGAAAAAAAAAAAAAAAAAAAGACCACATACTGTAGCATTCCATTCATGTGAAAATCCAGAACAGAGAAATCTTTGGAGACAGAAAGTAGATGACTGTTTGCCTAGGTATGGGGTTGGGGGGGGGGGGGGGGAGGAAGAGGAGTGATAGCTGAAGGCTACAGCATTTCTTTTTGAGGTAAAAATGTTCCAAAATTCTGGTGACGGTTGCCCGTATCTGTGAATATACCGAAAAAGGCATTGACTTGCACACTTGAAATAGGAGAATCGTGTGTTATGTGAATTATATCTCAATAATGCTATGAAAGTATTTATGGACTACCAAATGCCAGGCTCAGTGCTAAGCATGTTAGCTGTGTTACCTCATTTTGTCTTCACAGTCACCCAGTGAGGTAGGCCCTGTTGTGTGACTGTTCCCCGAGTTGCAGTGGAGGACACTGAGGCAGAGTTGCCCCAGGCACTCTTCTTCTCCCCTTGTAGCATGTGAAGAAGAGGAAGCAGAGTCTAAGCGCGGTGTCTGGTCATGCCGGGTACACGTGGAGGCAGGAGTGCAGTCTGGTACCAGACCCCGCCTCGGCCACGCTCTGTGCTGTGCTAGAGGTAAAGGAAAGGGTCCATGTCCTCGGGGACTCAGCAGCTACTTGGCCACGTGTCCAGAAAAGAGAGAGAAGCCCGAGAAACACTGCCTTGATGACCATCTGCACTACTTCACTCAGGGACTTTAGTTAAGGCACGTTACCGGGCCTCGGTTTCCTCGTCTCTGAAAGCATGTGTTAGGCCAGATGAGAGAGGGTCCCATCCTGGGGTTCTTGAAGGTACTAATACAGGTCTGTGGACAATCTTTAGCTTTTCAAAACAAAACAAAAATCTCGTAGGGATCCTATCGGTGATCAGGCCCACAGGCTAAGAGGACGGCGGGGAGTCTTTGCTGTCGGCTGGAATTACATCCCACCGGGCAGTAACCCTGGTTACCTCAGGCTGATGGGAAGCTCTGATTAGCAGTCACATATCTGACTCTGCTGAGTAAGAATAAGAAATTGAATCCTTCCTTGCTTGAGAAGTGCTGTGTGGTGGAACAAGCCTTCAGAGCCTGTGCTCTGTGGCCGCTCGGTGGGGACGGCCAGCTGCAGGTCTGGGGGCTTCCACCTCTGTGTCAGACTGTGATTCTCCAGGGTCATTGGATGTCCATGGGGCTCCCTGCCCTGGACTTTCCGCTTCCTCTGGTCCCTCAGAGCCCAGCTAAGGCAGCCTTTCCTCACCACACCGGCGTTCCCTGTGGAAGGCTGGAGCCGGGGCAGGCGGACACTGGCTGCGTGGGCTGGCCGCCACAGCTGGGAAATGGCTGGGCCCTTGGTGCTCTGCGTCCCTGCCGCGTCTTCCTTTTCCCAGGCAGAAGGCAAGGCCCGGGACCCACTCCCTGACCCCATCCCCAGCTTTGCCTGGAGAGCTCTCAGAATAAGCCAGATGGGGAGTAATCGAGGTCTAGGCTGCGCTGAGGTCCTCTGAGGTCCACTCTAGCACCAGTGTCCTCAGGCACTAATTTTCAGTACAGGTTTTACTAACACGTTTTCCATTGAGGAAAATAGTGCCTATAGGATCAGCCTGCGCTAGTCTTAGGACAGCAGAGCCAGGAAGAAGCCCTCGAACAGCATTTATTTATTTTATACACGAGGAAAGCCTTTACAAGGATGCCTCATCTGCCACCGTTGGACCAGGGAGATGTGGCCTCTGTGGGCTCTTGCGGCTGCTCTGATCCTCAGGGTCCCTCATCTGCTTGTAGAAATTGGTGAGCGCTTCTTCTCCCCAGTGCAGCTGCTTAATTCAGTTAGTATGGATTTGTGTTGGAATCACAGCCGTGATGTTCCATGTGATGCACTTGGCTGGGGTGAGGCTCAGGTCTGCTGTAGAACAGTCCCTGGCCCTGGCCACTTCCAGGTGGCGTGCCCTGGGGCAGCCAGGAAATCCTGTTCACCAACTAGTTCGTTAACTCCCGGACACAGCAGGCATTGCCCTAGGTGTGCAGGAAGGATGAGAGAAGTCTGTGTGCACGTTCCTGAGCCAGACGGAGCTGATGGGTGTGCCTGCCAAGGCCAGGGTTTGGTACATACATGCACTAATCGCCCTTGTGCAAAGGCAGAAAATACGTGGGCCACGTGGAGGGGCTGGGGCACTGGAATAAGAGGAGCATGACTGGGTGCTGAAGGGACAAGGGAGTTTGCTGGAGAAGGTAGCATTGGAGCTGGCCCCTAAGGAATCAGCAAGATTTGGGAACTGATACCGTGTACTTTCTCTGTCAAAACATGGCGCACTGAGAACAAAAAGCTTTGCAGTTGAGACACTCGCAGTACCAAGTTTGGAGGCCGGAGCTGGGGGTTGGGGATTTCCTTGAGGGTCACCAGGGTAAATCACTTTCCCTCTCTGTGCTGCGTTCCTGTCTGCAAAATGGTGGGGTTGGTGAGACAGGTGGTCAGCTGCTTTCTGCTCTGACTTCTGAAAAGCCAGTCCCAGCTCCGTGTTTTTGAGGAGTGCTAATGCGTAGCTACCGTCCATTAGGTGCCCGCACTGGGCACACACTGTGCTGAGTGCTTTGTGTGCACCAAAACACCCAGTGAGGCTCAGAGGTCACGTCCCTTGCTCACCAGGTTCATCCATTCACTTAGCAAACAGCGGGTACTTCTGTGTGCCAGATCCTGCCCTGGGCGTAAAATGGTGAGTAACGCAAACATAGCCTGTGCCTTCATGGAGCTTAAAAGATTTATGGAGGAGAGGGACAATAAACAAATAAATACACAAATGAGTCTAATAAATTGCGAACAATGCAGGCATTTTAGGAGAGAGACTGAGGAGAGGTTTATAATTTACATCGGTCGTGTTGCGGGCACAAGGCAGCAGGATTCAAACCCACATCTCACCGAATCCAGAGCCCCTTCCAATGACTCTGCCCTGCATTTTGCCAGCTGAGATCTCTGCAGGGTCCCAGGGTGAGTCAGGGACAGCGTCGGGTCTCCCAGCCCCCTGGGTCAGCCTGCTTTCCTCACAGCCTACGCACCACTTGGGTGACTCCCTCAGAGCACAGCCCTGCCTGTGTGACTGACGGGAAACGTGGCTGACTCCGCGAATGGCCCTAACACCCAAACTTCGCCTTTGCATGCAACTTCTCAAGCCTTACACATCTCAGGTCCTCCTAACACAGTTGCTAAGCTTTCTCCCAAGGTTATGTTACAGAAAACCCCAGCTTAAATCTGCCAGCTGCGATCACAAAGGCCATCAGTGAGAAACACTCTTCTATAGCATGTCTGTGTTCATGGTAACATGCCCAGATCACAATCTGGGACATCGGAACCCTGGACACAAAAGCAAGGATCCGGTTGCAGGCGTCCCCGGGCCCTGCCATTGCCCGTGACCAGAAGGTGTTCTGGACGCTGAATGATCAAGGTCAGTGTCTCCTGGCTAAATGCAGCTTTAAGAAACTTCCTGCTGGGGCCAAGAAAGGCAGGGAGCCAGTGTGTTCATGAACCAAAGTCTGTTTCCTCTGCCCGGGGTTTTCCTGAAGTCACAGCTCAGCACCACTCCCCCTCCGGCGCCCTGCTGTGGGCCTCATTCTCTGTGCTCTGGGTTCTCCTCACGCACCCTCCCCAACCCGCAGTCCATCTGTGGCCAGTCTGCTGCTCTCCGTTCTCCCCTGCTTGCCTCTCCCTTCCTTCCCTACCACCTTTCCCCTGGTGCAGCACTCTCATCTCTCTTCCCTACACATCAGCCTCTTCAAAAAGACTTGAAAGAGCAAAAGTTTAATTTATGTTTGTTAACTAAGTGAATTAATCAAATAGGCCTTTTTATTGTATAATATTTTGTACACATAAAAGAATATGTGACACCAACATAAGGTATTAATAATAAAATGCCCACTTTGCCAAGTTAAATCCCCTTTGTGGCCTGCCCCTAGAGTAACACACTCTTTAACTGGCCATTTTTCCTCTTCTGTCCCCGGTCTAATCCATTCTCCACATGCCTGCTGAAGCAACCTTTGCCCAGCTCAGCTCCCCTCGGTTGCACACACACACACACACACACACACACAACGAGACGGTGCTGCCCGAGCACATGGGCTGGGGCTGGCCCTCCCGAGCAGAGCAGAAGTGCTGTGTGCTCTCTGCCTTGAGGTGCATGGTTTCCTTTACCTGGAATAACCCCACCCACATGTCCCACCTCTCTGCCTGTCACACCCACCTCTCCTAGGCCACAAAGTGTCATGGTTTTCCCGGAGCCGCACCTGTTTCTCCAGTCAGCTGTGCTTTCTCTTCCTCAGCCCTTTAGAACACGAGTCGTTTCTCCTTTCTCTTGCAGCATATCTGACAATGTGCTGCTTTTGATGAAGGTTAGTTGTTTCGAGCTCTTATCTCACATACTGGATTTGAAGGTCCTTATCGACAGCCCCACGTCTTTGAATTTTCAGGGCCTCGTAGAGCACCTGGTACATATTCGATGCTCAATAAATAACTGGATTAGAACAACTTGAACATCCTTCCCCAAAGCTCAAATCACATCACCTTCCCTGAAATCCTGTAAAAATAGGCCCTCATGTGCCTCCCCAAGGAGATGGGGGCAGGAAAGTGGTTGCTTCCTGAACAACACTGGCTGGGAGAAAGGGCATTTACAGACAATCTGCCCAAGCTAGGGGACTGGACTCAATGCTTTCTAAGGCAAAGGAAGAAAAAACTTGCTTAACCTTTATCACTTCTTGATAAGTAACCCCATGTAACATATTTGGAATTACAAATTAACTATCATGTAAAGCGAGACAGTGATGATACTAAGTGTCCATTTTCACATGCGCCAGTGGAGGACGGGGGCTCTCAGAGAGTCAGTCATGAAGCTTTGAAGTCTCTCTGCGTATGTCTTTGAGCATGAGGGATACTGAGGGGGATTCTGTCTGTGCAGTCTCACTTGTCAATGTCTAACAAGATACAAACTGCTTTGCTATAAACGGCAATACTAAGAAAACCATGAACAATTCTTGGAAACAATTTTTAATGGTGTAACATTTATGCCTTTTAATTGTACTGTCATCATAAAGGTTAGAGAAATTATCATACAGAAACGTCTACCACCCTATAGCTGTGATGCTTTCACTGTGCTACTCCCATCCTTGTCCGTGTGTAGCAGAAAAACTTTCCTTTCTGCCAGAAGTGAAATCAAAGTGCTGACGGGCTCCTATTATAAACATGAAGCCTAGTAGGCAAGTTTGTGAGCACCTCCAGTGTGCAGAGCCCTGCGCGGAGAGCAGCAGGAGGTCCAGGAAGCGTGTGTCGCTGCAGGAGTGTTTACTGAACGCCTGTTCTGTGCCTGGAGCTGCTCTGGGCTTTGAGGTGTAGTGCTGGATCAGACAGAGCCCGAGCTCTCGGGGATGGGGAAGCAGACACCAAACAGATAGGAAAATTAACATGTCAGGGGAAGAAGGTGGGCTATGAAGAAAAGTAAAGCTGAGCAAGCCGGATAGAGGGACATGCTGTTTTGTGATAGTGGCCGGAGACATCCCTCCAAGGTAGATTTAAGCAAGGATTTGAAAGAACTATGGAAGTGAGGGAAGAGTGTTCCTGGCAGAGGGAACAACAAATACAAAGTCCAGAGGCCCTGAGGTGAGAGCATTTTTGATGTGTGTAAGGAGCAGACAGAGGCTTGTGTGGCCAGAGTGCAGTGGGTCAGGAGAGGGTACAGGAGGCTAGGGTTGGGCCATGTTGGAGGCCCTGGGTTTTTATTCTGAGTGCTGTGGGAGCCTTTGGGAAGTGTTGATGGCACTGTGGAGAACCGTCCAGGAACAAGGGTTAGAGGCAGGGAGATGGTTAGGGGACCGTCGAAGTTATTCAAGGGAGAGACTGGTGGCCTGGAGCAGGGACATAGCGAGTTAGGGAGGTGTTAGCAGGGTCGGCTTCTAGCTATGTTTTGAAGGAAAACCAACAGCATTTCTTTTCATATTGATGTGGGTATGAGACAAAGAAGGGAGTCGAGGGTGAATCCAAGGTTCGGGCCTGAGTAACTGATGAAATGGAGCTGCTGCGTAGAGGAAAACAGGAGGAACAGGTTGGGGCAGCAGAGTCAGGAGTTTAGTTTGGACACATGAAGCTACATACGCTTTCTCCTTAGTTCATGGCAGGCGCTGCCACAACTCTCCGCCCTGCTCAGCATGGCCAAGTGTGGCCTCAACGTCTCCTCAACCCTGTGCTTCCAAAGCCCATTTCTAGAGTGAAACTCTCTTTTCACGCCCGTGGACCGAGGATCTGGGGAAGTTCCAAGAGGAGAGACACTTGAACAGAGGGGCCTGTTTGCTGCAGGTAACAGGAAACCCAACTCCAAATGGCTTCAACCATATAGGAAATTATCAGCTCACATACCAAGAAGTCTGGACATTAAGCAGTGCCAAGGTTGCCCAAGGAAGTCATCAGGGACTCAAGTCTTTGTCTTTTCTTTCTGCCTGTCTCAGTGCATTAGCTGGCTCCTTACTGCAGGAGCTCCCGACCTCGTGGCTTCCACACCTAAATCCAGGGTCGTTGAAGGGCCTAACCCTTCCTTGTTTCAGAAGCCCCGATGTCTCATTGGACAGATACCTATAACGTATCTCTTCTTCAGCCAGTCGCTGGCTAGGGCAATGGAGTCACATGAGGCTTTTAGACCAATCAGGAAGCATGATAGACAACGGACTACCAGTTGGTACTTGCCCAGCAAGGAATAGAGGGAATATAGTGGATGGCTTGGCCACCAACAGTGTGTGCCCAGCCTTGAATCATGGGAGGAATTTGTTTTCCAACGGAAAACATAGCCAAAAACTGATACTGGTTCTTAATCATCCCTGCTTTTATTCAGATTATGTATCAGACCCTTTTGGTTGCAAATGATAGAAATCCTACCCACACTGGTTTAAATGAAAAAGAAACTTAGCAACACCTGTCACTGGAAAGTCTGGACCCAAGGGCTCCCCTGATATCAGCACTTGATGTGTGTCCTCTCTGCTTTCCTCTGCGTTTACTTCACTCTCCGGTGGGCTAACCCCTCAGGGCCACGGGAAGGCTGCCTCAGCCTCAGGCCGTCCACGGCCCCAGCTTCAGATTCCATGGAAAGAGTGAGTTTCCTCCTGGATATCCCAGGAGAAAGCATACTGCTTATCGCTGACTCTGATTGGCTAGCACTGCCATCCCTGAACCAACCATGTGGCTTTGGGGAATGCCTTGTGCTCAGGCACCACCTGATGACATTGACCAAGACTCTGGGAGGGGTGGCGCTCCAAACTCATGATGCTGGCAGACAGGTAAGGGGATACTAGGTAGTTCCGAGCTACAAATATCCAATCCAAGATTCTACCTACAAGTCCAAGAAATATCTACCATGTTGTGCTTCAGCATGCCTTGATGTGTTTCATAGACAGCTCACTTAATTCTCATCATATCCCTCTAAAGGGGGCTGGGTGGGAATTATCCCATTTTACAGATGAGGGTCAGAGACACTAAATTTTATTTATTCAAGATCATCCAGATAGGAAATAACAGGCGTGGCCTTTGATCTAGGTCTTCTGACCCCACGTCTGGTGTTGCAGCCCACTCTGCTTGAAGAATTGTCCGTTACAGTTATGCCTTACTGGAGTCTGCATGCAGGTTTGAAGAGAGAAGACCTGAAAACTGCACAAATGAAATCAGGTTGACGAGTCAGCTCCAGGAGTTGCCGTCACTTGAAGGCTTGCGATATGTAAATGGTGAAGGAACATCATTAAGCTCAAGGGCATGTTTTAATAACAGTTAATTAACTTTTACTAAATCGTCAGCAAACATTTTCCCCTTCTGCTCAGGCGGGTCCTAGGAAGAAGGATGGTAATATGGAGCCCCAGGTGGTCAAGTACAAGTTGGATTTTCCTAACAGCCTCCCTTATGAGGGGGAGCGTGCTTGTGGGTGATCTCCTCACACTCCCCCACCTCGCCCTCCCCCTGCCAGCACAGGAGCCACTGTCAGCCCCACGGTCCTGTAGATGGTGGGGCAGAATTCTGTCTGCTCCCAAGGTTTGTCCGTGAGTTTTTCCCTGCAGTAGTCGTTTCAGTACCTAATGGGATCGGCTGCCCACCCCCCATCTCATCCTGAACTCCAACTCCAGTTGGTCAGACAGGCTGCCATTTTCTCTGATGATAAAGCAGCCCATTAGATTTCTGGGTTTATGCGTATTTTTCCTGGGGGCCAGACAGTACCAGCTACCATCTCCAATTCTCTGAGGCCCTGTCATGAGGACAACAAATTAGTCCTGTGTTCTGCCCGAAGGAGCAATGGGCAGAAATTAGAGGGAGAGTAAGAAATCATCCTCCCACCCTCATAGTATGGCCACCCCGAGAAGGACAGAGGGAATTCCCGTGTTAGGTGAGCTGATCAGGCCAGTAACTTGGGTTTATGATTTATTGAGAACATATACAAAGTACAAGGTAAATTCTAGCTGTTCCCATTGGATATTAGTCTCTGGATGGCAAAGCAATAGCAAGACTGGGGGGGCACAGCCTCTGTGAACCCAGGCCCTGCAGCTGGTTCCCCAGATGCCAAGCTGCTGGCAGGAACCTTTCACATGAGGGCTGGGGAAGCAGAGAGTCCTGTGCTGCCCTGGCCACCGTGACAGGCGGCAGGCTGCAAGGAGAGCAGGGCCAGCTCAGGAGGGAGTCAGGAGGAGCTGAGGCATTAGCGCCTGGGCAAGAGAACGGGCTTCGGAATCTACCAGAAGCCTGCTCTGCCACCTGTGTAACCTGTGTAACCTTGAGCAAGTGAGTTCACCTCTCTTAGCGTCCACTTCCTCCTCTGTGACATGGGGATAGTAATAGTGCCCTCCTCAAAGAGCTGTGAGGATGAAATGAGATGGTGCATATAACTCACTGAACACGATGCCAGCACAAGGCAGCTTCTCAGTATATTCACTGAGGCCGTTCACTCTTCCATCCTTCATCGGAGCTCCGTGTCCTCCCTAGGGTCTTGGGAGTGTTGCTTTGGGTACCAACCCTCCGAGGATCCGTATTCTCACTGAGTCGTCAGACCAGGAGCAGCTCAGGAATATTCAAGAGGACTCCCCGATGCCCAGCCCAGCCCTGCTGGACCTCCTCTTGGGCACTTGGGTGAGCCCTGCCTTCGTAAGGGAGAGACTCCCTGCTGCCTTGGGGTGCACTGGCCTGCCCCCCTATAGCTCACAGGGCCCTTCTGGCAAGTGGAGTCCAAGTCACCCTGAGGAGGTGCCATGCTGGAACCAGATTCTGAGGCTGCAGTGAAGATTAGGGGTGATGGGCTGACATACTTGCCTCCTGCCAGGAGTTCAGCTGGGGAGTTGCTCTCGCCTGACCTTTGAGTGTCCAACGAGATAGTGGCGGCAGCAGCCATCTCTGGAGCCAAGTGTTCAAGCAGGGAACAGCTTTACCTCCCTCCGGGCCCCCTCCAGCCTGGGCCAGGTTCTGGCCAGCTCTCCCAGAAATGCTCCCTCAAGAACCCTGGGTCCGGTGCCAGGACCCGTCACCCCCACCATTCCTCCATCTCACCCACAGCAGCTTGTGACTCGTCTTATCGTGGAGATTAGCAGGCAGGGAGCCTGGGACGTGGAGTCAGAAGACCACTGTCAGGGCCCCAGCGCGCGGCTTGCCAGCTGGTGACCTTGAGTAGGTCACGTTACCTTTCCAAACTTCTATTTTTTCGCCTGGAAGATGAGAAAAGAACAGCTGTCCTTTCTCCCTAATAGTGTATGTGTGATGACAAATAAGATAATCATCACACAATGCTTAGTTGTTTGAGAAACTTTTAAAGGAAGCCAGGGGTGAGTTTGAGAAATGAAAATAGTCCTTACAGCCCAGAGGGCAGATACTGACCACCTCTTCACCCATCCGGTGTTGGTGGGTGACAGCAGGCAGGGCCCTCACTGGACCCCCTGTGGTTTCAGCGCTGAGCTGTATGTTACCTGCTGGGCCCCTCTCACGTGCAGCCCCCACTCGGAGGGGTGCTCTGACATGGAAGGTCTCTAGGCTGGGCTCTGACCTAAGGGGCTGCATGCTCCTCTCCTCTTTGGAAGCAGAGCTGGGGGAGGCGTGAGCGGCAGAGTGGGATAGAGGGGCCAGCACTGAGCCTCTGCCTCCTTCCCAGGCTGGGAGTGGGAGAAAGATGGCAGGTCTTCGTGGGGTTGAACTTCCAATTTAAAAAATAAAAAAACGAAAACCTGTTGAAATTCTAAAACCTTATTGAAATTCTAATTAAAATTTGTATTAAATTTCAATATATATGGGGGGGTATAATAAATAGTAAGTGCTCCTATTGGAGAACATAATGTCTTCTAACCTGCTTTCATAGCCTTCAGTAAAATGTCTTCATTTGAAGTAAACCATACCTATTACAAAGACACGAATCCCATGTACAGCCTGATGAATTTTCACAAAGTGAACACTGCCAGTACTTACCACCCAAGTCAAGACAGAACCCGGCGAGCACTGCTCTCCCTGTGGTTGCCGCACCTGGGAAGCCACCCTCTTGCCTTCCAACAGCATAGCTCAGTCAGTGTTGCCTGTTTTTGCATTTTATGTCAATGGAATCATACTCTTTGGGTTTTGTCTTTCACTGAACATTCAGGTTTGTCTATACTCTTGCATGGAGTTGCGGTCATTTCTTCTCGTTGCTGTGTATTATTTCACTGTATGACTAACCGCAGTTCTGTTCACTCCTTCTCCAAGTAATGGGGGTGACTTCTGGTTTTGAGCTATTTGCAGTAGCGCTGCTAGGAATATTCTTGCATATGCCTTTGGGGAACAGATGTACGTGCACATTTCTCTTGGGTATATACCTAGGAGTGGAACTGATGGGCAGTAAGATTTTTATAGTTTTCCTCATGTAAGTTTCTTGTGTGATTTATCCCTAGATATTTATAATTTTGTCACTATTGTGAATGGGCTATTTTCTTTATTTCCTTTTTCAGGTAATTGTTAGTAGGGAGAAAAACTATTAATTTTTTTAATATCTTGGATCCACCCACCTTACCAAGTCTATTATTAATTATGGTAGACTTTCTGTTTATGATGTTCTCTTTGGTTTTCTGGATACGCAAGTATCACCAAAAAGCTCATTTTAGCTGTTGTTTTATAACAGTGATACGGTGTTCTTGCTTTACGACAATCATTAGTAGTAGTAGATCATGATAAATATTGATGGTGGTTACTGTCATCCCTATCTAGTTCTAGATTTTAATTGAAATGATGTTAGAATGTCACTGTTTATAATCATATTTGCTGTTGGGTTTTGGTAAATACTTTTATTTTGTATACATAAGCAGCTTCTATTCGTGGTCTTTAATTAGGAATGCTCTAAGTTTTACCAAGTCCCTTTGCAGCATCTATTGATGTGACTCTATGACTTTCCCCTCTTTGTGGTTGTTACAGATACTCCTGTTGAACTACTTCACATTCCTAGAATGACCAGGCTTAGTTGTAATGTTTTTCTTTTGATACTTGGCTAGATTCAATTTGATAGATTTTTAAAATAAGTTTGCATCGATTTTAATAAATGAGACTGGTCTGTAGTTTTCTTTCTTCTTCATTCTTCACGTTTTAGTAATTAAAGTTATGGTGGCTTCATAGCATTAGTTGGGGAACTCTCCATCTTTTAGAATGATCTAGAATCCATGAAATAATGTTGGAATTACCTGTCATTTAAAGGTTGGGTGAAATTCACTGAATCTGTCTGGTACTAAGTACCATTTAGTGCCATTTTCAATAGTAGATCTTTGATCACCTTTCCAATTTTTTCTATGTTGATTTGTCTATTCAGATGTTTCTTTTCTTCTTGGGTCATTGTAGTAATTTATATTTGACTATGGGGTCATCAGACTTTCCGGTTTGTGGTCATGGGCTGCGTGTGGCATTCTTCTATGAATTTGTTTTTCTCTTCTGAAGCAGCGGTTGGGGTCCTTTCTCATTTCTGATCTTTGTATATTTGCTTTTTCTCTTAATCAATCTCATCAAGGTTTTATTTTACTTTCAGTTTTTGTATTTATACTCTTCACAATTCTATTTTTAATCTTATTAATTCCACCTTTTAACTTTATTAATTTACAATTGTATTTTCTTTGGTTTTGGTTCATTCTTTTTGTAATTTCTTAAGAAGAGGGCTAAGTTCCTTTATTTTTTGTATTTCTTCTTCAATCATAGAGGCTTTGAATTTCCTCTGAGTATGACTTTTGCTCTGGCCCGTCGGACTTTTTATGGCACGCTCTCTTTAACTCCTTTACAGTTTGTCATTTCCCTTTTGAGTTCCTCTTTAATCCAGATTTATCTAGGGGGCGTGGTTCTTAATTTCTAAGTCAGTATTTTTCTTCTCACCTTTTTTTAATTCCTAGTTTTATTGATTGTGATCAGAGATTATGGTCTATAAGTTTTTCTTTGTAAACTTTGTTATCTCTGTGACCCAATGTATGATCAATTTTTATAACTGATCCAGGTCCCTAAAATAGTTCATTCTGTATTGAGGTCCTGCATATTTCTAGAGTAATTCAAATTATATTACCATTTTCTCTGTTATCTTAATTACTAATTTTTGCCTTCCTATGTTGTCCATTTCTGAAATACACATCTTTGAAATTCCACACTAAAATTTTATTTATCTCATTGCTAATACATGCTTTATGTATTTAACTTCTCTGCATATAGGTTTCTGACGGTGGTAACTTTTTCATGACGTGTTCCTTTTATCATTACAAATATCTTTGTTCATCCTCTGCACTGTTTTTCAAGTAAAATTCCCCCGTATCTAATTAATTTTGACACTCCTGCTTTCCTTCTGTTTGTATCTGCCTGTTATCTGTTTGCCTATGCATTTATTTTCAACATTTCTACATACTGTTATTTTAATTAGTTTTCTTACAAACATCGTGTACCTGGGTTTTGGTTTTGGTTTTAATTTTTTAACCCAATCTGATATCTTCTGTCTTTTAGTGAGAAATTTAGTCCATTAACAAATGTATTTGATTTTATTTTTTCCATCTGATGGTGTGTTTTTAATTTTCTTCCATCACTATTTCCGTGTTTTTCTTTCCTGTTTGTGCTGGTATGATGTAGTTGCTTTGCATTTCATTTTTTCCCATGGCAATTTGGAAGTTCTCTGCTTTTCCATCTTATTAAAGCTTACATTCTTTTCCCCTTAATTCACAATCAAATACACATTGCTCTACTATCATTTGAAAACAAAGTAACATGAAATAATTACCATGTTTCCCTGAAAATAAGACCTAGCCGGACAATCAGGTCTAATGTGCCTTTTGGAGCAAATATTAATATAGGACCCGGTGTTATGTTATGTTATATAAGACGCAGTATTATATTACATTATATTTATTACATTACATTATATTATATTATATTATATTATATTATATTATATTATATTATACCCAGTCTTATAATAAAATAAGACCTGGTTTTATGTTAATCTTTGCTCCAAAAGATGAATTAGAGCTGATCGTCTGGCTAGGTCTTATTTTCGGGGAAACACAGTATTTCTCCCCCCAGTCTGCTCCATTTCCTTCCTGCTTTCCCTATTTCACTGGGATGAGGCCCTTAGAATTATTTCCTTGTCCCCTACTTAAGATAACACCTTAGAACACTTTTACTCTCCTCTTCTTCAACTCTTTGATTTTCTTAGGATAGTTGAATATTTTTAGCTTTGGCGTGTGGTTGGAATTTCCCTTGTTGTATAATAAGTCCCTACTATTCTCAGAGTCCTTATTTAGCAGTTTCCTTCCCAGGGAGTCCACCTTTCTCCATTTAGATTTAGGAGAAAGGGGAGGGAGCAGGTGTGCATCAGGCTTCTGTCCTCATCATAGTTTCCTGAACGATGCATTTCCCTCATGCTGAGGCCTGTGTTCTGGTGCATTTGTTGTTTGTTGCTCTAAGCATTTCCCATAGATAGGATATGTGGCTGCTCAACTCTGTGAAGTCTTGCATATTGACAAATATCTTTTGCCCTGAAAAATGATGGGCAAAGTATTTGGCGGCCTTTGGCTCTCTTTTCTGAGTAGTCTGTGGATGCATTCCACTCTTTTTAGCACATAGTGCTAAAAGTCCGATATCGGTCTGAATTTTGTTTTTCTCACAGGTAATATGTCTTTATGACTGAAAGTTTTTAAGGTTTTGTGTTCATCCTCAAACTTAAGGAATTTTACCAGGATATCCTATGTGTATGTCTCTTCTTGTCATCCTGGAATTTTGTGAGCCCTTCCAGTCTGCAGACTCGGGTCTTTTTCAGCTCAGGGAATTGTCTTCTAGTTGTTATTTAATTACTGGCTCTCCTCCATCAGTTCCTTTTTCTTCTTCTAGAACTCCCAATATTCTCAAGTTAGATCCCCCTGGATCTGTCCTCCGGCTCTTTTACCTTTTCCCTCGTGAATTCTATGTCTATATATTTTTGCTCTATACTTGGAGATTAATTTTTTCATTTGGTTTTCCAGGACACTAATTCACATCTCAACAGGGACTCATACACTGTACTTGGGGAGACTTTGTTTTAGTATGAGGACAGGCTTTTATATCTGTCCTGAATTGCTTAGGGCACATGTGATTTTTCTATTTGACTTGCCATTTGTGTCCTGGAGCAGCCCTGCTTCACTGGATGTGTGCATGGTTTGTTGTTCTGACTGATCTTCTTCTGCTGGGTCTTTGCAGCATATTGTGAGTGTTCTTTGTTCTTTGTTGGTGCCTCTGGTTATGGAGTCCGGAGTGGCAGCACTCCACTAGGTGTTGAGGTAAGGGAGCCACCAGTCTGCTTCTGGGGCATCTGCAGGAATCCTTTCTCCCTGGCCTCTCTGCTCTCCTTCAGCCCCAGGCAGGGGGCATGATATAGCCGACTTGTTCAGCAACTTCTTGGTCTCCTGGAGTCCATGGAGACCTGGGCCAGTCAGGCAAAGCCAGTTTCAAACTCCCCTCCCCTCCGGGGTCCACAGGTCTCTCTTGACCAGGCTCTGTCCAATGTCTTCAGCTTTTGATTCTTGCTCCAACACTCTCTGAAGCTGGTCTCCAAGTGAAAGGGAAAGGTCCCCATACCAGTTTTTCAGTTGTATCTCCCACGTGTACCCCCATCTGCCCAAAAGCCTCAGCAGTTCTCTGATTCAGGATGGGCAGATACATTAGAGATGACAGTCTTTTTCAGGTTGCTGTTCCCTGTCATCCTGTCTCAGTTGCCAATGGATCAGCTGAGACAGGTAACCTCCTACCCCTCCATTCCTCTGGGCAGGCTGTCGCTATGACTGGCGCCCGGGGACTCTAACACCCCCCCATCCCCCAAAGCTCCCCCTTTTGTCTGCTTGAATCAGATGAGACACTGGACTAGATTCCAGAATGATGAGGTCCAGAGTCCCTCGCAATGTGGGCTGGACTCTGGCGATGACTCCCATGATGATTTGTGATGGAAACGCGGACACAGCATTCAGTAACATTGAATCCCATGGTGGGAAGTTCTTTTTTCAGGTCTTCTTATTATGACAAAATCTTGAGTTTCCTGTTACTATGTTTTTGACACCTCTTTAACACCTTATTAATCTCCCTTTTAACAAAAAAAAAAAGAGCAGGTGTCATGCTGAGAGTCTGTGGTAGGCAACAGTATTTGCCTTTAGCTGGGGTGGGGAAGTCCACAGGAGAGGAGATCAGGAGGGAAAAGAGCAGGTCAGTGAGGGACCGATCTAGTCTGGAATGCCAAGTGCACGTCCACGTGGAGACAACGAGTACGTACGTAGTGCAGGGGCTGAGCCGGGGGCTCTCCAGTGTTTACAGATTGGATTTCTTCCTCATTGCCAGCCAATGCATGGGTCCCTTCCCCACTGATTGGCTAAGTGCCTTTGCATTGACTCACTCAAGAGGTTCACTTCCCATCACTTCTGGGCCACTTCTCGGCAGCCGAAGCCACATGATTGTCATTAGTGTTCCATGTGCCTGACCAAGCAGCACTTAAGTGCAAACATGGCCTGTGGCCAAACTTCCAGCTGTGCAGAGCCTTCTGGGCAGCCGTGCAACCTGTCGGATCCTGGCGGTGTATGGTATGTATCCTCCAGTGAGGCTGCATAAAAAGATGGAAGCCAGCTGGACCTGTTTCACAACTTGGAACGTGGTTCCCACTAAATGTTCCAGATTCGTTGGACCTGTCAAATTCCTGGCTATTGCCCATATTTATTAGGCTAACAACAACAACAAAAACTGCCATGAGTTCAGCACCCTTCCTTCCTACCAACGTGCTGGAAATGCTTATTCTAGCAGGAACATGTGGCCCATGCCACTAACCAGCGGTTGGAAGGGGTTGCATGCTGACAGGGCCAGCAGGCAGTGGATCGAGGGCTGCGGATCACTGGAGAGGACTAGTCCTGCCCACAGGAGGCAGACAGACTCGGGTCCCAGCCAAGAAGGCAGAGCAGCATCCGAGTTTTTCAGAAGATCAGGATCTTTTTATGAGAAGTTTCCTGATTTATAAATATTTACTCCCATAAAAAACTAAACTAAACAAAAAACTCAAAACCACTGCAAGCCAAACAAAACACATCTTTCTCTGGCCCAAATCCAGGCTGCAGATGGCCAGTTTGAGACCTCTTCTCTGGGACAGTGGACAAGCCAGTCACTCTGAGTCATTCTCAGACCTCCCCCCATTACTGTAAAATGGGGCCACTACTAGGGCTAGTGGGATGGAGGTTACGGAGGGGACCCTGCTTCAGTCCCCAGTTCTGCTGCATATCAGCTCTGAGACACTGGCCAAGCAGTTGGTTGACTTCCTAAGACTCAGTGTCCTTATCTGTAAAATGGGGCTAACTGCTACTTATCCCTGAGATGAGTTGTGAGGATTAAATGGGATAACACACATAAATGCCTAGCACAAAGTTAATCATTATGCAAATGCTTAGAAAACCTAAAAGGGAGTGTTGGGTATTTGCCACCGTTATGGGAAGTGGCACACCAGCCAGATGAAAAAGCCCCTCGCTACGTCTCTACAACAGTGGAAGCAGCAGGGCTGGACTGCGAATGGCCTCACTCAGCGTTCTCACCTTTATTTTGTTCACAAACCTGCGGGTAGTGATGATAGTCCTGAAGTCCTGGGACCTGCCGTCCAGGAAGACCCAGCACCGTGTCCCCACGCTTCCCTGCAGGCTGGGGTCAGAGGCCCACACATTGGCCCGGACATATTCACAGCCTCTGGGGATCCCCCCCAACCCCATCACAGGATTGAGGGGTACTGAAGAGAAAGAGGGCAGTTCTGTCATCTCCTTCTAGAGAAATAAGGGATTGGGGCCGACTGTGGTCACTTTTTAGGCTGAAGTTTGTCCGGGTTGCCCCATGCTGCTGTGGACGTCACCATCAGGGCCACCCCTATACAAAGAGCTGTGTTGTTTGTGGAAAGTGCAGCCAAGCACGTGCCTGTCTTCAGATGTCTGTATGTGCGCCTCAGAGGATGGTCAGAGGCCTTGACCAACAGAACTCACAGGCAGAGGATTCGCTGACGCATTCTTGCACGACCAGCTGAAGAGCCCCAGGGGCGTTTTGTGATCCGTGTGAGTCAGCAGGTCCCTGTCAGAGCTGGGGAGTGCTGGAGCTGCACAGGAGGGGTGGCCTGATTTCGGAGGACATGGGCCGCACCTCCCAGGAAGGCCCATCAGGAACTGGAGCTGTACCCAGAAACCAGACCGAGTACACTGGCCACTTCACACCCAGGGATGCCACCTCCTCGTTGGGAAGTGCGATCCACACCAAAGAGGCAAAGACCATGCCTTGCACTTAGTAGGTGTTGGGAAGTGTTTATTGAATTGAATATCATTCTTGGGAGCCCGATTTGTGTCCACATTGGATGCTGGAAAATTGTGTGTATTCTCTACCCCCTCCCACCATCCTTCCTGGTTCCTCACCAACCCTGCGCTCCGACCGTCCTCATCAGCATTATGTGGGAACATAAAGCGCAGTGGATGCAGAAGTGACTTAGGACAGTTGCCCCAGCAGCTGGCTGGCTATGGTGATGGGAACAAAAACATTCATTGCTGGAGACACGCGGCAGTGTCAGGGTCTCCCAGGACAGACGTCATGGATTCACTCATTGTTCGCTCCTTCGGCAACCATGTGTCTGGCTTTATGTACAGGAATTTGAGCTGGATTCTGCCTTCAAGCGGTTTTCAGTCCAGTGAGAGAGCTGAGACACATCCCAGGGAACGGGGATATCAGGTAGAGAGTGGGGAGTGGAACAGACCCAGTGCCGGGCATGGTCAGCAGAAGGGGCAGAGCAGCGAGCTCAGTGAGTGAGGATTAAGCTGTGACACCGGAACGATGCTTAAAGAGGGTAAGAGTTTCCCGTTAAGGGGCCGGTGTGGCAATAGGAATCTGATTGTTGCGCCGCTTCTTAATGTGGAAATGCTTTTCCCTTTCTGTCCAGTTGGTCCGAAGTCTTGTCCCTCTCCAGCCTGGCCTCCCTCCTCTGAATATGCTTGAGGTCATCAGTAGTCCCTGGAGGTTGTGGTCCACGGGCTGTCCATAGAGTGGTTAGGAGGTTGGGCTCCTGGGCACACCTGCGTTTACCTGCTGCACGACCTTGGGAAAGCTCATTAACTTCTCTGTTCGCCAGGTCCCCCCTCTGTAACATGGCGCTTGCGCCAACACTTACATAGCTCGATGCTGGGCGGGAAGTTCAAGGTTGTGGGAAGGATGAGATACGTGAGTGCCGTCAAGGCCTCAGCACAGATGCTGGCTGCCGTTCTTCCCCAGGACCCAGCCCCACTACGCCAGGTGTGGCCGAGCCGTATGGATTAGAGAGAGGGCTTGGACAGCAGGCCATGTGCATTTTTCTTCGGTCTTTATCCTGAAACCCTCATGAGGAGAGCCTGGCCAAGTGGCACATTCTCAGAATGGAAGCTTGAGAGGCCCGTCTACCTTGGACAACGCTTGTCTTCAGTGTGAGCCGATTTCAGGCTTGACTCACATTCAGAATCCCTCAGCTGCCAGCCGCTGGACCAGAAGCAGGTCTCATCCTCAGCAGGGTTCGGAGACCATCATGAGGGACCAGGTACTACTTACCCTCCTGTTCGCCTCACAGACGAGCAACAGAGCCATCCACTGGGCCCTGGTCCCGTGGCATGCCAACCCCAGTCATGGCAAGAATAGGCCGAACGGGCACGGCTGGATCTGCTCCACCAACAGCCCGAATGGATGCCTTTGGCCTCAAAACCAAAACACACTGCCCTCCCCCCATACAACATCCCTAGAGAGGGGAATCAATGTGGAAGCCCACAAAGTGATTTTTGTGGACTCGTTTTTTGGGCCGTGACCATAGCATAGTGGTTTTTAATGAGGAGCTTCCATCCACTTGAGAAAGGCTGGGGTGGGAAACCCAGGAGGCCACGGCGGGGCTATTTCAATCCACCGCACAGAGACTGGCGTCCTTTCCGGGCCACATCCACACGGGGAGGGAAAGCTGGCTGGGCTGGGTTCTGCTGTGTGTCCTTGTGCCGGTCTTTCTCTGGGTCTGGCAAGACGTGCCCTCACCTGGAATTCTCCCTCCCGCCCTCTCTTTCAAAGACCTAACAAAGGGGTGACGCTAGGGGAACCAGAAGAATATGGTTAGTCAGAGAGGTTCAGGGGCCTAACTGAGTGCTGACATGGCCCTCTGTCTGGCGAAAGTCAGTGTGGCAACTGACCACTGCTGTTTAGTTTGGGGGAGATGCAAGTTACCCTGGAGAGGAATGTGGATTCAGACTTGCTTTTGGCAGGCTTTGCCACAAGAGTTCCCCCCAGAGGGCGTGAGAAACGTGATTTCCCCAAGGAGGCCTGTGTCTGTGATCTGTACCTTTTGCCTTGAACTCTCCTCGGCAGGGAGCTGAGAAGGGTGTTTTTTGTCCCTTTGTTTCAGAACAAATGCTCACCTAGAATGGCCCACCATCTGGGGCGATGCTTGGGAGGCACTGGGGCCAGTCTCAAAGCTGTCCCCTGCGTGCGTGCGTGCGTGCCAAGAGGTCTAACCCAGAGGGGTGTGGAGGTCTTTTCATGCCCCTTTGTCTCTGGGGGTTGGCAGTGGTATTTTGGTGTCCTTCCCAGTCACGTGGTAAAAAGAAGAGAAACAAGTCCTCATTTTAAAAGAACAGGAAGTGGAAAACCAAGAGCCTGTGAAAAGCTGCCTGGGTTTGTAATCTAGAAGAGAAGCCAGGGGAGTGAGGTGCCTGAGGTTTCTGGCAGGATTGTGGGGCAGTGGACAATGCTTTCTGAGCCACTGGTCCCTGAAATGCCTTTAAGAGAAAGTGACGGCCAGCCTGACGTGGCCACTATAAAGTGAGGCTGGAGCAAATGCTTTCCTGCAGCGGTGTGACCCTCAGAGCCCTCAGAAGTTATGCAGTAACCAGACACCCCCCTTTCAGATCAGCGCGGTCACATAGCTCGTCCAGTGCAATGCTGCCATCTTCCAAACAAACTCTCAAGGTCTGTGCAGCATCTCTGAGGTCCTCGAAAGTCCTGGTTGCTAAGAACAGAAACCTGCCTCAGAGTGACGGAAGCACAAAAGGAATCATGTTGGCTCATGGCACTGAGTAGCCGAGAGGTGCACTAGCTTCAGGCATGGCTGGCTCCGGGTGTGTGTTACGCCGACTGGCTGGGTGTGAGTCAGCGGCTCACCCCTGGAACTCAGGCTTGGGAATAGAGAGAGTCGCCAAAGTGGGAGGAAAGATGGCTCTCCCAAGGAAGGGAGAAGAGAAGCAGGGCAAGCACGAACAGCAGCTGTCCACTCCAACCCTCCTGCCGTTTACAAAGCTCATCCTCGCTCATAGGCACATTCTGCAGTGAGTCACCACGCACCCCACAGCGAGTGGGAAAGGAGCTGGGAGGATCCCAGACAGGGGCCCTCCCACAGACTGGCAGAGTCCCGCCTGGCCTGCTCAGATGACAGCCTTTTGCACATGTCCACCTGGTGTCAGAAAGGGAGGCGTTCTAGGTGGCTCGGGTTGGTGAGTGTCTTGCCTGTGAGCTGTCAGCCAGAGGCAGCAGGTTCTGGTGGCCTTTTCTCTCTTTGCTGTGGTTCGTGGGAATGCAGGGGCTGATGAGCAGGGAACATAAATAATGAACATACTGTAAGCAGGAAGGCAGAAGGGTTTGTTGTTGTTTTTTCCACCAAGGACCAAACAAGATGAGAACAGCTCTGCAGCCTCGCTTGTACATTCCCAACAAAATATAATAAAAAAGCTGTGCAAACTGCCCCCCAAAGAATAATACTGTTCATATGTTAAACATAATGTTCTAACAGGAATACTTCATTTCATTATGTCGGCAGCAGAAGAAAGGGCAATCTAGCAGCTGCCCTAATCAGGCAATGGGAAACCAGAAACGTTACTTAGATTTAGGCAGTAAAATCGGCATTGAACCAATTTGCCTCACTCACAGGCTTTTACTGTGTTTAAGGAAAGCTAACGTCTTTACGTAAGGCATTGTGAAAAGGGCTAGGAAGCCATAAAGCTCTCTGTCCTCTCCTTGTGACATAACCAATGAATTTCACAATTGGATTTCAAAGAACGGCTTTGGATTTTCCCAGAAGTGAGTGTGCAATGGGCAATAGAAGGTGGCCGTTCTGTGTTGACTCTGAGAAAACCTGAGAACACACATGTTAGGTTAAAGGGGGTGAACCCATGCCGGAGAGTGAGGGTGTGATTGTGGTTAATCTCACCAAGAAAAGGGCTGCAGATTCTGGGCCCTGAGGGAAGACTACTTAGTAGCCAACTTGAACACGGGATTGGCAGCCAGGGGGACCAGGTGACAGTGGTGGGTCTGGGAAAGTTGTACATGCATCCTGGTCCACAACTTCAAGGTAACCTACAGTCACAAAAAGGAGTCATGTAGAGCCGAAGAGGTCCTGAGCAATCACCTGTGTGATTCAGCCATTCGACCAACATTTACTGATCATTCACTGTGAGCAAGGCACTGTGGTCTGGGAACGACAGGCCAGAGCCGGTGACCTCCTGCCCTCATGGAGCTCACCGGTATAGGGAAGCAGACTGTATACAAGGAGATACCCATATTAGGTCACTGTAAACATGACAAGGCAGGGTAAAGACTGGGAGCGATGGAAGCAAGGGGGCTCTTTTAGCCAGAGTGGTCCGAGGAGCCTAAATTCAGTGAGGTATACAGGTCTCTGTTGCAGAACTCCTAGGTCTTTTGTCTGCCAGGAGCCCCTTTGATTATTTGCTCCATGTTTTGTGAACTGTTATATCCCCAAAACACTGCATTCGGCAAAGACATAGATATGACCATGGAGCTTGGTTAACGTGAGTAAACCAGAGTGAGCACAGGTGTTTGACATAACCCAGGCCCAAAGCCTCCACCTGAGCTGCCCGAGGAGCTGGGGCGACACACGCAGGAAATGACTGACTGCAGAGTCCCAGTGACTTGTCCAAATTCACACCAACTGGTGGAAGAGCTAAGACCAGACTCCAGGTCTCCTGAGTGACAAAACCAGGGTATAAGCTGCCTCAGTAAGTGGCAGTATTTCCTAAAAAGAATTGCATGGGAAGGGTGAGTGGCTGGAATCTGAGGGTAGATTAGGAGACCGAGGGTTGTCCCCATAGGAGGCTGGCAGAGCTGCCTTGAAAGACTTCTTATGACACCGAAGTGGAGCCCCAGGCGTTGGCCCCTGATGCTGACCTCAGGAGGGCTGGCCAGAGGCCCAGCTCTCTCGGTGCTGCTTTTGCCCACTTCACCTGGGGTGGTAAAGCTTGATATAGTGGCCAAATGGCATAAAAACCTGGGCCTCCTGCCTGCCTCCAAGTCCAGGGCTTGATGTCTGTCGTCCAAGGCCAGAGTCCCAGGATTCAGAGCAGCCACACCATCAAGAGGAAAGAAAGACACGGAGTTCCAGAAGGCAGCGCTCGGGGCAGCACACCCATGGAATGGCTGGCATGTGACCACCACCCAGCGCCCAGCACTGAGAATCTTGGGAAAGGGCAGGGGCCACGTTGTTTTCCAGATAATGGCAGCAGCAAAGGCTCTGTACTGGAATCACAACAAGTCCCGGCCCTGCCCCTGGCTCCGTCTGGTGACAATTGGCAGCTGACATCTTTGCTTCTGGCCTGAGTTACCCTTTATTAAAAATGGCATCTTTATAACAGATTTCTGCAAGTCACTGTCAACAGGATACATCCTTGCTTTGTACTAGTCGTTCCCCTGAGGAATGACTCGCCTCATACTATTATTTTAAAATACCCTTCTGTTCTATATCTTTCTAATATTAGAATGTCAGGTTTTAAATATAGTACTAATTACTGAGGGATCTCATTTATTTTTTAGATAATTTTCCTCGTACCATACAACTTCACCCCACAGTTAAACAGCTGGGTTTTTAATTGGGTCTTTCTCCTCTTCTTTTCAAATAGCAGAGAGACCCCCTTATGCTGACGTGCTTCACTCGCAACCCACCGTGTCAGGCCAGGGGTCGTCCCGCCTCTGGCTTGTTCTGTTTGGCTCTTGTAACTTCCTGCCTTCATTAGGAGAAATGGGATCGTGGTCAGGGAGCCTCCCCAGCACCTCCCATCCACAGGCAGCCCTAACGTCCACTGCTAGGGGTTTGGTTGAATGACGCAGGGCCCATTCAGATGACGGCACACCAAGCAGCCAGCGACAACTGCTGGGTGACACAGAGCCACTCAGTGTGATTCCATTTCAGGGAAAAGAAAATTCCTGTGGACTCCCAGGTAGAAGGACTGAAATCACACCAACAGTTGTCCAGAGGATGGTGCTTCCCTCCAGGGTGGGGAATGATGGCTGACTTCCTTTGCTGCTTTTTTGCTTAGCTGTGTGGGTTGGAATCCATAAGTGTCCCCAAAACAGGCGTCTCACTCCAGGCTGGGGAAGTCAGGGTAAGAGAAGGGGAAGCTGCCATTTAAACGGGATTCACACTTACAGCAGGACCCCTGGTAGGAGTCAGGATGCTTTGGAGAGGTACACAGATCAACTTTACTTTAATAGGTGATTGTTGGTTTTAATGTGTAGTAAGTACAAATATACGTAGTGCATCCGCCCTACATGTTCGGGTCCCTGCTGCCCTCACTGCCCTCATCCCCCCACCCTCTCTGCTCCTCTTCCAACATATGGCTCCTCACCATTCCTCTAACACGCAGGGTGCCCCAGGACCTTTGCATTTGCTGCCCGCTTGGCCTGAAACGCTCTTCCTCAAGGTCCACTGCGTCTCATCATTCAGGCCTGAGCTTCCCATGTCACCTCCTTTCCTGGCTCCTAACTCTCCACCCCCACCCCACCCCACATACTACCCTTTTGTGGTTATCACTCTATAGTATTTGTTTGTTTACTTCTTTGTTTTCTGTCTTCCCCTACCGGCTTAGAAGTCCTTTGAAGTCAGGGCCTAAGTCTGCCCTGGTCACCACTGTCTCCTGGCTGCTGTATGAAGTGCACCTGGCACAGAGCAGTCAGTTCTGGGTTAGAGGAGGCAGAAGCCATTGGTGGGAGATTGAAGGAGGCAGTAATTTCAAGGCTAGCTTCGGCTCTGCCAGTCAAGGAAACAGCCTTTATGCCTAGAGAAGAGCAAAGCTTCTTACCCCCATCAGGGACCTCCAGGTCTCAGTGCCTCTGCTCGCTTAGAACTCTGGGAAATCAGAAATCAAGGTCCCAACCTAATTATTTTGGAAAATGCACACATCTTACCTCTGCCGAGCCAGTGGTCCCTGAGCCGGTCGTCCAAAACATGGACACCCTCTGGCCCCCCAACACCCCATTCATTTAGGCCTCTGGGGATTTTGTCCCTGCTCTGCTACAAGCTAACCATGTGCCTATAGGTGAGTTTCTTCTAAGTCACAGTTACCGTCCTGGAAAGTGATTGTTTCTGTGTGGGTTCTGTCCCATGAGAGGGGCATCGTGTTGGGACACCGTCTTTGTCATTAGCCCCAAGATAGATCTGGCAGTTCAGCGGTCTCACTAGGCACTCCCTGTACCCCTTTGATCTGCTATCCTCAGAGTGGTGGTATTGGCCAACCTTATGGTCACAAGGTGGCTGCCATGACTCCAGTATTTACTTTCTCACACAACCACATATAAAGGCAAGAAGCCAGGGAATTGCCAATGGAGGGGCAGCCAGAGGCAGGGGGGCAGTGGGAAAGAGGGCCAGGAAAGCTATTCTCAAAGACCTCTCTCTTTGGGCCAGGAAGGAGAACCCTTTCTCAGAGGCATTTCTAGCCAACACCCCTTCAGTCTACTCACTTGAACTGGATCACGTGGTTACTCTTAGCTGCAAGGGAGGCAGGGCAAGGAGCTCACGACAGTGATAAGGGAGTGGCTTTTGGGTGGCAGCCAAGATGTCTGATACAGGTACCCTTCAATTGGACCTCGGTACATGCCAATTCTATTGTTAACTTTCATGTTCTCAGTACTAGGCTTTATCGTCTAGAATGAGAGCTCCTGAAAGGTAGGGAAGCCACGATGGAGGCAGGCCTTATAGGCTCTGAGGTCTGATGAGGCCTTACACTAGGCTGAACCCGAATGAAACAAGGCAAGAAATTCCTATTCATTAATGACTTTACCCCATTTTGCTCTGGTCTTCTCTCCCCGCTGTTAAACAGGAAGTGTCTATCTCCAATTGAAAGAGAGCTTGTTCTTTTGGTTAACAGATGCAATTTTTTTTAAAATAAAACAAACATATAAAGGAGAAAGTAAAACAAAAATCACAGAATGAATGCCACCACCCAAAAGTGATGGTTTGGTATTTTGCTAAGCATCCTCCCGTATCATCATTTCTCTCTCCCTCTTCTGCCTCCACATCCCCTCCTCCCACCAACACCATCGCACAGAAACATAGTTTTATAAACATGGCTGCCCACGAAACCTCTTAGACTATAACCGGTGTTTTCATTTTACAATCCTGGCCAGGTCTGGTGCTCTGGTACTTCTGCAGAGACACTAGTTGCTGGTATGCGGCTCATTAACCCACTGGCGGCTCACTGTTTGCTGTTTGGTTACAAATGTGTTCTATGACGCCAGTGGTCCTTTCCCACCTCTGCAGGGAAGGGGTGTGGCTCCAGGGCCATGTCCCCACAGCTCATCAGGTCTCCCTGATGATAGGAAACCGTCGTCGGTGGTCGCACAGCTGAAGCCCTGAGCACTGACCCTGACCCGGGCAGCCAGCTTGGGGACCTCCAGCGGTGATCAGAAACACATTTTATAACATCACTAAGCAGCACACCTCCCCGCTCCCACACACACATCAGGAAATGCAGCTTTTCAACCCACCACTACTTCTGTGATGTCCATTAGGTAGATGAGCAGATTCTCTGCTCCAGTCCCGGGGATGCCCCACTTTGTGGCTGTGGCCTTGGCTGTGACCCATGCTCCCTCCCACGGCTCCCCAGCCTTCCTGCCCCATGGACCTGGGTGACTTCCTCTCCTCAAGAGGGCGGACACAGGACACACAACCAACCCACTTCCCCTACCCCCCACCCCACTCACCAAATATACCAATAACATCTAAACTGGGTGAGTGCTGTTCCATGCACTCTTCCTTCTGTGAGTTAATTCTTTTCGCTCCTGCCCATGGCCCAGTGAGCACAGTTAGTATTACGAGGCCCAGCCCCAGGGAACAGCGCAGGACGCTGAAGCACAAACACTTCAGGGAAGTGCCCAGTCACCCAGCTCGAGTCTGGCCCCAGACACTCCCCCTTAAATCTGGATCCTAGAGGGATTTGGCAGAGGATGGAGAAAGGCCCAGGACACGGGAAAGGGTGCTGCAAACGGGAAGCAGAGGAGGGGCACTTAACCCAGCCCAGAGATGGAGAGGGAAAATCATGGGTTCCGGTAACTGGGGGTCTGTGGGTTCATGACCCTCCCGAAGCTGAGGGCAGAACTCTGTGTGGGGGTGCATTTGTCACAATCAGAGGCATCTGTGATTCAGAGGAGAATGGCTGCAGGGCCAGAGGATCCTCCAAGGTCCCTTCCAGCTCCCAAGTGTGCTTCTGTGACCATATAAGGCCACTGTGCCTGGGGAGTCTCACTGCAGCTGAGTGCAGTCCTGCACTGAGGGGGAAGCAGAGAGCCCCAATCTGGGCCTCCTGCAGGGTCCCCCAGGCATCAAAGAGAGGAGCTGAGGGTGGGGAGGCAGGGGTCCCTCCTCTGCTGCCTATTCCCAGAAAGCTCAGACCCACCAGGTGGGCTTCATGCCACCTGCCCTGTCTCCCCATTTCTACTTGAGACCTCCTCCCTCACTGCGTTGCCAGGTGTCCAGAATCCAGCTGCTGGCTCCTGTCCCAAGCGAGCACTCAGGGCTGCAGAGTTTCTTCTGGTTTGGTGGCAGGGAGCACCTCTCAGAGACCCTGAGTGTGGGGTGGGCACCCAGGCAGCATTGAGCTTGGTCTCCCTTTGCTTCCTGGCACTGCGGACATAAGAAACTGGGTGGATTCCCACCCCATGAAGAAGGGCGAGGCGTGCATCTGTGTACCCCTGGCTCATGTGGTTATGTCCCACTTTCTCTGAGTACTGTCCAGAGCCAGCCCTGTGCTGGGTCGTATGGAGAGGGGGAGCTGAAATGTGGTATCCGACCTCTAAGAGCTGACAGTCTGGTGATAAAGACAGAAAAAGTAATAAACAAGTCTACTAGGGAATGACCTCTGAATATTGTTGTCATCAAGGTGCAAAATGTGACTCTTGGTGATAAGTGACAGAGAGCTATGCAAAGATAAGAAGGAATTATTTGGCTCATGTCCCTCAGAAGTATAGAGACAGAGTTGGCTGCAGGTATGGCTGGATCCAGTGGCTCAAGTGATGTCTCCAGGACTTGATTTTGCACTGTCTCTCAACCATATAGATGAAGATTAGTTTGCCTGGGGTTACTGCAGTGTGAGATGCCACTGATTATAGCTAAGGGGTCCCATGCAGCCCCACTCCTGCTCTCGCAATCCAGGACTCAGACCTGGGCTGTCACAAGAGACCAGACTTGTGTCTGCCTCTCCAACCAGACACCTGCTTTCCTTGCCCCACACTCTTTGGGCTGATATTGTAGGATGTGTTCTGATGCTCACTCTGGGCTCCTTGGGAACCTGGACACAGGGACCCAGAGCAGAAAAGGCAGCCCTGCCTCTCAGCATCGGCCTGGTGGTCACAAGCAGGGCCTCGAATGCCATTATGACACTTACCCAACTGTGTGACCTTGGGTATGTGGCTTAACCTCTCTGAACCTGTTTCCTCATCTGAAAAAGGGAACATAGTTTTTATCTCCTAGAATTTTTTTGAGTATTAAATGAGATGGTGCATGTAACACACTCTGGCTGGTCAGAACTTGAACATCTCCCAGCGTCGAGTAAGCTTTGGGAAGTTTCAACTTAACACGCTGCCTGATACTTGTTCCTTGCCAAGCTTGTGAAGTCTCACCCTATTCAGCCAAAGACTCAACGGGACCTGTTCAGAGCCCCCCCCCCCCCCCTCTCTCTCTCTCTCTCTCTCTCTCTGTAGTTTTCTCTCTGTGCTACTCTGCCCCTCAAGTCTTCCTGAACTCAGATCTTTCTCTCATCAGCTCAGTAAGACCACTCTGTTCTCCTTGGGTTCTCCCTCGGCACTGGGGTCTGGTAAACTCCTCCAGGCAGAAAGCCAGGGCAGTCCAAGGACTCACCACGTTCGTTTCCCTCCTCTCTGGGGTCACAGTCCTGCACTGCCCACTCTCCAATGTCTGAAAACGCTTGTTTCATGTATGTTGTCCAGTTTTCTCATTGTTTACAGTGGGAGCTAGCAAGTTCCTTGGAGATCTCTCTGTGGCTGTGCACCAATGATCCAGACTGGGTTATACTCCCTCAAAAGTCTTGTACAAAAATGGACTCAGGGCTAATAAAAGTCAATGAAAAGTCAAGAGGGTCATTATGATCTGTTTCTGTGAGAAACTCAGGATAAAGACCCACAACCCAGCACCAAGTCGAATTTTGCAACAGGAATCATTAGTGTCCATCAACTGATGGGTGGATAAATGAGATGTGGTATAACCAATAAAAATAAATGAAGTCCTGCTCCATGATATGACATGGGTGAATCTTGAAAACAGCACGCTACGTGAAAGAAACTCGTCACAACAGACCACATCTTGCATGATTCCATTTACGTGAAGTGTTCAGAATAGGCAAATTTATGACAATGAAATGCAGATTAGCGGTTGCCGACTGCTGGGTTCCAGGATGGGGAGTGACTGCTGTGGGTACACAGTTTCTTTTGGGGGGACAAAGATGTTTTAAAATTAGATTGCAGGGACCAATCATTACCTAACATTTTGAATACACTAAAAAACGTTGAATGGGCGGATTGGACGATATGTGACTTATATCTCCATAGAGCAGTTTTTAAAAAATTGTTAGCAATTTTCTCCTGTAATGAAGGAATGGAAAGAGGCTGTGACGAGGTGGGAGAGGAGTCTCAGCTCGGCTCTTATACTGAGGTGTGTGCACATTACCCGTGGTGTTCAATCTCAGACTGGAAAATGGGGCCACAGAGGAGTTTATGCAGCTTATGAAGGGATGAGTAGTGTTGCATGTTGTTCTTGATGTTCATTTGCTTTCTTAGTTACTTCTCCTGTAGAGTTTTCATACAAAGTTTGGGTTTATCCCCTCTTTCTAGCTTCCTCTCCTCTCTGGAACCTTGTCAGCAGTGAGCATTTATTGAGTAGCCACCATTTGCAGGGAGAAGGGACATTAGGGCATGTCTAGCCTTACCCCTGATCTCAGGGGGACCTGAAAACAAGAAGGCAGGGAACACGTGGCCTCTGAGAACTGTTAGGTCACCTTCATGGCCTCTGTGTCACTGTTCAGAGCCACTAGAATGAGGGTGACACAATGGTCAAATCCCAGCCATGGATGGAAGATCAGGTAAACTTGTCCTGTTGACTGTTCTATTGTCAAAGATGAAGATGGTTACTTCTGAGTGGTCCTCTTACCGTCATTAAAAGCACTGTGAGTTTTCTCTGAAAGAAAATGTGTTGTTCCTTTGCAGGCTTCTTGTAGGGGCCTTCAAGAGTGTACTCCTGAGTAGATATTTAAGATCCTGAGTTTAATGTTATTAATAACTAACGTTTATTGAATGCTTAGTGTGTGTCTCTCCTGTTCTAAGTGCTTTCAAGTATTAGCAACATCTTGTTGACTGATGTTTCTTTCACATATATAGAGAGAATGTAAAACGGCTGCATTTCTTTTTTCCACTATTCTATTTTTCAGATACATTTTCAATAATGGTGGTAGATTTGTCCTTTATATTTTATGGTATTAATGCAGCAGCTCAGTTACTCAGCATCCAAATTGGACCTAGCCCTCAGCCAACTAAACCAGGAAGTTGGCCCAGGGGCTTCACATGCCCAGTGCTCTTGGGGCCGAGTGACGACAGGGCACTCATCAGATGTGGTGTGTGTGGTTTTCCTCTAGGATTATCCATGAAGATGGCTTCTCTGGAGAAGATGTGAAACAGTACAAGCCCGTTGTCTACAGCAACACTATCCAGTCCCTGGCAGCCATCGTCCGGGCCATGGACACTTTGGGCATTGAATATGGTGACAAGGAGAGAAAGGTAGGTGGCTGAGCCCAGAGGCACAACAAGGAGAGGGCCTCTCTCCGTTACCCCACTGCATCCTTTTTAGAATGCCGGGCTGCCGGACAGGGACAGGAAGAGACTGTGCTGTGTGTGAGAGAGAAAGCTAGCCACCGTCCTAAGCCGGTACACCAGTCCACCTGGCAGGTGCTAACAGGCCCTTGGCTGCTGGGCAGACCTCCCAGCAAAGCCGCCAACAAAGACAACAGCCACACAATTCCAGGGCATATTGTGCAGATAAGAAAGGGTTGGTGACTGTTCTAAATTGGGACTCCCACAACACTGTCCAAGCACTTGCCCTTGTGCAATTAACTTGAACAGGAAAAATGTTTTTTAAGCATAACAGCCCTACCGGACTACCACCCGCTCCTTAGGTGGGGGTGGGGGCAGCCATGTGAATTGACTTTTTCCTCTACACCGAGGAATGTGTTTTCTGCCTCTCGTGGTGAGTCTGAGGACCGAAGGCGCTCCCCTTGCTGTAGGAAGTGGACATCTTACAGCACGGACTTTCTCACTTGAGTTTCTGGGCATCTGATAAGTAGTGGATGGAATAAGTATATAAAAGCCTCTTATTTGCAAACATTTGCGTTAACTGTAAGATTGAACTTTATAATACAGCTACACTGGCAAAGCTAAATTGAAGGGAGGGAGGGAAAACAGCCTCAGGAAACTCTATCCAGAAGTGGCTCTTGGTCCCCTCGTGGGATTCTGAATCCCAGCAGTCCTTGCCTGTGACCTGGAGCAGGGGAGCAGGGGAGCAGGTGGAGGCCTCTGAATGCTTGGGCCCCACATTGGAGCCTCTGGATGGAGAGCGTTGACCTCTAACTACTGTGTGATGCAGTTGTGTGTTATACACATATCCTGTCTTTGCTAAGAATCACCTCCCTCACAGAGGAAATCTATCCTCACCTTCTCCCGGTCTGTTACATCATCTGGAACACATAGCTTTAAGTGTAAAATTCAATATTTTGTGCACAGATTTCCAGTTCCACGGGACAGAGTTATCCCAGCTCAGGCATTGGCTCCTCCAGGGACGGGAATTGGGTGACAGAGTTGTCCAACGGGGAAGCAGGGCGAGGGCAGGAGGGCGAGGGCTGAGACCAGAAGCTGTTTCTGCAGAGAACATACTCCTCCCCTGGGGCACAGGCTTTGGTTGGGGTCATAGAGCCAGGCCTGTGGAAAGAGGCCGTGCTAGTTATTTCAGCCTTGTTTCCATTAAGCATCCACTGCGGGCTTACAGTGAACCAGGCATTGGCTGGCTGCTGGGGCTAAGGAGTACAGACACGGGGAGTGGTGCCCGGAGAAGGCAGTCAGCAAGGACCTACTCACACCATCAGAGTAGCCAAGATGGTTATAGCTTCATTCATTTTACTATAATGGCCACAGTGGTACGCAAACACCTGTCATTTACTGAGCACCTACAAGCTGCCAGGCAGTGCTAAGCACTTTACGTGTACGAACTCATTTTAATTAACTCAGGCATTAAAGCCCAGAGCAGGAAATGCCTGGTCTGATCTTCAAAAATGGGACAGGCCACAGGCCTTTGGTCTCTCTGTCTCCCTTTTAGCCAAAGAAAGAGCATGATGCCTGAATCTCAGTTAACCAGATGACAGACACAGTGCAAAGACTCATGTGTCCACAGCACACCTCCAACACACACACACACACACACACACACACACACACACATACACGTGTGCACGCGCACACACAGCTTGCGAGAGTTTCCAAGAGTATTTGTATTTACCACCATGCTGTTTGGATGTTGGGAGAACCACCCATGCCAAGCAGACCCAGCTTGGTGTCTTGGTCTCTAAAGAAAAGATTTCCTTCCCTCTCGTGGCATCTCCACCTCTGCCATCCTCCCCCACCCATCATGGGGTATCTGGAGGAAGACACACCCACACCCACACCCGGCGCCTGCTTGAGCCAGCCAACTTTGCACTCTCCATGCAGAAAAGCATCTAGAAGCTTCCTTGCTGTACCTCCTTAGAACAGATGTCCCTGACTTGTCCTGGCAGCTGCTCACCACCTGCCCTGGCCCCCCAGTGGAGAGAGGACGGACTAGTTTCTCCCTTGAACTCTGTGCTGCAGATTCACCTGAGGCCACATGATGTCCATGAGCCCAAGCCTGAAAGAGCCTCCGTGTGGGGCTCACAGCAGGGACCCCTTACATCAGCCCGGGGTGTCCACACTCCGTGCCCAGCCACCAAACCACAGACCCCTCCCCAAAGGCACCAGCATGCTGTGCCCCCAGGCTTTGGCTCAGGCCACCCCCCTGCCTTTAACGCCCTTCTCTTCTCTCCCTCCTGCAACTCCTCCCGTTCAGTCAGGACCAGCTCAGCCCCCATGTCTTCCGAGAAGCCTTCCCTCTTCCTTCCCCCTGACAGCTTAGTGCTTTCTCACCACTGAGCATATGTCTCCTGCACTAGTGTGAAGACTGGTCGTTTGTGTCACTCTTTCTTTAGAACAGTGACCCTTGTACATTAGGGTGGTCAGCTCACATTAGGGTGAGCCGCTAATGACAGCCACGAGCCGTTTCTCCAGAACAGCGCATACATGCCCACATCTAGGAAATCTCGCATACGTTTCCAGGGCGCTCTGGAACTCATGCCGCCCACCAGTGGCGCCTAGAATAAGAGCTCCTTTATAATTCAGGGTCCTTCTCTGCTCAAGGCTTGTGTCATTCACCTCACCCCCGACAACCAGCACAGCGCCCACCACATAATAGGTCTCCAACATTCCCAATTTTCAGAGACAGAAAGAAAAGTACCTGTGATTTCATTACTGCGTGAATAGATGTTGACTGAGTACCTACTATGTGTAGGCTGTGTGCTGAGCCCTGTGTAAAGACTCGAAGGTGTGTGAGGTGGGCCTTTAAGGAGTCGGTCGTCTTCATGGGAAGATAGGCTCACGGACTGAATGAGCTCAGCCACTCCACAAGGTGGCCAGGGAACGCTTCTCAGAGGAAGTGAAGTTGGAACTGACCTCAAAGCAGAGAAATGGCCTGGCAGGTGCAGCTGTGAGTGAGGGAAGGGACTTGAACAGGGAAGAACGTGAGTGAAGGCCGTGGGTTGGTGGTGACTAAAGGAGATTCGATTGACGGCCAGTGGCCAGAACACAGGCTTAAGATATGGGCGAGGTGGGAGAAAGTTAGAAGATACAGTTAGGTCCAGACTGGGCGGGCCTTGGAAAGTATGCCAAAGAGTTTGTCCTGTTGGCAGTGAGCAGCCATTGACAAATTGTGAGCTGGGGAGGGATAGGATGAAAGAAAGTGAGCTGTAGGAAATTATGGTGATGGCACGTGCGGTGCAAGATGGAATTGAGGGGAGGGATGGGGGAGGGTTGGCAGGCTGGGAAGCTCCAGTCATTGACCCCCATGAGGTGTGAGGGTCTCAGTGGGCGTTGGAAACAGAGAGCAGCTGCAAAGTGGCATGGTGACAAAAGAAAGGAGACTGGTGACTAATTGGCTACTGGGGCAAAAGGATAAGGATCAGGAGACCGGGACGCTAGTGTCACCCGCCTGGCTGACGAGAACAGGGTGAAACCTCAGGCAGAAAGTCAGGAGATGGGGCTGGGCTGGGCCAAATGCGGTGAGTCCGGTTTCAACCCAGTGCTTTGTCCTGGGTGGGAGTGATCCGCCAGTAGATGCGCTCAGAACTGAAGTTTCCAGTTTTTATTTCCAGGATCTGTTTTAAACTATTCCGATGAATTAAATTATTTAATCCTAACCATTCACTGTGCAGTGGGTGCTATTGTTATCCTCATTTTACAAGTGAACAAAATAAGGCACAGAGACGCTCAGAGACTTGTCCGAGGTCATGCAGTACAAAGTGTATACATGTATCGTACAGACATGTAACCCTAACGAAACTATAATCCATGTAGTTCAGGCCCGGAGCACAGCCCCATCTCAGCAGGCACCTGACAATCAGGCAAAACAAATCATGAAAAGAATCCCATATTTTTTTCCTAAGTCCCTCTAAAAATATGAAAAGAGACCCAAAGGATAACTCCCACTGCTCTTCTCACAAAGTCTGTCTGTCCTCCCCCAGCCCAGCCCCACTCTCCTGAGCTGCTCCAGAGACCCTCTGTCTGCCCCGGGTCTGCAAGACCCTCCGTCTCTTGCCCTCTTCCTCCTTCTCTGTCTCCCACCTTCTCCTGCCGCCTTCCTGTCTCTCCTCTCTGCTTATAAGGGGGTCCCTCTCTCCCTCTGCCTCCCTTCCTCTCTTCATCTGATCCTTCGTTTCTTTCTTCCCCTCCGTCCACCTCTCTCTTGTTCCCCTCGCCTAGCTCCCTCCCTTTCTCTAGCTCCACCTCCCTCCTTCTGTAACTCCTTTTTCCCTCCCTTCCTCCTCACCCTCCAGCTCATTAGCATGGAAATTGTCTTACCCTTTTAAAGGGGAGTCTTGCCTGGTCCCCCTCCCCAGCCTGGGTTGCATCTGCATCACAAAAGCAGAGAAAATTGTCTGGAACTGTCTAAACTCAGACACTGGGAGAAAGCGGCAGGGACAGTAGACAATTACAGGATTAGGAGGTTCACTTAGAAAATCTGTGAGCAATCCCTTCCCAAGTCAATGAATTTACACACACACACACACACACACACACACACACAGATACATATATATCTCTGTGTGTTTGTGTGCGATGTATGCATGTGTATACTTGCCTGTATAAAATATACTGTGAGCTAATAAGACAGTAGCGAAGAACTAATGCCTTGAACTGTGAGGTTTTGTTCAGTTGAAAATACTCATTTTTTTCACCATTTGTGCATATGCATATTTCACTAAATTAATTGTAAACTCCTTGAAGGACAAAATTTAGATCTTACTCATCGAGTACAATGCCTTACCAAGAAGTACGGATATTGCATTCAGTTCCCAGTTCTACCACCAGCTTTAAGACCCTGGGTAAATTATTTAACTTCCACAACCCTCAGTGTTTTTGTCTGTAAAATGGGCATAATCCTAATACCTTCCTCATTCATCGACTGTAAGTTTAGATGAGTTAATGCATGTAAAGTGCTTAAGATAGTGACTGACACATAGAAAGTTCTCATGTTAGCTCTTGTTCTGTTAATTATTTGTTTCAAATTATTACTATTGCTAAACTCCTGATGACTAACCCTCACAGCCATCTAGTGAGGAAAGGGTAAGGTTTTACCTGCATTTCTCAAGGCACTTAACTGGCTGCCCAGAGCCACTGACCTAAGCAGGACTAAAGATGGGCAGGGGCTGGAATTGCTGCCCACTGCTCTCCTGTCCCACCCAGGGGCTGCGTTAGAGCTGTCCCCCCTCGAGGGAATGGCAGCTGCTTGGGGAGGCCGGATCACATGTTACTTCATTTCCAGAATGTCATTGGATCTCCTCCGATAAAAGAAATCTTGACATTTAAGTCACACAGTGGAGCTCAGCACACGATCTTCTTTTCTAATCCTGGTACTATTTTGGTGCCGTCTCCACGGCGCGGTGCTCTTCACCCTGTGGTTTGCACTAATTCTGAAACTGACAAAAACAAGGATGCTCTCTGGCCTGAGTTCCCTGGGGGAACCTCAGTGGTGGTGGTCAGATCTGACGGAGGCTGGGAGCGGTGACAAACCTGGGCCAGGAGAAGGCTCTGCAGCTGTACCAGCCCAGGACCAGCCCCGCTTGTCCCTTTGCCTGCCCAGATCAATAGAGCTGGACACTCCTCCAATGAGGAATGTCCCATTTTGCTGCTCCATTTTGCAGATGGGGCAAAACAGGCCCCATCTGGCCCAAATAGGAAAGAGACTTACGCAAGAGGTGATGTGGCAGACCCAGGATGAGAACTTCGCGTTTTCTGAATCACTGCTCAGTTCTCTTTCCATCTCACCAAGCTGCCTCAAATCACCCAGTCACCATGGGGCCTCGTTTTTCTTCATTCATTTGGTCAGTTAGTCATTTCACAGATACTTACTGAGCATTCACGCTCTGGCAGACGGCGCGCAGGGTGGCAGGGTTGGGTACCAAGCTGTCGGGCGCTCAGGCTTGGGCAGAGACCACATCCTTGGGATGAGAAGGTGGCCTGCTTGCATCGCAAGGTCTCTTACAGGTCTGACTCCAGCTCTGCAGGACTCAGTGCAGCAGGCCAGCCCACTCCCTGGGCTGTAAGGCCGGAGCAGGCCCAGGCTCCGGGTTTGGGGCAGGCATCCCTGGGTAAGCCCTGCCATAGCAAGCCCTAGACCAAGCCACTGGTACCTCGGCCCAGGGTGGCAGTGCCAGTATCTCTTCCTGGCCCTCCTCCCACCGACTCAAAGGAATAGCAGTTTTCAGGATGGGAAAGAAAGAGGAGCGATTCCGATTTTTGAAATGTTCCTCGATGCCTCCCCTCATTAGAGTCCGCTTAGGTTTCCTCATCTGAAATGGTTGCTCCCTCCTCGGGGCTGCAGCCCCAGCTGTCGCTGGCACCTACTTGGTGGTGTCCCACCTCTGCAGCCACACGGGAAGCCTAGACGGCCCGCGTGTTCCCCACATCTCCGTGCTCAGGGCCAAGCCGTGCTCAGTTTAGGAGTGACACCGGCCATCACAGGTGTGCGCCTCCTCAGGCCACTGCTGGGCGAGGCGCTGCATATGCCGTGAACAGGCCAGACACAGCCCTTGCCCCGAACAGGCGCCTTTATGGAGGAGGGGATGAAAGAGGCAGAACACGCTTCTTTTCATGCCTTCTTGATTCCCTCAACAGCCAGAGCCGGGGTGGTGGAAGCAGCCTCCTGCATTCCCCCATTCGGCTCGTGCAGTGGTGGGTAAGACCCTGTCCGCGTCCCCGAGGGGCGCAGGCAAGGAGAGCAGACTCTTCAGTAGACAGTGTACTTTATTCTCAGGAAAGTGTAACGATGGGAGCCCCACGGTGGGTGGTGATGCTGGGAAGATAATAATAGAGACCTGCCCCAATGCGTTGTCTGAGGACTACATGACTGAGTAAGTACAAGCCCTGACAGCAGGGCCTGGCACACAGTAGGTACTCAGGAAAGGTTAGCTTATATTAGCATCGCGTGCCTTGAAGCAAAGTGAATGGTGGCTGTAGTTGATTAGGCCTTACAGATGAAGGGGAGGGAGGAGGCAGACCCTCGTGGCCGAGGCGGCATGGACTAAATAAAGGTGTGTGCAAGGGCCAGAGAGCGCGTAGGAAGAGAGCTGCTTTTCTCCTCTGGGCACACTGCCTGGCGTGGAGCCCGCAAAGCCTGCAGAGGTGTGTGGGGTGATGGATGGAGGTCCTCACCTTGTGCCCTTGAGCACAAGCGCAGCCCTGGCCTCCCTGCTCTGGGAGACTTCAGGGGGACCCTCCTCCAGGCTCCATGCACCCACAGAGCCTCTGCCTCCCCCAGGCCTGCCCCTAGCCCCTCACTTCAGCCCCTTCTGGATATTCTGACCCCTACTTCCTCAACCCCAGTCCTGGCCTCAGTTTCCTCCTCTGTGAAATAGGGATGATTTTATACTTACGACAACCGACTATCATGGAGAGGGAGCATTTGCAATCCAGCATGCTCCTCCAAATACATCATGAACATGTCACTATACCAACACCCACAGACCCTCTCTGGCCCGGACAGCAAGCTCCTGTCTCCCAGCACAAGTGCGAGAAGTCTGGCTTCCTCTCCTCCCTCTCCCTTGTCAGTCCTGGAGCAGCTGACAGCTTCCTGAGATGTGGCTTCAGAGCATTTGCACAACCAGACCCCCCTCCCCCAGGATCTCTGGTCTGAGGTCCCCAGGGCACAGTCCTGAAATAGCTCACTGCCAAATTAGGTCCAGCTTTTCCAGCGCTGTGGGTGTCCCCCCCACACTGCTTCTTGCCCAGCCCTCTGTCTTCCGTTCACCTTCCTGTCGCTCTGCCCTACCGGTTCTGAGACCAAATGGTTCCCCTGATGACAAAGGCCCAAGAAGAGGAAGGAGGTTCTCCAGGCTCAGAGTGCCTGCTGGGGCCTGGGCCAGGCTGGGGGCTCCGCCACTGTGTTCAGGGTCTGCGCTTGTGCACCTGAATGGTGAAGGACCCCCAACTCCCAGACACCCCTGCCCCGGGACCAAGTCCAGGAGTTCAGCTCTGCAGCAAGAAGCGGAGGATGAGGTCTTGCTTGGACTCTTGTATCTTCTCCTGCAGGACCACAGGGCACAGCCTTGAAGTGAAACTCTGTGTGTGTGTGGCGGGGGGTGGGTGGCGAAGGGCGCAGGCTTTGGAGTCAGACAGGCACAAGGTCCTTTTTCAGCACTGTGACCTCAGGCAGGTTCCCTAACTACCCTGAGCCTCGGTTTCCTCATCTGTAAGATGGAAATAATACCAGTGTATATCAGTCAGGTGGAAAGACTGCTCCCAGTATCATTGTCCAGAACGTGCCAGGAAACAAGCCCAGAGCACATCCTTAGGCACCCAGTTCTAGTAGTTTCCAAGCTGGGTGGGGAGAGGAGAATCAGGCCTATCCTCTAGAAGGAGGCTGTTTTCTCTTGGGAAAATTGGGGGGGGGGCGAGGGGGAACAGCACTCCACCCCCAATCCTTGTCTTACCAGCCACACAGCTCGATGGGAAGAATGGCCAGTATGGGGGCCAGTCTTCCCTCACTGTGACTCAGGAACTCAGCATCAAGGCGCTGGAGTCTTCGTCAGGTGAGGGTCCATCTTGAAGCAAAGGCGTGCCAAGCCTCAGCTCAGTGGCAGAAGAACACTGACCCTTCACGGAAAAGCTGGGCTCCAGGCCCAGGCCAGGTCCCTCTGGCTGTGTGACCTCAGACACATCCCTCGTCCTACAGGGTCCTACAGAGGAACCAGATGGCTTCTCAGATCTCCCCTCTGCCCACCCCCTCCATTTTGGTTCTATAAATTCCCAAAGTTTCTATAAATTCTCCTGGCAGAACTTAATTGCTAAGTTTAGGCAATTGCCAAGCGCAAGCCTCTTCCTTTGTATCCAAAAGAAAAAGAAACCTGAATTTCAAAGGCAGGGCCCCTGTGTAAATTGAAGGCTGACTTCCCTCACGGAGGGCGTTGCAGACTGTGAGCAGCACAGGCAGCCCCACGCTGGAGGGAGCCCTCCGCCAGCTCGTACATGTGGGCACGGGCCGGCCCGGTGAGAGAGCTGGTGTGGGCACCCGTAGTCCACCAAGCCATGCGGATGAAGACAGGCAGAAAAACACTGTCAAGTGCTACTGTTGCTGCATCTGTGTCAAGGGTAACCATGTCACGGGGCGGCCGGGCGAGATGAACAGCCATGTGAAGCTGTCAGTTTCGGTCCAATCAATCTGGAAGGCTCCCTGGCTGGTGGGGAGAGGGACGTGGATTTCAGGAGCTGTTTGCTCCGTGACAGTGAGATGGCAGAGCATACAGAGCGGGCCGAGGGTGGGAGTATGATGCCAGGGACGCCTCTGGGCACTGTCACCAACATTTTGCACACGTGTCATTGATCCACGCCCCACACCCCAAGCACACGGGCAGATGTCCCGTGGCACCATGAGGGCGCCTGGAGCTCAGCAGTGGGAGATGATGCTACTGAATATACTGCAGACCCATTTAGTGCCCTCCCCTCCCTGGTCAGCAGCCGCCTCTCCTGCCTCCCATCATCTGTGCTCCATGCAAGAGCCAGCCTGAGCTCTTACAAATGTCTGTCTAATCCCCTGCTTTAAAGCCCCCAGCATAGAGCCCTAGAGCTGTGGGTCTGTGCTCCTGCCACAGGGCCTGATTCTGATGCTTTAAATGCTGCATACTCGCCACCCCAGGGCTTTGTGGGACCATGGCCTCCATTGTCCTGCATCCCTGTGCCCCCCTCAGAATGGGCTGTACTGTCACCAGGAAGCCTTTCCTGGTCCCCCAGATCAGACCAGGCCAGGCCAGGCCTTTTGCCCTGGCACTCTCAGAGCCCTGGGAGCTTACTTCAGGGCCTGTCACATGCGTAAATGTGTGTGTGTGTGTGTGTGTGTGTGTGTGTGTGTGTGTGTGTGTGACTATTTGATCAGTGTCTGTACCCCTGCTGGGCCCTAAGGGGAAGACACTGGGCCTGTATGACACCAATAGGAATCAACACCCAGCACCCAACACAGTGCCTGGTCCAGAGTGGTGGGTGCTCAGTAAACTGCTCTGTGGACAGTCGCCTGCCCACAGTGTGCTGAGCTGTCTGGTGGGGCCAGAATGTGCATATCTCTGGTCCAGCCTTCCAAAACTGAGAGGTCCCTTCCACTCTTGTTGCTGTGCAGCCCAGGAAACAGCTACGGGCAGGCTCTGCCCGGCCCAGCCCCCCAGCCTTAAGGTCTGGCTGCACTCAGGTGCTCCAGCCTCAAGCAGCAGCCTTCCTAGCCTCGAGCATCTCTGCAGACACTCCTGCACCCCAAGGCCTACAGGCTTGGCGGGGGCGGGGTCTCGGCCATCCAGCCAGGCCCATTCCTCCTCCCCATGTCTTAGCCTCAGAAGAGTCTGGGGAGGGTGTGAGCTCCGGGTTTCAGACCCAGCTTTGTCCATAGCTAGCTGTGTGGTCCTTTGTAAACCCCAGAACACATGCTCTCACTGGATCTCTTGGCCAGCTGACTGCATGGATGGATCCTGAGATCCAAGGGGCCACAGCGTCCTCAGATGTGCGGGGAGGCGGCTTCCTGTGAGTGTAGCAGAGTCACCGAAAGAACCAGCCAGAATAACTCAGAGAAGCGCAGCCCACTGACCTGGATTCCCCACAGTACTCACAGACACTGGGTTGGGGTTTAAAGACACACGCACACACACACACATGTACACACACACACACACACACACACACACGCACACACCAGGTATGGCATGAGAAGACAGACACTGCTCTCTGTGTGTGGGAGCCAGAGGCCCCGGTGGCCCTGGAATTCCTTGATCACCATTGTCCTGGGCCTGGACATTCTCTCCATCCTCCCTCCAACATTTATAGAGCACCTGGTCAGTGCCAGGCTGGCAGCCCACGCACACGGGGAGCTCACAGACAACTCCCATGTCCGGGCACTGAGCAGAGGGCTCAGGCTGACACGCTGTGCGGCCACCTGCCTACTCCCTGCCTGCGGTGTGACCTGGGAGAAATTACCAAGCCACTCTGAGTTCCTTTTAAAGTGGGGATAATAATGGTACCTACATCATACGTGGGACAATGTAAAGGGCTTGAACAGTGCCCAGCACACACGTATGTGGAAGCTCTTTGCATTAGTCTGCTCGGGCTGCCACAACTACACATTGGCTGCCTGGGGTAAACAACAGAAATGTATTTTCCCACAGTTCTGGAGGCGCGAAGTCCAAGATCACGTCCCGCCCCTTCAGTTTCTGGTGAGCGCTCTCTTCCTCGCTTGCAGACGGCCACCTTCTCGCTGTCCTCGCATAGCCGTTCCTGGGTACATGTCGTCAGAAAGGGAGAGAGAGAGAGCAAGCTCTCTGATGTCTCTTATGAAGGCACTAATCCTGTCAGATCAGGGCCCCACCCTTACGATTTCATTTCACCTCAATTACTTCCTTACTCCAAATACAGCACACAGGGCGTTAGGGCTTCCACACGTGAATTTTGGACGGACACACATTCAGTCCGTTATCACCAAGAAGATTTAGTCCTTATGATCCTGATTTCACTCTTGGTGGTAAACGTACCCAGCACGTCTAGAGGCCATTACCAATTACCAGCTCTATGATGAGCCCCCTATGAGGGCAGGAACCTTTGTTTCCCAGTTCCGAGCCCTGGGTTTGGCACAAAAGGAAATCGCTTTCACTTCCACCATCTTTTTATGATCTCTGGCCCTCCCACCTGTAAGGCAGCTGTAACCAGTGTTTACAGATGAGGAAAGTGAGGCTCAGAGAATTGAAATGACTTGCCCACCGTCAAGCAGCTAGTCAGTGGCAGAGCCATTTCATAACCAGATATTTTAAAAACTCGCCCCTTGCCATCTCTACTACCAGCTTGGCCCCGTGAAATCAGCAAAGGGTTGTTCAAAATAGATCATGGAGAACCAGAGTGAGTTTGGAACCTGAATTCTCAAGCCAGCTTGTTCATAGGCCGTCTCCCAAGCCACTTTTTCAGCTACTGGATGGAAACCAGAGCCCCTCCCCTAGTACTGCCCAGGAAGGGGAGTGGGGACCACAGAGTGACACGTGTGAGAGGGGTGCCTCTTGAAAGCTGGCTCTGTGCATGTTCCTCTGGAACTTGGCCCCCCCCGGTAGGCAGGGCACAGAGGGCAGGCACCCCCCAAAAGAAACCCCATCCCCATTAGCAGTCACTCCCCTTTCACCCCACCCCAACCCTTGGCAACTCGAGGTCTATTTTCTGTCTCTATCGATTGGCCTATTCTGGACACTTGATAAGAATGAAATTGCACAATAGGAGTACGTGGTCTTTTGCATCTGGCTTCTTTCACCTAGCACAATGTTTTCAAGGTTCGTCCATGTCGTGGCCGAGTCATATTCCGTCGTACGGATACCCCAGCTTTCGTTCACACATTCATCGGTTGGGTGGATGTTTGGGCTGTTCCCACGTGTGGCCATCATGATACTGTGCATATTCACGCACAGGTTTTTGTGTGGATTCCTGCGTTCATTTCTCTTGGGTGTACACCTAAGAGTGGGACTGACGGTAACATGGAAAGTCTGTCTGCACGTTCCAGGGAAGGGGCAAACTGCTGTCCAACTTCTCCACATTCTCACGCACCTTCGTTACCGTCCGTCTTTTGTATGACAGCCGTCCTCGTGGGTGTGCTGGTGGTACCTCTGTGGTTTCCATTTGCCTTTCCCTAGTGACTAAGGATACTGAGCATCTTTTCATGTGCTTCTGGCCATTTGTATATCTTCTTTGGAGAAATGTCTATTCAGAACCTTTGCCCGGTTTTTAATTGGGTTATTTGTCTTACTTTTGAGTTGTCAGCATTCTTTTATATATTCTGGACATCAGTCTTGTGTCAGAAACGTGATTTGCAAATATATTCTCCCATTCTGTGGGTTATCTTTCCGTGCCTTGATGGGGTCCTTTGAAGTCGCTCCCACTTCTGATTCCGCCCCTGCCCCTGGCCTCCCTCTTTGCTGGGCCTGCTCGTCTTTCTTGCCTGCTCTCCTCTGGGGACTCACACTCTCCTGGGGCTGCAGGCACTGGCTCTTTCCTGCTCCATGGATGATATTCCCAGCCGGTTCTCGCCCAGCTGACAGCTTGAGCTGCGCCCAGACTCCAGCCATCCCTAGGTTTGGGAGTTCTGAGGCTGTGTGATGAGCTGTGTCCACAGCCCCATGGAATGAGTGTGGCCGAGGGGGAGGAGACCACCATGTTCTGAGCGTCCACTGTGGACTCGATGCTTTGCATGCATTGTCCCTCTGCATCCCCAGAACAATCTCCAAAGGTACTAGCATTTTGTGTACCCAGTGGATAAAATGGAGCTGGGATTTGCCCTCCGGTGTGTCTGACAGCACAGCACGTACATGGCTCATGGGCAACAGGGCTACCTCTACTGTCCTACTTGGTAAATGTCCACTCTGGGAGGGGCCTAGTCATTCAGAAATACCAGAGAAAGTGTTGGTATTTTCCGAGGACTAAGTCCCAGTGTGGTGGCAACACCAGCTCCTTGACAGTCCAGAAAATGCCTGACCTCACCTGCTGTAACAGACAACTCCAAAATGTCAGTGGCTGACACGGTAAAGGACTGTTGCTTGGAGAAAGGTGGGGGTGCTCTGGTCCCTGCAGTCAGAGCTGCCTCCTGGTCTGTGGCTTTGCGGGCCCCTCAGCTTCAGGGTCTGCTGGACTCCTGCCGTCAGGCGAGCAGACAGAGACAGGAGAGCATATGGGAGGTTGGAAGGGAAGTTCTAGGGGCCAGACCACGTTCCACTGGCCAGAACTTGGTCACTTGGTCACATCTAACTGCAAGGGGGTCTGGGAAATGTCTAGCTGCGAGCTAGGAAAGAAAAGTCAAAATGCTCTTTCCCCAGGGAGCCAGTCTCTGGCACAGCGCTCAGTTGTGAATTTAGGCGAATCCCTTCTAGCTCCTCAAAGGCCTGCCTCCATGTGGTGAGAGGTCTATTTTCACCGCTCCTTTGGCCCGTTTCCTGCTGCTCACTGGGGACCCAGCTGGGTTGTGAGGCTGGAGCAGTTGAAGAGCACTGCTTGTCTGCGACATGAGGGGCAAACCTGAAAGTACACTTGTTGGTGACGTTGTGGTGGAGGATAGAGCCTCACCTATCTGTCCTTTATCCTGACTCTGTAAAAACGGACTACCATCCCATACCGACCTGCGTGACCGCTCGGGGGCTTTGATTCCGCTTGCCGTGTGCCAGACAGCAAGTGTCCTAGGAACTTCTCCTGTGGCTCAGCAGTGTTTCCCGGGCATGACACACATGCTTTGGTGGATACGAAATTATTTTAAGTGGTGCCTATAAACCTTTTATTTTTACTTTTGTGGTTATATATCTATTGTAATGTGTATTAGGGAAAAAATCACTTCACATCAAATCCATGATTTCACATAAATTATCATTTAAGATGAGACTAATTTGGGGGCCCTCCTGATCGGGGAAGAGATTGACACATGAATGTTGGCGTTTGGGAACATGGCAGAGGCTCAGAGGCTCCACTGCCTTGACGAACGGTGGTTCCGAGGGCTTGCTCTCTCCGTGACCTCCCCTGTAGCATGTTGTCATCATGTTTGCAGATGCAGGGTGGTTAGGGTGTCAAAAGGCGGGCAGCGGTACCTGGCACACATTAGTGTGCAGTGGGTACACGGGTTACCACTGTGGTTACTAGGAAACGCCGCATCGTCTCACTTAACTGTGCCCACGGTCCTGTGATGGCTGTTAGTACTGCCATTTTACAGATGACCAAAGAAAGGCTACCGCACTGGGCCAGCGCGGAGCAGAGCTAGGCTCTGCCCCCCGCTGTGCCTGACTCCTAGGCTGGGCTCTGCGACACGAGTCCAGTTACAGTCCTGACTCTGGCTCTGAGTTAAGAGGACACTTTCAGGCAGGCCCCATCCCTCACTGAGCTTCAGGCTCCCCGTGTGCACGGCGTGGGGGAGCAGCTTAGTGCCTTGTGCAGACCCTGAGGGATGCTAGGGTCCCTTCAGCCACAGTAGAAGCCTTTGCTTAAAAAACGAGAAAACACTGGACTGGGTGTGATGTAGGTAACCGCCTCGTAGCTCCTCTGCTCTGGGTTCTTGCTGCAGTCTCTCTCCATAACCCCTTGTACCTCCCTGGGACCAAGCTTCAAACTTACCCCAAGGCAGAGAAGTCAAATTTGTGATGGACACTTGAGTTATTTCCATTCTAGAGCTAAGATGAGTAATACCACGAGGATATTGACGTGCAGGTTTTTGTGTGGACGTGCACTTTTACTTCTCTTGGTAGAATGGCTAGGTCATACGGTAAGGGTGTGTTAACCTTGATAAGAAACTTCCAAGCTGCTTTCCCAAGTGGGGTACTATTTAGAATGCTTGAGAGTTCCTTGTTGTCCCATGTTGTCATCGACACTTGGAATTGTCAGTCCTTTTCATGTTAGCTATTCTAGTCTGTATGTAATTGTATTCCATTGTGCTTTTAATTTGCATTTCCCTGATGACTAATGATATTTAGCACCTTTTAATGTGCTTTTTGGCCATTTATGTATCCTCTTTTTAAAGTATCTGTCCACTTTTATTCTTCCCTTTTGATGGGTTGTTTGTCTTGTTATTAATGAGTTGTGAGAGGTTTTTAAAGATACATCCTGGACACAAGTTCTTGTCAGATACATGTACTGTGAATAGTTTCTCTTGTCTGTGGCTTGCTTTACCATGAACATTTTTAAATGAATTAACCAATGAACATTGATTTGTTGACTCTCAAGCTTCCATCTCTCACCCGTACCTCCCTTCTGAGTGTTAGGAACCCTTTCTAACTATTTGGATTTGGCTGTGAGATACTCTTATCTACAGGAAAAGAGGTGGTGTGGCATTAGGGGTTGAGCTTACGGACTCTGGAGTCAGACAATCCTGGGTCTGAGTCCCAGCTCCGTGGCTCACCAGACATCGCAGCTACTTCACCTCTGCTCTCTGAGCCTCACTTTTCTGGCTTGTAAAATGGGGACCGTAAATGACCCTCCTCTCGGGTTGCTGTGAAGATTGAATGAGAGGACGACTGTAAAGCATCGAGCGAGGACGCACAGAAGTAGAGCTGTACCTGTCAGCAGCCTGGTGCCTAAGGCCCGTCAGTACCCCCACCCCAGCCCATGCAGAACCCGCCGCACAGAGCTGGCTTCTTCTACCGTCTTTATGTTGAAAACACCTCCTTCCTCTCCGCTACTCAGGCAGAAAACCTTGGACTCCCCCTTCCCTTCCTGTGTCCCACTTCTTATTCCAGAATGGCTCTTGCCTTAGACCCTTTCTCTCTCTGCCCAGTCCCTGCCCCGGGCAGGCCTGCTTCCTTCCCACAGAGCTACCAAGATGGTCTCCCTTCCCTCTGCCTCCACATCTTCCACCCTGCGTGTGGCGGCCACCATTGCTGAAGAAATCAGAAACCCAGGGCTCCTGGGGTGGGTGTTTGGGGGACACCACTTTGTAAGGGCACGGCTTGGCTTTCCCTCGCCTCTCTGCTTATAAATAACAGGCTCTATTCTTAGTTCTGCAGCAGTTAGTTCTCCCATACCTTCCAGAACCGCCTTGGCTGTCCTTACTGGAGACAGGCCATCCCTTGGCCTTTGGCAGGACCCATTCCTTTGATACGTGATCAGAAAATTCAATTATAAAACCAATTACTGATTTCCTGAGCTTTACAAGGAAGACATGAAAGTTTGATTAAGTTTGAATTCCTGTTTGGCTGATTGCCAGACAAGGCCAAATGGGCTTGTGGGAAATTTTCGTTGTTGATTCTGTTTTGTTTTGTGGCTGTGCTCTTGGGGGAGGGGCACATTGGTATTGTGTAGTGGGGTTCTCCCCCCAACTTGCTGAATGGATGTTCCCCTGTTGCGATGCATGAGATGTAAATCCCCTAAAGACTGGTTGCCAGGGTGACTGGCTCCGGAATTGAGCTCAGCTAAACGAAGTCCTTCAGCCTTGAAAGGAGAAGCGTTTGTTTCCCATGCGGAGTGGAGTTAGAATGGCCCTGGACTAGGCTGCATTGAAGGACGCCTGCAAGAACAGGAATACAGAAGTGGCTCACTGGTCACTTTGGAGCAGTTTCCATAGTGTGGCTGGGTTCTGGCTGCTTCCAGCCCCTACTCAGGGAGTAAACACACAGCTGCTGAGGCTAAGGATCCAGCTGTCAAAAGACTGGGGCCTCTGGGGTGCCCCTGCACAGGTGGTCTTCTCTCCCCAGAACCTGTTGAGGCCGGGCAGCAAGGGCCCAGGTCAGGTGGGGGCTGGAAAGCAAACCCTTGTCTCCAGCCAAAGCACCTTGCATTTTCAGATAATTCTAGGAAACTGAACAAAGCCTATGATGGGAGCTGCCCCAGGCTCCAGCTCAGAGTCTGAGCTGGTTCTGGGACCCAGGTTCCTTCCCTAGGAATAAAATGAGAGAACTCCCGTTCTTTGGAAGTTGTCGCTATCCCAGAACTCTTCCTACAAAGGGCATATTATCCAAGCATGGTGCTGGGGCCCCACTCAAAAGTGTCTCCCCCATACACAGAATGCCCCAATTGGAGATGGAGCCCTTTGGGTTTTAAAGTTTTTTAGGTCTCTAGGAATCCTGGTTAAAGTACTGGTACCCCTGGAGGGAAAAGCATCTCCCAGTGGGGCTAAGCCATCAGCTAACTGAGAAAACAACCTGGGGAGTAGGACACAGGATACCTGTGCCCAGGGTGGGGTCACATTAACTCCACCTGCCTCCCAGATCAGTCAAGGCCCCCACCCAAAAGTGACCCACACACACACACACCAGTAAACACTCGCACCTCTGATGTCCGCATGATGCCCACACCTCACAGAACACTCACCTCCTGCCCTGCCCTGCCGCTCTCCACACAGCAGCCTCACCTTGGCCCCCAGGCTCAGAGAGGTTACGTTCCTACACATTCTGGATTTGGACCTGGGATTTCTGAGTCCAACCCAAGCCCACGTCTCTGCACACAGAGCCCAGACACTGTGCACCCGCTTTGTTTGATTGGCTTGTTTGTTTGTGTGTTTGTGTTTACAAGGTGAGCATTTTTTCTAAGGTGTGAATTTGGGTTTTTTCTCCCTTCCTTCCTTCTTTCCTTCCTTCCTTTCCTTTCTCCTTCCTCTCTCTATTATTTTTTTTAATGAAACCATTCCTGGTGCAGCTTCCTGGTGCAATTGTAATTAGGAATTTCTGGGTTAGTCAGCTAGGCAGAACTGACAAATAACCAGGCAGTGATGGACGGGGTATGTTTCCCCTCCTTAGAGATTCAGGTTTTGCTAAATCGGGGGAGAGGGAGTTGGGAAGGTGGGGAACGTGTGCAGCTGGGCTAGGCAGAGTCCCTCCTTTATGTAGAACCAGGTAATTTTTAAAACGTTATCTTTGTGTAACACGATTATTTATATGTGCAGACATGAGGTGATATGGGAAGGTGGGTGTGGGGGGACAGGGACAGGTAAAGGAGGAAACTTGGTTGGGGTCCAGGCTCTGGCCGGAAGGGGACTGTACCCCAGATGGGGGAAGGGTTCTTTCTTGAAGCAGGCGCCTGGATAGACCCCACTGTCGCCCGCTCCTCCACTTGCCTTTCTGAGTGACAGTGATGACAGCAGGGTAACAACTATGCCACACGGGGAGCAAACGCAGGCCAGGCTCAGTGCCAGACACTGTTGTTCTGCTGTTACCCTAACTGACATTCTTCACTTTAATGGTGATGTTTATTTTAATAGGAATTCAGAAAACGAGCAGGTAGCCCATCTAGCTCACAATCACCCAGATATTGAAACAGGCCAAAGCAAATAGAGGCTTTATTTTTTGTTTTTTTAAATGAGTCAAGTAAAAGAAACTGATGCACATAAGGTCACGAGTCTTATGCAGAAACTATGAAAATGGCACAGACAGGACTGAAGTACGGGAAAGCTTGCCTTCTCCGTGTGGGCTAGGTACGGGATACGATGATGCTCATTTTACAGAGAAGGAAACTAAGGCTCAGAAAGGTCCAGCGACTTGTCCATGTCACACAACTGACAGATGGCAGAGCCGGGACCAAGACCCCAGGCCTGCCGGACTCCAAAGGCACATCAGCTGCCCCAGCAAGGCCCAGAGCCCATGTCCAGGGCACATCCTCACCTTCACGCTCCAGGTGGAGCCCCAGTGCTGGCTTCCTGGGCCTCTCCACTGGAGAAGGAAGCCTTTCCTGGCTCTTTATGAAGGGTTAATGGAGGCAAATTCCTCACTGGGGAGGTAGGTGGGGCCCTGGGTCTGCTTTCTCCAATTGGCTGCGTCTAATTCTCTCAAATAGAAGCCTTTTCAGAAAGGGCCTGGCGTGATGCTGCATGTGACCCAGGGGCTGCCTGTGCCAAGGGCTCACTCTGAGGCCTGCCCCGCCCAGCCCCACCCGCCCCAGGGGGCCCGCCTCTTCTCCCAGGCCTTTCTTCCCTGGTCTCTCCCAGCCCTTTCTTTTTTTCTTTCTCGTCTCAGAATCACTTTTTCCAATAAGCTGTCGACTCAGTATATCAAATAACTGCCTGAGTGATTTCGGACAGCCTCCCTCTGATAACTGAAGCCTCAGAGTTGGAAACACATATTTATGTGGGACCAAGGTTTCAGAACATTATTAAATTTGCTCTTAATAATGCGAATTATTAAATGCAAGCGAGTGAGCGAGCAGAGTGGCCTCTTCCACACAATATAGACAGTGAGGGAACAGCATCTTCAGCAGGAGGGAAATAGTCCCACAAGCGACTTTGCCAGGCTTATTACTCCACCGGAATAAATCAGCCCAGTTTAACCCGAGGGTTAAGGAGGGGCGTGATCACTCCAGACAATCAGAACAAATCTTGTGACTTAGAAACCATTCAAGCCCCTGTTTTTTATCGTTGGCCAGGTTTCACCAGGCATTCAGGGGCTGCAACCCCAGAAATAAAAGGCAGCTTGGTGTGTGTGTGAGCGTGTGTGTGTTATGTGTATGTGCACATGTGTATTTGGTTGTGTAGTTCTGTGTGTGGGTCTGTGTGGGTTTGACTATGTGCCTTCCCTACAAAGAAAGGCTCTAGCTCTCCTCACGTCTCAAAGGGGCCTCCTACAATCCTAAAGTTCCACCAAAAACTTACGCTGTGCCAGGCATGGAAGCTGCCAGCTGAGGCCTCTGAGAAGAGTAATTCTCACAAAGCTTCGAGTTTAGAGAAGAAAAACAAACTAACAAATAAACGAGAAGAGCCAGAGAGTAGCCCTGCAATGCAGAGGACTTAAATAAATGGATGCAAGAAATGGGTGACGGCTTGAAGTCAAGGTGGTAACCACCTGGCTTCTTGCCACAGCTCATCCTTGGCCAACCAGGTGACACAGTAACAGCTGACATCTACTGACTGCTCTCCATGTGCTTATATTATCGCTTGTATTATTTCCTTTCATCCTTACGGCACCCTGGGAAGTTGGAACTATTTAACAGATTCGAATGCTAAGGCTTGGCGACGTCACATATTTAGTGGCAGAGTCAGGAAAAAAATCTAGGGTTACCAACCTCCAAATGCCCCACTAGTTAAAATACTTTCCTCCTCAGACTTCATTTTCCTCATCTATAAAATGGGGTGATTTCCTATTTGGCTTACCCCTGAAAAGCAAAAAAAAGAATATTTTTTAAAATATAAGCTTTTATACCAAAGGTCTGAAAGTCACCCCTAAGTTTGGCTCAGGAACACTTGAGGCTGATGGCATGTCAGTGGCAGGACCACCGAGGTTTCTGGGTTTTCTTGGACTCCTTCAGGGAATTTTTCTTAAACCTCATTTTACAAATTAGAGAGCTTGACTTGTAGCCCACCAACTTTGTGAAAGTTCTGACAAACAACAGTTTTAGTTCCAGAAGCCTGGCACTTGCCACCACTGGTCCCCTGAGGTGGCGTTCTCATCAACCCATTGTGGGGACAAAGTCCCAGAGAGCAGTTTTCAGGCTCTCAGCCTCACATGGAAAGGTGCTGACTTGGGTAGTGGATGGCCATCAGCTGTGACTAGTTGGCCATCAGCTGTAACCAGTTAGCCATTGGCCACTGATATAACTGCTGTGACTGAGCTAGCAAGTGTGGATTGCAGTTAGCAAGGGGTTGGTTGGTTAGTTGGTTAGTTGGCAGAGAAGCGGATGGTGGATTGCGGGTCATGTGGCTCCTGCTTCCTGTGTCTCCAACCCAGCCGCCAGCGAGAATATAGTGGTATGAACCCCCATCCATGGCTCTATGGGTGTTCCTTTTCGGCCTCCCATGTCCTGCGTTCTTGTGTGGGGAGCGGAATCAGAGTCCCTGCATGACACTCATTCACTGCCAAGTGGCCTCAGGCTCGTCTCTCTGAACCCAGTGCAAGGCCGTGTCCCCTCCGCCATCTGAGAGCGGTGATGGGAGCCGGTGTGACCAGCGTGAACACAGGCCAGCTGATGTTGACAGCGGTTGACGCTTGGACACTGGTTAACAACGTCAAATAGCTGTAGTGGTCTAGAAAGTGGAACTTAGCAGTACAGGTGATTGAGGGGTTTTGATTTCAAACCCCCGAGAACATTAATGGCCTGTGTAACATGCTTCATTAAGTGTATCGGGCTGACGTGGACGTGCTTTTCAGGATTAGGCTCTTACAGAGGTGGTGTGGTAGAGGCAAAAGCACAGGCTTTGGGGGTCAGAGAGATGAGACACCCCAACTCTAGTGTGCCGCTCTGGGACCTTGGACCCGTCCCTCATTTTCGTTGGCCTTGTTCTCAGCTACTTATCTGTGGAATGAAGAGGCTGCAGTAGGTGGAGCCGTTTTTTCTGTTGACCCTGTAAGAGCTGATCACAGAAGCAGGTAACTTTTTTCATCATTACGATGTGTGTGCCTGTGTGTGAAGGCAAATTGTGTTTTTTTTTAATTTAGTTAGTTGCAATTTTTTGTTTTGTTTTGGTGAGTTATTTTTAACCAAACCCCTGATTGGTACTTGTTTTACTGTGCGGTTCTTCCAAGTGGGACATAGCTGAAGCATTCTGCTCGAGTGACGGTTCAATCACAGCGGTTCTAGATATACGTGATTAATAAACTCCAGTGGCCGTCATATTGAAGTCTTACCAGGCGTCACGCTCAGCACTTGACTGCGCTCATTTAACGCTCAAAGCGTCCTATGAGGTACATGCTGTTATCATGCCCATTTTACAGATGCACAGACAGGCATCCCTCAGAGACATTGCGGGTTCGGTTTCAGATCATCACAATAAAGCGAGTGACATAATGAAGCAAGTGTGGTAACAAAGTGAGCTGTAATCGTTTTGCTGACGGAGGGTCTTGCCTTCACTTTGTAAAGAATGCAACAGCTGTGAAGTGCAATAAAACACAGCACGGCTGTCCCGACTCTCCGAGGCTCTGCCAGCCTGCTTCCAGCCAGGGTCCGGTTACTCTCGCAGTGTTGCCGGCTGGAGGAGCGGGTGGGCCCAACCTCCTGGGGGCCCGAGTGCCCTCCCCTCAGGTCCTGCCAGCCTCATCTGGACAGTGCTACCTGTGTCCAGTCTCACATCGATGCGAACAGTCTACTTAATCTGCAGCTCAGAATATGCTCCTTCTAAGCCTGACACCCCCTCTCCACCTGTGATGTCCAGTTCTTGGGAACCCCAGGGCCACCGCAGGGCCACCCCAGGCTGGCTGAGGTTCCCTGAGCCCCAGCTACTTGGTGATTCAAACTGTGGCCTCTCCCTAAAGGGTTTCCACCACCACCTTGCCACCTCCCTCCCGCAAGCCTCGCTTCCCAACTAGCCTGAGCTTGCTCCCACCGTCTTGCCAGGAGCCACTGCCACCTGAGCCACCAGTTACCCTATAAACTTGAGCTAACCCCCTCCTCTGTGCCTGTTTCCCAGCTTATGTGGTGAGGGGTCATAGATGGCATCTTTTCCAAGGGCCCATCCAGCTCCGACAGTCCACACTTCTGCTGCAGCTCCCCTAATGATTGCACCAGCCTCCCGGTGGTCTCGGTGACCACTCTCCAGCTCCCCCAAACCAGTCTGGCTGCACAGCAGCCACCGTGAGCTTTCAGAACCAGAATATCATTTGCCTCCCCTCCTGTAAGCCCTCTCATGACTTCCCACCACACTGGGAATAAGTCAAACTCTTTTCTGTGGTCAGCAGTGCCCTATGTGACGGGGGCGTCACACTGGCTGATGCTCAGAGGTGCCCTGAGCACAGCCAGCCTGACGGCTATTGGGCCTGTCACCCATGTTACTGATACCATCACTGTGTGTTCTGCGTCCTCACCCCACCTGTGTCCTCAACTTTTTCTTTATGGCTTGCCCTGACATTTCCCTTTTCTGACACGTCCCAAATTATTAAATACAGCTGCTTTATAATGACTTGAATGAATCATGGAAAAAATACTTTTTTTTTTTTTTCTGTCTATAAATAATTCTACGTTAATATTTCCTGGGAGGCTAAACTCCCGTGACCCACCTGATGCATGCCATCTGGCTCCCCAGCCTCGGCTCATGTACTTCCAGACACTGTTTCTGGAACTCGCCCTGCAGCAGGACCTCCCAGGTCAGTCAAGGTCAGATCAGTAGAGAAGGGCCACAGGAATCGTGAGCAGCCTTCAACCCCTAATTCTGCCACTTCCGGACAGTTGGACACCATGTCACCCCACCTTTGGTGCGTCCAGCTCTGTACCGGTCCCATGGCCGGGGCGGGGTGCACCAGGAAGAGACACAGCTTCTGCCCCACATGGAGAGATCACTGTCTTGTTTTCAAGACCGACTCATGGCAGCTCATTTGGCAACTAACTCATGCGATTCAGAGTTCAGTGCAGGACCTCAAAGGACAGCCAGGTATGGAGGTAAAGGTTGGGAAGACCATCCTAGAGGATGCAGAGCGTGAGCTGGCATCTACGTGGCGAGGCCTGGGGTAGAGGTTTCACCTTCTGGAGCAGGAGAGCCCCTCGTGACTGTCGGCACTGCACAGAGACTTGCTGCCTGTTGCAATGTCACCAATTGTGGTGGGTGACAGTGACCTCAGATGTGATCACACCCAAGGAGGGGCACGGCTGTGGCCGCCAGCCCTTGTCCCAGCATCTCTGCTGTCAGTCAGCACTAAGCCTGGCCTCGGCGTCCTCTCAGCGCGGCCAACACCCCAGCAGCCGCTGCAGCTGATCAGAATTGGCTCTCAGGTCAGCTTGCGTCTCTGGTCTACCTGGTGCAGCTCCCTCACGTCACAGAGCACTGCAGGAAAGTGACCTGGATGCCCCAGAGGAGAGAACACAAGTACTGCAGCCCAGGGCTTCTAACGCCCTGGTGCAGAGCTTTTCGGCACTTTCCCTTCCGAGCTCATTCATGCAGCAAATGCTGACTGAGCACCTGCTCTGTGCTCTGCCTGGTGCTGGATCCTGGATGCAGGAGGGAACCTCGTGTAAGAGCCCAGAGTCCAGGGCAGAGACCTGGAAACACGTGCCCTAGAAGATGGTGGGAGCCACACTCAGCGCCGCCCTCCTCCTGCTCCCCCGGCTTCAGTGAGTCCCTTGTCTCTACATCACTTGCCCGCCATGCTGGACACCTGTGTTTTCTTCACTCCTGGCTGAAGTTCTTGCCCCAAATTCCAGCCTTGTCTCCAGGGCTGCCCGAGACCTGTGGCCACCACCAGCAGGAGGCTCACGGGTCCCTCTTCACGCTGGCAATCTTGAGATGTTTGTCATTTGTTCAGTGGGCCCCAGGAGACACTAATTTTCTGTTAATGACATTTTTTTCTTCACTGTTCAAAATAAGGGCTATGTAAGATGCATTGCACTTACCATCACACTTTAACTGTTAGGGAGCTGGCGTTCATAGTCATCATCCATAACAAGAGAAGAAGGCGGGCTCCTCACTCCTCCTAAGCGGGGAGGAGCCCATGTGAACATAATTACAGAGTTCAGCTCAAGAGTCAGTTCCTAAGTTCCTTTTTTTTCTTTTGTTTAAGTGTAGAAAATCATTCTCCACTTTTCTGTAGTTCATGTTCCTTCTTCCATTTTTGTTTGTGACATCCCAAACCGGACAGCTCCTTAAAAGGAATATTAAAGGGTTTGAAATGTAGATAATAGCACAAATCCCTTGACCCTTACGAAAAGCCCTGTATCGTGCATGACTCAGTTTCAGAATTTCACTGGCCACCCATCTTGGACTGGTGGAGAGTTGGAGAGCTGGCCTGTTCCTGGACGTGCATTCCACACGGATTCAGCTGATGTAGGTACTGGCCCCTCTGCGGGAGCAGAGCCAGCACCCTCTTCTCCAGTTGCTCTGTGCCATCCAGGACAACACCCTATTTCTGCTCACATCTGTGACGTCTCAGCTCCTCTCCCGAGTGGTCTACCCCTTACCCCAGCTTTCCTGGGTTTCCTGGTGAGGTGAGCAGTGACCTCCTTAACAACCAGCTCTGGGTGGTCCCTTCTCTGCTCCCTGATGGCTCACCCTCGTGTTGCCGGGCCTTCCCAGGACAAGGAGATGGTACCTGGTGCCCATCCACTTATGGCCTAGAATTCCTTCATTCCTTCATTCATTCCAGAAGCAGCACCTTGCAAATGAACCATTGCAGTCAACAAAGCAGAAGCAGGCCCTGCCCGTATGGAGTTCACAATCTCCCTAGAAGGAGAAATAGTCAACCTGGAAACAAACATATCTAATTACACATTGTCATAAGCAGTTAGAGAAAAGAATGCTAGCGTGGGAATCTGATTTAGATGGGAGGTATGGGGTGCTATCAGGGAAAACTTTCGGGGTGCTGCCGTCTCTGTGTCCTGTCCGGTCTTTCCTCTGTTTGTGCCCTAGTCTCCTCGTATAAAGACACCAGTCACAGTGGATCAGGACCCCCTTTTAATTTAATCACCTCTTTAAAGACTCTGTCTCCAAATACAGTCATATTCTGAGGTCCTGGGGATAGGGGCTCCCACATATGAATTTGGGGGACACAGTTCAGCCCCTAACAGGGGCCTTCCCTGACCTCCTCTTTGAGGACAGGGATGGGTTGTGGATCAGCATATTGAAAATGCCTCAGAGGCCAGAGGGGACCAGTCCTAAGTAACCTGTTCCCTTTTTGTTGAGGGGATGATTAGCAAGTGTTTAGGGGTCTCGAAGACATAGTGGTACCAAAGTGAGGCTTTGTTACCCACCATCTATCAGAATCCGCGAAAGACAATTGTGTGATGCAGTGGTGTTAATGCAGGGTCCCCAGTGGCCCACACTTTGGGACACTCTCCTTCAGCCAGCAGTCTAGGCAGAGAAGAGAGTGCTAAGCTCAGTGAGGAAGGGGGCTGGGGCCGCCTGGTGAGTGAGTGGGCTGCTGAGGGGTGTGGGGGGTACTAGCCAGGCCCATCCATGCTCCCCAAGGGGGAAAAGGCCCAGAAAGTGCTGTGTTGAACTAAATGGAGGAGAGAACCCCAACAGACCTCACGACCCTGCCTTCCCCAAGAGCCCTCAAGTCCAGTGTGTTTTCCGCCTCCAGAGCCAGGGGACAGCCAGCCCCGAACTGCTGGAGAGCTGAGGTGTCTGCAGACCTGTGGATTAGCCTCAAGCCACTCCTCTACCTTATGCTGAAGATAAAAATAACTATATGGAGGGAAATGTCCTAGAGAAATTACCTTGAAATTTAGAAAACATGAAATCAGGCTCCATCTAATTAAGATGACATTTTAAAGGGGTGGGGGGTGGAGGGTGGGAAACCTGGGTGGCATTTTCAATTGCAGGCTGATTGTGCAGCCTCTGTAATTCTGGTTCTGAGCAGAGTTTCCAGTTGGAAGAGACCTGACTTCAAAGGCACTGCCTCCTGCTGGCGGGGCACAGGGCGTGAAAAGAGCAGCATGGGGTCTCCGGGCACAGTGTGGCCCAGCCGGGAGCAAAGGATCGAGGGCCGCAGGGGGCCCCAATCCTGGAGCCTCTCTGCCTTTCAGGGGATCACTGGAGCTGCCCCTGGGAGGAGAGCTAATTGAGGCAGTGGCCTTGGTCTTGGAGAGGGAGCTTTTGTCCAGCCTGGGCTATCTTGGGGCCACTCACGGGGCAGAGTGATGACCTGGGCTGCTCCCAGGCATCCGAGTCCCATCCCAGTCTCCCCGTGGTGCTACAGAAACAGGCCGTCTTGGGAAGGGGGCTGCCCCCTGCTAACGTAAGGTCCACCACGTGGATAAGGCCTGCTACGTCCCTCCTAGACCCTGGGATGAGGCAGCCCCAGTCCCTTTCAATGTAGAAGGCAGGTGGATGAACCTCCGAGTTTGAGGTATGTGGTCGGCAGGCCCAGGGAGGCGCCCAAGGCACCAGATACTGTTCTGCTCTATGGACAACGCAGGGAAAAGAGCTCCAGGTACGTGAGGGGCCAGCTGCCCTCAGAGGCTCCTGCACAGCCCTGTGCACCCCAAGTTATCTCACAAAGACGGCAGACTGTGCTGTTGTTGAGACTGTCACTCATCCTGCTGAGGCGGGTCTGCACACAGGCACACACGCGCACACACCTCGATTTAAGTGTCCCGCGGTTCAGAGAGCACATTCGCCCGGCCTCCCACAGAAACCCTGGGAGGAGGGCATCGCATGGACTTCACCACCATGTACAGCTGAGGAAACTAAGTCACAAAGAGGTGACATGACTGGCCCACATCTTTTGAGGACAAGTCCTGGCGTTTTCCACAAATTCCACGTGAACTCACGTCACTAATTCCCGCCTTCCTGCTTCCACTGTGCTCCCTCCCACCCCCCGGCTTCTGATCAACCCCCAGGGTGTCTGTCCCTTTCCTTCCCTCCGTTTGCCATCTCACTCTCCCAGCAAAGGTCTTTCCCCAGTTCCTCCTTGGGAAGGGACCAGGATGGTGATGTGGCTGATGAACATGGGTTAACAGATAGAATGAGCTCGAGGTGGCAGGCCAGGTGACCTTGGTTCCATCCCAGTGGAGAGTCAGTAGATGAAAGGGGGAGAGAGCCTGGAGGCCAGGAGACTGGTCTGGACGCTGCTGTCATCCATGCAGGAGAGGTGGGGGTGGCCTCAGAGGTGAAGGGGAAGGGTCAGAGTTTACCCCTTTCTGGAGACAAATGACAGTTCTTGGAAGTCAGTTGGCTGCAGGAACAGAAGAGAAGAGAGCGGAGCTGACTCTGGGGTTTCTAGCTTGTGATGGGAAGCCCAGAATTGTCGTTGGAAAGAGGGTGTATATCCCCTGCTTTATGAGTATTGTTTTTAGGATAAACTGAATCTTTAAAATGAATCAATTTAATGTCATTTTGTTTTTTGTTTTTTAAGTAAATAGTAGCAGTCGTGTGCTGCTACGGCAGAAATCACTAGGGTGAGATGGGAAGGAAGGTGGTGTTAGAGCCTGGGATCGGCAGCCAGGAGCAGGGCCAGGGGGATTGACCGGACACACGCTGAGTTGAGTCAAGGATCCCGGGAAGCAGAGGTCAGGTGGGGTCACGCAGCAGCCCCTGCTCTGAGGAGGTCAGGTGAGATGCAGCCCAGGGAGAAGGTGGCTTGAGAAAGCAAGACTGCATTTGAGGACTGAGCCCTCAGGAACTTCCATGCACAGGAGCCCACCAGGGAAACAGGAGGCCTTGCATGGACCCAGCAGCAGCGGCCACAGGGCCCCGCGTCCAGAGAGAAGTGGAGAAGTGCACTCCTGGCAATGGGGAGGGCACGGAGAGCCCTGGCAGGAGACGGGAAGGGAGGTGACAGACAAAAGGGGTAGCAGGGAGGACAGTGGCTGAGGGGAAGCAGGGTCAGAGGAAACGTTTAGATGGACATGCCAGAGCATGAGTGTAGAGAAGGCCCCCGAGAAGGTGGGGAAGCAGATGAAGAGTCAGGTCCAGAACCCCCCACACCCACCTTTCCAGCCGGTCAAGTCTAACATGGGATGTGGGGCACAATGATTTTCCTTTTGGAGGTTTTGCTCAAGTTCATTTGGTGGCTGATGGGGCCACAGAGGCTTGGAATGGGGCAGTCCTGGATTTGGCTTCAGTGGCTCTCAGGAATAGGGTGTCTCGGCCTCACACGGCCTGTGCGTGGGGGACAGCAGGACAGCCCACTTCACTGGAGGGCAGGTGCCACTCAGCCGCGGGGCTGCTGGGGACAGGAGGACAGGATGGGGGTGGGGGTTCCTCCCTCCCTACTCCCTTCCAACTTCCTTACTGGCCTCGGGGCTGATCATTCACCTTCCTGCTCTAAGAGGAGGTTGGCAGCTAGGAGACCAGAAGTCGCCATGACAACAAAGCTGCTCAGCAGGCCAGAACCCCCAGTTCCCCTGCGTCGGTGTCCAGGCAATTTAGGGCCATCAGTTCTCCACAAAGGTGAGGTCTCAAGTTGGCTGCTGGAGTTGGGGGGATAAGAGGTTGGGGACAGACTCATTGTTGCTGCACCCCCCACTCAAGGCAAGCAGGGCATACATCCCCCTTCTCCCCTTCCCATGAGAAGGCCACAGACTCCTTTGGAGCTGCGACCTCCAGGGAGCATATTCCCTCTTGAAACCAAACCCAAAGAACCAAGGCAGGAAAAGGAAACAGGAGGGCTGCGGCCGATGGAAGGCTGGAGCTGGCAGTGCGCCCCGATCCTGTGCTACGCTCACCCGCAAGCAGTGCACACTCCCGGGAAATCAGGGTGGTACCTCCGGCCTCACACAACCCAAAGCCAAGGCCCCGCGGGTGGGAGGAGGGCCAGGGCCACCAGAATGGGGAGGGGAGGTGGCTTGTCCCCAGCCGCCCCTGCCTAGGGCCCGCCGGACTCCTCTCTCCTGGGCAGGCTCACACTGCCTGCCTCACGCTGCAGGCTTCCCGCGTGGGCGAAGTGGGCTGATTGGCGCTAGCAGGAAGGATGAGCTTGTGGCTTTTATCTCAGTAGTTATGAACTTATTTCAGTGCGTATTAGAAAAAGATAAAAACTAGCATATCCAGCATCCTTTTGCAGATATTACTGTTAATGATACAAAATTTCCTTGCTCTTGAAATAAGTGTAAGTGGATGAAAGTCTAAAGAAAAATATTAAGTACATTATAGTACAGGTGATATATAAACACAGCAGAATTTTACCATCATTTTTTGAGCTCCTACTGTGTGCCACGCAGTATTCTGTGGATACAGTGGTGAACAAAAATTGTGCCAGTGGTAGGTATGTGAGTGACTGAGCCTTGGGCAATGCCGTTTTGGGGCAAGCCTTTCTCCTTTGGCTGAGGAGAGTGGGGGAGGGAGCACCGATTCTTTGGTATTCCAGAAATCTTACCTCTACCCTTCGCCAGCTTACAGGCTTATCGAGAGGGCAAGCTACTGATCATTGAAGCAGTGGAAGAAGGACAGTACTAGAGCATCTATAACCTAGGACTAAATAGAGGCCACATGTCACCCAGGGAACAAAAGCCAAGAGAGGAAGCACACAAACGTTGTATCCGTAAGAGTACCACTAGCTGCTACAACAAACACACCCCCGATATTTCATGGTTCAAATGCAATGGAAGGTTGTTTCTTGCTCATCTAATAGTCTCGGGCAGGTGCTCTGGGTGGGTGGACGGCTCTCCTCCACATGGTGACTCATGGACTAGCCCCTTCCATCTTATGACACCACCACCACCCCCAGGACTTTGTCCTCCTCTGTGTCCAGGAGGGGTGGAGGGGGAGGAGGGAGGGGACATATTTTCATCTTAAGAACCTTGACCCAGAATGGGCACACTTTACATTCACACTCCATGGACTGCAGCTCAGTTACATGGCAGTCTGTGACATGTAGGACAGTCCCTGTGGCTTGCAGGGGCCACAAGAGGGCTGAAATCTAGCCTGCCTTCCCCTTACCAAGCCATGCAGCAAGAGGAAAAGACTCCTTTGCTCTCACTCCAGCCCAGATGCTCTATGGACTGGCTTTTGCCCTGGCCAGGGCTGGAGGCAGAAGGGCACGGAGAAGGGATGAGAGGAGAGAGAGAGGGAGGAAAACAGAAGTGCCTTGGAGGGGAGTGGAACCTGAGCCCAGGTGGCACCAAGCGGCATCCTCTGTGGCCCTGCAGTTTCAGAGATGGAGGGTCAGCCTGAGCCAGTGCCTCAGCCCTCTCCGGCTGGATAGGAGGTGCCATTGCCGCCCCCCTCGCTCAGGGAGCCCCATGCGGCTCTTACCCAGTGCAGGGCAGAGTGGAGGCCTCAGGCGCTGCCCTCCCCATCCCCAGGTCTGTGTAGTGGCACCTTGCCCACAGTCCCCCAGTGTCAGTGCCAGGGAGGGCAGGCCATGTGCTCTGATCCCAGGCTTTAGAAGACACTGCCGAGTGGCAACAACCAGGCTGGAGCAGCTCCTGTCACCTGGCCCTGAGCTGGAAGCAGACCCTGGAGGGTGCAGCTCCCCCTCCTCCCTCCCTGCTGACATAATGTGAGAGACAGGCCCCCAGAGGCTTCACTCAGCCCAAGCTCCTCCATCCCCTGCTCTTCTCCGTGGCCAGGTGCTGGGAGTCGGGGGAGCTGGCATCCAGCCTGGTCCCACAGCACCTTCCACCTCCTGCCCTGCCGAGGGCGGCCCGCCGGGACCTCTGCCTGGCTCAGCTGGTGCCCAGCCACAGGCACCGTTTGGCCTCACCTATGTTTTAGTTGATGGGAGTATTTGTCACCCTTGTTTTTTTACACCTGTCACTATCCCACCTGCTCCATGTAAACACTGCCAGCATCAACGAGCTAACACTGGGTCCCCAGGTGGACACAAGCCAGGTCCCCTGGGAGCTCTGTCCCCTTAGCAGCGGGGCTGAGGAGAGCAGTGATGGCAGCAAGAGAGCGTCCCAAGTGCCCGCTTTTCTAGACCCTTCCCTCAAGGAGAAGTCTCCAGATCGGGGCTCGGCCTGGCACTGTCCCCAGGCTCATTGGGTGACCTTGGACAAGGCCCCACCTCCTTCACCAGGCCTCCATTTTCCCCTGGGAAGATGAGGTGGTTAAAGCAGAGGGAAAGCAATGCTGCACGGGGATTACAGAGCGTGAGCTCTGGATGCAGACAGCTGGACTTCAGTTCCCAGCTCTACCACTCACCACCCGAGTGACCTTGGGCCAGTCTCATAACCTATCTGAGCTGTGGTTTCTCTGATTATAAGAGGGGGGGAATAATAATACTTGTGAACATCAATACAACAAAGCCCAAAGGAAGTGCTCACTGCATACTAGCTACTGTTACTATCTCATAGCGTCCTCCTTGACCTTCAGGGTTCTGAGCAGGTGCGTGTGTGTGTGCGTGTGTGTGTATGTGTGTGTGTGTGTGTGTGTGTGTGTGTTGCCAGCTCCAAGGCTCATTGCCGGCAGGATCCTGCTAGAATTTACTATTAGTGTTCTGCTTCCGTTGTAGTTCTCTTTGTGAGTATCTTCTATTTAAAACACTTCACACAAGTTTTTCATTGACCACGGGGATATGGCATGAAGTTTATAAAGTACACAGATGTGCATGAAAAGTAGTAAGTGAGAGTGATCAGGTGGAACCGGACTTTGGCAGAAGTTTTGAAAGTGTTAGAAAGTAATGTTTGGGAAAGAACGATCTGGCCAAGCATTTCTCCAGCGTTTTGATTTTGAGACCCCTTTGCAATCTTTAAAATTGAGGACCCCAGTAAGCATTTTGTTTATATAGGTCATAGCTATCAACTTTTATTGCATTAGAAATTAAAACCAAGGAAAATTTAAAATATTTATTCATTTAAAAATAACTGTAATAAATCTATTATACTTACTCACCAAAACTGGACAAGTGTTAGTTTTTTAAAGGATAGTTGCAATCTGAAACTATATCAATGACCCTTTCCTATTCTGTTACATTAAAATCCATCGGTTTCTTCAACAAATGGTGCTGGAACAACTGGACATCCACATGCAAAAAAGAAGAAAAAGAGAATCTAAACACAGACTTTACACTCTTCACAAAAATGGGCTCCAAATGGATCATAGACCTAAATGCAACACATAAAACTATAAAACTCCTAGAAGATAACATAGGAGAAAACCTAGATGGCCTTGGGTCTGACAATGCCTTTTTAGATACAACAGCAAGGACACAATTGTGATAGAAATCATTGATAAGCTGGACTTCATTAAAATTAAAAACTTCCTCTCTGTAAACAGCAGTGTCAAGAGAATGAGAAGACAAGCCACAGATTGGGAGAAAATATTTGCAAAAGACACATGTGATAAAGCACTGCAGTCCAAAATATACAGAGAACTCTTAAAATTCAACAATAAGAAAACAATAGGCCAAAACCCTTGAGAGACATCTCACCAAGCAAGATATACACATGGCAAATAAGCGTATGAAAAGATACACCACATCATATGTCATCCTGGAAACGCAAATTAAAACAACAATGAGATTCCACCACACACCCATCAGAATGGCCAAAATCTGGCACTGACAACATCAAATGCTGGCCAGGATGTGGAGCAACAGGAACTGTCATTCATCACTGGTGAGAATGCAGAACGGCACAGCCACTTTGGAAGACAGTTTGTTAGTTTCTTATAAAACTAAACATACTCTTATCATACAATTAAGCAATATACTCCTTGGTATTTACCCCAAAGATGTGTAAACTTATGTCCACACAAAAACCTGGGTGTTTATAGCAGCTTTATACATAAATGCCAAAACTTAGAAGCAGTCGGGATTTCCTTCAGTAGGTGAACGGGTATATGAACTGTGTTACATACACACAATGGAATATCATTCAGCCCTAAATGGAAATGGACTATCAAGCTATGAGAAGACATGGAGGAACCTTAAATGCATATTACTAAGTGAAAAAAGGCCAGTCTGAAAAGGCTATATACTGTCTGATTCCAATTATATGACATTCTGGAAAAGGCAAAACTATGGACACAGTAAAAATGTGAATAGTTTTGGGGATGAGGGGAAAGGGAGAAATGACTAGACAGAGCACAGAGCATTTTTAGGGCAGTGAAAATATGATTCTGTGATGGTGGATACATGTCATTATACATATGTGTAAACCCACAGAGTATACAACACCAAGTGAACTCTAAGGTTAACTACCGACTGTGGGTCATTATGATGTGTCAGGTTCATCCTTGGTTTAAGAAAAAAGAAAAATGCATCATGGTGGTGAGATGTTGACAACGGAGGAGGCTCTGCACGTGTGGGGGCAGGGGGCACATGGGAAATCTCTGCACCTTCCTCTCCATTTTGTTGTAAACCTAATACTGCTCTTAAAAAAATGAAGTCTTTTTAAAAATCCATTGTTCTACTTTGCACTTTGAATGGGTCTCTGACACCCATGATTTTAACATCGTTTTGGTCGTTTGGAAACTATTGGTCCACTGAGTTACGCAGATCTTCCAAATGTGGGCACGGTGTAGCATACAGCATCAATAACGCACAGTTGTTAACTGCAACCCTGATTATATCTCCTAACAGTCTTTAGCTATGGGGAAGCTGACAGGCGTACAGTGATAAATACAAGTTCCAAAATTCTGGCTTTTCACTTGAAAGCTGGAGTTTTTCATTTTGGTAGCAAATGTGTTCGTTGTTTTCCCTGAAGTGATAGGCTTACTTGGTTCATTTTTAGAAAATGTTTGCCAAAGACCCAAGTCTGAATTACCATTGTTTGTCAGGCATTCTTTCCAGTAAAAGTGGTGTCCCATGAAAAAATGGACTCTCACAGCCAGCAGCTCAGCTTTTCCTCAGGATAACCATCATCCTTTGGTTTGCAGCAGAAGCGTTTTATGCACACTTTGTCCCATAGAATATGAAAAAGATGTGTGTACTCAAGGGTGGAGATTTTTTAATTCATAATTTTTACTACATCAAGGACATTCTTGAGTAAAAGGGGAATTCCTCTCACTGTGAATCCACGGTGGCAAAGAGGACCAACTGGTGTCGCTGCTTCCTGCTGAGGGGCTAGCAGTTTTATTTACTATTGGTTTCACACCTTCAGTGCAAACATCAACTCTGTTAAAAAGACCAGTAATGCCTTAGTATTGTCAGAAAACAGTTTTGATCTTGTGAACCCCTGAAAGGGCCTCAGAGATCCCCAGGAGTCCACAGACCACCCTCTGAAAGCCACTGATCTAGCCAACTCCTCCCTTGCGCATTTGGGAACACTGAGACCCTGAGACGAGATGAGATCTGACCAGGGTCCCGTAGCCAGTCAGAGAATGTAGGCTGAATTCCACTTTTGACCCCAGATGCACCACTCTAGGCTGTGGCCCTGAGATCCTGGAAGCAGGGTGACATGCTCCTTTTCGAGAAGAAAACAGTATCTGATCACTTTAATGGATGGGAAGTGATGTCTTCAGGGAGAGGACAAGGAGACAGGAAGGGGTGTCAGTGAATCAGCCTGAGGAGGGGCACCAACCAGCCAAACCTGTCATCTTTAGGACTGGCCCGTCTCCTCCCGCCCCCCCAACCCCCTGCCATGTGTGTAGTGTTCCAGCATCCATCTTTTCTCTCCCATAATTGTGTTGCTGATATCTCCCAGCCGAGGCAGCTCTAATTAAACTATTCACCATCGTTACTTTGTGTTCTGAAGAGACGAGGTTGGCCATTATCACTTTTCTTTCCCTTTGACTGAGCTCTGTGTGGGTAATTTCATTCTGCCCTTGTTCATTTCTTAGAAACTTAGCCTTTCCAATTTTAGTTATTTTCTCCTGTCTTAGAACATTGAGCTCAGGAAAAAGGAGGCAGAGGGTGAAGGCATCATGGATTTGGAAATTCTGCCCCTTAAAGTTTACTTTTGACTGAATAGTGCCTGCTTGGTCGTTCGCCTGTCCACTGTGCCTGACACTTTTTGGTGTCAAGTGACAGAACTGGTGACAGGGGACTCAGGCCACAGAAAAGCCAGCAGAAAAGCCTGCTTCTCAACAATTGGAAGATCCAAGGGTTTTGAGGCTGCAAGGGGAACCGATCCTTCAGAAAGTGAGGTCCTTCAGAAAAGCCAAGCCTTCTCTGCCTCCACAGGATGTAGGCTGGGCCCAACACGGAGAGGCTCCTCAGAAGGGCTTAGGACAAATCCTTGAAGACCCCAGGAAGTTTGGGCTACCTTCTGAACCCAGCTAGAGATCTTAGGAGAGCCTTCCTGAACAAGGCCACAGGCCCCTGACCAAGATGGGTCATGGGACAGAGGGAAGGAAATTCAAGGGGACACTTCTCACCTGGTGTGTTCAGGGCACCAGCTAACAGGCTGGGGAGATTCAAGCAGTATGTCCTCTTTATGGCAAATATGAAAGTTGTTAAGGCCAAGACCCGCTCAGTAGTTGGTGTGCAATGGATACATGAGTAAATGGGTGGGTGGGTAAATGGGTGGCTAGATAGATGGAAGCGGAATGAAAGGAATGGGTGCACAGATGAGTAATTAAGGGATAGACAGATGCTTTGGAAGATCAGAAGGGAGGTAAAGGGATAGTGGGTGGGTGTGGAAGTGAGTGGATGGATGAACGGGGTGGCTGATGGTAGATGATGTAACGGGTAGGTGGGTGGATGCACGATGTGAGGAAGGTAGGTAGCCTAGAGAGGTAGAACAGGGGTGTGTGGATGGATGGATGGAGAAGGGATGGCAGATTGAAAGGAGGCAGGATTGGAAATGGCACCAAATCCTTGGTTCTGCTGTCGGACCCCTCAGGGGAACTGGGAAGGGTTCCTTCCCTAAGGCAAGTGGTAGACCTCTGAGGTCTCCCAGCCGCCACCCCCACCCCAGATACCCTTTGACCTGACAGCATGCTGTAGGCACAGGCCTTGTGAAGACCCCTAGGCCCAAGCAAAGAAAGAGCCCCAAGCTCACCTGGTCCCCAACCACTAAATGCCTATAGAGCCCCAATTATTGCCACTAACAAAGATACCTCGCAAATGTCGAAAACGTCCCTGGGGTGGCACTACTTCACTGAGAGTCACAATTAGGGAGCGATCTGCCAGCCCAGGGCTAGGAAAGCAGGCCCCTGCCCAGGGTGTGAAGAGTGGGCCCCTCTTTCCACTGCTGCCCCCCACCATGCCAAGGCCCCGCTGCAGAAGAAGGGAGGGCTACTCACTCCCCTGTGTGTGAGAGAGAGAACATGACTGCTCCATTTCCTCAGATGTACGGGCCTGGGTGGCATGGGTCTGGCATAACTAAGTACCCAGAATGCTCCTTGCTCCCCTCCCCTGCCGTTCTCCATGTCGGCCAGGCCTCTAGCAGCTGACGTCTCTCTGCTTCCTCCCCTTAGCAGAGTTGGCAGCCAAGAAAGGCAGCTATGCCCATTGGGCCTGGCCCTGCCCTGCCTGGTCCCTTGGGCTTGGCTTGTCCACCTCCAGCTCCCTCTTACCTTGACCGGTGTGCTTCTGCCCCCTGGTGGCAGCTGGGACAACTATAATGTACAGGGCAGGGCAGGGCAGGGCAGGGCAGGGCACAGTGAGGCCTGATGGAGGCTTGTCCCTGCAACTAGAGTGTGTGTGTGTGTGTGTGTGTGTGTGTGTGTGCACGTACTCACACTTCACTTAGCCTAAAAGATTAGAGATGGAGGAAAACGGAAAGAGCCAAAGTAGCTCCTCAAATGGAAGGGGTTATTATTATAATTACTATGATTATTGTTATCAAATCATCATGCTGGTCTGCAGTCTGTACCAAGCAGGCAGATTTTATGTCAGCTTGTTGTTTGTGTCTGAGGGACTTCATCTTTGCTTATAATAACTAACATTTGCAGGGCTCTTTATGTTGCAAAGCTGTGTCACATCTTTAGCCTGTTTCATCTGCACAAACAACCCTGTGAGGTGGAAACTAATGAGACCAGAGGTTCAGAGAGGTTAAGCGGTCTATCCAAGGTCACATGGCTAAAAAGCTGCAGAGCCATTTTGAACCCAGGTCACCTGACTGAAAATTCCTATTTACTTCCCTCCATATTTGTTGCATTCATCTCTGGGGAGAGAAAAGACTCTTTATTACACTTTAGCTCCAAGCCTCTTTGCCACTGATGCTTATTGAAAAGTCCACATTGCCCTGAAGAGGAAGGAAGCGTTTTGAAAATCTGACTGTTAAAGTGACGTAAGCCATCCCAGTCTCAGATGATGAGGACACCTGGGCACCTCCAAGGCCCTGGCAGTGAACGGAAACGTGGGGCTTGGGAGGCCAAGGTAAGGAGTTTGGAATTTAGGAATAATGGAAAGGTATTGAAAGAGTTTAATAGGCAGAGTTATTACATCCATTAGGATTGGATTTGGCTGTGAATACTTGAGACTAGGAGAATAATGACTTAAATAAGATAGGAAGTGACTCTAAATGTAAAAAAATAAAAATTAAAAATAAAGTCCAGGTGGTATGGAGTGTCCACAAAGTTCTTTAAGGACCTAGGCTGTTTTTAGATTACTGTTCCATTATCCCTAAGGCGTAGATATTGTCTTCATGATCGAAATTAGCTGCTAGAGCTCCAGCTCTCACATCCAAGGTCCAAGCTTCAAGAAGAAATCACAGGAAAAGAGTGTGCCTTCCCTTTAAAAAGACTTTTCCCGAAGACCTCACTACACTTCGGTAAAATTTGTCACATGGTCACACCTAGCTGCAAGCAAAATTAGGGAATGTGGTCTTGTAACTGGATGTCAGTGTACCCAGTTAAAGCTTGGGAGGTTCTTTTCCTAAGGGAGATGGGGAGAATCGGTTAGGAGGAAAGTACTGGTCTCCTGTGTGGGGAACAGACTGGAGAGAAGCAAAAGGGAGGCAGGGAGTCCTTGGGAGGGGGCATGGGGCAGCCAGGAGAAAGGTGGTGGTGGCTTAGACTCGGGCATGTCTGAGAGGAGATGGGGAGAAGTGGACTGACTGAAACAGACTTGAGAGAAAAACCAGCAGAATACTAGACAGTGGAGGGAAGTGGCAAAGCCAAGAAGACTCCTAGTCTTTGAGTTTGCGCAGTTGGACCCATAGTGGTGCCATAGACTGAGCTGGGGAAGACCTGCGGAAAGAGCTAGGGTGGGCCGGGGCGCCGCCAGCACAAGACCTCGCACCCCAGTGATGAGATGAAGCTGGGCAGACAGCCCCAGAGCCCTGGCTATGCACTGGCGAGTCCCAGGACATCTTCTAGTCCAGCCTTCCCCAGGCTGTATCGGATTCCTGGGAGACTGTGCAGACACATCGCAGAATTGTCTCCCAGTGAGGACCAGGAAGCTGGGGTATTTGCCCACCAATTCCTGTCCATCCTGGGCACTAACTCCCAAACCGTGCGGCCTGCGGCACCCAGAAGGAGAGGCAGGAGGCCAGTCCACCTGCAGGAGCCCTCTGAAGGCAGCCTTGGGGACAGGCCCAGGTATAAGTGGGGCTTGGCTACAGCACCTGCTTCACATTCACTTGCTCCGACCTAGACAGTAAATCAGTGGTCGTCTCAAACAGAGCACAGACCTTTCTGGAAACACGTTACCCTTGGTGCGGACCACTCCATCAGGCATCATTTGCTGGCAGTTTCTGTAAGTTGGTGACTGCTCTCAGCACGTGTGGATCTGTCCTCTGTGGTGTTAGGCTCCTGATCTTGAGTCCCAGCTCTGCCACTTAACCACCTGTGAACATGGGTGATTGCCATCTCTCTCTGACCCTCAGTTTCCTGACCTGTAAAATGGGGATAGTAACACAGCAACCACTGTACTAGTTAGCTATTATCACAACAGTGCCATCTCACAGACGTCTCACAAACCTCCCCTAACTCAGACACTTAAAACGGCAATCCTTTCTTTTCACGGGGCAGGGGTTCAGCTGAGCATCTGAGACCAGGGTGGGCTCAGCTGTGCTCCATGCACCCCTCACCCTCTTCCTGGGGTGAATGGGAGAGCCTGGGCAGGTCCATGATGATGGTTGCGGCCCAAGAGGACAAGTGCAAACTTGCGAGGCTTCTTAAGGGCTGGGTGCAGAACTGCTACACCTTTCCATGGGCTGGAGTGAGTCCTTCCGCCAGTCGAGGCGAGAGGCAGTACATTCTGCCTGTAGGGGAAGGAAATGCAAAGATACTGGGCAGAGGGCAAGGACACAGGTCATGCAAAGACTCAGGCCCATAATGCAGCCTCCCGCATCCCCTCGTGATGTGGTTTGAAATTCTAAGCAAATAGTGTGTGTACACTGGAACGTCCTTTGTAAACTGTCACATGCTACATGCGTTTGTAGGGTGCTGGTGACGGTGAAGTCTGTGACTTTAAGAGCCTTCTGAGTCCTCAGGGACCACCACCTTCCTGGTTTAGGTGGTGTGTGCATTCAGCTGTAGTCTTTGAAGATGGGTGACCCTGTTTGCTATCCAAGATGAGGGGAAGAGGGAAGACACGTGTTCATTACGGAGTCCTTTGTCTGCAATTCCAGCAGAGTCTCGGCCTCCACGCGTGTGTGCCTTATGCATATTGTACCCCCTCAGACAATGGAAGAAGGGGCAGGAGGCAGAGAAAGGGTGTGCTCCCTGCCTCACTGTTCACCTTTCACCCTGCCCTTGTTTAACCAGGCCTGGTTCTTCCTGACCCCAGGGAAACGCAGGCCACAGACCAAGGGCAAACAAGTAACTAAAAAGTTTTAACTTCGGGCCAGCCAAGGACCTAAGTTCTAGAGATTTATGATTGATTTAAGACATTTTCACCATATGCCCTGACTAGGGAACGAACCTGGGTGCTCCCCACCCTCCCCAGGGTACAGCTCCACCGGACCCTGTCCTTCTGCTACTTGAATGCTCAAATAACCAAAATGCCCAGTTTCAGAGACTTTGCCCCACCTGGGGTAAGAAGTCTAGAAACTTATATCAGCCAAGAACATTGACATTTTTCCCCCAACAAATACTACGCAGAACCCCAGTTTTCAAAATAAATGGAAGCAGAGCTGCTCAGCTTTCTGGGATTAGAGGGTGGAGAGCAGAGCCCCGCAGACTCCCTGTCCTGCCGGCGGAGGACCCTAGGGGGGCACGGGGCATGGTTGGGAACTGCTGCTTCAGAACTTCTGCGATACAAGGGCCTGACAGCTGAGACAATGACACTCATCCCCCAGGGTCCTAGGAAACCAGACTGCGTGTATCCAGAGGCGCGGGGCATGTTCAGATAGTGGCTCGCTTCTGACCAGGCTTCAGGCTGAGAGTTGTGCTGATGCCCTGGCAGGTGTCCAGCCAAGGCTTCTGTCCCCACCAAGGCCTCAAAGCTACCACCCATCTTTCCTCACAGGCCGATGCCAAGATGGTGTGTGACGTGGTGAGTCGGATGGAAGACACCGAGCCCTTCTCCCCAGAACTGCTTTCTGCCATGATGCGACTCTGGGGTGACTCAGGAATCCAGGAGTGCTTCAACCGGTCCCGGGAGTATCAGCTCAACGATTCTGCCAAATAGTGAGTGTCCCAGGCAGGAGGGTGGCTGCCCGCACGGCGGTGACACAGGCGTGAACAGGGATGGGGGTCAGTGGGGCTGAAGTCACAGCTGCTAGAAGATCTGCCACAGGTGACAGCAGGGAACAGGAAGCAGGAAGCAACTTCTGCTGCTGTCCCCGGGATGCGGAAGAGGCAGGGACCGGGGGGCACACAAGAGAGAGCCAAACAGCGGGACTCCCAGACGGACAGCAGGGCCTGTCACCTGCTTGCTCTGGAGAACCCCTGACCCTGGAAATGCAAATCAAGAGCCATATAGGCAGAAAATAACTTACTTGGTACCATTTTGTTTTATTTTAGAGAAAAAGAACCTTTCCATTCCTCTATATTTAAAATTAAAAATAAGGAAAATGTAATCCATCCAATAAACATAATAAATAATGAAAAATAAACTTTAATACAGGCTTATAACTAAATAAGAGGAAGGAAAGCAGAGAGGAAAGAGACGGGAAGGGAAGGGAAGAAGAGGGAATGAAGCCATGGGAAGTGGGAAGAGGGTTACTAAAAGCCAGAGGAGGGGGAGGAAAGAACAGGCAGAGAAAGTGACCTTGGGGCTCTTTGTGTGACGACAGGATCCCAGGACCGTCCGCTGCAGCTTTGTCTCCCCAGGTATCTCTAATGAGGTCCTCGCTGGTGACATGGCCTTGGCCCCTAGGTTCAGTCCCTGGGATGGTCTGCACTGGTTGGAAACATGTCTTCTTCTGTCTTGGAGATAGTGGGATTGCACCCTAGCTTTCAGGAAATGTGTCCCACTTTTGCAGTCTAGCGCTCAGGTTTTCAGTGGGAGCCTCTGGGCTTAAACCTACTATTTTAGGCCACGTGTGCTCTGACGCTGATCTGATTCAGGCACCCTCACCAGGGCTTCTCAGCCAGGGCCACTGCCCCCAGGAGACATTTGGCAAGATCTGGAGACATGTCTGACTGTCACGATTAGGATGGTGCTATGGGCGTCTGGTGGGTGGAGGCCTGGGCTGCCAGCAAGTCCCCTACAGAGCGCTGGACAGTCCACAACAAAGAATTATCTGGCCCCAAATGTCAGCAGTGCCAAGATTGAGAACCCCTGGTCTACACGATGCTGAGGTAGCAGAGGCCAGGGCCACAAAAAGAGCATTCCATATGGGCATTGGGACTTCTTCTCTGGCCATGACAGCGGCTGACAAATGAGGGACTTGAGGAAGGCCATCTGCACACCTAGATTGTCCACAGGGCAAGTGCTTGGGTCCCGGGAGTCCCAGCCCCTGGTGAACCCTCAGGGACACCGTGATGGGCAGGGCTGTGAGCCTCGAGCTCATGTCCACAGCGCCCTGTGCTCACTCAGATGACAGACCTGCACCCAGCTCTTCCCTGAGCCACTCAGGCCTGAGAGAGTCCTCCCTCCTCCTCCCGCTCCCTGCACCCCTTCTGGGCACATGTCCAGGGCCTTCCCACAGCCCCCCACAACCCTCAGGGGCCCCTCAGGGCCAGCTGGCCCAGTCTGTCTCTAGTGACTCTTCAATTCACGCTCTCCATTTACATTTTTACCCATTTAACCAATTATAACAAATCCGTTGGAAAAAAAAAACATTTTTTATAACACGGAAATGTATATAATTAGTAGTAAACGTCCCCTCCCAGGACTGTTCCCTCTCCCACTCTTTACTATTTCCACTGATTTGTCCAAGCAGTGTCCAGAAAAATCTGGCCCTCCTGCTGTAAATAGTATGTACCAACTCCTGCTATAAAATTTGGAGTGTTCCACTTTGCTCCTCTTTTCCACTTCTACCCCGTTTTTTTGCTAGTTACAGGATTATTTTTAATTCTCCCAATAGTTACTTTTATAACTTTAAATAAGAACCTTGAGTCTGTATTTGTCAACTCCCCACTAAGTAAGCTAATGAAATCCGCCTTCCTTCTCTCCTGTCCCTGCCTCCTTCCCCATTTCCCGCTGCCAAGGTTATAGTATTGGCATTCTGTCGTTCACCTACGGTTAGGTCTTCTGTGTTTCATCTTTTTTTGTGGGGACAGAAGGAAGAGGGAGGCCTACTAGGGCTGTCTGTCTCATGGCACAATTCCAGGGGCTCCACTTACGTCTTAGACTGTGTGAGTATCTCCCTGAGGCCCAGAGCCCCAGTCGCCATGCACCCCAGCCCAGCCTCCAGAGGCTGGAGGGGAGGGCACCAGGGCTCAGGAGAGAGGGAAAGGTCCAGTGCTGCCCTCTCTCTTTTTCTGAACGTGGCTGGTTCTCCTCTCCCCTCTGAATGAGGTCCCAGAAACCTGAGCACATCCAAGCAAAGACTATAAAATAAAGTTCCATGGCTTGGTTAGGATTGGCTTTTCCAAATCCAGCTCCCCACCAAACCTCATGGGTGCTTGCTGTCGAAGTATCCGCCCCCTCACACAGCAGCACTTGACCGTCCTTGCAGTGCCATCCCCTCTGTTCCTGGTCCTCGCCTTCCGCACTGGCGTCCCTTCCTCAGACCCCCTCCCCACCCCCTGCCTGTCCCCACCTGGAGGCCCCAAGCTCAATCCTTCCCCTCCATGAACCTCTTCCCCTCCAGGCCACCGTGGGCCTAGGTGATCCAGCCTCACTGCTTCCAATTCCTCGTATACCCAGAAAACTCTCAAGTTGGTATCGCCAGCCCAGCCTTCCCTCCTGAGTCCTGCCTACTGAGCACCCATGTGAACATGTCAGCGCATCTCAAATTAATACGCACCAGCTGAACTCCTGCATCCACCCTCCCCGCAAACCTGCTCAGCCTCCGCTTCTTCCCCCACAAGCGCCGCTCCATGCAACCCGTGGAGGCGGCTTTCACTGGCTCTTCCTCCCGCATCCCACTTCTTATCCCCTGTACAGCTACCTCTGTGGGGAGCACTGCCCTCACCTCACCTGGATGGCTGCCACAACCTCCTCACAGGCCTCCCGTCAGGTCACTGAACCACCTGCAGGCCTGACTCAGCCCCTTCCTTCCTGATTTCCCAGCTTCTACCCTGGCTTTGGGCTCAAACCTAACCCATACAGACCCCAAAGCCCTTTCAGTGCTTGGCCTGGGTGGGTGAAGTGCAAAGGCCTGGTCTGTCTCCAAAAGTGGTGGCATGGGAAGAGAGCCCTGCTGCCTAAGAGCTGGTCCCAGGAAGGCCCAGCCACTGGCCAGCTGTGTGACCTCTGAGCTTCTGTTCCAAGAGCATGAGATGGGAAGAGGCTCACAGACCCCTTGGTAAACTCTCAGGAAGTGTGGAAAGAGCGGGGGTTGTTCGGGGAGACCTCTCGGAGGCACCTTTCAAACTGGCCTGAGCGTGAACTCTGGGGCCGGCAGTCCAGGTTCAAGCCCCAGCGCACAGCCGAGCACGGTGCTGACCTTCACTGGCCCCGTCTTCTAGTCTGTAGATTAGTACGTTTAACTCAGAGCGTAAGGATGAAGCGTGATCACACATGTGAAGAACAGAGCCTGGCTGTTGGCCATTGTGATTGCAAGATGAGGAAATGACAAAACCACGTTTTAAACTTGTTGGTCTCATTGAGAAGTTTGATCTTGTCTGGTGTACCTGGAACTGTGTGCATAGCCCCTTGTGGTCTGAATTAGAGGCTCTTTGAGAATGTGTGGCCAGGACATAATGTCCCTTCCTACTCAGTCACCGCTCACACCCCCTGCCCCCCCTGGCTCTGCACAAGGTGGTGCCATCATTTGCACAGTGGCCTGCAAGGGTCCCTGATGGGCACTGGGCCCTGAGGGGGGTGGCTCGGCAAGCCCAGAACAGTGCCCAGAGCTTGGTCCATGGTCCCCTCTGTGTTGCTGTCCCCAGCTACCTGGACAGCCTGGATCGGATCGGAGCCACCGACTACCAGCCCACTGAGCAGGACATCCTCCGAACCAGGGTCAAAACTACCGGCATCGTAGAAACCCACTTCACATTCAAGAACCTCCACTTCAGGTGAGGCCGTGGGACTCCCGAGACCCAGCCAGGGTAGAGATGCCAGCCTGCCAGCCTCAGCTCGTCTGGAGCACCCAGATATCACCCTGCCTCTGGAGCGTTAGATTTGAGAAGGCACCTGTCTGTAGCTCTGTTTTCCATCAAGTTGAGGGCTGGGGTGAGCAGGGAGGCTTCCTGGAAGAGGGGGCTCTGAAGAATGTGGAGGGGTTAACTGGACAAAGGAGGGGAGCCTGTCCCCGGGTGACATCTGAGGAGGAGGAGGATGGGTTGTCTCGAAGGCCACCAGTGGGGAGGGGTGGGGAATGAGGATGGGGAATGAGGCGGGACAAACCCAAACAATATCTGTGAGAACCCCAAGGACCCACATCATCTTAGAGCTGGAAGGGGCTTATGGATCAGCTGACCCATCCTGTCCTGGTACAAATGGGGAAACTGAGGCCTGGGAGGAGCACAGCTGTCCCCAAGCACAGGGCATAACCTGAGCCCAGGCGCTCTGAGCACCTCAGAGCAGGGCCCTGAGGTGTGTGGCTGAACTTCTCAGGCCCTGCTGGAGGGCTGTGTCCCCACCTGGGTGACCTCCATGCACAGAAGCCCCAGCCTACCTTCTAGGTGTGGTTGCTGGGTGTCCGGAGGAGCCGGAAGAGAGGCCAGGAGGGCAGGGACCGCAGGGACAGACAGGTGTAAGGCCCTGTTTCCTGGCCCTGGTCTGCCTGGGACGGCTGGATTCCAGATCACTTGCCACCCCCCTCCGCAGCCCCAGCCTGTTCCCGTACAGACTAGGGCTGAGACTGTCTCCTGGGCCCTGGGCCCTGGGCAGCCTCTGCAGGGCTGTGGGAGCTGCATTGGGTGCAGGTGCCTCTAGAACTCCCCTGAACCTGGGGAGCACAGTCATGGGCTGAGTGACCCCACAAGGTGCCTCCTGCCTCCCAGTCTCCTCAATCTCTGCCACTCGCCCCACAAATGCACAGGGTGGGGACCTGGGCTCAGCACTGCCCAGCAGGCAGTTTCAGAAGAAGCATCCTTAGGGGCCGCAGAGGCCATCAGCCAGCGCCCTGTATTTCAAAGCAGGGAGCAGGATCCAGGGTAGGTGGTGACAGACAAGAACCAAACCTGTCTTCCCGCGCCGAGCCACTGGTTGCAGGCCTCTGTCTGGAGGGCGTGGGGTCCCTATGCACGCAGGTCAGGGCCCAGCCCCCCGCAGCTGTGAGCCCACAGGCTTCCCAGGCCGAGGAGGCTGCAAGAGTGTGAGACCCAGCTCTTCCAGGCTGTGGCCCCACCTGCCCACAGTCTCTTCCCACAGTTCTCGTGCCCCCTGAGGGCTGGTGTCTGAGAGGAGGAGAGGCGGGCACCCACCTGCCCAGGAGAGGTGGCGCAGGACAGAGGTCAGAGGCTTTGTCTGCGACAGACCGGGGTCAGACCCCCGCCCGCCAGCACCCTGGACACTTAACCCCTACGTACCTCACTTGTCCTTCACAGAACAGGTGACAGTCCCTGCCTGCCTGCCTCCCTGGCTGGTTGGGACTTTTTCCAAAGCACAGACATGAACAGACACCCTCAGAAAGCCTGGAACAGGATGTGCATGTTGCCCCGACAGGACGACCTCGCAGAGGGGTTTCCTAGGGGGCTACCTGAGGATCACCCCTTAGCGAAATTCTTGAGATTTGAGGGCAGGTCTTTGAGTCACTACATGTAAGCACAGCCCAGTCATGGGACAGACAGCAGTGGTGGCTGCCCCCACCGCAAGGATGGCAGTGTCAGTCTGTCAGCACCTGAGGCAGGGCTCCTGGGGGAAGCCTCTGGGCAGGTCCCCCCCCAGCCCCTCAGCTTGACCAGGCACCCGGTCACCTGTCTGGGCCTCACCGCCTCCACTTCAGCTTCCCTGTCTCTCTGGCAGGCTGTTCGACGTCGGGGGCCAACGGTCGGAACGCAAGAAGTGGATCCACTGCTTCGAGGACGTCACGGCCATCATCTTCTGCGTCGCGCTCAGCGGCTATGACCAGGTGCTCCATGAAGACGAGACCACGGTGAGTGGCCTGAGCCCACCCAGCCTGTGGGGGCACTGACAGGACTGGCCGTAATCAGCCTCAGTGGCCCACGCGGCCCTGCGGTAGGGTGGCCAGGGGTTCCGTCATTGGGCAAACGCCTGGTGACGCAGCGCAGGAAAGGCAGCCGTGAGCCGTCCGGCTCAGAGTGTGTGTACAGCCTGATCACGTCTGCGCAGATTGTGGGTCTCAGGCAGTAAGTGCTTCTTCAGTAAACACAGTGGAGTCACAGAGGCCGTCAGTCCAGAACTGAATTAAGTCGGTCCTAAAAGCAGGCAGGGTGCCATCGAGCAAGAGTGAGCTTAAGACAGAAAGACGGGTTCTTAGCCCTGACAGCCGTCCCTGAGCGTGGGCCAGGCTGCTGCCAGGAGAGGTGAATGGGGTGGGCGGGCAGCAGGCTGGGGCACCTCCGGAGGAGGCCAGCCCAGTTCTCTCCTCTGATGAGTCGCTTTCGGTCTGTGACCTCGGAGAACAAGAGCCAGCCTGGCCTGGGGGTGGGGGGCGCTCACCTGGCGTGTGTGCTGCGTCTCTCTGGGCTCATCCTGGTTTGCTGCTGAATTCAGTTACTGTCATCTGTCGAAGGGGGTGACAGCAGTACCTGTCTGTGGGGCCACTGGCGGTGGAGGAGAGAATCCGCGTGCAGTAATTGGAACCGTGTCTGGCACAGCAGTGCCAATTGGTGATTGTACTGTCAGAGCTGGGGGGTCCACTGAGAGTCCCGTCTGGGCTGCAGCCCACAGGACGGTGGGCCTGTCCGTAGAGCCTGTCAGGGAAGCCGGGCGTTGGTGTGGGGCATCACAGGGTGGCCAGAGACAAGCCTACGGCACCTGCTAGGAGGGGGGCTCCTCGGCTGTGGGGTCCCACCCTCAGGGTCCCACCCATGGCATTTGTCAGCTCCTCTGTCTGCAGCACTCACAGATCCTTGGCTGCAAGTGTCTCAGGGTCAGCACTGGGGTGTGGAGCTGGCCTGTGGTCACTGTGGGCCTTGGACAAGGCCTGCGTTCTCTCTGGGTCTGCTTCCTCATCGGACCCGCCTGCTGGTCCCGAGGCTGCTGTGAACTCCGATGGGCTGCGGGGTGTGGGCTGTGGGGTACACGGTGCTGTGGTGGGAAGGAGCCGCCGTCCTGGGGGACTAACGCAGTGATGGGCCTTTTATCAGACTGGAGCCGAAGCCGCTGCTGGGGACTGATCCAGACTCGAGCCACATGCTGGCTTGTCCACCTTGTCCTTCCCCTTTCAGGCCCAGCTGCACCCCTGGGCCTGAAAGCCCCCCAAGCCCTGCTTTGTCCTGGAGGAGGCTCCCAGGGCCTCAGCTGTACAGATCCTTCTGGTAACAGTGTCATCATTCCCGGTGGCCTCGGGGGCCAGTAGCGTCTAAGGTCACCAGAACTGAGGGTGGGCCAGGGCTGTGCTTGGACCCGACTCACCACAAAGCCCAGGTCGGCTCCTGGACGCCCCCATATTGCCTCTGTGTACAGGGGTTGCCCTGGCACATCTGTCATTGTTCCATCGGTCAACTGCTTTTTGAGGCACTGTTCACAGTCTGATTGGCCACCCTTGTCTGTGGTCTGAGCTCTGTGGGCTCATGTCTCCCCGAAACACCTGGGAGTAGGAAGCAGAGCTGGTGCAGTGAGCACAATGCTGGGTTTCGAAGAAAGTGAACAGGCCTCTCTCCTGGGACCTGCCTTGCCAGGCCTGCAGACCGCTTAAACCCAAGTCCCAGGCCCGTCAACCATGGGGCAGGGGCTGTCACTCACCTCTAGAGCACAGGGTGGAAGCACAGGTGTGTCTGGGTGCGTCTGGCAGCCACGGGGCCCAACCTCCATGGCTCTCGAGTCCCCATTAAACATGGGGCTGGGCAGGTGCCAGGCCTTGCTCTCGGGCAGCCTTCCTGCTCTGCCCGCCCTCGCCCTGTGCAGCCCGGCCAGCCCTCTGCGAACTCCTCACTGACCTTTGCTGCTGAGCAGGGCCCATGACCTAGGGCACTTTCCCTCCATTCTCCTCCGCCTTCCTTCCTTCTGCTGTTCCTCTCCCGCCCTTTCTCTCACCTCCCTCCTTCTCCCCAGTTCACATGGGCTGGAGCAGAGGACCCCGGGAAAGCTAAGGCACATGGGCCCAAGCCAGGAACGGGCTCTCCCTGGGGCCCTTTCCTCCCCAAAGCGGACCAGCTATGTGGCCCAGGAAAGAGCAGCCACCCCTCCAGGAGACAGGAATGGGCTTTCAACTTGACAGCAGCCCACAAAAGTGGCTCATTGCTGGTGGCAGCAAGAGCATCACCATTGCTGCAGAACTAAGCCAACGACTGTGTCTGGGACATGTGGCAGCTGGGCAGCTGGGGAGCCAGACAGATCTGGCCCAGGGTCCAGCGCTGGCCCTGTCATTGCGTGAGTGTGGCAGCCGCTCCACTTCCCCTCCCTTAAAGTAGCAACGGTTGTGGGAGCACAGCCTCATGGGCAGCTGTGAAGAGCCCGGGCTCAGAGCCGTCAGAGAGCCTGACTCGGGACCCCCCTCAGTAAATGGCCGTTGTTGGGCTCCTCTGTCCAGGCTCATGGCTAAAGGACAAGCTGTGGGCTACAGACACTCTGCCCCTGGGAGCAAAAGCTAGGTCCTGCTGACCAGCCCTTGGTCCTCGGCCTTCCTCTCTGGTCAGCCCTGTGTGTCCCTCCAGGGCCTGGGGCGAGAGTTGGGGCTGCTCAAGACACAGGTGTCTGGAGGTGGCTCCTGGAGCGCGGCCATGGGCCCTGGGGCTGGGGGCTGCCTGCCAACCCGCCAGCCACCCTGTCCACCACAGCCCGGGGCCCCGGGGCCTCATCCAGTCCTCGTATCTCAGGCCGGTGGCTCCCGCGACACTGGGCCTCAGCCTGCCACAACTTCTCCACCACCACTACCGTCACCACCACCTACAGGGCCTTAACTTGCCAAACCAAGGCCAAAACCATGAGCAGATTCTGAGAGACCCTCCAAGCCGGGCAGGTATGAAGCACCTCCCTCCAACTGAAACCGTCAGCTAAGAGTTGAAAGCAGCAGGTTCTCGGGGCACCGCGGGTGACTTTGCTGTGATGCCTGGCCCCGCCCTCTCCCGCCTGTCACCTTCCTCACTGGCCGCCTGGCTTAGGCTGGTCCTTTCCACCCTCGCCTTCCATCTCCAGCCACGCAGCCCAGCCCGCAGTCCCAGGGTGGCCGTGGCCTCTGAGCCTACACTAGGCCTCAGGGTGGACTGGCCTTGGTTGACTTCCTGGCCCCAAGACTGGTTGAACCAATTTTTCGGGTTTTTCTCTCTCTTTCTCTCATGTTTCTGCTGGGTTTTTATCTTCCTCTCTGTTTTAATCTGTTTTGCTGGGTTTCTTGTCGGGGTTCTTCTGGACCCTCTCCCGAGAAACCAGCCCCAGTGAGCAGCTCTCCCAGAGCTGCCCCCGCCCACCATGGCCCAGCCAACCAACGCAATGCCCAGCCACAGCAAGCCACAGCAAGATCACCCCCCAGACGCTGTCCCCCGGTGTCTGCTTCCAACTCTGGATTAATTCGAGGATCTCCTAGTCCTCGGTTAATGTTCCCCAACTGAATGCGTGCCTCCCACCCCCGCTGGCGAATCCAAATGAAACCCCAGTAGAGAAATCTGCATGGCCCTCGGTTCCGTGTAGCCGTGTTGAATGGTGGTGCAGCCCCTGCCCCTGAGTGCATGGTGCATGCCCTCTCTGTAAGCTGGGGTCCCTCCAGTGACCTCGCTGTCCCCATCCCGGGTCAGCCCTCTGTGGGGGGTGGGAGGCTAAGGGCAGCATTCCCCACCCTGCCCACCCTGCTCCGCCCCACCCTGCCTGTGTGTGGAATGAAGCAGGGACCACGTCCCGTTTGTCCTTGTGGGTCCTCCCATCTCCATCCCTCCGTGGTGCGTTCGGCCGTGTTGGTGGGCCTTTCCCTGGCTTGTCCCGCGCTGTGGTGGCCGTGGGGTCAGGCCGCAGGCAGCGCCGGCCTCACCTGCCTCCCCGCTCTGTTACAGAACCGCATGCACGAGTCCCTGAAGCTGTTTGACAGCATCTGCAACAACAAGTGGTTCACAGACACGTCCATCATCCTGTTTCTTAACAAGAAGGACATATTCGAGGAGAAGATCAGGAAGTCCCCGCTGGCCATCTGCTTTCCCGAGTACACAGGTAGAGACTCGCCGCCCCCCCGCGGGGACAGCAGGGACCTGCACTGCGCTCCTGGCCAGCAGACTCCCTGAGGGAGCAGGCCCCCTTTCCCAAGCCCAGTCTCCCTGTCCTGTCCTTTGTGGATGCTCAGGACTTGACCGCGTAGAACCCAACACGAAACCGAAGGCCACCTCTGTCACCAGTCACCGTTACTACCTAACTGTGGGGTGGGTGGGCAGCCAGGGGAGGCAGCCTGGCCAGGGCCCCCTTGGAGCAGTGAGGATGGCTAGAGCAGCCCAAGTGCCCATCGGCTCTTCCAGTTGGCCAGGGTCTGGTCAGAGGTAAGTGGGCATCCCTAAGGTGACCAGGGCCCTGGCCTGGAGAGCACAAGAGCAGACAGAGTCCCAACAAGGCAGACCTACTCGGGGAGCCCCCAGCCTGACCCCACTTCCCTGAAAGTGGACATGGAGGCCATGACGTGGGCCCAGTCAAGGCACAGCTCACTCTGTCTCCCCCTTTCTCAAGATCAGGCCAACTGCCCAGTAGGCCAGGCCCCAGCAGTGTGCCGCCAGAGGTGGGGGGCAGGGCTTGGCAGCCCTCACACCCACCCGTCAGCCTCCACTTAGCTATAAATTGGGGGTCTGTGGATCCCACTCTCGTTGACCTGGGCTGTGGCCTGTGAGCAGCAGAAGCAGGCAGGGTGGGTCAGTCACCGAGGCTGCTTTGGGCCACATCACTGACAAGGCCTCAGTGATGACCAGAAGGTCCCGCCCTCACCTCCAGCCCAAATTTAGGAAAGAGTTATGATGTGGCAGATCCTCAAGGCCAGGCCTCATGGCCTGTGCCCCGACGCCTGAGGGGCTGGAACCCCCTCCAGGCCCGCCACTCCCAGGCTTCCAGGCTGCACAGCAGCCACCCCAGCTTAGCGCCATGTCTCCAAAATCCAGCCCTCCTCCCTTCCCACGGCAGGTCGTGGCAGCCCTGCCTGGGCCTGGGCCCCAGTTCCTGGAGCCTGTGGTGGCTTCCATGCAAAGCCAAGAGTCCTGTTCTCCTCCCCAAACAGCAGCTGCTCCCCTGAAACCCTCCGCCTGGGCTCACCCGGGAACAGTGACATGGCACAGCCCAAGGGAGGCAGCAAGTCAACGAGCCAGACAGTGTTAGCCCCTGGATGGCGAGCCTGAGAAGGGGAGGGTGAGGAGAAGGAGAAGTAGGCCAGAGGGGCTCACAGGTGCCACACAGTTTCTACCCGCCTCGCCCAGCAGTGGCCAAGGGAGGTGACATCTTGGCCTGCTCTGAGGGATCCCAGACAGGAGAGGACCTGCCTGCAGGGTGTGGGTCAGCCAGGGGCTGGTTCAGACTGCCTTGAGCTGACTCACAGTAAGAAAGACCGTCTGCGTGGGGAGGCAGGTGCCTTATAAAAGAACAGGAGTTTCATGAAACAGGACTCACCCTTAACACAGGTGAGGCACGGTGAGCTTTGAGATTTTGCTCTTTTCATTGTTTTTAAACTGGATGTGGACTACTGACTTGATTTCATGAGCCACGATGGATTTAGCTGAGTTGTCACGTTTCTCCCCACCCATCAGGGCTTTCCTTCAAGGTTGTCACCGAGAAGCCCTCAGTTGTGGCCTCACCTCACCTGCTCCCCTCCTGGTCTCTCCCACAGGCCCCAGCGCCTTCACGGAAGCCGTGGCTTACATCCAGGCCCAGTATGAAAGCAAGAACAAGTCAGCCCACAAGGAGATCTATACCCACGTCACCTGTGCCACCGACACCAACAACATCCAGTTTGTGTTTGACGCCGTGACGGACGTCATCATTGCCAAAAACCTCCGGGGCTGTGGCCTCTACTGAGCCCCGGCCTCACTCCCAGTTGCCCACCACCCTACCCAGCCTACTGCCCCTCATCCCCTGGGACCAGAGCTCCAGCACCTCTCAGACCACTCTCTGCACTTAGCAAAGAAGCTCCGCAGCTGGCACCAAGGGGGCAGGAGGGAAAGGCTCCATGGCCGCCCCACCCCCAGACCTCAGAGCGTGTGGTAACACGGGCTGGGCTGGGTGCTGCGCCCCTGCACCACGCCTGAGATGGGCCACGCGCTGCCTGCCTACCACTCATTGGCCTCTGCTCCACCTCTGAGTGTTTTACCCCAGGGAGAGGAGTGTGGGGGCCCAGGCCGCCGTTTGGCCCAGAACGGCGAGGCCCTACACTTGGTGACTCGTACTTGAAGTCCCACGGTCTTCTCCTGTCTTCTGGGTTGTTTAGGTGGTGGGTGTGGCCTTAGGGCAGAGTGCTGGCAGGGGTGGGGGCAGTGGCAGCCACTGCTCAGCTTTTCCTGGGTTCTCTCTGGTCAGGGGCAGCTCCGTCACCAAAAGGCAGGGTGGGACCAGGCCAAGTGCGCGTGGAACCGAGGGCTTAGGCCTTGGCAAACGCCTCCTTCCTGCCTCCCCTTGGATCTCAGCCCCCTTTTCTGGGCCATCCTTCCTTGCGCACCCTCGGGGCTCCCCATGTCCTCCTGGGGAACCCCCATTCGTGACGCCTTACAGGTCTGTAAATGCTTCTGAAACTGACGTATTACAAAGGCATGTGGTCGATGGAGGGAGGGCTCGAGTCCCGCGGTGCCTGGACAGAGGTGGAGGCAGCGGAGAGGGGGGCCGAGGGAAAGTGGCTCCTGTGTTGGCTGCGACGGGGCCCTCATGCCCAATCCTTGCAGGCCCAAGGGTGACCCATGTACCTTCTCCCATCAACCAGGTGTCAGGCAGCTGCTCCAGATATGAGTAGACATGCTTTTCCTTCTCAAATTCACAGTAAATCCAACTCAAACTGCAGGGGCATGCGGGCCTTGGGACTGGGTGTGGGTTCTGCTGTGGGGGAGGTCCTGGGGGGCTATGGATACGGCCCCTGAAGTTAACACCCCAGCTTCCTTTTTTCTCTGTGAAGAAACCAGAGAGTTTGTCCACAGGCCTTGGTGTCCTGCCAGCCCTCGGGGGCAGAGGAAGGCAGATGGATAAGGCCACCACCCTGAAGTGTGCACTACCAGGGGCCATATCCCAGGCCCCCCATCCTCTGGAAAGAGATTCCTAGGACCCTAGGACCCTTTGCGGAGATCCCTGAGCAGAAAGGCATGAGGTGACTTCTGGTGACCCAGGCCCAGGCTGGCGTCAGGCAATCAACACGCCTCATTCTCACTCTTAGGCGCCTCCAGTTGGCTGATGCCACCAGCCGACACCACAGGCAGACCCTGTGTGCTGTGTGGCAGGCTCTGCCTAGGGAGCCAGATGTGCCCATGGAGGAGAGGGGCTGCCACTTGAGAGGTCTCTGGCCCCCTCTTCAAGCCCCCTGCTCTTCCAGCCTCCACTCCAGGCTCTGCTCAGTCCCAGGGCGAGGCAAGACCCCTGGGCTCCCAGTCCTTTCCCCTGACTGCCCTAGAGCCAGCAAGGACCGCATCACGCCAATAGCTCTGGGCTTCCTGGTTCCAACAGGCCCAGAGCTCTGGGTGGTGCATGGGAGACCCAGGGCACCGGTCCTAGTGCCAAATGCCTGCAGGGATGGGTGCCGCTGGGTGAACCCTTCCCTGGTGTGGCTCTCTTGCTGCTGCCCCAGCCTTACGGGAAATCAGAAGGCAGCCAGGCTGCAGGAGCCACCCCGCCAGCCCAACTCCACTTGGTTTCATTCACCTTGTATGTTGCACCTTGTCCCATCTGCAGGGCTGTGGCCCCTGGGAGCCAGCAGTCTCAATGTCCTGTCATGGGCAGCCAGGGCCAGTTAAGCCATTTGCCCAACACTGAAGACATAGCAGTTGTTTCCTGATATCACCTCCCTGGGAGTGGCCAGCTGTGCCCCTAACTCTGTCCTGTGACTGCAGATTCAGAAACAGCTGACAAGAAGGGAGAATGCTGGCCAAGCTCACCTCCACGGCCATCGTCCAGGCCCAGGGCGCTCCAGTGCCCACAGCAGCCAGAGTGCCAGGCAGGAGTCAGGCCCCTCCCCCGCCCCAGCTGCAGCACTGGGAGGCTGGGGGAGCAGGGTGCCTGGGGCCTTCCTGCCCTTGAGTCCCCTGGGCTGCCTTCTCTCTCCCAGACACTCTGCCCTGCTCTGGCCCTCCCGCCGGCATGCTGAGAGGGTCCTTGGCTGTCTGATAGAAACCGTCGAGGAGAGGGTACCCAAGGTGTAACTCCTTTGCTGTCCACTGCGTCGCCCATCCATGGCGTCACCGGCGGCTCCACCATGGGGAGGAACACTGGGGGTGACAGACGAGTTTTGGCTCCGTCGTGGGTATGGGCGTTGGGGGCAGATGTTGTAAGTGAACAGACATGGGTGGGTCTCCACCCAGTGCTTGGGGCCGTGCGTGAACTCTGACCGGCTCTCATTCAGCAGGCCAAGGGGAAGATGGTTTCTAGGAGGGGCGCCTTTGCCACACCCATGAACACTGTGCCTGCCATCCCGAGCTTGCAGACAAGTTCCGTTCCCTGCACCAAATCCCTCCACAAGAGCCAGGTCTCAGCCTTCACACAGAGAGCAGAGAGAGGTCCCCGTTGCTCTCTGGCCTGACTGGAGGGGGCAGCACACGAGGCCCAAGGAGGCGCTCTGTTGAGCCTGTGGACTCTGGCCCTGCCCCCACCCTGAGCAGAGAGCCCAGCTTCGACACTCGGGGGTCCATGGCCACCTCCCATGGAGGCCTTATATGCCCAGTGCTCTGGCCCTTCCTCTTCCCTCTGGCCCCAGCAGAGCCCAGGCAGAGGGCCACCACCATAGCTGGTGCCAGCGGACACCTCTGCCGCCTCCCAGCACAGCTCCACGCCCCACTGGTGGGAACTGGAGAGACAACTGCGCTGGGCATCAGTGAGTCTCCCCCGAGGTCGGCAGCAGCCGCAAGTGCCCTCCCCACCCACAGCCCCACAACCAGGCTGTCTGTAAGCCCCAGCAGGGAAGGCGTAGGACTCCTCTCACCCAAGCCCTTCCCTTCTGCCAAAATGAGACCTACCAAGGAAGCTTGCTTACCTCACAGCGCCCCTAACACATTCCCAGTTCATACCCAGTGGCTACTTCTGCAGGTTCTTCCTCATCTCTAGCCTCTTTCCTGACCACCCCCCGCCCCAAGCTTTTCCCTCGGTCTGACCCCATGCACTCTTCAATCATCTTGGTAGGTAAATCCATCACAACCCAGGCCTCAGTCTCTTTCCTCTGCCTGCCCAGCCCCCTTTGAGAAGCCTCTCCAGCTGCTTCTGCTCTTCTCTGAGCCTCTGGAAGCCTCTGGGCGCCACCTGGCAGTTCTCAGGAACTGTGGCCTGAGGCTCCAGCTGTGGCTACTAGAGATTCAACTGGGGTGCTAAAAACAAGCACCCCCAGACAGTTTCCCCTGTGGACCACAAGCCTACAGAGTGAAGGGTTCCAGAAGCCCAGGGCAGAGAGACGACACAACAGCCAGGCCAGGGAACAGGGCCAAAGTGTGGGCTGCTGCCATGTATTGGTGGTCAGGCTCCCCACTCCCCCCGCCAGTGAGGCGAGTCCAGAACCTCCTTGCCCAGGAAGCATAGCAGGGCCTTCCCTCTGGGGCCTCTGGGCCTCCAGACAGACCACACCCCAGCCAGCCAGATGAAGGCCCCTGTCAAGGGAGGGACAGGGCAAGGCAGAAGCAGAAAGAAGGCCCCCGATTTCTGCTGCCTCCCCGCACAGCCATGCCCTTCCATCCACTTCCCTCTGCCCTTCTTGGTTCGGCCCCAGCCCCTAGCTGGGCCCCCATTGCACATGTTCTCTAACCCCCAGACCCCCTCCCAATTCTGCTGCTGCCACTCTTCTCCCCTCCCCCAGACAGGGATGGGTGCCCCCTCCCTCCTTAGCAAATCTGTCTTAGGTGCAGTAGTCCCACCTCCCAACCCTGCCACCACCAACCCCCCCCTTATTAACTGTAATTTTGTAAGTAGAGTGACGTTGGTTTAATAAATCTCTAGTTATTGTAATAATTTATTGGCTGCCGTAATGTATTTATTAGTCACCCATCGTTAATAAAAAGTGCCAGCTTTTTCTAGCGTGAGTGTGGTGTGTTGTGTCAGTGCCCAGGAGCTTCCGCCAGGCGTACCCACACTTATGCCCTGCCCCATTTGGGTCCTGGGATCAGGACTGTGGGCTGCCTGGCGGAGGGGGCATGCCCTGCTGGGGGCAGAAGGGTTTGGGTGACTGGCCGCCCTGCCCAGCTCTCTGCATTGTCAGGAGGGCGGAGGCTGTCCTGGGCTAACCCCACCTTCCTGTCCTAGCGTGCTTAGTGCCAGCCATGCTACCGCTCTGGGTGCTGGCACAGCTTTGCTGCAGCCTGGGACACACGGAGGGCTGAGGAAGACAGTAAGGTGACAGCGAACAGGGGCGGATGGCTGTTGGTTGGCGGTGACCCTTGGCTTCTGCGATGTCTCCCATTTTGACTTATCTCAGCGTCTGTTTTCTCTGGGGAAGCTTGTAAGGACAAGCTGTGCTCTTGGCTCCTTGGCGATGGGTTCCAGTTCGTGTGGCAGTGGAGGGATGGCAGTCAGGCCTCGGGGCGTGGTGGGGAGGGGTGCGTTGGTGCCGACGTCCCTGTCTCTGCAGCAGCTCCCCTTCCCACTGCCCTCCCCACAAAACCCGGTCTGACCTGACTACGGTGTGCCCTCTGCCTCCCCCTGACCCCTGCTCTGTACCCCTCCCTTTTCCGTGCACGTGCATTCTTTCTCCCCAGCTGGACTGTGAGGCACAGCAGCAGGAGCTGGGCTGGCAGTCCCTGCAGGCACACCCAGTCGGAATCGGCGGAAGAGTGGTGGGGGCGGCTGTGCAGAGCTGAGCAATGGGACTGTGGATCTCAGGCGCCAGCCGGGATTTTCCCTCCAGACCTAAACCTTCAGCCCCACCCACATGCCAAATGGGTGCAGTCCCCACTCTCAGATCGGGGCACCCTGCTGTTCCCGCCTGGATCTGGGACTGCCCCAGGCATATATCCCCACCACAGCCTTCAATGGCTATAGACCAAAGCAATGCTTGGGACAGTTGTGCAGTGGAGCTGGGAGCTGGCCTCAGGCTGCGGGTTTCTAGCACTTGGTTGAGCAGCTGTGGGACGAGGTGGTTCTATGTGGTGAGAGGCCTTTTCCTGTTGAATGCTTGGGTCTTGGAGCATCTCGACTCGACTCTCATAAATGGCCCAATGAGCCTGACTGAGTGTTCACAGCCCAGGCCCTGAAGTTGGCCTCCCAGGTGACCTCCACCTGCCCTTTTCTGAGCAGGCTCCATTGATCGGGCAAATCAGTCTCCTCCTCCCTGAGTGGCGTTGTGCAAACGACAGGCAGACTTTTGGTGAACTGAGAATGAAATTCGCTGGTTGAGGCTAGATGGGTAATAAAATTGTATGACTTTGCTAAATTTGTTTAGCAGAGTAAAGAGGCAATGGCATTTACTACAGACCCTACAGTAAGAAGTAAAACCATGCCAGTTGTCTAGGGGCTCCCAAGGGGCAACTGAGCACTGAAAACAGCCCCCCCACACACACACACTGGCCCAGCCACAGGACTCCTCAGAGAAGTAGAAACCCATCGCACTGCGTAAGCTCTGGGTCTGGCCCAAAGCCAGGTGCAAGTCTCTGTTCTTCCAGGTCCCAGCTGTGTCACTGCTCAGTGCCCCCTAAGGGTTGATGAGGTTAAATGCACAAAGCAGGGAAGTGCGGGGTGCATGCTGGCCGAGTGGGGTTTGATAACCAGTGGTGGTCACTTCACCATTTTCTTCACCCTCCTTCTGCTCAGATGGAGGAACTGGGCCATGGCACCTGAACACGCAGTTTACTCAGCTCCTACGGCCTGCTCGTCCCCGGGGATGAGTCCATCTCTCAGTGACTAAGGCACAGAGATGCCCACACCAGTTATCTGCTCTTTCTGATTTGGTTCAGTCTTCTGACTTCAGAGGGAGAATGTAGCCTGGAATTACTTCCTGTCTTGACCTGTAGACCTAGGGAGCTGGGTTTGAGATGGACAAGTTCCCAGGGCTCAGACAGTTCTTGGAAAAAATGAACAGCGGTCCCCTCCCTGAGGGAGGTGCATTTCATGAAACCACCTTCCCGTGCAGAAAGGGGTTTATTCACAGGGAGACATGCTCCCGGGCACTGCCAAGAGACATCACCCAACTTCATGTGCCTGGCACCCCACCGTAGGCTCAGTTAGGCCTTGCCCAGGGCAAAAAGGCTGCCCCGTCTGTTCTGATTTATTTTCAGCGCCCATCATATGCATTCATGTGCTAAACGGGCTTCTGTGTAGCGAGCGCTTCGCGGCTGCAGCACGTCAAACTCCCTGCAGGTCAGGCCCAGCCTGTGGGGGCTTTGCCAGTCCCCTCAGCACTTGTGCAGGCAGCATGACAGAAGCTTCTCCCCCGAGGGGCAGCCCCCCAAGGATGCGGTCAGAGCCTGGCATGATTCCTTCAGATTACAGGTGGGGCCTAGAGTCCCTCACTGCTCCCAGACTTCCCCACCCACAGATTGGAAGGGCCGAAGTCCAACTGCTCCAGCAGCCCCCTACTCAAAGCCCCCTACACACACACACACACACACACACACACACACACACACACACGGGCACGCAGGCCTTCCCATGGCTGGGGACTTTGCCACGGGGAGAGCCCACCTCACCCCGTCCTCAGCCTCACCTAGGGAGCAATGGTTGGTCCCCAGTCCAATCTCCGCCATTGGCCCCGAGATGAGGGGTGTAGACTGAATTCCAGAAATGAGAAGCCCTGGGCTGCGTTACAGCTGACATCCAATTCTATCCCTCAGCCTTCAGAGGAGCCACGGGCACAGGAGCCCCTCCTGTGCTGCCCCCGTAGCCCAGGTCCTCTCTCAAACCTAACTCTCTCTTCTCTCTCCCTGTCTCCGTGTCCCCCTCCGGCTGTCTGTCTTGCTCTCTCTCCTCCCGCCTGCGGCCACAGAACCGCATGCACGAGTCCCTCATGCTCTTCGACTCCATCTGTAACAACAAGTTCTTCATCGATACCTCCATCATTCTCTTCCTCAACAAGAAAGATCTCTTTGGTGAGAAGATCAAGAAGTCACCTTTGACCATCTGCTTTCCTGAGTACACAGGTGGGTGTCACGGCGGCCCTGTGCAGGAGGAAGCCGCACCCCTGCCAGGGACCTGCGTCGCCTCCAGAGGCACGAACCAAAGCTGCCTGTGGCTCAGGGAACAGGCTGCCAGGCCAGCCCAGCTGGCGGGCAGGGTGCCACTGCGGGAGTCTGGCCGGGGTGCAGAGGAAAACACCAGGGTGTGACCAGGTTTGGCCCTTCCCAGGACACAGCCCTGGGTGTGGTGGGAAATGGAGCCTCTGATCTATGTTCTGTGACCGGGTGACTCGGGAGTGACATGGAAGAGGAGGCAGGACAGGACCACAGGTTTCCCTTCCCCTTTCACCCTGGTCACCCTGGGTGACTACTGGGTCACGTAGCACCTTGGTCTGCACGGGTGGGCATGCAGCCTGCGAGTGGGGCACCGTGAGCAGCAGCCCTGCCTACGCCCAGCCAGATCCTTCCCCCCCACTCGGCCATCATGCCTGATTTCTCCCCCTCTTCCTCCACCCCTGGTTTTGTGCCCTTATCAACCACTCCAGCTCTCTGCAAGCCCCCCCTTCCCTGCCTGCCTGCTGCCTCTCTTCCACCTCCTCGGGGAATTCTCCTCCCCTCTGGTCCCAGCCCCCCACAGCGGAGCTCCTTTCCGTCTGGGTGGATGGGGTGTCCGGCTGTCCGACTGCTCAGGGAGGAGGCTGCTGTAGACGTGCCCGGCCCTGGGCTGCTGCTAAAGGCTACAGCTGTGCTGGCAGCTGCCAGAGCCCAGCCTTGGTCCCTCTGGGGACTGGGCAGCCGCTAGGGGCCCCTTTGCATGCTGAAAACAGAGACCAGGACCCTGCAACAGAGCAGGATGTGTCATAGCTTGGCTCAGCCAGGAACCCACTCACTCACAGCCCCAGGGAGAGTATGGGCTCAGCTCCTGGGGCTACACAGGTCCCCAAGCCCCCGCCAGATTCCAGAAGAGAAGGCTGCCGGCCCATCAATCATTCTCCACTGCTGAGAAGAGTCAGCCCTCACCCTTGGGTGTGGAAGGGCCCATTGGCTTGTTCTGAGCCCGCCTGTCTCCTCACTGATGTTCCATGCTGTTTGTCAATGGATCCCGGGGTGCACAGAGATGGGGGTGGGGCATGACAGCCAGCAGGAGCCCGGTCTCCAGCAGGCAGGTGGGCCAGGCAGTCTCTGGAGCCAGACCACCTGCAACTTTGGGCAAGCTAATCCCCTGTGCCTCGATTTTCATCTGGGTGCCATAGTAGATACAATAATGCCTACGGCACGGGGTGGCCACACGGATGGGTGGAGAGAACAGAGCCCGGGGCCAGGTCTACCACCACTGTCCATGGCCGAATGAATAATACTCAGAGGATGGAAACCAAGGAAGGGGGAACTGGCCGTGGAGGGGGTGCCCTCTGCAGGGTGGAGCAAGCCCAGGAGATACAGGACAGGCCCCAAAATCCCCGGGCCGAGAAGAGCCCCACTGCGGGCAGAGCTGGGCGGCAGACCTTGCCCAGCCTCAGCAAGGGCCCTGCAGGACCGATACAGCAGGACCAGATGGGTTGTTGTGACCAGGTGGCTCTCAATAACCATAAGCGCTGGCAGGCCCTCTGCGGCCAGTGCTGCCCTCAGGCAGGCTCTTCCTTGTCCCCAGGGAACCGGCCCCACTGGAGCCCAATTTGGGACGGGCCCAGGGAGTATCAGTCTCACTGCTGTGCAGCGCGAGGCCTTGAATGCCTCCCGAGAAAGTGGGTCAGAATGTGGGAAACATCTGAGTTCCCCAGGACCCCCGAGGGGTCCGACACCACGCTGTTGTTGAGTTCAGACACTACCAGGACGGATGACAAATGGTCACCAGTGCCCCATGCAGTGCCAAGGCCTGCGGAGACATGCGGAAGGGGCAGGAGACAGGCAGGGGCCAGGGTGAGGCCTAAGCACCTGCCAGGCTGTTATGGGCGCAGACTCAGCAGACACCCAGGAGGCATTCCCGAGTCCCTCCCAGGCACTTTTCACCTCCATCAGTGCCTTGTCTTGACACCCTCCATACAGAAAGCTTCTTGATGGGGTCCACTCTGGTGCTGGGTCTAGTCTGTGAGCTGCCACTCACTTGGTGGCTACACTGTGGACTCACCGCTCAGTGCACTTCTGCTGTTGGTGCCCGGCCAGTGGGCTGCATGGAGCTGGTTTCCGCCCAGACCCCCACCCGCTTCTCCTGATCCTCTCACATTTGCTGACCTGGCTGCAGAAAGAAGCCTTCCAGCGGCCCGAGCCCCAGCCTCCCCATCTGGCTCACACACAACTGGAGAATGGGGCAGGGCAGGTATTGTCCCACACCCTTAAAATCGGAATGTATCGTTTCCGTGCTGGCCAGATCCTAGTGGCACTGAGGAAAATGGGGCATCTTCCTTTGATGGGTTTTTGGCAATTCTGTGTCGATCCATATTTTGTGGTAACTGAAAGCTGTGTACAGGGCAGAGCCAAAGGGCCTTGCGGGTGCCGCTGATTGGAAAACTGTCCACAGATATCCCCACCAGGACCCAGCCAGGATCAAGGGGATAGCCAAGGAACTGGGGGGGGGGGGATGGAGGGGGAGTGGGGCCCAGTTCGTATTACCCACGCTGCTAATCCCTTAAATTCCCACCCAGGGGATACCAGTGCCCCAAGTCCTGGCCATTCACCCAAGAACTGGGACTGCGTAGGGCCGCTCCCAGCCCTGCCAAGTGGCTTCTCGTTAGAGGGAGCCCCCCGGGAAGGAGAAGTGCAGGTCCAGTTTGCTCTGCGTCCCACCCTCCCGGGAGCTCTTCCTCAGATGTCCCTGTCTTGCTTTATCAGAAGCAGCAGGACTGGTTTAGAGCAGGGTGACAGCTGTGAATGGCAGACCCGGCCTGGCTGCAGGATGCTCACCGAGCGAGCAAAAGGGACCTTCCGTGCTCATTGTCCTCCCAGGGCTCCTGGTCGATCCAGTGTGAAAACAGAGTCAAGGACCTTGAAAAGTCAGAAGGCAGCCAAATGCTAAACCGTGTGGGGTTTTTGATGGAAAATGCAACTACGCCTTGGAGGAGGAGAGCCTGACTGTGGCCCCCTCTGCTCCCGGCATGTCTCATCTGCGTCCCGGAACACACCACAGCCCCGTCTCACCTTGCTCTCCCCAAGCCGCGCCATCCGGCTCTCACCTGGGTCTCTCCTCTCTCCTTCTGTGTCGTTACAGGCCCCAACACCTATGAAGATGCAGCCGCCTACATCCAAGCACAATTTGAAAGCAAAAACCGCTCACCCAACAAAGAAATCTATTGTCACATGACTTGTGCCACAGACACGAATAACATCCAGGTGGTATTCGACGCGGTCACCGACATCATCATTGCCAACAACCTGCGGGGCTGCGGCTTGTACTGACGTCTTGTCGCGTGCAGCACCCTATTTGGTAATGATTCCAGCACTCACAGCAAAGCGTGTACACACACACACACACACACACACACACACACACACCAACAAATGCAAGTTGGTAAATAAACTTTAAAAAGGCATAACAAAACCTTATATATATATACAAATCTATATTAAAAAATTCTTTTTAGTTTGTACTAGAGAGCTTGGGACAGAACTGACCACCACCCCATAGATCAAGGTTTTCCTGGGACAGCACATGAGCACGTGTGTGCACGTATGTACACACACACACACACGTTGTGATGGGAGTCCTAATTTGGGAGACCATCCTTTTAAGAACAGCCACGTGATTTTACTGAGACCCACCTCTGAGCAGGGGGGCAGGGGGCAAAGAAAGGCCTGGCATTGGTCCAGCCTGTCTCTGCTTCTACCACTGAGGCAGCGTATGCTCGGTTCTGTCCTGCTCTGTGCATATTCCAAAACCCTTTAATAAATGGCCAACATCCTATATATCTCCCTGCCCTATACCCCGAAAAAACAACAGAAAAATGAAGGACGCTACTCTTTTGGGTGGTGGTGGTTGCTAATTTCAAGAATTTAGAAGAATCATTGCTCCGACCAATCCACTGTCTCCTGAGTTTTCTTTATTCATGTCAACAAGGCAAGAGTCGGAAAAGGGAGACTTGGTCTGCTTTCTGAAAGCAGCGAGCAGAGGGCACATGCAGAGGGGACATGCAGACCAGGGCTCAAATCCACCTGTGAAGTGAAGCCCCTACCTCCAGGAGGGCACCAGGGAAGGGGAGAGATGGAGAGAAGGGGACAGGAGTGGCCACGGGAGGGCTGGTTCTGCAGACCTGACATGGTCAGGAGCTCACGGATGAGGCCTCCCAGTGGCCTGGGCTGGGCTTCCCTTGGGGACCCAAGCCTTCCTATGATGCTGCCCCGTCTCACCTCACCCCGACATGATGGAAAATATGCTAGGGTTTGTTGGTTGGTTGGTTGGCTGGTTTTTAAACTCAAAGAAACTGGTCAGACTGGACCCCCTTATCTCTCTCTCTACAGACTGCTTCACGGACTCTTTGCTGTTGACGTTGACCTCCTGGTAGCATGACCTTTTGGCCTTTGTAAGACACACAGCCTTTCTGTATCAATCCCCTGTCTAACCTATGACCCCAGAGTGACTGACGGCTGTGTATTTCTGTAGAATGCTGTAGAATCCGGTTTTAGTTGAGTCTTCACATTTAGGATTTGAAAGGAAAAAAAGAACATTTCTCATGTGCTTTGTAGCTTAAAAAAAGGAAAATGGAAAACTCACCATTACATCCATATTGTTTTTTGGAATAAAGAAACATATATCTGCACCTGTGCCCTTCCTCCCCCACCTGTGGCAGGGCCCCCAGCACCCCTGCAGGTGCCAGGTCTGTCTGCGCCCAGTTCCCAGATGTGCTCAGGCTGGCCATGCTTTCCAGAACATTGTGGGGTACTTCTGTGCCCCACGCCACTCATACCTCCTGCCCCACCCCAACCACTCCAACCACACACTCATTCCAGGTTTATATAGAAAAAGCACAGCTCTCACTGGCCCGTAGCTGCCAAAAAGAATACCAATCATATGTATAAATGAGCCCTATAGAAAACAAGTTTCCTGCCAACCCCCCGTCTACAGAATCCCTTTATAATTTCTTTTCAACTGTTTAGTTTTTGTTTAATTTGTGTGCTGATGAGCACTGTGTACTGCATACCAGATCAGCTTTCCTAGTCTTTGGGAATCGGGGTTGTGGTTTTTTCCTTTGACCGTTTTGCTTCTCAGTCTCTCAGATGGATGCCCCCTCTGTGTGTGTGAGCCCTCTCCACCTTTTCCTTTGTTTCAGTGACCTGTGTTCGCTCTTTCTCATGTGGGGATATTTGTGCTGCAGACAAAAAGAACAAAAAAATTTTTTAAATACCACAAGATGGAAAAAAAGAAAACCACAAAAAAAATTAAAAAAAAAAAAAAGATGGAATGTAGTGTTTACATGAAAGCCAGTTTTCATGACCAGTCCTATGTCATTTCTACTTTGACTCGTATCCAAACCCCAAACCTCTTCACGGTTTCACTTTTAAGACTTAATATTTGCTGAAGAAGACCAAGTCACAGCCATTTCAGATAAAGAGGAGGCAAAAAGACAAAACACACAAAAAAATTAAAAATACAGAAAAAAAAAACTTGAAAAATAGGAAAAAAGAAAAAAAAAAAGCCCACGGGTCTTTCTAAGCCTTTCTATTCCCAATCGGTGAGGTTTCTGTGGTATCTTACACACACTGCCAGTCTACTTCTCTAATGGAAAATTCATGTGTAGCTCAATAAAGAGAATGTTTGTCTGTATTCCTGAGTCTCTCACCCTTGGGCTTCGTTCTGACAGGAAAGGGAAAGAGGGATTTGGGCCACAGACATTGGGAGGCTGGTGACAGGGCTGTAGGTGCCATAGAAAGAATCCCCCGCAGGACCTCTCCATGTCCCCTCTCGTTGCTGCCATCTAGGGGACCAGAGGAGCAAGGAGGGCAGAGGAAAGGAACAGCCTGCCCGCAGATGCCCTCTTCCTCCCTGGTTGCTTGTTTTTAAGGGTAGGGTGGAACTGAGGATTGGAAAGGCAAAAAATAAAGGGAGGGTGGGTAATCCCAAATGTCCTGATAATACTGTTTCTTCTGTTCCCTGTGGTTCCACCCCAGTAGAACAGGTAGCCCCAAGAACGAGGCCAAATTGCCTGGGCCCTCTGCACCCAAGGGGTCACACCTATTCACTTGAACATCTTTGAAAGCCTCCGCTCCTGCACCTGGATGCCAGGCAGGCCCTGCAGGCGGAACGAACACACAGGGTTAACGGAGAGCAGCGTGGCCTGGCACACGGAGTCCGATTCTTGTCTCTGCCAGGGTGCAGGTCTCACTGTGTGCCCCCTAGGTTGCCAGGTTTTTCTGTAATAACTAGCAATCGGTTGAGACTGTGGCCTGGAGGGAACACAGCCCACCCAAGTCCTTGCATTGTGTCCATGGACCGCATATCGGCCACATAGTCAAGTGCTACCTCGTGCCATCCAGGGAGACGAGAGGGCCTCGGAGGTCAGCTCGCGGGCATCCTCTCCACACCCCAACAGATGGGAATGAGCAGCCCAGGAAGACCTCCCCTTGGCAATTCCAGTGGTCATTTGAGTCTAGTGGGGATGGGGTGGGGGTAATGATACTGCTGCAGAGACCACAGGATAACGAGACTAGCTCCCTCCTGTTATAAAGACCTAACTGACTGGGGCATCCCTGGAACCTCCCCAGCCAGGACAAGCCCGCTAGCCGGCCAAGCCGCACCTCAGTGCTTTTCCCAACAGCTCCGCTCGCCCCACCTTCTCTGCAGTGGGAGGTTCATTACCACCTGTTCATGGGAAGGTTACACTCCTGGCCACAGCTTGACTTCAGGCCGGTCTGGGGGGCAAACCAGCAGGCAGATGCAAGGCTAAAGGATGCCCTGACTGTCGACATACAGCACACCTGAAATTGACTACAAATGAGCCATATTCTAGCAGGTTCTTTCCCAACTTTCAAATGAGTGTTGCAGATCAAACCAACAGAACTTTCTTTGCCTTATCTTCCTTAAAATTCAAGTTAGGAAGCATTGTTTTGGGAAAGGACGCAGGGAGAGACCAATTCGATTAGAACGAGGAGGAAGGGGCAGAACTCATGTTATCACGGTTTCTGAAAGCCCCACAGGTGACTCTAATGAAACACTTCTAACCTAACAGAAAGCAAGGTGGTGAGATGGAGGGAGGCGTCCAGATGGAGGGCCTTCAACCCCATGACAAGCTCCTGGGCTAGGCTCCTTTCGCCTGCTGCGGCCTGCTTCAGCATAGCTCTCAGCTTCCTTCCCCGGAGTGGGGAAAGTCACACCCAGAGAGGACCATGGGCTAAAGATTAAACAGCATGTGTCTACACAGCTCAAGTGGGAAATCAGGTCCAAGCGAACAGCAGGCAACCTAAGATTTCTACCAACACAAGGCAATGATGGACCATCATTCTCTACGGTACGTAAAAGCCTCAAAATTGGGGGGTGAAAACAAACTCTGGAGAACCCAAGATGTCAACAAAACAGGGCCGATAAGAAAATGGAGTGACATAGACCACTTCCAAGAAGGCAACTCAACCACCATTCCACAGAGCGCCTGGCCACTGCTTGTTCTCCGTTTACAAACCTGACCCAGCGGCATGGCCTCAGCTCTGGGCTACAGGCGCTGAGAACAGGAACAGGTTCCCTGGCCCTGGAGACAAGACAGTGAAAGCGGTCATGAGCTAGGGACCCATCCCGTGTTGGGACACTGGTCTACTCCCACCACTGCCCTTAGCATCTGTCCCAGATGCCCACACGAAGTGACAAAAGCCACGAGAAGACAGGGCCCAGAATATTTAACTATCCAGGTGCAAAATCTAACAGTGAATTTAGGAGTTCTCTTCTTGGTCATCGTGAGGCGTGTCTCCACCTTGGTCACTGTCATACTGCTCTATTCCAATATCTCAAGACCTTCTAAAATTGACTGCAAATAATTGTCTCTTTTCACACGTCTGAAACATAAGAATATATGGAATAGTGTCATCTTTACTGTGTACAATATGCAAGTATAAGGATGGAAAAAAAACCATCACCCAAAATGGTACACACATCAAAATGGGATCGAACATTGGCACCTCTGAAAAAGCTGCCTTAGCTTCCAACCACACACAACACACCAGAAGAGTTTGCTTTTTATTATTATTACTATTTTACAATAAAAACAAATACCTATGCTCTGAGCAAAACAAAACACATTTTTTTAAAAAATCACAGAAATTTACTAACAGCATTTCAAGGTAAGGCTTTTGAAAGACTTATTGAAATAAATTATCTTGGCCTAAACATTTACTTATCACTTTTTTCAATTACTTTTTAACATTCTAAAAACTTTCAGTTATGTAAAATACATTTAACTTTGCCAATTTTAGATAATACTGGATTCTCCCCAAAAGGACTACGATAAAATTATGCTTTGAAACATTTAAAAAAAAAAAAAAAAAACTTAATCCAACAGGACATAAAAAACTGAACTATGAACCTACGATTGCGTGTTTCAAATCCTTAAAGTTAAATGTGTGAAGAATTTGAAAAGGGTCAGGCCCTGGGTCTATTCCAAGGCAGGTGGACTCAACATCTTAACCTTTCTATGTTTAATTAAACCAACAAGAACAAAGTTATGAAAATGAAGGGCTCCAGGGAAGATACAAAAGATACCTTTTGTTTCTTCAATAAAGTCCTCCAAAATTTCCTCTCCCATCTTATAAGGCCCACGTTTTCTCTAAGGACCAAGCTCACAGCCTTTGGGATTGCCTAATTTACCTGACCACGGAATTCAAACCAGAAACCAAAGCTGGCTGCTCAACCCTCTCAGTGCTGATCTCCCCCCATGTCCAGGGGGTCACGAAATGCTGAGAGAACAGACATTACAGGGTAAACCCGTGAGATGCAGGAGCACCGCGTTAACAGATATAAAGCCAGCTCTGATAAGTCCCAGATGGACCGGGACACAATCGGTCACCTGCTCACACTCTACAGCCCCGGACCGCTCCAGGTAACAAACCGAGTTGTTTTCCAAGACGCCTTGCGGCCCAGCCGGCCCGGAGCCCATGGGTCCGGCCTCACAGTCAGAACAGCAGTTTGACAAGAGACACTGTCCAATGGTGTGGAGTCAGGCTCCTGCTGGACGTCTCCAAGCTGCTCTCTATGAATCCTGCTTCCTCCCCCATCACTTCCTGCAGGACTTGGAGCTAAGACACCAGCATTTGTTGGGACTTAAGTATAAAGCAATAATCGAAGCTGCTGGCTTCAGGGCCTTCTGGCTGCCCACTTCCTCTTGACCTTCCCCCACCCTAGGAAGTCTGGTCAATGCCAGAAGAGATCATGCCTAGAGTTAAAATGTGCACTGTTTCTAAAGGGAAAAGAAGTGTCACATAGAAAGTATTACAAAAAAAGATTAAATTTGTCAGCTGTCCAAACACTATTAAGACCACATGCTTTATACAGCGGCAATGCAGTCAGGCCCACTTCTCACACAGCAGGCGGAATGGGGCCGGGCCTCTTCAGGGGGGCACACGCTTCGCTCCGGAGGCGCTGAGGAAGGCCAGGAAGCGCTAGGAGGTCTGCTGCTTCTGGAGTCTCCGTTCAGCAGCCGCAGCCAGCATCCTTCGACGCAGGGTCATGGGGTCAGAGGCCGTTCCTTCTGAGGGGAGGCAGCTCTCTGAGGCTGAGTCATCTTCTGAAGTTCTGTTCAAGAAACGCCTTGAACAAAAACCCAAAGGATTTACATGAGAGATAAGAGAAGTTCTGGAACACATACATACAGAAACATACAGTATATGTTTCTTTTTAATCTCCCCATATTCCAGGCACCTCATGAAGCGGTCACCGAGCACCATCCCATCGCTAAACAGAGCAGCGAACGTTCTCTGTACCAGGGAGGCTTGTCACATGGCTGTTCAGCTCCTCCCTCTGTGCTGGCCGTCCCCTCCCTGCATGGCCACGCAGCACAAAGTCCCCACTCACAAGGCAGGCCGTATAAACACAACACTGGCCCTGTTCCCAAGAGTTTAAATAAAAAGCCCCTGCCCATCCACAGGGACACTCCATGTTCCGGGGGTTTGTGGCACACAGATGCACAGGCTGCGCTCCCAACGCTGGGCTGCCAGGCGGAGTGGCCAAGTGGCAGGGCTTGGGGGCTGGACTTCTCTAGGCCTCAGTTTCTTCGGTTTTAAGTCTGTCAAATGGGTATATTTACAGTGCTCCCGCTTAGAGGTGTCAAGAGAATTAGAATAATTAACATAAAGGCCTCGGAACACGCTGGCACGAGGGCTGTCCATGCACGTGTGGCTGAAGATGCCCACAGAAGACGGGCGACAGTACCAGCCACCAGGAACTCCTAGCTGGGCCCAGTATTACCAGATGCTCTGCTTTTTCAAGAGAGGTTTGAAATCAACTTTCAGGTGAAAGGAATTGTTTTTCAATGTTGGCATCTGTATAAAGACGTGCTGTGGCCTGACATGACAAGGGCCTCCAGACCCCTGGGTTCTGACCTGAGACTTATGCCAACACGGTTTGCAGAACCAACTTACTTCCGAGCTTGCTGCAGGAGGTCGTCCTTGCGCTGGACTAACATGCGCTGTCTCTCATCGGCGGACTTGGAGAAGCGGCTCCCCCGAGCCTCAAAGTCTCCCCCCTCACTGGGCTCCGCCTCCAGCTCGCTGAAGTCCAGAGCCTCTTCCAGCCGAGGGCTGACGTCCAGAGGCACACGCTCAGTCTGGACACGGAGGAAGCAGGGGCCACGTGAGCACAGGCTGCCCTCCTGGGCAGAGTCCGCCTGGCCTGAGTGCCCCAACCAGCCAGTGTTCTTCTGGTCCCAAAGAGAGGCCTGCTGCCAGGCAGGGACCCACGAGCGCATGTGTAATGGCAGAAGTGGGTCCTGGCGGGCAGGCCGCCACACTGGGCTTGGGCACCACTAAGAACAGAACCCGGCTGACACTAGATGTTCAATGTCAGTAGAATAGGTAAATGATTACCAGTCCAAAAAACACAAGCACCCCAAGACTGAACTCTTAGAAAATAATAAAGTTAACCGCTAGTTTATATTCTGGGAATTTTCGGTGCAATTCTACTAAGTGCTCTAAAATTTAAACAAGTCTTATCACATTTACCACATAAATTTGATATCCTCACCTGACTCTGAAAACAGTCAAGCAGATAAAAAAGGCAAATGCTAAGGATCCTTTTTAAAATACATATAAGATCATGTGGTTCCTTGTGTAACAGGTTATTAAATGGGATTATTTCCATTTTGGCTGAAGCTCAAAGGCCAACACAATGCCCAGGGGCCCCACTTGCTTAGGCAGATGCCCAACCATCTGTGCTCGTGCCACCAAGCAGAGCCAGCTGGCCAGGTCAGCACAGCGCTACGCAATAGCAGAGTTCAGGTAGAAAAGGCTGAGAGAAAGGCCTGTTTTTAGGGGTTCCTGGTGTACGGCACCTTTCCATCATCCCCCCTCATCACCTCCTCCTCCCTGCAGCCAAGCAGGTGAGGGGACTTCAAGAGAACCATGTGGCCTCTGACTCATAGTCCCTGAAGGCTGGGGAACACGGGAACTGGTGACTAACACACACCTAAGAAATCTAAGAGAAAGAAACTGGCTTGTAGCAGATTTACAAAAGGCTGCAACGAGAGCAAGTTGGACTCCACTGACTGTGAGACACGGCCGTGTGTGTCCTGGGGAGCAGGCCTGGGTCCGACTGGAGGGAACCGGCCCGAGGCTGCTGAAACAGACTCTGCCCAAGAAACCACTTGGAGGGGGATGTGCCCCCCATGAAGGTAGGGGTGGTCACAAATAGCCAGTCTGAGTTCAAAAGAAGTGTAGTCGAGAATTCTGGTGTTAGATGGGCAAGATCTCTAAGATGACAAGTGTAAAACACACAGGTGTGTACACAGACATACGCACGCACACACTCCCTGGGGTCACATGGCCCATCCTAACCCTCTCTCTTCCTAAGGCTGACCCTACCAGAGGCTGAGAACAGGTGGTGAGTGGAGGAGGAGATGGAGGAAGGAAACAGAAGCCCCCCTCAGGTTGATGCAGGCTGAGCTGGTGCCGGGAGAGACTGAATTAAGTGATGAGCAGAGCTGAGGTAATGACTGCGCTAAATTGAGGTTTTTATTAACTGACTATCATCCAAGGACTTTTTATTTCCTGAGAACGCCAAAAATGTTATATAGCAAGCTTCCTTGTCAAACAAGTACTTTCCCTCCACTATGTTAGAAAAA